>NC_140591.1:450258685-450889519 GCF_964204655.1 Triturus cristatus
AGAGGCAGAGGATTAGGCTACCAAAGAGCTGCACCACAGCCAGGACCCCCATTATGTTTCTACTGCCAGCAACCATGACACCTTATAAGACAGTGCCACACTAAAATGCGGGATGAAGGGACGTTAGCAGTCAGAGGACGCCCACAGCAAGCTCAGGTCCCAACACAATACCTTCAGCAACAGCACCCATAGCCACTTCAACCCCAGGTAGTGTACTCCTATCCCTCTCCAGCACAGCAACAGCCAATGCAGCAGCAGGTACAACTACAGGCTCCTGTGATGGCCCAAATACAGCCCCTAATTCAACAAGTACAGCAACAGATGCTACAGGCACAACAACCTGTATACCAAATGGTGCCCCAGACGCAAGCCCTTGTACCCCAAGGGGCCACAGTGATGTCCCCTACCAGTACGTTCTCACAGGGCACCATCCAGCAGTACCGGGCGGGAGGGTACTCAAGTTAGGACAGCCCACAGACAACTCTAGTGTGTCCAGTGTTTTCGTGCCTCACAGATGTCATGAAGGACCCAGTTGTGTATGTCACGATTTACAACAAAACGTATAGTTTCATGATTGACACAGGTGCTACCTATTTCTGTATCAGGGAAGGAGCACTGCCCATCTCCAATCACATCGCAGACACACAAGGTTTCTCTGGGGCAATAACAAGGGTCCCTTTCACCAAGCCAGTACAAATAGAAATAGGAGGCAAACGCGTTGAGCAGCGTTTACTTTACTCAACACAATCCCCAGTAAATCTCTTGGGACGTGATCTCATGGCAAAATTAAATATGACAATATATTTTAATGAGAATGGCACAATGACTTGCTCCATTCCAGGTACACCATTGGCCAGAATGATGGCTGTCTCTGTGGATTCTTCCCTAAAGGATCAGAGAAAAGCCAGCCCAGTGGATGAACAAGCATTCTCCACTGCAGTACCTATCGTTGTTGCCAACACACCAGAAATGAATGGCCGCACTGTCCAAGAATTTCTCTTTCGTCCTCAATCACAGGACATCCCTGTACCTGACAAGAATATGATCTTAGACATACACTATCTTGAAATAACACCCACATATGGAGCTTTTTTAGACATAGATGACTACGCCCACGCATGGGCCTGCGTCATTTTCATTGAGCCTGGACACCTGGTGAGGAACATTTCAGATCACCAGCTCTTAGGTGATCCTGAGGATATTTGAAAGCAGAGATTGTCTATCAAAATCCAGCCCCCCTATCGGTGACAGCTGAAATTAGAACACCTACTCCACCCGTGCTATTTGATATCACACGTGACTCAGGCCTAGCTCAGGTGCCCTCTGACTTGTGGACAACTGGTTCCAACAATGTGGGACTCATTCAATCAGCTGTGCCATTCAGAGTGACACTCAAACAGGGCGCCGTACTCCCTAGAGTGTGCCAGTACCCACTGTCCAAAGAAGCAGAGGAGGGCATAGCCCCTACTATACAAGCGTTGCTAGACCAAGGTGTAATATACCCCTGTGTCTCGCCGTGCAACACCTGTCTTTTTCCTGTGTGCAAGCAGAAGACAAACCAATGGAGGCTAGTTCATGAGCTTCGCCCCATTAACAGCATAGTGGTCCCAGAGTTTCCCATTGTCCCTGACCCTTCAGTGTGATCCTTACTAACATCCCACCTGACACCAAATACTTATCCGTCATTGACCTGAAAAATGCTTTTTCAGTGTCCCATTGCACCCTGACAGCCAGTTCTTATTTGCGTTTTCACTCAAACACAGACATGTCACGTATAAAAGGTTACCATAAGGTTATTGTGAGTCTCCCAGTGTGTTCAACAGAGTTGTCAAAGATGATTTGTCAAATTTCCAATGTGACAGTACCCTGCTACAAGATGTCGATGACATACTCCTCTGTAGCACCACAGAGCAGCAGTGCCGGCAGGATACAATTGCTCTGCTTACAACACTGGCACAGAGAGGATACAAAGTAGACAAACAAAAACTGCAATACTGTCAGGAAGAAGTACAGTACCTAGGACAGCTGATCTCAGCATCAGGGAGAAGAGTTACCCCAGGAAGAGTAGAGGTAATAAGAAACACTCCAGAACCAAAGACATGCAAAAGTTCCTAGGACTAGTGAACTACGTTAGACAATGGGTCTTTGACTATTCTACCATCACTGCACCGCTCCTGAAAGCTGTCAAAATGGCTAAAGACAGACATAATAAGTTTGACTGGACACCTGAAATGACATCAGCCTTTGCAAAATTGAAAGATGAGATTACAAATGCACCAGTGCTAGGCTCTCCTGACTACACAAAAGAATTCTATCTGTTCACTAACTGTAATGGACAGATCATGACAGCAGTCCTCACACAAAAGTACCCCATGGGCCACAAACCCATTGCATACTTCAGTGGCATGCTAGACTCAGTAATGAGGGGCCACTATCCCTGTGCACAAGCTTTATCGACCGCAGCATTTGCTGTTGAAAAAAGCACCCCCATAGTTATGGGTTCCCCTCTGACACTGTACACTGAGCATGCTTTCTTTGCGATAATACAAAAAGCTAAAACGACCCTTACCACACAAAAAGTGTCAGGCTACGAAGTCATACTGTCATTACCATCTTTAAACATTGTTAAATGTCACACTGTAAACCCAGCCACGTTCTTTGCCCATCCCTTTGCCACCACAGATGATGACGCTCATGATTGTGCGACATACTGTCCAGATGAGTCAGGGACAGCAAAGGAGGACCCATTACCAGACAGTATAATTTACTTTGTTGATGGTTCTTCTACCATTGCTCAAGAGACGGGCATAAGATACACAGGAGCTGCAGTGGTCAGAGCACAACAGAATGGCTCCTCCGACTCTCTAGACATCGTACAGCAGATAACATTGCCATCACATTACTCAGCACAAACAGCAGAATTAGTAGCACTGATTGCAGCCCTCCAACATGGAGCAGATAAAAGCATTACTGTGTATTCCGATTCTGCCTATGTCACCACAACAACACATTCCAGCATCTTGAGATGGAAAAGGCATGGCTTCCTCAAAACAGATGGCACACCTGTGATGCACAAACAGTTACTTGAAGAGCTAATACATTCATTGACATTGCTAGCAGGAGTAGCTGTAGTAAAGTGTGTTGCACACACAAATGGCCAAGATTTCGTTTCTAGAGGTAATGCCCTGGCAGATTGGGCTGCCAAAGCAGCCGCCAGAGGGCCCCGGCCTGCACCATCACCATGCACAGCATCACCACAGAATCACTGTGCCCCCATCCTGCTTGCTCAAGATGCACCCTTAGCAGTACAGGAAGATACACAAAATACAGTTGATGACACAGGTGATTCACCACTCTCAGATACCCCTGATCCAACAATTCCATACACTATTGATGATACACAGCAATATGATTGCATTGCACAACTGCACCCCCGAGAGATACAGGAGAGTGCCCCACCTGAAGAAAAAGAGCTGTGGAAGAAGAGGGGAGTGCAACAGGACGCTTGAGATTTCATTTACAGGCAGACAACGACAGGAAAGCCTGTCATGCCACAGGCACTATTGCAAATAGCACTCACTCAGTTACACCTTCCTACACATGTTCCTCGTGATAACATATCCACGACTTTGCAGACAGTGGTTCATCCCCAACGCATATGAGCAAATACAACTCTTTGTTCATCAATGCCTCATTTGTCAGCAATATTCACCTAACCCAACTATGAAAACAGTTGCTTCAACAATACCAAGGCCCAAAGGTCCTTTTAGAGAGCTCCACATTGACTATGTAGACATGATTGACAGGTGCCAGAATTACCGATACCTCATTGTGGTAGTATGCCCATTTTCACGGTGGATTGAGGCTGGACCATGTGTCCATTGTGACGCAAAGGCCGCTGCTACCTTTCTGCTTCGTGAGGTCATCTCACGATGGGGCTTGCCCGACGCCATTCGTTGTGACAATGGTAGACATTTTTCAAACGCTATTTTTGACATAATTACCACAATGTTAGCAATTAAACATAAGTTGACTTCAGCCTATCACCCACAAAGCAATGGTATTTGTGAGCGCCTCAACGGCCTACTCAAAGCTAAAATTAGCAAAATAAGTGTCACAATAGGAAAGAAATGGCTCTATTGCCTTCCCATTGCCCTGTTTGCACTCAGAAACACTCCCAATCTGATCATCACCTCACACCTCATCAGCTTGTCACTGGCAGATCAATGAATGTGGTAGTTCCCTCCACCAGACCCAAACTGGACACTGAGACTTCTTCCGAGATTGTGAAAGCTGAACTGTTTGATTTTTTGTGTGCTCTAACTCGTGCTACAAAGTTCCTTTCTATTCAGATATCAAAGACAAAGAACAAGGGTCCCATTTCTGATGAACTTCTACCTATCTGCCCTGGGACACAGATCTTTGTAAAGAAAGCAGTCCAAAAGTGGAGAGACCCCAAGTTCGACGGACCCTTTGAAGTCATGGGATGTGTCAAATAAATGACCCGGTTACTAAACGGTTGTAGTGTCTTGCGGGTTACAAATGATGGAACACTTTGGGGTCCTGAAGGACTCAATAGAACTGTGTTGTAAGAGTTGAAGTAGAACGCATTGAAGGCTGGTTTAGAATGTTGAGTTCGCAGTTACACGCAGATGAACAAAGACATGTAAAACTAAGCTCCGCGTGTGGTGTAGTCATTGGCGGCTACCCAGGATAGAGAGGATGCTACACCTGTTACCTTTACTACCCGGAGTCCTAGACTATGTTGTCTCATTTATAACAAAGAAATTTTGCCTCATTACACAGACATAGTTCACCTAGGTGGGCAAAATCACACACAAATCTTTAAAAAAGAACTCTTGGGTGGCATGGCCATGGCTCATGTCTGCTCATTGCCTGTCGCTGAATCCCTGAAAAATCTCCCTCCATTGGGGCTGCATCATGCCTGGAACTAGCATCACATTGTGGATAGAAGAAGTAGGAGCGGATTAATGCCTGTGGGTGAGTGAGGGCGGCCCTGGTGTGTGGCAGACCTGTGCTGGAATCCAGCAGATCAGATAAAGCTATGGATAGGATAGCGGGCATGGCTAGTGGATGCTTGTGAGGGGACCTCACCATGATGGTGCATAGTATGCTTAGTCTTCCATGCGATGACACTGCCTGCCGCAAGTGCATAAATGAAAAGGAGTTCAGAGCCTACAGACGCAAAACAGGAAATTCAGTGGACCAGTTTCCCCACACAGGTACCTATCCCGACCCAGGTACATATCCTGACTGCTGAAGACATGACCGCAGTGGGGGCTGCAAGCTAAGAACTGTGGTATAGTAAGTGAAGCTGGGCCCTGCTCCCCGGGGGATCTGGCCCAACTGTGCAGTGGGTGCAACAGCGTGGCCCAGCACCAAGCATCTTCTTGTAAAAGTGCACACAGGTTGAGATGAGGGGCCCCATTGAGGTCTGGAGTACATGGCCTGATGATGTAAGATCCTATGCAGCCACTTTTCAAGAGAAAGCTCTCTATAATGTTTATCGAATCCTCCCCGTCTCACCAGTGGTATGCTAATAGGCCTGGGGCTAGAATGACTGTGATACCAAAGGGGATGATGGACGGAGCGTTTGAGCAAATCAAACACTCACCCCCAGTCAACCGATCTGGGTTTAATCCATCATCATTCTTTAACTCACTCCACCACCCCAGTTTAGACATGGCCATATGCAAATCAGTCTGACCCTGTGCCTCATGTGAACAGTCCAGCCCGAACTGCCAAGCCATGTCTTCGCTGGACCGGAAACAAGCATCCTGGGACCGGTTTCGGGTTCATAACCCTCAGCAGCCAGGCTATCTTGAATCCAGTGGCAAAGTGAGCAAGGGACCCACGTCTGGGCACACCCTGCCAAATTAGGGCATACAAAGCGATAACAAAGGGGATGATGGACGGAGCGTTTGAGCAAATCAAACACTCACCCCCAGTCAACTCATCTGGGTTTAATCCATCATCATTCTTTAGCTTACTCCACCACCCCAGTTCTGACATGGCCATATGCAAATCAGTCTGACCCTGTGCCTCATGGGAACAGTCCAGCCCGAATTGCCGAGCCATGTCTTCCCTGGACCAGAAACAAGCATCCTGGGACCGGTTTGAATCCAAGACGCGAGGTAATGGAGATAGAAAGAGTGGGATAGAAATGTTCATCCTACTCGGCACGGTCACCATTTTAGAGTGGTGGAAGAAAGTCAAAAGGCTAATTTGCAATACATCTTAGTTGTACATACAAGTAACGGAAATAGAAAGGAGACACCTAGTGTGAGAGAGACCACGATAAGAGTCCATTTATCCACACATCCTCCAATTATACGTATACATAGCCCCTATATCTCCTTTCCTCCACAATATTGACACAAAACACAGAGGTTCATGACTGTCCTGATACTATCTTTTTGATCACATAATTTTACTAATTAATACAGTCGATGTGAGAGAAACCATTGACACCTTGGTATTCTTCAAATTACGTATGTGTGTTATGCTGTAATACATAAAACAGGGCAACCCCAAAGTACCGCTAATGTTTGCCAGTATACTTTCATACAATATAAGTATATATTTGATCCCATTAAATTTCACCTTTGTTGAACCACAACATATATTGTTTGCATGGACATCGGTCTCCGCACATTTTGACAGAATGTATTGTTAAAAAACATCAACATGGAGAAGATTAGAGAGTATAGCATCAGTTCTCACATGTACCATAAGCTTATATGCATATTCCAGTGACATCTTAGCCTCTAGACATTAACATAGGGCGACTATCCATGTGATAGGGTACCTATCGTATCTCTGTAGACATAGATATTACCTATGGCATTGGGACTATAGCAGAAACAGCGGATCGTTGTCATGTAAAAAGTCTTTATCACAATTCAGTTAGACTATTTATTGCAGGAAAGTGTGTAATTCTACGTCAGGATCGGAGGCTCCGATTATGCTTCTCATTTGTTTACTATAAGCTCACAGCAGCCAATGAAAAACACAATAGAAAACCTTGTGATGAACCATAGAGTCCCAGGGTATATAAGGACCCTGCATGAACATAGAGTCCTCTTTCTTTGCTGCTCCGCAGGCAGTTAAGTGCCATTATTTTTTCCTTGTATTTGAAGTGTTATACGAAACTGTGACGAGTGAACTTAGATTGTAAACGTTTGCATGACGATTGCTGTGGATTCTCTAAATGCCATATTGTGTTGGTCGACTACTTTGCCTGCGCGCTGAGCGTTGAATTTGCTCTTTGCTTTTAGGTCTTTTGGTCGCTTGCTGCGCTCGCCGCTCACCGTGCTTGTGCAGCGCGCTTGTGGCACTGTTCGGCGTTATATCTCCAGTGAAGCGCGGGTGTCTTTCAGCGCCGGAGTTCACGGCTTTGTTGTGGAGCGAGAGATCCCGGGGAGCGAGGGCACGCGTCTGAAGGACGCGCGACCCTCTTTCTATTTCACCGAGCCTCGGCCAGCGCACATGCGGCGGCCATCTTTTGCCCTGTATCTCATTATCGGGCATTTAGTGAACGCAGAAGCAGCGTTTTGTGCTTCAGACCCTTCAGTTATTGTATTTTCTGCACATTTAAGGCTCGTTTGGCTCCCCTGACACCCTATATGTTTGCACACACTGTGGGGCTGCACAATCACGCATAGGCTTTGCCTAGAGTGGGCAATCAGCAAGCTCTTACTCCCTCTACGTCCTAATTTGAGCTTGATTATCACCTTTGGTGAATTGACTGGGCTTGCTTGGGGTTACCACTCCCCCTGACCTCTTTGGCATATCATTTACCAGCCTGATTGACCGGGTTACAGGCCGCAGTTCTCCAGGGTCAGTGACTCCACACTTGGTGTGCTAAGATGGCTCAATATTATGAGGAGGACTATTACTACTACGAAGAGGACCCCTCGGGGCTTATAGAGCAAGACCTCGTAGAGGCACTAGACGCGGGTGTCCAGCATTCCGTAAATTCTGCGCTGGTAAGGGCGAGTGCACCCTTGAAACGTCACATTTGCTCCTATGCCAAGCAACAAGGCTGGCTTCCCCCTTTGGGGTCTAGAGCTAGACCTGGGGGTCACGGTAGGGCGAACCCCCATACTGCAGATTTTGCTAGATTGGCTAAATCTCTGGCTGACCAAGATGGTTCTGCCTCTAGCACAGAAGCCACGATCACCGAAATACCTCAGTACGACGATGACCAGGATACCTCTTCGAATCCTTCCACTGATCAGGAGGAGGCTCCCCGCCCTTCCAAAAAGGAAGAGAAACATTCACACCCAACCCTGTCTCCTAAAGTCCTCACTTTTGAACCTGCGGATATTATCCATCCTAACTCTACTGCTTGGCTCCCGCCTCAGGAGGTGGCAGATTATGTCCAGTCCCATCTGCGCCAGGCGTTTGATAAAGAAGTGCGGGCAAGACTTCGGTCTGAGTGCCCTAGGCCTGATCTAGCAGATAAAGTGGCGGAAACGCCAGAGGTGGACCCCTCGATGCTAACCTACCTAAAGAAATATTCTAAGGACCCCAAGAAGGGCCTTGACAGATCGTGGAGGTCCTGTCAAGTCAAACTGTTGGATATAGCTGGTCCCTTGACCAAAATTCTTGAGCTTGGCTTTAGTGCCAAAGAGTCGTCTCTCGCCATTGATCCCGACGAGCTGATTGGCTGGGCCCAGAGGGCGGCGTGCCAACTTGGCAATGCCAACTGTGCACTTTCGACAGAGTGACGCCGTTCCATTCTCCTGAAATTGGATCCCAAATTGACAGAACTGTCCACATCTGAATCGGGACCTCTGGCACAAGGTCTTTGTTTGGGCAACCTTTCTTAAAAGAATTGACGAAATTCGTGGCCACCTTCAGCGGGCTAGATAAGGCCCAGGGCTCGCTCAAACAGGTGTTCCACCCGGTTTTTGGCAGGGCCGGATGCTTTCGTGGGCGCTCGTTTGGCCGGGGGTACAGCCAAGGCGCCCAGCATGGACAGCAAAGAGGAGGGTACCAAGACAACTCCAGTACTTCCTGCTCCTTCTACCCTACTCGAAGATCCCGGAACAGGTTCCGCAAAGGTGGTAGATTTGGCGGCAACTCCAATAATCAGCAGGACGCCAGAAGCTCAGGTGAGCCTGATCCCTTGTTCCGAGGTGATATTGGGGGGCAGAGTAGGTTGTTTTCTCGACAACTGGCACGAGATCTCTCAGGATGCTTGGGTGTTGGAAACGGTTCGGGGATACAAGCTAGAGCTGTACGATTCCCCATCACAGACAGTTCATCCTCTCCCCCTGTCTTTTTCCCAACAAGATCAGACCTTTATTTCAACAGAAATCGAGTCCCTACTACGGAAAGGTGCAATAGTGGTTTCCACTCTTCATTCCCATGGTTTTCTAAGCAATGTCTTCCTAGTCGAGAAGAAAGGGGGTGGGCCCAGACTGGTCTTAAATCTCAGAGAGTTCAATTCATGGATTATTTACAGACACTTCAAGATGGAGGGTATCCATCTTTTACGCGACCTCCTCCAGGAAGGAGACTGGATGGTCCGGCTGGACCTGAATTTGCGTATTTGTCCATTCCCATCTTTCCCCCTCATCACCGGTTTCTTCAGTTTCTGTGGAAAGGGGTTTGTTATGAGTACAAAGTTCTCCCGTTCGGGCTGTCGTCAGCACCTTGGTGCTTCACGAAGCTTCTGAGACCAGTGGTAGAATCGCTCAGAGCCTGGGGAGTCCGTCTCATAATATACCTAGACGACATTATCATTTTAGCGACATCCCCCCAACTTGCTCAAATGCACCTCAATTGGGCTATCAGTCTGTTGCAAAAGTTGGGGTTTATTGTCAATTCCAAAAAATCGGTGCTGTCCCCTATCGAGTTTCTGGGTTTCCTCGTCAACTCTTTGTCTTGCCAGCTCCTGCTCCCGATGCCAAAGATCAGAGCCATCAAACGGGAACTGAAGTCTATACTGCACAAACAGACGATATTCTTGAGATCATTAGCCCGCATAGTGGGTTTATTGGCCTCGTCCATTCAGGCGATCTTCCCGGGTCCCCTTCACTACCGGGCTCTTCAACGGCTCAAGATCCGCCACCTCCGGAAAGGCCTCAATTACTCAGAACAGATTCCTCTCTCGGAGGAAGCGAGGCTGGAGATGGTCTGGTGGTTAAAACACATGGAGGCCTGGAACAGCCGAGCATTATTCGGATCAGCCCCGGATGTGATAATCGAATCCGATGCCAGCCGGTGGGGTTGGGGAGCCCGCTGCGGTCACTTGTCCACGGGTGGTCGCTGGTCGCCGGAGGAACTACAGTTACATATCAATTGTCTGGAACTGTTAGCTGGTTCCTTTGCAATTCGATGTCTATCTCCCCAGAAGAGAGATTGTTGTATCCTTCTTCGGATGGACAACATTTAGGCAGTTCGATACGTCAACAAACTGGGTGGGACCAAGCCCCGGATGTTAGCGGAGATTGCCAAAGACTTTTGGCATTACTGTCTCCAGAACAGGATCTCGGTAGTAGCGGAATACCTCCCGGGCTACAACAACGAGGTGGCAGATTGGCATTCCCGCCATCTGCAGGACTTCAGCGATTGGATGCTGTCTCCCCAAGTCTTTCGGAATCTGATCCATCTATAGGGCCCCTGTCAGATAGATTTGTTTGCATCCCGTCTCAACAGACAAGTTCCCCAGTTTTTCAGTTGGAGGCCGGAACCAGAAGCTCTAGCCTCGGATGCATTCCTGCAGGAATGGCCAACGTCCTTGTGTTATGCATTTCCCCCGTTTGTGATGATCCCCAGGGTTCTTGCGCGAGCCAGGGCTTATCGGGCGGAAATCATCTTAATCACTCCGTTATGGAGGGAGCAGGCATGGTTCCCAATAATTTTGGAAATGTGTTGTGCGGTCCCAGTTCTTCTACCCCAGATAGAGAACCTATTGCTGGACCCTCTTCAGAATCCTCATCTGTGAGAGGGATGGGTCAAAGAAAAGCAGAGGAGGCCGAATTCGGGGATCAATGGTGATAAGATTTATTTTAAAAAAACAACACAGTTATAGGTATTCCGTCTGATGATTAACTGGATGTCCTCGAACACCTCCTTTCCTTTGTGGGGTTTTTCGCAGGGCTGTTTCTCACTGGCGGACAGGCTTGTAGTGGATGCACACTCCGGCAGCCTCAGGAAAGACAAAGACAGAAAGGGCGGTAAGTTATCTGGCCTCGTTTCTCTACAGAAGGAGAACCCTTCACTGCAGTAGGATACACCCGTTGTGTCCATTCAGGAGTCCGGCTGGTAACAGCCAGATCGTGCCAAGAATACAGGGAGGCAGAGAGTGATACGAAAGTGGCAGAGGTAATAAAGGAAAATTTTAAAAAAACTAACATAGATTCAGGACGCACAAGCAGAGCAGCTTATGCAGGTTGTTTGGGTTTGGTGAGAGTTCCCCAAGAGGGATAACACGTGCGCTCAGAGATGAGAAAAGAAAACGAAGAGCGGTGCTTAGTGCTCACAGACACAGGGGATATAACAGTGGAGTGCCAAAAGAAAAAAAACGTTGTGCGTGCAACACTATGTACAGTGCCCCGGTCACCCTGCCATCCTATAACCCTCCCCGTTCTTCCTCCCCCCCTTCCCGTGTCATGTACCGCGAGAGCCGCAACCCTTCAGAGTTGCGGCGGCTCGTCAGCGTCTACCGGGGTGTCCACCACTCTTCGGTCCAGAGCTCCGCTTCCTCCTCCTTCCCGTGAGAAGCGCCAGGGCTGGTTTCCTCGCTCGTCTCTTCTGGTTGTCCTCTGTTTTCCTCGCTGCTCACGTTCTCCGTCTGTCTCCTCTCCTCGCTGTTCCGCTTTCCTCCTCCTTCCGGTTCAGGGACCTCGAGCTGTTCTTCCGGGGTGCTTTCGTACTCCACTAGTCCCGCCTTCCCGTTGTCCCATTGGTTCCTGCATTCGTCCGACGGGACTCGTCCCTGTGAGCAAGAGGCAGTGGCAGAGATTAACTCTTTCTCTCCCTGCCTTTGAAAGAGGGATTGATGCGAATTTAGGTGCGACGGTAGGAAGGGAAGGGGGTCTACGGAGGTCGCCGCCTCACATCATCCACTGGTCATATCGGGCCAACTTCCTTTAGTGGCATGGCGGGTTTCAGGGACTGATGGAAAATCCCGGGCCTTTCACGCGAGGCTGACAGATTTATCAGCGAGGCCTGGTCGGTCACTACCCATAAGAGATATGCTTCCTCTTGGAAGAGATGGTGTGATTGGTGCTCTCAACGGGACGTGGATCCCTCTACAGCATGTCTCTTTAGTTGTCAATTTTCTGGCCTCTATTGCATCCTCAGGTTTGGCATACAGAACAGTCAACAACTTTCGGTCCGCCATATCGTCAGGTCATTTACCTTTAGATGGCAAACCCATAGGCAAACACCCGTTAGTATGTAAACTGCTTCGAGGAGTAAGGATGGTTAAACCTCCATGTCCTAAATATTCTCAGTTGTGGGATGTCTCCATTGTCCTTAAATTTCTGGAAGCCTGGCCTTCCAACAAGTACCTATCCCGTAAACAACTCTCTGCTAAATTAACAATGCTACTATGTCTAGTTTCTTGCAAACGAGTATCTGACGTACGTGCATTGAACTTAGCGGGGCGTAGGTTTTGCACAGATGGAATCACCTTTATTTCATCTAGGAGAACTAAGTGTAACACTGCATCTGTCACCTACCCAGCTTTTCCAAATAATCCCAAGCTGTGCGTGGTTCAATGCGTTAAGGATTACGAGGTAAGTACTGCAGAATTTCGAAATGACATGCAAGGTCAATTGTTGATTGCTCTGCAGAAACCCTTTCGCCCGGTGGCTCCGGCTACCTTGTCTCGCTGGATGCGTTGGCTCATGGGCGAAGCAGAAATTGATACTTCTAAATTTGGGGCTCATTCAGCCCGTGGTGCGATGGCTTCCAAAGCATATTCCTCAGGTGTCAGCTTGTCAGAAATCATGAACGCAGCTGATTGGTCTTCTGAGCATACCTTTAAAGCGTTTTATTACAAACCCATTGTGGATGTAGCTTCTGTTGTGGTGGCTAAGCTTTGAACAAGCATAATCGGAGCCTCCGGTCCTGACATAGAATTAAAAATTTATGAACATGCGTGACAAGAATTTTCAATTCTATTAAGGACAACGGAGGCGAGGATTATCCCACCCAGAGGACATTATGTATTATATCACACTATCTGCTTGATCATGCTAATTTATTGCTTAAGTTTGGTATGTTTTCCCACCCTTTTCTTGTACTGATTCTGTGCTGTTGACTTCACCAAGTGGTTTGGAATGGCTTTTACGGGGTGCTCTTCTTTCATTTCTGGTGCTGATAGCAAATAAAGCTTAAATACGGTTCAGCCGTGTCCAGCTGGTATGCAGTTCCTTGTTCGTTACAAGAGTGAGTTATCCAGACCGAGATCCAGTTCGAGCTTCCAACCCTGTTGTGCCTTTAGTTCTTGGTTGAAGAAGTCCTTGCTGCTGGTGACCCTTCAGGAGCAGGTCGTGAATGGACTTAACTGTTATGTTTTTCCAAAGAAAGAGGACTCTATATTCATGCAGGGTCCTTATATACCCTGGGACTCTATGGTTCATCACATGGTTTTCTATTGTGTTTTTCATTGGCTGCTGTGAGCTTATAGTAAAGAAATGAGAAGTATAATCCTCGCCTCCGTTGTCCTTAATAGAATTGAAAATTCTTGTCACAAATGTTCGCAAATTTTTAATTCCCTGTCTAAATTGAGGCCCATGTCTACTGCCCTAAGTCTTATAAGCCACCTACTCTCTAATTGTCTGAGGTGGTAAAGTTCTGTCCCCACCTCTCCCGGAATTTGTTAATGTTTCAATCCCATAAAATGTGATTTTCATTTGGCCCTCAACTGAGTGCATGCTGTTGTAATGTACTGCCAGGGGGTATTCAGTGTTCTTATTTTTAATGGCGCGTACATGTTCCTGAATCCGTTCCTTTAAGGGTCGGATAGTGCTGCCCACGTAGATCAAACCGCAGCAGCATATTTTGAGTTGCAGTTGATGAAATCGTTGATTGTGTATGTTTTTTGTGTGTTATACGTTGATTGTGTATGTTTTTTGTGTGTTATACTGAAACTTTGTCATTTTGTTTCTCGCTAGGCAGCACATATTGCATTGTCCTCACTTATAAAAGCCAGATGGCAATGATGGAAGCCAGGTAGTAACTGGGTTGGGTTTCAAGTAGCTATGACACAGGGTTTGTCTGAGTGTCCTCCCCCGATCGTGTATGATGTTTGGCTTTTCTGTGATGGTCTTACTCAATGTCTCATCCAGTCTTAAGATATGCCAATGCCTGTATAAAATCTTGTGTAAATCAGGACTAGCCACACTGAAAGAAACCACAAGAGCAGGTTTCTGTTTCATATTTTCCTTGCTGTTCTTCCCTGAGTTTTGTCTATTCTGTAAAAGATCTTTGCATTTTACTTTGTCGATCCTATGTTTTGCTTTTGATATGATCTGTCCAGAGTAGCCACTTGTTAGATTTGGAGGTCTCTAGTTGGCAGAGGTAGGTACCTTTGACCAAATAGGGGCCCTTGCGTCTAGTCAGGGTAAGGGGGTACACTCCTAAAATAACCCCTGCTCACCCCCTTGGTAGCTTGGCACGAGCAGACAGGCTTATCTCAGAGGCAGTGTGTAAAGCATTTGTGAACACATACAGTAACTCGGTGACAAAACTACAGATGGACCCCACACATGTTGTATATTAAAAATAAGTATTCTTTATATAGTTTTAACACAAGACCATAAACGATAAAAATCCACAATACTGTACTTAAAATGGTAGAATTAGCTTAGTTCTCTTTATATGTTAAAATGCGACACTTTGAGTTCAATGTACCTTAGGATGCCTAACGCTATACAACGAAAGTGTTGCAGGGAAGGTGATGCATCGGTTCCTTACACGCAAGAACGGTGATGCGTCATGTCCCTACTGATGCGTAGGGGATGCGTCGGTTCTTCTCTGCGAGGGGAGGTGATGGTTTGGTTTCTTACTGCGCTTCCGTGGCGTTGCGGCATGCAATGCCGTGATGCGATGAAGATCCAGTACAATGCAACAAAGATGGTGTCTTCTTCTTGATGCGACACGATGCGTGCACACCCGATGGGCGTGCTGCAACTCAATGATTTTTCTCCGCCGCGACAGGCCCTGCGACACGCTTTCCGGTGATGCGGCAGCGTCTGATGCGACGTCGAGGCGAGGCGCTTTGGCAACGATGCGACAGCCGTGCGGCGACTCAACGATTCTTCTGAGCCGCGACAGGCCCTGCGACAGGCTTCTCGGTGATGTGGCGGCGTCTGATGCAATGTCGATCCTCTTCTCCGGCGATGCAAGGTGCTTCGGCAACGATGCGACAACTGCAGCGGCGGCGACGCGCTTCTCCGTTGATGCGGCGGCGTCTGATGCGACGTTGATTCTCTTCTTCGGCGATGCGACGATAGCGACTGCGACACGATTCTTCTTCGTTAGTCTCGCTTCCAGCTCCTTGCGACACAGGAGTCCTTCAGAAAACCTCGCACAGCAGCAGGCACTTCCAGAAGAACTCTTGGGGAGCTGGTGGGTGAAGTCTGTTGTCCCTGAGACTTCAGCAAGAGGCAAGCTCTCTCTCAAGCCCTTGGAGATCCTTTACAAGTTGATGAAAGTACACACAAAGTTCCTCTCTCCTTTCTTTGACAGTTTAGGCAACCACTGCAGGCTAATCCCCCAAGCAGCACTTCAGCTTAGGGATAGTCACTCCTCAGCAAAGGTTTCTTCTTGTTTCCCAAAGTGATCTAAAATTCTGGAGTCTGGGTCCCCCTTTTTATACACAGTTTATCTTTGTTCTCTGAAGGCAGAGAGGCCTTTGCCTAGTCCAAACCAGTTCTGGTCAGTCCTGGAGCACTCTGTTTACATGACTTCTTCTTTCCTTTCACAGTGCAGGGCAGGGACATCAGATGCACCACAGGAGGTGGAGCCAGCATTGTGGAGGGAAGGCACAGTCCTATTCAGGTCCCAGGTGCAACTCCTCCCACCCATCTACATGTAGATCTTTCTATTCAGCCCTGTGCTGACTCACACTGTCTCCTGGAATCCCCCAGCCCCTGTCACCCAAACTCCAGACAAGGAATACACAACCTAGCAGAGGCAGGCTTGGATGGTTAGACAAGAAAATACCTACTTTCTAAAAGTGATATTTTCAAACACAGAATGTTAAAACCAACTTCACTAAAAGATGCATTTTATCATTCTGAGTTCAGGCATACTAAACTCGAATTTCTACCTAGTTCCCTGAGTCAGTTAGGATTATAGGATGTAATAATCAAACTGCCAATTCTGGCCTATGGGGAACAGGTAGCTTTGCAATAGTGAAAAACAAAAATGGCTGTAATTCACTATTAGGACATGCCACACACACACCAGGGCATGTCCTAACTTACACTTATAATGCACCCTGCCCTTGGGCCTACCATAGGGGTGTCTGATATGCAGAAAAGGGAAGGTTTAGGGACTGGCAAGTGGGAGCACTTGCCCAGTCAGCATGGCAGTACCAGACTGCACACAGGCTCTGCAATGGCAGACTCGAGACACACTTTACAGGCTGCTTCTGTGGGTGGCACAACCAGTGCTGCAAGCCCACCAGCAGCATTTGGTTTACAAGCCCTGGGCACCCCTGGTGCACTGTACTAGGGTCTGACAGGTAAACCAAACCAGTCAATCATGGAATCACTAATCCATACATCATTTTACCATAGGGAGCACTTGCACTGTGGCACTGGACAGCAGTGGCACAGTGCCCAAAGCATCTCTAACCAGCAAAAACACATAAGGCAACAGCAAAAAATGGAAGGGAGACCCACGCCAAGGTCCCAGGCTAACACCCCTATTAATAAATCTTTTTTCCAAGTTCTCCAATTCTGCTTCAAAGTCAGTGTCTATACTACAGTTGCGCCGCACCCTGATTATCTCCCCGTACGGGATGGCTGAAATCTGTGTTTGTGGGTGGGCACGAGACGCATGCAGTACTGCACTGCATGCAGTCTTCTTGCGGAATAGTTTGGATCTGATCTGGTTTTCTGCCACATACAGCGTGGTGTCAAGGTAGTCAATACTCTTGTCACTGCCTTGATATGTAAAGTGTCAGTCAAATGCTAGTGCCAAACAGATAATGAGTGTAGGACCCAAACAGGAAGGGCTTAAAATGAAATTCATCAGATTGAAACGCCTGAGAAAACAGGAACTCTAATGCTGGTGGGATGCTACCATCTTACAGATATATCTGGATATCAAACAAATCCCTAGGGGCCTGAGGGTGGTAATCTTTCCTTCATTTGATGATTTGGGTCAGGATTTGTTGAAAGAGTGGGAACAGTCGATTACGTCTTCATCATTTGGCATGATAGATATCTTGATTAGAGATGCTAACATCAAGAGAGAGAAATTGCTAATTAAGATTAAAAATCTGGAGGAGGAAATCAAACAGATGAATCTACCTGAAGTTGCGGGAAAAAACTATAAAAAACTAAAAGAAGTCCTACATAATCATCAACTTTATATAAAGGGTAAAAAGATGCGCAAACTAAGGCGCGATGATAATGATTATAGAAATGGCAGGGTCTTTACCTACGCAAGTAAGTTCGACAACATTAACACTGGTGGTAAACCTGCAGATGGAACAACGTCAGGGGGCGACCCAGGGACTATAGCGGCATCAAGTGAGACAAACCTCTCGAGTATCACCAGTTATACTAGTGAGTAGTCGAGTGCATCAGCAGGGCCCTCTACTGGCACTAACATGGGACAATTCAATTCTTTTTCATTGGAGATGGAAAGGTTCAGGAAGGGAACAAGACAAAGGGCAAAAAACCAGGAGGTAAATCAAAGAAAACAAGAAGAGGCAAAACAAGAGGTGGGAGGGGGGTCAAAAAGGAAAGTAAAGGATGACCACAAGATCTGTCTCCAAGACAACATGGAAATAGTTGCTGTGGGGGCAGTAGGACTATCAGATTCAATTGACAAAGACGATCAATGCCCGGATTGAAGTGACAAAGAAAGATGCAGAGAATTTAAAACACTGGACAAAACACATAACCGAATGAACCATGTTGTCACTTAAAGCCTTGGGTTAAACAAAATTAAGTCGTGAATAAAAGAGGCTAAGTCAAAAGACACTGATCATTTCCGAAATGGCAAACACAGAAGGTAGAAAACCTACATGTGGGTTTCTCCGAAGATGGTGTAAAGTGTGTTGTTGTTGTACAGGATTACTAATGCTTCTATGGATCATGTTAGCAATAATGGTTTCGTTTAAAGTGACATTCGAAAGTGTAGAAAACCACACTGAGAACAGGACTAATAGAGATGAGGTTTATGATACTCATGCGACTAAACTGGCAGATAGAACAGATTTCCATAAGGATAGGTCTATAACTGATTTTTCTAATAATGTTGTTTCAAAATTACTGTATGAATATGTAAAGACTATGGAAGTTAGAGATTGCTATGTTTGTATGCAGTTCCCTGCATCGGTGTCAGAGGGTGTCACCTATCATCACCTTCCTTTGACATATGGAATAACCTGTAGTGTATTAGCAACCTTGTTCTATAGAACAGGGAAATTAAAATATTATTATACTGATGTAGATAATGTTTTTTCGCAGATACCTGTAGTCCATGCACTAAATAAGGTAATTCCTGGTAGAATTTTAGGTGAATTTTTCTTAGAAACGTAGGGGGATATCAACAAGGGCTTTATCTCTGCTTTTTTGGCTTTAAAAGCTAAAAAAGCAGAGATAAAACTAGCACCCTATCAACAACAGGGTGCTAACATGCAAATTCACATGTTAGCACCCTTTTAATCTATGCTTCCCCTTGCATCTCTAATGAGATGCAAAGGTGGCGTTCCAGTGTAAAATAATAGGAGAAATGTCACTAAGCGACATTTCTCCTATTATTAAGAATATCGCTAACCCTGTTAGAGACAAAAAAAGCAGCGCTAACCTCGGTTAACGCTGCTTTTTTACGTCTGGTATTTTTCTGACTTAGCCATGATATCCTATGGAAGGAGGATATCATGGCTAAATTTGTCAGTCCCTATCAACAAGCTAACGTGAGATTATCGCTGGATTTCCAGCGATAATCTCACGTTAGCCACTTAGCGTGAGGATTTTTATCGCTATTGAGATAAGCGTTGCTAATAGCACGCTATCTCAGAGATAAAAATCCACGCTAGCCGGCGATAATTATCCCAGGGATAAGTGCGCTTAGCGATAATTATCGCCGGTTGTTGTTGATATGCCCCTAGAGAATTAACTTCAGAAGAAGTGTTTAAGAACAATCTTACTTATAGTCTGAGAAAAGAATAGAAAACTTTCTTGACCATGGTAGAAGAGATGAAAATTAAGGTGCAAAGAAAGGTGTCTTGGAAAAAGATGGAAACAACATTTTGGGATGCTGAGAAGGAAAACCATTTAAAGGGAGAAACAAATCCTGCAATGACTTTGGATTGGCCTCAGAGAGGGAAATTGTGCATTAGTAGAGATAACACTGTTTATGATAATTATTTTGTAGGTGCAAGTTAATGCCATGATGTATATAAAATCATGGGAGGATGGGGATTTAAAGGATGAAAGGATCCGGTATTCCCTGGAATATATTACATCTGTGGAAACAGGGCTTATTATAGGTTACCGGACCACTGGTATGGTACATGCTACCTAGGCCTGGTCTTCCCAAAAATATTTCATGTGGGAAGGGGAGAGGACGGTTTGCTTGAAATAGATAGACAACTAACACGTAGAAGGAGGGAAAATTGGTCAGAAATTGTAGGGATATTTTTGGAGCACTGATACCAGCTGTTGGAATATCTCTGAATGCACATACAATTAGAAAATTGTCTATAGTTGTGGATCGCTTATTGACAAGCACAGCTGGAGGGTTCTTAATGGTAATAACGAAATGGTTGCCATGAGAGCCATGATTATGCAAAATCGACTTGCCCTTGATATCATATTAGCCGAAGAGTGAGGAGTCTGTGGAATGCTGAAGGTACAACATTGCTGTACCTATATTCCTGACAAGAGCCAAAATTTAAAGCAAAACATTAAGAATATAACCGATTTGCATGAGGAAATTGTTCCATTGGAGGTTGAAAGTGTTTGGGAGAAGCTTGGTAAAGGTTTGTCTACTATAAAGGGTTTATTAACAAAATTAGGTAGTTCATTTATAGGTAAAATACTAATGCCAGTGACTTGTGTGGTAATACTGATACTGATCTTAAGACTAGGGTGTGGATGTATAAAAATAACAAAATTACAAAATAGAATAAAAAGAGAAGTTGCGAAAAGAAAGGAGACAGAAATAAGAGAAAGAGAAGTAGGAGATATAGAACTAGAAGAATGGAAAAAGAACATGTACAAGAAAACAAGAGAAGATGAGATGGGAGATACTATGATGCAACAAAATGTAAGAGAACTGAGTAATCATTTCCGCAAAAATGTTGACATTTATTGGGATTTGTGGTGATGTTAAAAATCTCCAAAGGGGGGATTGATGGAGCAGGTAAAGCAAATGTTTGTATACCTCCTCTATTTTTACATGAAATATTAATTACGTAATCACTCTAAATATTAACTTGTACTAATTGTGTAAAGTGGTATAATTAATTAACCATTGCACCTTAATAAACACGAGATACACGTGGGAGTAAAATGCTAATTGCATGGCTAATAATTAAATGATTAACTATGGTACGCAAACTAACTATAGGATGTGTTGAAAAAGAGAATTGCATGATTTATGTTGCTTACGTGATGGTTTGTGCTTCCAGTGTTGCAGAATGGTGAGTATTATTGCTTTAAATCTTGCTACAAGCTGGGAAAATACTAATATATAAAGGGATTAGTGGGGGTTTAACATTAGAATCTTCATTTCCATATATTAATTACTGTTATGTTTGTTTTTGCTTAAATTGGCATTCGGGCCTACTAGGCCGCAGTACTTAAACTGGAGTTCGGAAGTGGCCACCGTCATGTGAGCGCGATATCTACTGCGCAGACTCGGATGGCTCTGAAGATCTCCAAGCGACCTTCGATGAGAAACGAAATGCTCCTTGTCAAGGATAGGAACGTGGAGGACTGCCAAGACCCAGACTGGTGTAAATAAAAAGAGGGGACAATGAACGACCTGTACAAGAAGGTTTACATGTTGTTACTTCGGAACTTTCGCCTGTGAAACTACGAAAAGAATACAATTGGGAAGATGTCATGCCCGGTCTCATGGGAAACAGGCAAACCTGGGAATATTGAAAAAAATTACAAAATTCAGAGGATTTAGCCAATCAGAACACTTTCTACTCCTAAATTGTTGCACATTGTCCTAAAAGTAAGGAGAAAAAGAGCATATAAGGGGGGAATTTAGAAGAGAGTATTATTCCGTATCATTATCACTGTTGGTGTGGAGAGTCGATTTGCTGGATTGTTGGTTTGTTGGCACGATCGCCCGGTCCCTTGGCTAAATTGTGGGGACTACATCGTGCTGAGGGAGATTTCTTGGACTTACCTGGGTTTCTCTTTGATTATAAAATGACGATTCCATCTGAAGGGATTTTGATTTTTGCTGTCGGTTGACGGGTTCTTCTGGAAATGGTCGCCAATATTCAAATTTAGGTAAATATAAATGTTATGTCAATTTATGTTTAAGATCAAAGGTTGGAAATTGCTCAATAGAAATCTGATTTGAACTGTAATCCTGAATATGCCAACACAGAGTGAATTACTTAGATAAACTAAACATTGATTAATAAGAAATGAGTTTGCGATTCTTTAATAAGGTATTGAAAGTTAACCGAAAGGTTCCGAAGCTTTAAATGTGTTTTAGCTGGATCTAAATCACCATCAACCAGTCCAACTAATTGGTCCATCGACCAAGTGGTGGAGTGCCTTGATGTTAAAGTTAGGATTCTATTGGTGCAGATGTATATAATTACTCCCGATAGGTAACAAGGTACGCCCCTCATGTCCAGTGCTTCTTTTCCTCCTGTGTGCAGATTCGAGTGAGACGTATGAGTGTTGGTGTTATGGGCCCCACCAATGAATGAATGTATGAATGAGTAATGTGGTGACGAGTCTGTGACATAAGGAGGATATGTACATTTGCCCTTTTCCGCTGGAGCAACCCAAAGAGGATAGAGGTTCCAGTTCAGATCACGGAGTCCAAGAACCCAGCAGGTAAAAGGAGGGCAAATTAAGGCTATTAAAAATCCAACATACTAAAAAGGGAGAAGGGGCCGAAAAAACATAGCACGTTCACTTAAGGATCACACCCGAAGACGAAAGAGGTACCAGTCCAGATAACGGACGGCAAACAGTCAGGAGGAGAAAGGGGGATATAAAACGAGAAAAACAAGGAAGAAGGGAAAGAACACCAGGTAATAAGGCGTAAGAGAAAACAGACAACAACGAACATAGTAGCCAAAATTCAATAAAAGTCACAATATATAGAATAGGCAGAGTATGTAGGATGCCTTCTATTGACCAGCAAAGTGAGCCAAAAGAGCCAGTAATACATATAGAAGCAGGAAAATTGGAGCAAGAGTCAAAGGAAGGAAAACAACCGGATACTCAAGAAAGACATATTGATAATGAAATCACGCACACCATAAATACTCAGGTAGAAAAAGAGGAAAGTGTAGGAAGTGCAATTTGCTCTGAAAATAACTTGTGGGAGAATACATCAAAATTGACGTTTGTGCCAGAATATTGCACAAAAGGAAGGCAAGATATATTAAATAGAGGGAACCTTTTAAGGTTGTTCAAAGAAATCCCAGAACTAAAAGGAATACCGTGACATGATCTTTTTGCCGTGGAATTTAAGCACTCCGCGGAAACCCCGGACACTGAAGAGACTTTGACTACCTGGTCCTCAAAGGAACTAGTGGACAGGATATATGCTCCCAGAGTAATTTTCGAATTCTGGGGAATCATACTGAGGCCTTACAAACACCCACGATACCCTTACCCCTTCCTAACAAATCAGAAGAATGCACCTGCAAAAAAGAAAATATCATGCTTACACGGCGCCCGATCCACCACGCCACCGGGGCAAACAAATTCAAAAGAGGGCAAGGAAATAGCGAGGCAATCAAACCTTGAACAGTCTACAGATGGCAGTACAGACTGGTCCTGGGTGCCAAAAGTTCTTAGTAACACGCATACCTAAAGAACAGTCAAACTCACTTACGATGAATAAAAGATGGGGGCAGATAGTTGAAGCTAATGAGCAGGATACAATAGAATCCCCGAGGCAGGACCACATGTTGAGGGATAGAAGGCAGAACAGAGTAAAGATCTGTTCGTGGAACGCCCACGGATTTAAAAATATGGGGCAGGACCATGAAACTCTCTCCTTCCTCGAACAACAAGACATAATATTATTTCAAGAAACGTGGAACATGAACCCAACAGCAGTACTAGGTTACATAGAACATCACATTCTAGCAGAAAAATTAGCAAGATTTGGTCACCCAAGGGAAGGCTTATCAACATATATATTAGAAAAACATGGTTGGCAAACAGAAGAGTTAGATGCCGGGGTAAACTTGCTGCAAGTTACAAAATTTACCGGAAAGCGAAATTCAAACAAACTAGACTGGCAATGAATACTAGTCAACGTATATGTTCACCCTGCAAAAAAAAAATCAGAAGGAAAAATTCACAACATTAATGAATCTGATCAGTGCACTGCAAAAATCACACGAATTCTGCCCCTTGATTATTTCAGGAGATTTCAACAGTAACCTAATAAAACAGAATAACAGAAAGAGGCAGGAGGACTGGGGATACCAAATAACAACGCGAAAGTTAGAAAGGTACGGCCTGTCAATCCGGAATGGTAACATTATAGGGGATGGGCCAGCCGTAACAACGTACTCAAATGGAAAAAGTCGATCTACAATAGATTTGACCATCATTAGCAGCAATCTTGTCCCAAGAATAGACTCACTCTAAGTCTGCCCACACATAGAAAGCGACCACTACCCACACATCACAAACCTAAATATAAACTTGGCCCGGGCACAAAAAATAAACACACTGGGACAATACGCAGAAAGGTTTAACCTGAGGAAATTGAGATGGCGAGGACTAAATATGACGACCATAATAGACTCTCTTAAAGAATACAAGAGTCAAACAGGTCCCTCGATAGAAGGAAATCAAATAAAAACCTGGGAAGACGTGTGTCTCATCCTTACCCGGAACTTTCAAGCTACCAATAGAAACAGAAGAAGGATAGGCATCAGAAGGGATCCATGGTTTAACCTTGTGCTACGAGACATAAAGAGAAGGATGGCAAAACAGGGGCGAACCCATGCCATAGCGGACAAAATGGGTAAGAATACAGATAAGGATAAACTAAAGGATCTACAGAAGAATTATAAGAAGATGCTGAGGGAAGCAAAGACAGAATATAAAGAAAAAATCTGGACAAAACTATTGTGGGCAAGCACATTACCAAACAGTAGGGAATTCTGAGGCATCATAAATAACATGACAAAGGGAAAACATTACAACAACAAGCGGGAATTGGCGAGAAAATCTGGATACAGCATATACATAATAGGTACAGCAATGCGAGGAATGATAAGCGCGCAACGGCAACAGACCCCTCAAAATCCCCAAAAGATCTAAGACCTGAAGGAGAAGAATATACCGGTCAAGCAGTAAGCTGCACCGATTCAAATGATCCGATCGACATAAAGCAATTGAGAGGAATAATAAAAAGATTAAAAACGGAGGGAGCGGCAGGCCCGAATGGACTGCCCAATGCACTATTTAAACACGCTCCGGTGTTTTGGGCAGACTACCTCGCGCCTTTTTTTAATCAGATGTACAGACAGAACACCGTCCCCAAATCTTGGAAAGGAAACATTATTCATCCCATATTTAAGCAGGAAGACCACAACAATCCAGAAAACTACAGATTGATATCATTGATGGATGTGGAGGCCAAACTATTCGGATCATGCCTACTTCTCCACCTGCAAGATTGGATGGATGAGACCAGCCTCATCCCCATGTTCCAAACCGGCTTCAGACCAGGCATGGGCACTTTAACAAACCTGGCCACATTGGCACTCTTAATCGAAAAAGCAAGAAAAAGGAAAACACGGTTGTTTTCATGCTTTGTCGACTTGAAAGCCGCATTCGACAAAGTCAGCAGAAATCGCCTCTGGGAAAAACTAGGAGCATGGGGGCTACCGAGCAAACAACTAGATACAATAATAGCCCTGCACAGTGACACTTAGGCAAGAGTAAAACTAGGCGATGGAAGTAGTACCACCACCAGTATTCACACCCAGTAAGGCCTAAAACAAGGCTGCGTCCTAGCCAGAGCTTATTCAATTTATTTAAGGCAGATATCAGTAAACACATGCAAGCATCCGATTGCCATCCGCCAAACTTAGTGAAAGAGCCAATACCCTTCTTACAGTACGCAGACGATATAGTGGTGCTGAGACAAAGCCCCATCAGGCTACAAAGAGTGATAAACAACCTAGCCACCTATCTGGATGGAGACAGCTTGGAATTAAATAAAGACAAAACCAAGGTTGTACGCCTTGAGGCCCCTAAAAAAACCAAGTACAAATGGTTCGTAAATGGGACTATAATTGAAGAACAAGCGGCCTATAAATACCTCGGCTTAAAAATGGGGAGAGGCCCCACAGACAAGGAACACAAAATGGACCTAAACGCAAAATCTCAATCGTTAATTTTTGCGTATAGATTATTGAGCAAAAAACTGGGTTGCCCGAACCATGCACATCTTTTAAAAGTGATGGCTGCACAAATAGTACCGACATTGTCATATGCCCTAGTAGTTTGGTGTGGTAAAGAGGTGGAACTGCTAAACGACGAAGGTTTTTAAAGCTGTTTTTAATATACCAAGGTCCACTGCCCCAGCTCAGATCCAGCTGGAATTCGGCCTTCAAAATCTGAAATTCCAGAGCATGAGCGGCTTCGTGAAACTATGCCACAAATTCCGTGCATCTGAACTGGGGACATTAAACAATCTATGCTGGAAAGAAATCAAAATCCAGATGGAGGAGGACATCCCACACTCATGGGGAGCCTATCTGAGAAAATAATTGGCGGAACTTGATATACAAACGACATGGGACAGCCAGATGGACCGGGCAGTTTTTGGCAAATTGGCAAATAAGCCGGCAAAGAAGAAGCCCTTCTTAGAAGATAAAATAACAACCTCGAAACGTAGGCATGGGTGGACTGTGATTAACTCCTACATATCAACAAAGCCTCAGGCCTATTTAGTAACTCGAGCAAGAGTCTGAATTTTTATGGTTGATTATGATAAAATATCCAATTGATGCAAGTATATCAAGTGATACTGGTGAGAAGTTTGTGCTTTTATTTGTTTGTCAGAAAAGAACAAGGATGGCACAGCCAACACGTGTTTCGCCCTCTAACCGGCCATCAGGCCTAGGGCTTCTTCAGGGCTGAGCAGGGATAAAAATGCCATAAGAGTTCATAGCACCCAGTCAAGTGGATCATATAGTTAGTATATGAGGTTGTGTTAGGTGGTAATAGTGGAGGAGGTGTAAGGAAGTGAACAAGTTGTTGAAGGAGACCAGTGAAAAGAAAAGAAGGGGGGAAGAGAACAGAGTTACAATATGAGAGAAGGGCAAGGGTTGTTCCCGGAAATTAAGGTGTAGTTGCAAGGAGAAGTATATGTGTGGGTCAATGGAGGATAGATGTTATGTGGGGGTCAACATTAGTGATTGGGGTGGTCATGCAAGGAGCGGTTTGGTGGTGTGGAAAGAGGGGGGGATGTGACAACGGTATTAGGATCATTAAGATGGTGAGGGAGAGAGAAAAATAGAAAGTAGAAAGAGGGCAGGTTGGCATTAGCGGAGGAACATTACATACAATTATGACATTTGCATGATTGTTTACGTTCAGTCAAATACAAACAAAATGACAAATATGATAGAGGAAGGTGAAAAAGTTACGAGATGTTTGAGAAACAACAAGTCAGGATGGCGCGCGTATGCAAAGAGACATTCAGAGCAAATGGAGATTGACGATGTACATGTTTGTAAAGGCATCATAATTGCAAAAATCGGGACAGCGTGTGTGTCCAGGACAGGAGCGGGACAGATACCCGTTCGTAACATGCATGTTTGTTACACCATCATGGTGACGAAGGCATTATTTCAAATTCAAGCGATCATTCAAGGATTCCACCTTTGTCTGCCTCCTTGATAATTAGGTCTTTTCTTTCTTTAAGGTTTGTAATGGCCTTCCTCTCTTCTTGTGTGATGTTTTGTGGAAGGTATTTAGATTTTTTTCGGTATTTGGTGTACTCATGTTCCAGATCATGTGTGACTGCTAGATGGAAAGCATCAATGCTATTACCTGCAGGTAATTGCGGTAGGAAGGTAGACTTTTTAGTGAGTCTACTGTCAATTGTGAGGTTCGTGTCAATTCCAAGTTCGAGTGCCGTTCTGGTCAATGTATCACGATCGTCGTTTACCTCACTGAGATGGGTCAGTAGGTCCACGTGTTCTAGTTCTTGAATTGATAGATCAGACGTGATAGTTGTTATAGTGGGCTCAGGCCTCGTATATTGATCTGCAAAGAACACCTTAAGTTTCAATCTGCGGATGAATTTGAACAGATCTATTTGTGTTCTGGTTAGATTCCATGGGGCCGTAGGGCAAAAAGATAGTCCTTTATTCAGAATATTTGCTTCCTGGTTAGATAGTTGAATATGTGATAGGTTCTTGACTAGGTTTAGTGGTGTTATGTCCTTCTTTCCATCTCCTTTTTTCTTGATCTCGTAGTGACGCCTATTGTTGGTGTCTGTTGGCGTCCAAATTGTTGGGAACCTCCCATGGTTGAAGTATTTGTGGTGTTTGATGTTTTGATACCTAGTCGATAACGTAGTACCTCCTCTAAAAAATTGACCTTGCATCTTGAGTTCTCTCCCTCTGGTGCTGGCTTCTCTTCCTCCCTTTCATACCTGACCGGACCGCCTTGACGCTGAACTCCAAATAATTCTGTAAATATATACTGTTTTTCTACCATCTTGCATCTAATTTAACCCATAATCGTATCGTTGATTCCTTGTGATTAACTGTATCATGTTCATCTTTGTTTACATATTCTGTTTTTCACGTCTCTTGACCATGTCACTGCTTTACCATTTTGGAACACCATACGAATTGTACCTTAACTAATAACTCTCCTGACTACCCGGCTTCTTGTATGACATGCCCTTCCCTCGTTTCTGTCCTTGAATGATCGCTTGAATTTGAAATAATGCCTTCGTCACCATGATGGTGTAACAAACATGCATGTTACGAACGGGTATCTGTCCCGCTCCTGTCCTGGACACACACGCTGTCCCGATTTTTGCAATTATGATGCCTTTACAAACATGTACATCGTCAATCTCCATTTGCTCTGAATGTCTCTTTGCATACGCGCGCCATCCTGACTTGTTGTTTCTCAAACATCTCGTAACTTTTTCACCTTCCTCTATCATATTTGTCATTTTGTTTGTATTTGACTGAACGTAAACAATCATGCAAATGTCATAATTGTATGTAATGTTCCTCCGCTAATGCCAACCTGCCCTCTTTCTACTTTCTATTTTTCTCTCTCCCTCACCATCTTAATGTTATGTTATGTTATGTTAAAATAAACTTATATAGCGCACAGCTACTCTAAAAGAGTGTCCCGGCGCTTTCCACAGGCGGCTCCGTGTGTAATAACAAAACAAGAAAAGAAAACTAATACTGGAAAGAAAAAAAAGAAAGAACCCCGCAAAGAAAACAGTTAAACATTAAAAAGCCAAGTCTTCAGGCTCTTCCTGAATTGAAGCAGATTCGAGGTGCTGCGTAGCGCCAATGGCAGAGAGTTCCACAACTGGGGTGCCTTAAAGCTGAAAGAACGGCCCCCAGTCCGCGCCTTCCGCACACGTGGCACCACGGCAGTAAAAAGAGATTCGGACCGCAGTGAGCGGGCAGGGCGATAGAAGTTCAGTCTACGCCGTAGGTACCCAGCCCCTGAGCCAAACAAGGCTTTATGCATCAACGTAAGGGATTTAAACATAATCCGCTTACGGATAGGCAGCCAATGAAGCCTCTGCAACAGCCCAGAGGCTCGTGACCGCCTATGCAGGCCAAAGATGGCACGGGCAGCAGAGTTTTGTGCCACCTGCAGGCGTTGGACCAGGTAGTCCGGGAGGCCAAGAAAGAGGGCATTGGCATAGTCGAGCCGGGACCCGATGAGCGCCTGCACTGTAATCCGCCTATGCTCCGCAGAAAGCAGTGGAAGAAACTTGCGGAGCATCTTCAGAATACCAAAGCAGGTTCCGGCCAGACCCAAGATGTGCGCTCTCAATGATAACTTATTATCAAGTTTGACGCCAAGATTTTTAGCGACCGCAGATGATTGTATCGGAGGGCTCATATCAGATGGCCACCATTGCCGCCACTCAGGGTCGGTGACACAGCCGAAAAATAGGACCTCCGACTTACTGGAGTTGGCCTTCAGGTTGTTATGATGGAACCAATCGAATACCCTGCCCAAACAACCCCGAATACTCTCTCCATCAAATGGTTGGTCTTTACCACAAGTGAAGAGGAGTTGCGTGTCGTCGGCGTAGGACACGATCTGGGCCCCGAAAGCCTCCACCGCCGCCGCCAGGGGGGACATAAAGATGTTAAACAGTGATGGGCTCAACACAGAGCCCTGTGGAACCCCAACCCCCAGAGGCGGCATCTCGGCGGAGCTCTGGGAGACCCAGATCGTCTGGCGGCGGCCTTCCAGGAAGGACGTAAACCATTTGAGCACCGTCCCCCTAATGCCGATGTCGTGAAGCCTAGCGAGGAGCGCCGCATGGGGGACAGTATCAAAGGCCGCCGACAGGTCCAACATGACTAACATGGCCTTGCCACCAACATCCAAGGTCTCTCTGATAATCTCGGAGACCTCCAACAATGCCGTTTCCGTACTGAAGTTGGGACGGAAGCCGGATTGGGAAGGATGGAGCAGATGGTTAGACTCAAGAAAGCTCGACAAGACGCCATGAACATGTTTCTCGGTAATCTTGGCCAGAGCCGGGAGAAGTGAAATTGGCCTATAATTGGCCAGAACCTCGGCATCAAGGCCCGGCTTTTTCAAGAGGGGGATCACCATCGCCCTCTTCCAGGTGGTAGGCACCCTTCCCTCCCTCAGGGAGGCATTGAGGATGGGGTTAACCAGGGGATTCACCACCGCCGCCATCCCGCCCAAAAATCTGGCAGGGCATGGGTCAAGTGGCGAGCCAGATTTAAGGCTGGTAAGCAGCGCCCGTGATGCCTCGCAGGTGACTGCTGGAAAATCTGTCAACACTGCGGTAGGCAAGGGCGGTAGCTCACGTTCCGCTCCGGGGCCACATCCACCATCCTCAGCGCTTTCCGAGAAGGAGGCCTGAATTGCCTTGATCTTATTAGTGAAAAAGCTGGCGAGATTACACGCCCACGCCTCCGATGGCACTGGTGGAGCTGGGTAGGAACTGGGGGTCGTGAACTCCTTCACCACCGTGAAGATCTCCTTGCAGGAGTTCGCCGCCACCTCAATCCTCTTAGCAAGGTATTCTTTTTTGGCATGTAAGATGTCCCGATGATAGGCCTTAATAGCCGCCCTATAAGCAAGTTTGTCCACCTCGTTGTACTGAAGGCGCCAGGCCCGCTCAGCAACCTTGCATTGGCTGCGGGCCAGCCGCAGCGCCTCAGTGAACCACGGCGCAGATTGCCGTACAGCCGTGGGCCGAGGGGCTGACAGTGGGGCAAGATCGTCAAGCCTTTCAGTCAGCCATGACTGCAAAGCCTCCGTGTCTCTTTCCAGATCACCCGAGAGCTCACAGGGATGTTCCGCGAGCGCCTGCTCCAGCATATCAGATGTCACTCTATGGAGCGCTCTCGAGGCCGATCTAGGTAGCATGGGGGCGATGTTATCCGGCCGCCCATTCTCACACACAGAGAACCTGATCAGCCTATGATCCGTCCAGAGCACAGACAGAGTCTCTACATCGGCAAGCGGAACTGAAGAAAAGACTTGATCGAGGGTATGCCCTCTCTCATGCGTAGGACCTGACACGCACGGTAATAGACCCAGAGGAGATGTAATGTCCAGCAGTTTAATAGTGTCCGGGTCGCTTATGACATCTAGATGGAAGTTGAAATCGCCCGCCACTATACAGTGCTGTGTCGTGAGCGCCAGTTCGGAAATTGCTATCTGCAAATCCTCCAAGAAGGAGCCCATCGGGCCAGGTGACCTATAAACCAGCAGCCCCTTAAATGCTTGGATCGAGGACAGTCTGAGTGTAAAAGCAATGGACTCCGACCCCCCAATAGGATTAAGAGGGAGAACAGAGCAGGAAACATTCTTCCTCACCACCACAGCTACACCACCCCCCCTGCCTTTCTCTCTATCCTGCCGAAAGATGTGATAGGCTGGGGGAATAGCGGAAAAGATATCCGGATTCGACGCTTCACCCAGCCAGGTTTCGGTTAGGAGAAGACACAGGGGGTTTTCCCTCACGAGGAGATCATAAAGATGCAAGGCATGACATCCCAGTGACCTCGTATTCAGGAGCAGACATAGGTGCCTAACCCGAGCCTCTACGGGCCTGCCGACATTAACCACAGTCCACGTGGGCGACCAGCCACAGGCTGGACAGCGGCGCTTACCCTTAAAGCGCCCCGGAAAGACCGAGCGACAGGAGCAAGAATGGGTCTGCATGGCACGCAGCACCGATGAAGTATAGGTGATCATCTTCCCCCTCGCCGGCCGTGCCGCAGTCCACCGTCGCCCCGGCGCCTCCGGGACGCTGACGGGCGCAGACGGGCAGGACTCCGGCACGACTCAGGCTAAGCGAAGGCGTCCACCTGCGCGTCACGCTGCGCGTGAAGGAGCGACTTTAAATAGACTCTCCAGTGAGTCCTTGGCGCGCGAGTCCGCTTAAAGATGGCGGCGGCCGCCGAATCCCGATCCCCAAACCAAGATGGCGCCCGCAGTGGATGCCCAGGACCCGGACCCACCTAAGTGGTGGTGCTTTAAGGCACAGAGGTGCCCTTTTTTAAATGCAGTGAGGGGAGGGGGCGCAGGCTGGAGACAGCCAAGTTTAAAAACAGGGTAAGTACAACAAAAGCAGTAACATAAATGAAAAACGCTGGGAGGTTAAAAACACACAGCGCTAGTCCAGCGCGCTCGCAGCAATGTGGCCGATGTATAGGACCACCTCCCAAACAAAGACCGCCTTAAATAGACTCTCCAGTGAGTCCTTGGCGCGCGAGTCCGCTTAAAGATGGCGGCCGCCGCCGAATCCCGATCCCCAAACCAAGATGGCGCCCGCAGTGGATGCCCAGGACCCGGACCCACCTAAGTGGTGGTGCTTTAAGGCACAGAGGTGCCCTTTTTTAAATGCAGTGAGGGGAGGGGGCGCAGGCTGGAGACAGCCAAGTCTAAAAACAGGGTAAGTACAACAAAAGCAGTAACATAAATGAAAAACGCTGGGAGGTTAAAAACACACAGCGCTAGTCCAGCGCGCTCGCAGCAATGTGGCCGATGATCCTAATACCGTTGTCACATCCCCCCCTCTTTCCACACCACCAAACCGCTCCTTGCATGACCACCCCAATCACTAATGTTGACCCCCACATAACATCTATCCTCCATTGACCCACACATATACTTCTCCTTGCAACTACACCTTAATTTCCGGGAACAACCCTTGCCCTTCTCTCATATTGTAACTCTGTTCTCTTCCCCCCTTCTTTTCTTTTCACTGGTCTCCTTCAACAACTTGTTCACTTCCTCACCCCTCCTCCCCTATTCCCACCTAACACACCCTCATATACTAACTATATGATCCACTTGACTGGGTGCTATGAACTCTTATGGCATTTTTATCCCTGCTCAGCCCTGAAGAAGCCCTAGGCCTGATGGCCGGTTAGAGGGCGAAACACGTGTTGGCTGTGCCATCCTTGTTCTTTTCTGACAAACAAATAAAAGCACAAACTTCTCACCAGTATCACTTGATATACTTGCATCAATTGGATATTTTATCATAATCAACCATAAAAATCCAGACTCTTGCCCGGACACACTAAACTCATCCTACTTCATTTTAGGGGGATAGGGGTTTCTCCCCCTGTCTCTGGGCCAGAAAAAGTACAAGACAATACACGCTTACTATATGATGAGTAAGGAATGTGGATCTTTTTTCCCCTCACCTAAAACGCTATTTAGTAACTCATTTTAGTGTGGAGTTAAAAAAGAGTTTCACCAATTACCGCTTGGGCATGCGTGACTCAAAAGATCTACAACCGTCCTGGAAAAGCAACCAACAAGCAGCACACTCTCGACTATGCGGTTTTTGTAATGGAACGTTAACTCATCTCTTGTGTGCCTGCCCCCAGTTAAGGAAATAAGGAGGGGGCTTTTAAAACCAATTTTTAACGAATTTGCACGTGCAGGCAAGCCGTGATACGCTGGTTGGAAGGTTCCTCTATAATCTTGGCGTGCCGGGGGGTAAAATATCTGGCAAAAGTAAGGGAACTTCTAAGGCAAGCCGATTTAGAGGACATTGATAAAGTATGAACACGGACGGCAGGGGCTTCAAATATGGCTGTCCTTCACTAGCCCAAGTAGCAAAAGGACTGCGATCCTATTTCACAAGATAAGAGGAACAATACAGAAAAACGGCAGCTGACCACACCTTACTGGAATGTTTGGCATTTTATATGGACATTCTATCTTAAATAATTTCACCTTTGGATAATTTTGGTCACTTGAGCTCCTTGGAAAGTTGTGAATAATAGAACTTTCACAGATTGTTTAACCAGTTAGCCAACATTTTATGATCTTTATTAAAGTTATTCAGATTTTAAAAGTTTGTCGAGCTCATTGCTTATAAAATGATATTTAATGGAAGAAAAAGTTTAATACTTTTTTAAAGTGTAAATTGTAACGATTTTAAGTAATCATATACAATAAACTTTTGACTTGACTATCCAGTGGCTGTTTTCACTGATGCTAAAGTAGCTCAGAGATTAAGATGCCTCCTGCATAAAACATGCTCTTGTGTGCTCAGAAGTTTTCAGGCAACAATAAAAATGTAAAGGTAATTTTGGCGATTAATGGTCCTTCTGGAGAGAGATGGAAGTTTTATCTAGTGGCTGTGTCCACTCATGCTAAAGTAGCGCAGAGGATTAAGATGCCTGCTGCAAGGAACATGTTTCTGTGTGTTCAGAGGTTTTCAAGCAACAATAAAAATGTTTAAGGTTACTTTAGCGATTAATGTTTATGCTGGAGAGAGATGGGAGTTTTATCCAGTGGCTATTTCCATTGATGCTAAAGTAGCGCAGTAGATCAAGATGCCTGCTGCAAAGAACATGTCCTTGTGTGTTCAGAGGTTTCCAGGCAACAATAAAAATGTAAAGGTAACTTTGGTGATTAAAGTTCGTGCAGGAGAGAGACATTAAAGTTTTATCTAGTGGCTGGTCCGACTCATGTTAAAGTGAGGCAGAGCATTAAGAGCCCTGCTGCAAAGAACATGTCCTTGTGTGTCTGTAGGTTTTCAGGCAATAATAAAAATGTAAAGGTAACTTTGGCGATTAATATTCCTGCTGAAGAGAGATCAGAGTTTTATCTAGTGGCTGTTTCCACTCAAGGTAAGTTAGTGCAGAGGATTAAGATGCCTGCTGCAAAGAACATGCTCTTGTGTGTCCTGAGATTTTGAGGCTAGAATAAAAATGTAAAGTTAACTTTGTAAATTAATGGTCCTGCAGGAGACAGATCGGAGTTTTATCCAGTGGCTGTTTCAACTCAAGCTAAGGTTTCGCATAGGATTAAGATGCCTGCTGCAAAGAACATTTCCTTGTGTGTTCAGAGGTTTTCAGGCGACAATAAAAATGTAAAGTTTACCTTGGCAAATAATGTGTCTGCGGGAGAGAGATCGGAGTTTTATCTAGTGGCTGTTTCCACCCATGCTAAAGTAGTGCAGAGGATTAAGATGCCTGCTGCAAAAAACATGTCCTTGTGTGTTCATACGTTTTCAGGCGACAATAAAAATGTAAAGGGAACTTTGGCGATTAATGTTCCTGCTGGAGAGAGATGGGACTTTAATTTAGTGGCTGTTTCCAGTGATACTAAAGTAGCACAAAGAATTAAGATGCATGCCTGCTGCAAAGAACATGTCCTTGTGTGTTCAGAGATATTCAGGCAACAATAAAAATGTAAAGGTAACTTTGGCGATTAAAGTTCCTGCGGGAAAGAGATGGAAGTTTTATCTAGTGGCTGTTTCCACTCATGCTGAAGTAGCGCAAAGGATTAGGATGCCTGCTGCAAAGAGCATGCTCTTGTGTGTTCATACGTTTTCAGAGGTTTCCAGGCAACAATAAAAATTTAAAGGTAACTTTGGCGATTAAGGTTCCTGCTGAAGAGAGATCAGAGTTTTATCTAGTGGTTGTTTCCACTCATGGTAAAGTAGTGCAGAGGATTAAGATGCCTGCATCAAACAACATATTCTTGTGTGTCCTGGGATTTTGAGGCAAGAATAAAAATGGAAAGTTAACTTTGTAAATTAATGTTCCTGCAGGAGACAGATCGGAGTTTTCTCCAGTGGCTGTTTCCACTCAAGCTAAATTTTCGCAGAGGATTAAGATGCCTGCTGCAAAGAACATTTTCTTGTGTGTTCAGAGGTTTTCAGGCGACAATAAAAATGTAAAGGTAACTTTGGCGATTAAAGTTCCTGTTGGAGAGAAATGGAAGTTTTATCTAGTGGATGTTTCCACTCATGCTGAAGTAGCGCAGATGATTAAGATGCCTGCTGCAAAGAACATGCTCGTGTGTTCAGAGGTTTTCAGGCAACAGTAAAAATGTAAAGGTAACTTTGGCGATTAAAGTTCCTGCGGGAAAGAGATGGAAGTTTTAGCTAGTGGCTGTTTCCACTCATGCTAAAGTAGCACAGAGGATTAAGATACCTGCTGCAAAGAACATGCTCTTGTGTGTTCAGAGGTTTTCAGGCAGCAATAAAAATGTAAAGGTAACTTTGGCGATTAAGGTTCCTGCAGGACAGAAATGGAAGTTTTATCTAGTGGCTGATTCCACTGATGCTCAAGGATCACAGAGGATTCAGATGCCTGCTGCAAAGAACATGTCCTTGTGTATTGAGAGGTTTTCAGGCGACAGTAAAAATGTAAAAGTAACCTCTGCAATTATTGTTTTTGTGAGAGAGAGATCGGAAGTTTTATCTAGTGGCTGTTTCCACTCATGTTAAAGTAGCGCAGAGGATCAAGGTGCCTGCTGCAAAGAACATGTCCTTGTGTGTCTGTAAGTTTTTAAGCAACAATAAAAATGTAAAGTTAACTTTGGCTGATTAATGTTCCTGCAGGAGACAGATCGGAGTTGTATCCAGTGGCTATTTCTACTCAAGCTAAAGTCTCGCAGAGGAGTAAGATGCCAGCTGCAAGGAACATTTCCTTACGTATTCAGAGGTTTTCAGGCAACAATAAAAATGTAAAGGTAACTTTGGCGATTAAAGTTCCTGTTGGAGAGAGATGGAAGTTTTATCTAGCGGCTGTTTCCACTCATGCTGAAATAGCGCAGAGGATTAAGATGCCTGCTGCAAAGAACATGTCCTTGTGTGTTCAGAGGTTTTCAGGCAACAAAAAAAATGTAAAGGTAACTTTGACGATTAATGTTCTTGCTGGAGAGAGATGGGAGTTTTATCTAGTGGCTGTTTCCTCTCATGTTAAAGTAGCGCAGAGGATTACGTTGCCTGCTGCAAACAAACTTGTGTGTCTGTAAGTTTTTAGGCAACAATAAAAATGTAAAGGTAACTTTGGCGATTAATGTTCCTGCTGGAGAGAGATGGAAGTTTTATCTAGTTGCTGTTTCCACTCATGCTAAAGTAGTGCAGAGGATTAAGATGCCTGCTGCAAAGAACATATCCTTGTGTGTTCAGACATTTTCAGGCGACAATAAAAATGTCAGGGGAACTTTGGCGATTAATGTTCCTGCTGGAGAGAGATGGGAGTTTAATTTATTAGCTGTTTCCAGTGATGCTAAAGTAGCGCAGAGGATTAAGATGCCTGCTGGAAAGAACATGTCCTTGTGTGTGCAGAGGTTTTCAGGCAACAATAAAAATGTGAAGGTAACTTTGGCGATTAAAGTTCCTGTTTGAGAGAGATGGGAGTTTTATCTCAAGACTTTTTCCACTGATGCTAATGGATCACAGAGGATTAAGATACCTGCTGCAAAGAACATGTCCTTGTGTATCAAGAGTTTTTCAGGCGACAATAAAAACTGTAAAGGTAACTTTGGCGAGTAATGTTCCTGCTGGAGAGAGATGGGAGTTTTATCTAGTGGCTGTTTCCACTCATGCTGAAGTAGCGCAGATGATTAAGATGCCTGCTGCAAAGAACATGTCCTTGTGTGTTCAGAGGTTTTCAGGCAACAATAAAAATGTAAAGGTAACTTTGGCGATTAATGTTCCAGCTGGAGAGAGATGGAAGATTTCTCTAGTGGCTGTTTCCACTAATGCTAAAGTAGTGCAGAGGATTAAGATGCCTGCTGTAAAGAACATGTCCCTGTGTGTTCAGTGGTTTTCAGGCAAAAATAAAAATGTAAAGGTAACTTTGGCGATTAATGTACTTGCTGGAGAGAGATGGGAGTTTAATCTAGTCATTGTTTCCACTCATGTTGAAGTAGCGCAGAGGATTAAGGTACCTGCTACAAAGAACATGCTCTTGTGTGTTCAGAGGTTTTCAGGCAACAGTAAAAATGTAAAGGTAACATTGGCGATTAAGGTTCCTGTAGGACGGAAATGGAAGTTTTATCTCGTGGCTGTTTCCACTGATGCTCAAGGATCACAGAGGATTAAGATGTCTGCTGCAAAGAACATGTCCTTGTGTATCAAGAGGTTTTCAGGCGACAATAAAAATGTAAATGTAACCTCAGCAAATAATGTTTCTGTGGGAGAGAGATGGAAGTTTTATCTTGTGGCTGTTTCCACTCATGGTAAAGTAGCACAGAGGATCAGGATGCCTGCTGCAAAGAACATGTCCTTGTTTGTTCTGAGTTTTTCAGGCAACAATAAAAATGTAAAGTTAACTTTGGAAATTAATGTTCCTGCAGGAGACAGATCGGAGTTTTATCCAATGGCTGTTTCCACTTATGCTAAAGTTTCGCAGAGGATTAAGATGCCTGCTACAAAGAACATTTCCTTGTGAGTTCAGAGGTTTTCAGGCAACAATAAAAATGTAAATGTAACTTTGGCAATTAAGGTTCCTGCGGGAGAGAGAAGGAAGTTGTAGCTAGTGGCTGTATCCTTGACGGAGTATGTGGGGATGTGTGGGGTCTACAGCAGAACTAGATTTCACTTTACTAAAAAGTGTTGGAAGAGTTTATGTGGTAATAGGGAGGGGGCGTTTGTGAGGCAAACGGTGGGTGAGTCCAGAGTCTTTCTCTTTGGGGTAGAATTTGGTGTATTTATTGTACTTTATGGGGAACAGTAAATTTCGGAGATTTAAAAAAAAGAAAGTTGCTAGATCATTGCAATGAGTGACTGTGTGCTCTGGGAAATTGCCGCCAATCGATGTGGTTATGGATTTAACAATTTGGAAACACAAACAGTAAACGTAAGAGTTAAGGACAGGCCGGTAGTTTCGTTGTTTTCAATTGATATTTTACTATTATAAACATGTTAGATTGGTCCATGGGGCCATGCATATTACATTTACCCTTATTGCCCTTTCAATAGTTTGTAGACATGCATTATTAATCTAATTACAATTGGTGATTTTTGTTGTAAAGATGCATATGCCACCCACATGCACCCCAGCACACTACCCACATGCATCCCACCAACACACACCTTATAACAACACACCACACCATGCCACTGCCCCATGTCACTGCACTAGACATTAAGTTTGCAGTACGGAGCACAGCAGCCACACTGCTCTACAACATACCTAAACACTTACAAGCACCTAAAGGCGAGACCTGTTGGCTATGCCAATGCTTGTTTAATTCTGCAGAGACTTTATCATATGTTACATGTGGTTTGGTGCATGATTCACACTTCAAAAATTGTCTGCTCTTGTTTTAAAAATGTACAAGGAAAAGGGATACATAGTTTCACGTGAGGCTTCTGGTTGTCATGGCAACAGGTGAGAGGGTCATTGTGAAGAAGGTCCTTTGGAATGTTGGTGTTTGAAGATTCTTTGGAATGTTGGTGTTTGAAGATTCTTTGGAATGTTGGTGTTTGAAGGGTCTTTGGAATGTTGGTCTTTGAATTTCCTTTGGAATGTTGGTGTTTGAAGATTCTTTGGAATGTTGGAGTTTGAACTGTAGATGACAGTTGGGGGGGAGGGAGCGGGGCTCACACGAGCCTCAGCTCCGTTCCTTCCCAGAGATAGAAGTACGGGAAGAGCCTCTGCGTGAAGGGCGCCCGCGGGAAGGAGTAGAGAAGCTCCCAGGAGTCAGCATTGTACAGGGACAGCCGCCCCCCCTCATAGTCCAGATACACTCCCAGCTTCAGGGGCTTCTCACGAGGGGACAGAGGGGTCTCAGGGGAGGTGAGAGCCCAGTACTGACCCTTCCACCCCTGCACAGCCCAGACTCCCCCCTCCGGTGACCATGTGAAGTGTCCCTTCCTGCTCACAGACTCTGCTGCGACCCCCACACACCACGCGTCCCCCTCCTGCAGCGGCTGCACCTCCCAGTAATGTCTGCCAGAGGTGAACCCCTCGCTCCCCAGCACACAGGAGTAGTAGGAGGTGAATCTCTTGGGGGTGTCCGGCAGGGGCTGTGCTGTGCCCGTGTCTCGCACTCGTCTCCCCCCCTCAGACAGGAGCAGCTCAGGATGAGCCGTGTCAGGATCCAGAGTCACCATCACTGCAGAGAGGAGATTCACAATTAGAGATTTAATGACACAAAGAAAGGCTGTAATTACTGCTTCTGTTTTACATATGATTAATGTACACCACATCTGGAAGGAGCACGCGGCGCTAGAGAGCGCGACACTAGGCTGCTGACTACACTAAAGCGTGCAGCACTAGACCGCTCACTACACTAAAGCGCACGGCACTAGACTGCTCACTACACTAAAGAGCGCTGCACTAGACTGCTCACTACACTAAAGCGTGCTGCACTAGACTGCTCACTACACTAAAGCGTACGGCACTAGACTGCTCACTACACTAAAGCACGCGCCACTAGACTGATCACTACACTAAAGCGAGCGGCACTAGACTGCTCACACACTAAAGCGCGTGACACTAGACTGCTCACTGCACTAAAGCGCGCGGCACTAGACTGCTCACTACACTAAAGCGTGCAGTACTAGACTGCTCACTACACTAAAGCGTGCGGCACTAGACTGCTCACTACACTAGAGCGCGTATTCATCCACAGCACACACTACACCGAACAGCACACTGCACTACATAGGACATTCTACTACACACTACACGCAGCATACTACATTGCTCTACCACACATGACGCACACTACAATAGCAGAGAGTAACAGTAACTTGATTAGATGGTACGGAGTGATAGCTACTCCAAGGTTTACTGTACTAATCAGTACTCTCTAATAGATAGTACAGAGTAACATAGCTACTAGAAGGTATACAGTACTAGTCAGTACACTGCATTAGATGGCACAGAGTGACAGAACCACTATAAGGAAACAGTACTAGTCAGTACACTAGTGAGAGAGCTAGGAGAAGGTATACAGTACTAGTCAGTACACTGCATTGGATGGCACAGAGTAACAGAGATACTCCAAGGCATACTGCACTAGTCAGTACTCTATAATAGATAGTACAGAGTAACAGAGCTGCAACAAGGAAAACAGTACTAGTCAGTACCCTGGATTATATTGTACAGAGTGAGAGAGCTCCTAGAAGTCATGCAGTACTAGTCAGTACACTGCATGGTATACAGTACTGTAGACTGCATTAGAAGACACAGAGTGACAGAGCTCCTCCAAGGTATACGGTGCTAGTCAGTACCCTGCACTAGATGGTACTGAGTGAAAGAGCTACTCCAAGTCACACTGTACTAGTCAGCACTCTATAATAGATATCTTTGTAAATCCCCAGCACTCGTCCAAACATTAACTTTTCAAATAAGAAATCAGGGTGCAACAATAAGTACAGAATATCAGGAATGCAGGTAATGTTTCTTGTTCTTTATTCCTGTGTGTCCCTAGGCTGAAAGATCTCTTAAGACAGTGGCAGCCGACACGTGTTTTGTCGCAACAGGGGTAGTATCCCGCAACTTTTTCAAGGCTCTGTCTTCAGAGTAAAAGGCTTATAACTCGTGGTTTTAATTCCGTCCCACGGGGGATAAAATCATCTCCATAAAGCCGTACGGTGTCCAAAGGTCAGGATGTCGTGCAGTATCACATTTAACGTATCGCGTGTTTCTAAGTCGGAGTGACGAAGGATCTAAGCCAGTCTGTGCTCTTACAAGCCGAGTACCGGCTTGTAAGGAAAGCAGTACTAGTGAGCACACTGGATTACATTGTACAGAGTGAGAAAGCTGCTATAGGTATACAGTACTATTCAGTACACTGCATGAGACGGCACAGAGTAAGAGAGGTACTAGAAGTGTACTGTACTAGTCAATACACTGCATTAGATGGTACCGAGTGACAGAGCTACTCCAAGGTATACAGTACTAGTCATTATATTGTAAACATGTCACAGAGTGACAGAGGTACTGGAAGTGTACAGTACTAGTCAACACTCCATTAGATGGTACAGAGTGACAGACCTATTCCAAGGTGTATTGTACTAGACAGTACACCACATTAGTTGGTACAGAGTTACTCCAAGGTATACTGTACTAGTCAGTACACTGTGTTATATGATATAGAGTAACAGAGTTACTCCAAGGTATACCGTGCAAGGTACTACTCTCCATTGGATGGTGCAGAGTAGGAGAGCTACTAGAAGGTATACAGTACTAGGCACTACTCTCCATTGGATGGTGCAGAGTAGGAGAGCTACTAGAAGGTATACAGTACTAGTCAGTACACTGCATTAGATGGTACAGAGTGACAGACCTATTCCAAGGTAGAGAGTACTAGACAGTACACCACATTAGTTAGTACAGAGTTACTCCAAGGTATACTGTACTAGTCAGTACACGGCATTAGATTGCACAGAGTGACAGAACTACACCAAGGTATATGTACTAGTCAGTACACTTTATTAGATAGGACAGAGTAACAGAGATACTAGAAGGAATACTGTACTAGTCAGTAGACTGCATTAGATAGTACATTGTAAGATGGGTACTCCAAGGTATACTGTATTAGTCATTACCTCCTCGTAAGTCTTCCTCGCCACATGATTAACAAAGTGAGCTTCAGCTCCACACCAGAATCATCCAAAGCAAAAGATAGCCTCCCACGCCTCCCATCCCTTCCCAACATGGCCGACCCCTATCACCCCTGACCTCTATAAGAGGAGGGCCGGCCCAACCCACAGCCGGTTTTTTTGGTTCTGCACTGCAGATTCTCCAGAGCGTGTTTCAGGTAAATGGTTCCTGCTGTAGCTGGAACTGGGGTCCCTGGTGGGTGGCCCTGCTCTAGCGGGCCCTAGGACTCTGGGACCATCCTCCTTCCTTCCCCCGGTGTCAGGTCTGGGCCAGTTAGGCTCTGCTTTAGCGAGTCAAGGATTTACAGGGGGACGGACGAGGGGGCTGGGCCTCTTCCTGGGGGCCTTTTTTCCTCTCTCCTCCTCCGTGTGGGCAGAGTGTTTTGGTGGTTATACTTGTGCCCGGGACCCCCTCCCCACCCCCCCAGGTGGCGCTCCTTTTGTTGCTGAGGCTCTTGACGTCCCCGGGTCTCCCATTGCTGGGGCGGCTTGGGGCTTGTGTGTGAGGTGGGGTGGGGGTGCCCTGCGGTCCGTTCTACGGTCCCCCGGCGCGCCTCGTGGTTGTTTGGTTTTTCGGGGCAAAACTATACTGTTTCTGTCCTGAGGGACTGGCGGGGCACAGGCTGCTGCAGGGCTTCGCTACCTCTAGCGGCCTCGGTTGGCGGTTTGCCCCGTATCGCATTTACGGCTCCTTGATGTGGAGCCGGACTCATGGGCCTTGCCGCGATAGTCGGCTTGCTGGGCGTAGTCTCTTTGGACAAGTTGGATCCCTGCAGCTTTCTTCGGAGTGGGCGCGCGAGTTGCCAGGAGCTGCACGCAGCTTCATTCAGCCTGGAGCCTCGCGCTGCGGCCGCTGCCTCAGCCGATCCCTGTCCTGTATGATGCCGCATTACTCATCCGTTCCTCAGGCCGAGGGCGTGCGGCTTGTACTTTACTGGTGTCCTTTGCGTGGCACCAGTCCTTAGTGGCATTCTTTCTGATTCTTTTACATACGTAGTGAGTTGTGTTTCTCTCACCTTACTACAGGTAGCTTCCGTTGTGTATATGTTGTTTGAGGTGTCTGGCACACATGCATGCGCGCTACGTTATTCTCACGCAGCGAAACTGAAATCCTGGGTTTCAGATGGCAGGGAAAGTGAGCAATTAATGGTAGGAGCTCTCGATTCTGCTTGGCTCTTCTGCTGCTGTCACGGTTCAGACTCTGGCATATCGTTGTTTTTTGGGGTCGTGGTGACCCAGTGCTGTTATACGGGATCATGGTACTCTGGGTGAGTGTGATATTTTTGTATATATATCTTTTAATATTCCGAGAGGCGTTTCAGACACCAGTTGCACGGTAGGGCTAACAGCTTTCATTGGTTGATTGTGGTAACTTTTTCCAGTCTGGGTGCATTGGTTTCCCCCATCATAACTAGTGTTAACGGACCGGCTTCTAAGCGCAGTGTGTAAATGGGGAATAGAGATAATGTGGCCTTAAGACTAGAGCGGTTGCCCTTAAGGCTGGGGAAATCAGTTTGAGTCTCGGCAATGAAATTACTGCTAAATTACGAATCTGTGCTTTATGTGAGGTGGTCTGCTACGTACTACATTTGTTGCATAAATCTTTGTATTTATTACCTGCTGGTCATTTCTGACTATTGTATAGTGCGGATTAGTGATTTTTGTAGCGACATCCAGGAGCCGTGCGTACACTGTAAAGTGCTCTGCATGACACAGCATTGGACCCTTCTGGTTGTTTTCTCATGTTTTCTTTATTCTAGGGTAGCCAAGAAGAATTCCATATGGTAGTGTTACGCACTGAATGACAGCGCTGTATATTTTGCCATCAATGTACGTACTGGTGGGACCAAAGATTTCGGCCATTTGTCCTATGATTTGTGGGTTCATGTCCTGGTGTTTTACTGGCGTTTGGGGTATGTCGCAGGGCCATGGCATCATTTTGTTTGCTGTGTTTGTCGCTGGCTCTTTCTTCCCTTCCGGGCTTTGGGTCTGCGGTCCTTCTGTCTTGTATGTTCCTGTTCCCGCCTGCTCGTCATTGTTGTGCGGGGTCTGGCCTGGTGGGTCCCTGGTTGGGCGTCCTCCTGCGGATTCCGGGGGCTGTTGGCTGCTGCGTGTCTGATGGGGGCGGGCTGCTGTTGGTGCCTGTCCGTCCTTCTCTGGGCTGCTACTGTGGTCTTCATGCGGGCTTTTGCTTCTGCTTCTGCTCCTGGGGGCTTGCTCTTTCCTGTCCGGGGCCGCGTCCATGGTGCACCTTTCTCATCCTGCTTCCTGGCTCAGCAGGCAGCTGCTATGCCTCCTGTCCGTGTCATGCTTCTCCTCGGCTCTTGGCCATTGGGGCTATGTTGGGGGCCATCTGTTGCCTCTCCTTAAGTCCTGGGTGGCCTCTGTTGCGGGTCCGTGGGTCTTGCCTTCTGCCATGCCGCCCCATTGTCGATCTTGGCAGTCTCCCAGGTTCTTCTCCGGCGGGGCCTGTTTGTCCGTTTCCTGTTTCCCAGTGGGGTCTTGGTGCTCTTCCGATTCCTGCCCTTGGTTTTTCCTCTGCCCCCCTGGTTTTCATGTTGGGGTGGTCTTCCTTGGTCGGGGACCTCCACGGGATGTGTGTCGGGTGTTCTTGTGCCTTGTTGGCGGGCGGTGCTTTGCATTGTCCTTCTCTTGGGGGCTCGTCCCATCCGGTGGGTCTCAGTGCTGCTGGGCCGTCCTGGGTTCTAGTGCATTCTCGTCTTCACATGTTCCCGTGGGTTTACTTTCTCTAGTCCCGCCCACGGTTCCGTTATGCCGGTGGTTGTGCTCCACCGATTCGGTCCGGGTTGGTGATGTCCATGCTTTTCCCCTTTTCTTGGTCGCGGGTCGGGCATGCAGCTCCCTTTCTGCCCTGTCTGCAGTTGCGGCCTGAGGTCTTCCTTTTCTGGTGTCCCCTTCCCAGGTGGTTGTGGTCTTTTCCTGCCTGTGGGGCGTGCTTGGGTTCCCGGTCTGTGCGGGGTCGGTTGGTCCCCCTGCTGGCGGGTTTCTCGTCTACCTTCTGACAATTTGTTCTGGACTTGGCTGGGGTCCAGGGGATGGTCAATAGGGACTGTTTCTCGCCCAGGGGTATTCTGCATGTTGTTTCTCTGGTGCAGGTTTTTTCTTCCCATGACTTCCGTCTTCCTATGGACAGCTGGCTTCCTTTGGTCCGGGCTCGGTTTGGGTCCTCGGTGGTGGCTCGCTTTGGCTTCCTCGTTCGGGCTTCAGGCTTGGCGCTTTCCTCCACTCCATTTGCTTACGCGGGTTCTGGGCTTGTTTGGCCTGGACGGGGCATTTGACCTGTTGGTGGTGCTCGCCTGGGTTCTTCTCCCTTGGTTTTTGCCGCTTTGGGTGTTGATTGTCTGTGGTGGCTGGGCTTTCCCGGTTCTTCCTTCCCCTTTGCAGGGCCCTCCGCTTCCTGTCCGGATTTTGTGTCCTCTTCTTCTTTATCCCTGGCTCTGGGGTAGGTACTGGTACTTGCTGGCTTGGGATTGCTCCCTGGAAGTGTTGGCATTGCTTCGGGGTCATTTCGCCCGGCTCTTCTTTCCTTCTAGCCATTGGTGTGTTTCTGTCTATGGCCTTACCTCCCTGTACGCTACTTTTCTTGGTGGCTCTCAGTTATTCAGCTGGGTCGGGCCTGGTCAGTGGCTTGGTTGGTGGGCTCCTGAGTCCTCGCTTTGGCGGCTCGTTCACTACACGTGAACCATTACAGGGACAGGTTGCTTGGCCCCTGCGCTGGGATGTCACACTCGTTCACCCAGGGTTCCCCATGCTGCTAGTGCTGTAGCTTCCTTGTGCATAGTGGCCCTGTGATGGGCCTTCGCTTTCCTTTCTGGTGGCTTAGCCATGGACCTGGTCCCTTCTGATTTTCGGGCTCCTTGGAAGGCCTTGCGGGCTTTCCGCTGTTGGCTGCTTTGGTGGCCGGGTTGCTTCGGGGGCTGTTTCCTGTGGCTACCGGGGGCTGTTTTGCCCTGCGCCTTTGCTGGTGTTGCGCTCCCTTCCGGGGGGTCCTTTGAGCCAATGGGGTCCATTGCCAGCCTGTTTTTCACCGTGTTGATGGTGTTTTGTTGGCATTCCGTTTTGCGGGTCGGAGGGGGTGCTGGGTTCCTTTCTGTGCTCTCCTCCGTTCTTGCGGCTCCTGACGGTCTGCTTGGTTGCGTCTGGTTCCTCGAATTCTGCCTTTGGTTTCCTCAGTTGACCGCCGGCCTGGTGGGTTTTGTTTCCTTCTTTCCTTCAGGTCATTGGACTTGGGGTGGTTTCTGTTCTCTCTGTGTGGTGGTCCAATGTGCTGTTTTGCTGTGTTTGCGTCGGACTGTGTCTTTTGGCTGCTGTGGCATCTTGTTGTCTCTGTGGTGGCGTTGCCCTCTTTCCTTCGATTCCAGAGCCTGGGGCTTTTGCTTCTCTCTCTCTTTTGACTGTCCGTCGGGCAGTCTTGGCAGTTTGGGCCAGTCGTCCTCTTGCTGTTGTGGTGCCAGTTTGTTTGTTGCTTTTGGCTCCGTACGGTCTGGTTCCTTTCCTTCTCTGTCCTCCTTCACTCGTTGGTTCGGGAGGATTTTCTGGCAGCCCTTCGGGTCTCAGAGGTTCTGGGTTTTCGGCCCTACCCTCCCGGTGTCTCTCTGTCCCGGGCTGGTTCTCCCTGCTCATGGTTGCCTGTCTCTTGGGTGGTTTCTTCCACTCGTCTGTGTTTTTGGGTATACCCTGCTTCTGTGGCATCCCCTTCTGGTCCATTGGTTTCTTGTGAGTTTCCATGAAGCCACTTGGCTTTAGTATGTGCTCAATTTGTTAATCAAGTGGCGAGGAATACTTACGAGGAGATAATGCCCCGGTTACTTACCAGTAATCTTCATTACTCCAAGTATAGTCTTCTTAGCCACAGGAGTTCCCATCCCTCCCTCCCTGTGTTGCTATCGGCTTCATGTTTCTGCTTGGTAGTTCTCAGGCTGAGGGTTGGGCCGACCCTCCTCTTATAGAGGTCAGGGGTGATAGGGGTCGGCCATGTTGGGAAGGGATGGGAGGCATGGGAGGCTAACTTTTGCTTTGGAGGGTTCTGATGTGGAGCTGAAGCTCACTTTGTTAATCATGTGGCGAGAAAGACTATACTCGGAGCAATGAAGATTACCGGTAAGTACTCTATATTAGATAGTACAGAGTAAGAGAGCTACTAGAAGGTATAATGTAGTAGTCAGTATACTGCATTAGATGGCACAGAGTGAGAGAGCTACTCCAAGGTATACAGTACCAGTCAGTACACAGCATTGGACGGTGTAGAGTAGGAGAGCTACTAGAAGGTATACATTACTATCAGTACACTGCATTAGATGGTACAGGGTGGAGGAGCTACTAGAAGGTATGCTGTAGTAGTCAGTACGCTACATTAGATGGTGCAGAGTAAGACAGCTACTAGGAGGTACACTGTAGTAGTCCCCACACTGTATTAGATGGTACAGTGCGACAGAGCTACCAGAAGGTGTACTGTACTGGTCAGTACACTGAATTGTGTGTTACAAAGAAACAGAGCAACTCCAAGGCATTCTACACTAGTTAGTACACTGCAGTAGATGGAACAAAGTAACAGCGCTACTCCAAGGTATACTGTACTACTTAGTACACTGCAATAAATAGTACACAGTAACAAAGTCAGTCTAAGGCATACTGTACAGGTCAGTACCCTACATTAGATGGTGCACAGTACTAGAGCTACTTTAAGTTATACAGTACTAGTTAGTACACTGCATTAGATGGTGTAGAGTAAGAGCTACTAGGAGGTACACTGTAGTAGTCTCCACACTGTATTAGATGGTACAGTGCAACAGAGCTACCAGAAGGTGTACTGTACTGGTCAGTACACTGAATTGTGTGTTACAAAGAAACAGAGCAACTCCAAGGCATACTACACTAGTTAGTACACTGCAGTAGATGGAACAAAGTAACAGCGCTACTCCAAGGTATACTGTACTACTTAGTACACTGCAATAAATAGTACACAGTAACAAAGTCAGTCTAAGGCATACTGTACAGGTCAGTACCCTACATTAGATGGTGCACAGTACTAGAGCTACTTTAAGTTATACAGTACTAGTTAGTACACTGCATTAGATGACACAGAATAACAGAACTACTCCAAGGTATATTGCACTTGTCAGTACACTGCATTGACTGGTGCAGAGTAGGAGAGCTACTAGAAGGTATACAGTACTAGTCAATACACTACATTAGTTTGTACAGAGTGACAGAGCTACTGGAAGGTATGCTGTACTAGTCAGTACACTGTATTAGATGGCACAGAGTAACAGAGCTACTCCAAGGTAGCCAGTACTAGTCAGCACACTTCATCGAATGGTACAGAGTAACAGAGCTACTAGAAGGTATACTATACTAGTCAATACACTGTATTAGATGTCACAGAGTGACAACGCTACTCAAAGGTATACAGTACTACTCAGTACACTGCATTAGATGGTACAGTGGCATTCTGTACTAGTCAATACTCTATAGTAGATGGTACACAGTATGAGAGCCACTAGAAGGTATACAGTACTAGTCAGTACACAGAATTAGATTGCACAGAGTGACAGTGCTACTCCAAGGTATATAGTACCACTCAGAACACTGCATTAGATGGTACAGAAGCACAGAGCTACTACAAGCTAAACAGTACTAGGCAGTACACTGCACTGGATGGTACTGAGTGACAGAGCTACGGGAACGTATACTGTACTAGTCAGTACACTGCATTAGATGGTAGAGTGGCAGAGCTACCAGAAGGTGTACTGTACTAGTCAGTACACTGTATTGGAGGTTACAGAGTAACAGGGCCACTCCAATTCCTACTGTCCTTGTCAGTACACAGAATTAGATACTACAAAGTAACAGAGTCACTTCAAGGCATACTGTACCGGTCAATCAATCAATCAGGGGAACTGTAAGTGCGCTGAGGGTCTCAAGGCGCGGGGGGAGGTGAGCAGCTCCGTTCAGTCGAAGAGCCCGGTCTTAAGTGTCTTTCTTGAAGCTGTTCAGGTTGGGGGCGCATCTGATGTCAATCGGGAGCTCGTTCCAGGTCTTAGCCACGATGTAGGAGAATGCTCTTCCACATGTTCTGGCTCTGCGGATGCGTGGGGTTTTGGCAAGGGTGAGGTCGGCAGATCGGAGGGTTCTCTTGGGTACGTGGAAGGAGATTCTCTCGTTGAGGTATTGGGGTCTGATGTTGCGGAGGCATTTGTAGGAATGGGTGAGTATCTTGAAAGTAAGTCTCTTCTCAACAGGGAGCCAGTGGAGGTTCTGCAGGTGTTAGGTGATGTGTTCATGTCGAGGGATGCCGTGGACGAGTCTGGCTGCGGTGTTCTGTATGGTCTGGAGCTTGCTGAGCAGAGACTTGTTGATCCCGGCGTAGAGGGTGTTTCCGTAGTCCAGTCTGCGGGTTATGAGTGCGTGGGTGATAGCATTTCTTGATTCAGGGGGGGATCAATTTGAAGGTTTTTCGGAGGATGCGAAGGGTGTTGAAGCCGCTGGAGGTGACAGCGTGGACCTGACGGTTCATGGAGAGGTAGGAGTCACGTACGATTCCAATGTTTTGTGCGTAGTCCGTGGGGGTGAGAGGGCTGCCGAGGGCGGTGAACCACCAGGTGTTGTCCCATGCAGAGGGGGAGGGTCCGAGGACGAGGACCTCTGTCTTCTCTGAGTTGAGCTTCAGGCAGCTCAGGCAAGATGGCGGCCGCAGGCTCGGTCGTGTGAGCTGGGTTTTCTCCTCTGAACCACCCCTCCATATACTATTTTGTCAGAGGCCGCGATTTTCTTACCGTTCAGCCGGAGTAGTAGTGGTGATATGCTCAGGCTGATTCTTCGCTCTTCACCCGAGCACAGGTCGTGCAGTTTCTTCCGGCGCCCTGCCGCTTTGCATCTGGCGGTATCTTCGCGCTCGGCTTTTGTCCTTGGGGAGACTGTTTGTGGGAGGCACTGGCCAGGAAGCATGCCTCCGAAGGTCAAGACGGCCGCGGCATCTACATCGAGGGGGCGATCCGCGCTCACAGCTTCAGCCTCTGCAACTGACTCTGGCAATGCGAGTAGCGCGGGAGGCATACAAAACGCAGTGGGGAACAGCGGGAGTATCGCTACAGAAGGCACCTCTGCACGCAAAGGCCCCCACTCTAGAGGATCTGGCAAGGGTAAAACCATATTACCGGTTACAGTGTAACTTCTAAAAAACTCCTATTTGAGTGTGGATCTATTGTTGGGGCTACAGGGCAAGTATTGGCAGGAATGCAGGCCGCGAGAGAGTTATCTCCAATATTGTACTGTTCTTCCCCAGCTGACGACACTATTATTGGACAAGAAACTACAGTTGTGGAGCAGCAGGGTGTAAGTGACTATGCTGGGATTGAAGATGCAGGAGGAATTGGTCATTTACTACCTAGGTTAAACATTACAAAGAATGGAATTATGGGTGATGTAGTCCTGAGCAGTGAGAACTCTATACATTCTGGGCCCTCTCTTTCTACCTCTGACACTCCGGTTTTGAAAATAACGAATCCTTTAATTAGTCATGGTTCAGTCGGCAATGAGCTCTCTAAGGAGCTCGAGGGGGATACATTTTTTTCCTTGTCAGAGCATACTGGCTCTTCTTTGGATGAAGATGATGAGAACGATCCTGAATGGACTGATGACGGTAGCGAGTTTGGAGATTGGCGACAGAATGAGGCTCTTAAGTAAGGGCCAACTTCTAATCGCATTGGCACGGTACACAAATTAAATGGGTTTAGCCCTCCGGACTCGGCAGTTCTGGGGTTACCCCAAGAGGAAAATTCGTCTCAGCAGCATGGCCCAAGGGGCGCTACAACACTTGGTTCTTTTTCTCCATCGAATCAGGCCGAGCTGTCGCCGCCAGGTGAAATCTCGCTTGCGTTGATCTATCAGACAATGATGGCGCATCGAGAGGAGGCTAGGCTGGAGAATATCCGAACCCAGGGGGCATGCAGGAGAGTTCAGAACTCCGTTCGGAGAATTGCTAAAACCTGTATTGATATTGCTACTAGAATTGGAGGAGCTGAAGAGAGGATTTCAAATCTAGAGGATGCTTTAGTGGCGCAGAAGAGTGCAACTGATCTGATGGGTGCTCAGAAAGATGACATTTTCTGGAAATTAACTGATTTAGAAAATCGCGCACGAAGAAATAACCTCAGGATCTTAGGGGTACCGGAGGGTCTTGAAGGTGGAGATGCTAGACAATTTGTAGTTGAATTATTTGCTGAGGCATTCCCCGAAGTAAAGGAGTGGGATTGGCGGGTGGAAGTGATGCGGGCTCACCGCTCTCCGCTCAAACAGAGGCGAAATTCTGGAATTACTGGGGATAAACCTCGTGCAATATTGATTTGTCTAAATAATTGTTTGGCAAGGGAGAAGATATACGATTTAGCGAGGCCCGATAGAAATAGGAGGGCAAAAGATTGTGATTTTTTTGTGCGCCCAGACTTTTGTCCTGCAACAGTTGAGCGGAGGTGGCAGCTTCGCCAGCTGATATCCCCATTTCAGGGGAAGGGGGCGCAAGCTTTTCTGCTTTTCCGTCTAAATTAAAAATTATTTTTCAGGGTCAGACTAGATTTTTTTTCTCAGAAATTGAGGCCAAGGAGTATCTATCTACTTTATAGTTAAGGTTCTTTTTTTGCCTCTGCCTTCTTTTTCTGAGTTGGAGTCTCTGGGGGGTGGAGTGAGGGTAGGAAAAAGCAAGCCTGTTTTTGGGTGTACTTTGGGTACCACTTAATTGGTAAGAGTTGGAGAAGCTAATGAAAATAATAAATTCAATGAATGTAGGTGAGCTTAACTCTCTCTGGCCTAGTTCTGCTCTATTCTTGCTATTGAGGGGTGAGGGGTGGCAGGGGAGTCCTTCGGACCAGCTCATTCATCACAAGGACTTAGGTCCTGTTGCCATATAAGGGTATTGTTAGGGGGGGGTTAATGGGGCGGGCTGTTCTGGGGGGATGGGGGATGGTGGTGGGAGGGGGGTCTATGGGGGGTTTTGATGTATTGGTATCATGAAGATGCTGTAGTGATGGCTTCAGTCCTTTGTATATTTACTTTCTTGTTTATTATTGTTCTTCTAAACTTGGAAAAAGTGTTGTCCAGATGGAAATGTCATTTTAGGTTTAATGGGGCAGGATAGAATTATTCTCAGCTCGTGGAATATATGCGGCCTGATTGACCCCAAAAAACGTGCATTATTTTCTAAAATCGTTCATGTCTTACATTTAGATGTTATATGTATACAGGAGACACATATACCTTGGGGGAGGCATGGTTGTTTGAAGGTGCCTGGATATGAATTAATAGCATGCACCAAACAGACATCTACGATTAGAGGAGTAGCTATTTTTATGAAGACCGGGGTAGGGATATGTAAAAGATCTCGAGAGGATAAAATGGGTAGATGGGCCATAGCGGAAATTTTGGTCGGCCAAAGGTCCTTAACGATTTGTACAATCTATGGCTCCAACAATGATGATCCGGAAGTATTTAAATTCTTAAATGTTGAATTAGCCGCTTGGCCTTGTCCACTCTTTATTTGTGGAGATCTGAATATCAATTTACTTAGTAATTTTAATCTGGCAGTTGATCCCAATTACAGTGGCAGGAAACCTAAAGTGTTCAAGGCATTGCAGGCATTGGTTCAAGAGCATGGGTTGATGGATTTGTGGCATCAAAATAATAAAATGGACGATGGGTATACATATTACTCAGCTCCTCATAATAGATTTGTCACGCTCGACTATTTTTTGGTCCCAGAGCAGTTTGTTGAAGTTTCCTCTATTCATGTTTCTCCTAGGATTATATCAGATCATAATGCCTTAATTGTTGAGTGTCTGTGGCCTCGAAATAGGAAGCCTCTTAGGCAGTGGTCTTTTGAAAGGAAGCTTTTGCTTGACGAGGCTTACCAGGCGCATATGAGGAATTGGTTAATTGAATTTCTCGATATTAATAGGGGCACTGCCCCCACCGCGGTGGTGTGGGATGCTTTAAAGGCCGCAGTCCGCGGGGAGACTAAAAGTTTCTCCTCGTTCCGGTGGAGGCAAGGGCAAGATCAAATGAACTTTCGTCTGGAGGAGCTTAGAACAGCAGAAGTAGTATTGGCCTCTAAAATTAAGAATGGTTGTGATATAGAGCAGTCCCAGGAGGCTGTCGCTATAATAAAATCTAACCTTCTTGAATCCTTTGGTTTGGATCTGGCCGCCAAGTACCTTTTATATCGAACAACTATGTTTGAATTTGGTGAAAATTCTGGTAGGGTACTCGCGAAGCGACTTCACCAGAAAAATGTGCAGAGTCGTGTTACCAGAATTCAGGATGAATGGTGTGGTTGAGGATACTCAGGAAGGAGTGAATGGGGTATTCCAAAAATATTATATAAAGCTTTATTCAGAAGATATTGATAGTGCTCAGGTAGAGTCTGAGATTGAGGCTTTTTTATGGGGTAAGGATACTATGAAGGTATCGGTAGAACAGAATGAAATACTATCGGCCCCTATTACATGGGAGGAGGTGGTGTCAGCGGTCAAAGCACTGGCCAAAGGCAAGGCAACCGGGCCAGACGCGATACCCCTTGAGTTTTATAAGACCTTCCTACAAGAGATTCAGCACGATTTACTTGCTGTCTTTACGGCAGCTCAGAAAGCTATGGTTCCTGACTCTTGGCGGCAGACTATAATTGTTCTGTTTAAAAAAAAGGAAAGCTAGAGTTGAGCCCGTCATCTTTTCGGCCAATCTCTCTTATTAATAGCGACTCAAAATTTTTTTCTAAAATATTAGCCTCCAGGTTAGCTGAGGTTATAGTTCCTTTAGTATCCCTTCGTCAACACGGATTTATTCCGGGTCGCGACACCACAGATCATGTTCGGCGTGTCATTGCTTTATTGGACTGGGCTCAGGCCACGGCCTCTCCCCTCGGGGTGATCCTGTTGGACGCTGAGAAGGCCTTCGACAGGGTCTCCTGGGGGTTTTTGTGGGCCGTGCTTAGTTGGAAGGGCCTTAGTAAAGAGTTCATTCAAGCCATTCGGTCATTATATATCTCACCGGAGGCAGTACTTCGTATATTGGGCCAAGAAACTAGCTATTTTAATATCAGCAGGGGCACTCGTCAGTTATTGTTCGCCTTATATATCGACCCATTTTTTAGCCAAATTGAAGGGGATAGGAGCATACTACCAATAAGACCTGGGGGTACAGAGTTTCGAGCCTTGGCCTATGCAGATGACATTGCTGTGTTAACCTCTAATGTCTCCTCTGCTTTGCAGGCACTTATGGTGTCTGCCACGCAGTTTGGTGTAATATCTGGTTATAAGTTAAACGTGGCTAAAACTCAGGTAGTTCAAACACCTGATATGCCATATTCTGGCAATTTAGTTGTCCCTGAAGCAGTGTATCTTGGGGTAAGAATTTCAGCGGCAGTCGACTCTATACCGGACTTAAATATTCTTCCGGTAATAGATGCAGTAAATACCAAATTAGAACGATTGGATCACCTTCACTTATCTCTGTATGGTCGCTGTAGTGTTCTTAAAATGCTTATACTCCCAAAGTTTTTATGTCTCTTCAGGACCATTCCTTTAGTATTATCACAAAGCAGTCTGTTAAAGGCAGATAGGATCTGCCATAGGTTTTTGTGGGGGTACAGGCGTTCTCGAAGGGCTGCTAAGTGCATGTCCCTCCCCCGGAATCGTGGCGGGTGGGCAGTACCCAATTTACTGTTATATTATTGGTCGGTAATGATACAGGCTTTTGGAATACCGCTTTTTGGAGATAAATTTGAAGTTCCGCTATGTAACTATCCTACTATTTTCGAGATTGGCTTAGGTACTGCGGCTAAGGGTATTCTGGTCGAAGTCCTCAAACCAAGTTACTTTAAAAGGACCAGATTTAAGGTAATTAATACTTTGTTCCTTATTTGGCAGAAAATTCGGAGGAAATTATCTATACATCAGCTTAATGTCTATACCCCATTTAAAGCATCTCGACTCCTTCCTCCCCTTATTTTTCAAGATCAGGTAATGTCTAGATGGCAATTACAAGGGCTGCGTGTGATAGGAGATTTGGTAGGCGATGGTCAATTATTACCTTCCGTATTTTTTTTTTTTTTTAAAACAATTTTTATTATTTTCTTTTACCACAGTACAGTACAGCAATTGTCGATTATTCAACCGTTGTTCAGCATATAACAAAGTCCGAAACAGTTCAGCCCCCCTACCTTCCGTATTTTTGAAGGATAAATTTCAGTTGCATTCTCATGATTTTTTTAAATATTTTCAGGTTAGAAGTGTATTGTCTAAACATCTTGTTCTAAATCCTTCTTTATTTGACAAAATAACTATATTCGAACGTATCCGAAAGAAAGCCCGAATTAGAATAATATATCGGTATGTACTCTCCTGTCCACCTGACGATTTGGGTGCACAAGGATTAAGATGGGCGGATAAATTGGGAAAGACTAGTATTGATTTGAATCCGGCCCTGGAGATGGCCAGTAAAGTATTGGTCTCTGGCAGTCTTCGGACTCAAAGCTATATGTCGATGTTCGATCTTTATTATACACCTGCAAGGATTGCAAAATGGGGCAGTAGAACAGGGGATCATTGTTCTAGGTGTGGGCTATACGCAGCAAACACAATTCATATGTTTTATTCTTGTCCAAATTTGAATTTTTTTTTGTCAGACATAGAATGTTTCATTAACGGTACACTCAAGATCCAGTGTACTTTGACATCTGAGATGGTGATAATGGGTTATGATGGGGCAGTGACATTGGGTAATACATGGTACACTTCCGCATTTTTGTTTATTTCTATGTCTATGATTCGGCTATGTATAACGTCACAATGGCTTTCTCCTGATGCCCCGACATTTATAAATTGGAGAACTAGATTGCTTGCAATCCATAAGTTGGAATCTTCAGTATATTAAATAAAGGGTAGGCGGAGGCGGAAGCTTTCTTCTAAGATCTGGTCTCCAGTGGAGGAATGGATTAAATAGCTGTTATGTATATATTGTCGATAGGATATGGCTTTGCTCTCCTCATTTGTTTGCCTGGACACCCTTCTTGTGTTTTGTTTTGCTTTTTTTATTTTTAGCATCTGTTATTTAATATGTTATTCTAAATGAGTAGCAATGATTAATATATTTATATGTTTGGACTGAAAGCCATTACTGTATTGTCTTGTGTTTAAAGGAAATAAAATCAATTAATAAAAATTAAAAAAAAAGAGCTTCAGGCAGCTGCTGCTCATCCAGGATTCAACATCCTTCATTCCTTCCTGGAAGTTGAGTCTGGTGGTGAAGGGGTCCTTTGTGAGGGAGAGGATGAGCTGGGTGTCGTTGGGGTAGGATACTATGCTGAGTCCGTGCTGTCTGACTATGGCGGCGAGGGGGCCATGTAGATGTTGAAGAGCGTGGGGCTGAGCGATGATCCTTGGGGTACTCCGCAGTTGATTTCCGTGGGTTTGGAGAGGAAGGGTGGTAGTCTGATTCTTTGGGTTCTGCTGGGGAGGAACAAGCGGATCCAGTCGAGTGCGGTTCCTTGTATACCGTCGTTGTGGAGTCTGGCGGTGAGTGTGCGGTGGGAGACGGTGTGGAATGCTGCCGAGAGGTCGAGTAGGATCAGGGCTGGGGTGTGTCCTTGGTCGAGGAGGGAGTGGATGTCGTCTGTGGTGGCAAGTCAAGCGGTCTCGGTGCTGTGGAATCTGGATTGGGAGGGGTCGAGGATGGAGTTTTCTCCGATGAATCTCGTTAGTTGTGCATTGACTGTCTTCTCGTGACTTTGGCCGCGAAGGGGAAGAGTGACATTGGTTGGTAGTTCTTGAGGTCCGTGGGGTCTGCTGAGGGCTTCTTGAGCTAGGGTCTGACTTCTGCGCATTTCCAGTCATCGGTCTTGAAAGTGGCGTTGACGGTGCGTCGTAGTTCTGGAGCGATGATGGTTGTGGCTCTGTGGTAGATGTGTAGCGGGCAGGGGTCCGGGGGGGGGGCCCTGAGTGGATGCCTTTCATGGTCGAAGTGGTGTCTTCAGTGGTGACTGGGGTCCAGGAGGAGATGGTGGGCTGGCTGGCGTTGCTGGTCAGTACTCTATATTAGATACTACAGAGGAGGGTGTGTATGTCGTCTGTGGCGGTGAGTAGAGCGGTCTCGGGTCTGTGGTTGCTGCGGAATCCGGATTGGGAGGGGTCAAAGATGGGGTATTCTCCGATTAATCTCATTAGTTGTGCATTGACGGTCTTCTCGGTTTATACTAGAAGGTATAAAGTAAGGGCTGCTTCCTGCGAAGAAGACGCAACGCGGGATCGGACCGCCGAAGTTTTTTGGAATGAAGGAGGCAAGATGAAGTCTGAGTGAGGCCACCACTCACCTCTCACCTCTCTCGCTGGATATTTCTCTGTGCCGTGAAACCGAAGTATGTGCTGGGGCGATAGTCAAACGGGAGATCTCTAAGGGCCCACTCCGGCAAAACAACGAGGCGGGTGCTGGACACGCTCATGCTGGAGAAGACCGGGCTCCTGTTTCGGCCGCTGGGAGACTCTAACGCGGATGCTGCTGACAGGCTGGATACAGAAACGCTCCACAGGCTGGAACGCAGACCGCAGAGTCAGTGGTGATGGCTGCTCGAGGAAAAGGGAAACAACGGACGGCGGCCCCTGCTACCATCTCCATACAATCACCCCGTAAAGGGACAGATGCCAAATTGGGGAACAGGAAGGGAGACCCTTGTGCTGGTAAAGAAGACAAACAGGAAAAGCAGGAAAAGGAAAAAATAGAGCCTCACATAAAGACAATTCCCCGGTGCTTACAGGCATCTGGAGAGGTTGCGACCTTCCATCCCGAGCATGTTTCTACCCCTAGATATGAGCGAAAAGGAAAAGGCTGGGCAGGAAAGACAGCAAAATCAAGGAAATGGTGATGGTAATGGGGAAGTGTGTAACTTTGTGAACAGCCCTACACATACTGCAATACCCAGTATACAAGAGGCGGAAAATGAGAATCCCCTAGCTAAAAGGGCGACCCCTTGGCTGGCAAACTGTGATAATACTATTCTGGAAGCATCTTCACATACCTGCCCGGCGGATGAGACTGGAAATAATGATAACTGCCCCGCGATATACCTACAGATAAATCAAATGATGAGAAGGGTGTTAGTACACCAGATATGACAAGCAAAAGTAAGCATGGCGCATCTGGAGGGAGCGACTTTCAAAGAAAAACTATGGAGACTGGTTGTTTATCCCCGGATTCTTTGGAAAAGGTTTTTCTCTACTGAGGAATCAGAGGGATCTGACACCAGCCTATTTGCTGTTAGCGATGGCGGAGGCTCTTCCTCAAGTAATAGTAGCCGACAAGAGAAAGGCGCCATCTCTAAGAAACCCAAACGGACATCTGGGAAGAAAGTTCAAGAAAACCCAGGTGATAATGAGGTTGAGGAGGAATTGGGTTGGAATTATTCAGCTGCACAACTGTTACCCCCTGAAGATGTAAATGGAAAAGAGAAACTATTAATTGGGAATCCAGGGGGTGAAATGGAGCAATCAAACGATAGAAAGGTGGATGAATCCTCCCTAGCTTTAATCTTACCATCCCTGCGACTATTCCAGGATGATGTCAAGTCTGATAACCGTCAAGCACGGCTGGCCTCTAAAAAACTCCAAGGATCCATACGCAAAACTGGGAAAATCTGTACTGATATCTCGGAGAGATTAAATATGGTAGAGACACGTACTGAGGCATTAGAAAATACAGTTGACACGCTGAAGGTTCAGGCTACATCGCAGGAGAGCACCCTGAAAGATGTTATGTGGAAACTTGAGGATAATGAGAATCGCCAGCGCCACAATAATCTAAAGATGCTAGGAATCCCCAAAAAGTGCGAGGGCAATGACATAAGGAAATTTATCATTAATATGAGAGGGAGAGAGAGAGAGAGAGAGAGAGAGAGAGAGAGAGAGAGAGAGAGAGAGAGAGAGAGAGAGAGAGAGAGAAAAGTCTTTATTTATTTTCGGTCAGTATGACCATAAAACCACAGATAAAAATACAATACATTTCATTCGATTGAATTTTCCTTTCATGAAGGTAAACAACTCTCATTGCTCTAAATAAGGGGTAGAGTTACTCATAAAGTTCGTGTGCATTACATTGTTATTTCATAAACTACCAATAAAAATGGGTGTGTAATACAAGAGCAATATTAGGCCTTAACAAATTCTCCAAGAAACCAAAGTTTGAGTTGTTAACATCACAGCTGTCACCATTTGGCAGTTCGTACCAGGCAGCAAATAACATCTAACAAAATCCGAGAAATTAATGACCCTGTGCTAGGGCGGATTACCAACTCAGATTTAATTAGGGCTGCATTTAGGAGGTATTATCAAACATTATATATGGCTGACAATGGGGTGGACCAGAGTTATATCAAGGAATATTTCGATTTAGTCCCACTTTCAATATTTTTAAAAGAATCCAGGAAAGTTTAGACAGCTCGCCTCAGTGGGATGAGACCTTACTGAACATGAACAGCATGGCATGGACAGCATTCCGAGCAAATTCTATACTACTTTTTCCCGTCAGTTTAAGGCATTATAAATTAATTATTTGTACATATTTTCCATGGTGGGCGGCCTCCGGGATCATGGTCTTTGGCTAAAATTGTGGTTTACTTAAAAAAACAATAAATCTCCCTTACAATTGGGCTCCTACCATCCTATTACCTTGATTAACGGCGACTCTAAAATCTATTCAAAGTTATTGGCCAACCAACTTGCGCCAATAATTCATAAGATTATCTCGGAGCGCCAACATAGGTTTGTTCCCGGGAGATCTACAATTGACCATGTCCAGAGAGTTATCGCACTATTTGATATCACCAATGTTGCGGGAGACCCTATGGCTCTTTGATGGTTTTATTTAAGCAGTCAAAACATTATACGTCGAACCATCAGCGGCAGTAATGGTGAACGGTACACTCTCTGAATTATTTTTTATTTTCCGGTGGACCAGGCAGGGTTGCCCTTGCTCCCCTCTTTTCTTTGCAGTGTGTATTGAACCTTTTATCGGTAATATGGCCACAGAACTGGGTACCTAAGACCTTGGCCTACGCAGACGATATTGCCCTTGTTACATCAGATCCAAATTCTGCCATAAAGGTAATCGAAGATGCGGCTGAGCGCTTCGGGCATATCTCTGGATATGCTCTGAATCAAGATAAGACGCAGATGGTGCTTAATGATAAAGTCAAGATGATAGACAACCGGGTAGTCGAAAAGGCCACATATTAGTATAACCTCCAGGTTGATAATGTGGTCAAAGACAATATGGAGCCTCTAACGGAGAATATTAAAAAAGATCTTGCAAGGTTAAATAACCTACATTTATCCGTAGGGGGTAGGTGTAATGTGATAAAAATGCTCTTTTTCCCAAAATTTGTATATCTTTTTAGGGCCATCTGTTTAGAATTCACTCCTCAATGGTTTATAGCAATAGAAAATATATTCTCCTGGTTTATAAGGGCATATCCGCGACCTCGCCGAGCCCTTAGGTTTCTCATCCTACCAAGGGACAGGGAGGGTTTTGCTCGCCCGAACCTGAAACTATACTTTTGGGCCTCCACACTGATATATAGTCGCGAGCTGCTCACGACGAATGCGGGTTCCTTCTCCGTTTGAACTTATTTTGGGGGGAGAGACGGGAGGATGTTTTTGGTGACAATAATACGACAGTTATTACAAAAAAGTTTGCTTTAAAACTCTTTCTAGTGCCTTTAAAGTATGGAGTGCTATTCGTAGAACCCTGAGAATTGGTAGATTATCTATTTATACACCTATATCTAATAATTGTAATCTTCCCGAGCTCTTTGGAGATATGCATATGGATAAATGGATTAGGGCTGGAATAGATCAGTTTGGCTATTTTTACTCCCCCTTAGGGCTCCGGTCCTTTGATGAGATGAAAGAAGAATATACTCTTGATTGGTAGGATTTTTTTAAATTTCTCCAGATTTGGGATTTTCTCTTACGAACAGGAAGTGGACGGGCCAAGTTTGAGAGAGTGGAAACCATTGAAAGTAAAGTTAAAGATAAAGTAAGTTTTATTGGGGAGATCTACGGTCTTATAAATGCTGCTATGCCCGATGATTTGGACAAGTGTTCTCAAAGATGGCAGCTGAAATTTGGGGTTTCAGCCAAGACTTTTCTGTATGCGTATGAGATTTCACAATCTATATTAATGTCCACTAGGCTACAAGCACAATTTTATAGGACCTGTTTTTTTTTATACCATACGCCCGACAGGATAACAGAATGGGGGGCTGAAAAGGGATCATTCTGTCCACATTGTGCACTTTATAATGCTGATATCATTCACATATTTGCATCTTGTAACGTATTGCAAAAATTAATCAAGGATATACCAGATTTTTTATCGGAGGTGTTAAAAACTGAAATAATATTGTCAAAGGATGTAATATTGTTAGGGATTTCTAAAGCAAATCGAATGGGGAAGGGTCATGAATTGATTTTTATATCTATGGCGGTCTTAAGGATGTGTATTGCTTCCGCCTGGCTGGACTCTAGGTCACCTGCTTTTCAACAACGGCTCGCCAGATTATGAGCAACGTATAGTTTGGAAATAGCTATATATAGACGGAAAGGGAGTCGCTTACGCTGAAAAGGCATGAAAATCTGGGACCTCCTGATTACTTGGATTCAAGGTCGAAGCGGGACATGATCGAGTATATGCATTTATTTTCCCCTGTGGTTTTTTCTGGCTGAATAATGGCGTTTATATTGTAAGAGGAAATCTGCACACGTCACTTTAGGAATGTTTTATGGGCGTCACACAAATTGGTCTTTAACAGGATTGTATCGGATTGACAGATCCTTGGGAGTGTATATGTATTTTAATTATGAAATGATGTCATGTATTGCACTGCACTTGATTAATTATGTTTGATGCAATGATGTTTTACCTGTCTGAGGTGGGGGCTGGGGGGTCCGGTGAGGGGGTGGATCGACAGGTATTTAAAATAAAATGAATAAAGATTATTTTGAAAAAAATAAAAATAAGGTATAAAGTAAGAGTCAGTACGCTGCAGTAGATGATACGGAGTAACAGAGCTACTCCAAGGTATACAGTACTACTCAGTATATTGTATTAGATGGTACAGAGTGACAGACCTACCCAAAGGTGTAATGTATTAGTCAGTAAACTGAATCAGATGGCACAGAGTGACAGAGCTATTAGAAGTTATACTGTACTAATGTGTGCACTGCATTAGATGGTGCAGAGTAAGAGAGGTACTAGAAGGTATACAGTACTAGTCGGTACACTGCATTAGATGGTACAGAATGACAGAGCTATTATAAGGTATACTGTACTAGTCCGTACACTCCATTGGATGGTATAAAGTGACAAGGCTACTCCAAGGTATACTGTACTAGTTACCAAACTATTAGGGATAAAGGACTAGTTAGCAACCTGCATTCGATGGCACAGCGTGACAAGGCTACTCTAAGATATGCAGTACTAGTTAGTGCACTGCATATGATGGTACAGAGTAAGAGGACTATTAGAAGGGATAAAGGACTAGTCAGTACACTGACAGAGCTAGTAGAAGGTGTACTGTACTAGTCAGTACACTGCATTAAATGGTGTAGAGTGCTAGAGCTATTCTAAGGTACACTGTACTAGACAGTACACCGCAGAGCTACTCCAAGGTATACAGTAGTAGTCAGTACACTGTATTAGATGGTACAGAGTGATCGGACTACTAGAAAGCATACTGTACTACACTGCTTTAGATGGTACAGAGTGACAGAGCTACTTGAAGGTGTACTGTACCAGTTAGTACACTGTATTGGATGTTACAGTGTGACTGAGCCGCTCCATGGCATACTGGAATTGTCAATACTCTATATTAGATGGTACATGGTAACTGAGCTACTAGAAGGTATAGAGTACTATTCAGTACACTGCATTAGATGGTACAGAGTTCCTTGAAAATATACTGTAAGAGTCAGTACACTGTATTGGATGCTACAGTGTGACACATCTACTCCAAGGTATACAGTACTAGTCGGTACACTGCAGTGGATGGTACAGCGTGACAGAGCTACTAGAAGGTGTACTGTAATAGTGACTACTCTTTATTTTAAGGTACAGAGTTTCAGAGCGACTTAAAGGTATACTGTACTCATGAGTATTAGAAGGTACTGAGTGACAGAGCTATTAGAAGGTCTACTGTACTACTCAGTACACTGCATTATAAGGTACAGAGTGACAGAGCTACTCCAAGTTATACTGTACTAGCGAGTCATTGTAGGTGCATGTACTAGGTCAATGTAGGTGTATGAGCTGGGTCGGTGTAGATACATGTGTTAGGTCATTGTAGGTGCATGCGCTAGGTCAGTGTAGGTGCATGTGCTAGGTCAGTGTGGATGCATGCGCTAGGTCAGCGTAGATGCATGCGCTAGGTCAGTGTAGGTGCATGCGCTAGGTCAGTGTAGGTGCATGGGCTAGGTCAGTGTAGATGCATGCGCTAGGTCAGTGTAGGTGCATGCGCTAGATCTGTGTAGGTGCATGCGCTAGGTCAGTGTCGATGCATGCGCTAGGTCAGTGTAGGTGCATGCGCTAGATCAGTGTAGGTGCATGCGCTAGGCCAGTTTAGATGCATGCGCTAGGTCAGTGTAGGTGCATGCTCTAGGTCAGAGTAGGTGCATGCGCTAGGTCAGTGTAGATGCATGTGCTAGGTCAGTGTAGGTGCATGCGCTAGGTCAGTGTAGATGCATGCGCTAGGTCAGTGTAGGTGCATACGCTAGGTCAGTGTGGGTGCATGCGCTAGGTCAGTGTAGATGCATGCACTAGGTCAGTGTAGATGCATGCGCTAGGTCAGTGTAGGTGCATGCGCTAGGTCAGTGTAGGTGCATGCGCTAGGTCAGTGTAGATGCATGCGCTAGGTCAGTGTAGGTGCATGCGCTAGGTCAGTGTAGGTGCATGTGCTAGGTCAGCGTAGATGCATGTGCTAGGTCAGTGTAGGTGCATGCGCTAGGTCAGTGTAGATGCATGCGCTAGGTCAGTGTAGGTGCATGCGCTAGGTCAGTGTAGATGCATGTGCTAGGTCAGTGTAGGTGCATGCTCTAGGTCAGTGTAGGTGCATGCACTAGGTCAGTGTAGATGCATGCGCTAGATCAGTGTAGGTTTATGCACTAGGTCAGTGTAGGTGCATGTGCTAGGTCAATGTAGGTGCATGAGCTGGGTCCATGTAGATGCATGCGCTAGGTCAGTGTAGGTTTATGCACTAGGTCAGTGTAGGTGCATGTGCTAGGTCAGTGTAGGTGCATGAGCTGGGTCTGTGTAGATGCATGCACTAGGTCCCTGTTGGTGCTAAAACTCTGGAAAATAGAATGTGTTATGTGGTAAATACCAAATTCTGAGGTAATTCCCCTTTCAAAAGTCCCAGAATACTGCAGGAATGAGTTGCTCGCAGTAGTCAAGCCTAGCAGTATCATTAATGTGAGGTGTGAAATAACTGCATCTGAATTTCCGATAAACTTAGTATGAATGTCCAAGGGGAAGAATGATTTAAACAAAGGAAATGCGGCAGCGCGTATACAGAATGGAGATAAGTAGAAATCTAGAAAAATCTGGAAAAGACAAAGTTTAGAGACACAAATCAAGTAACTGTACCCTGACGTGAGCGCACGTTACCACTAAATGCCATACGATACCATACCATACCATACCATACCACACCAAACCATACCATACCACACCATACGATAAAATACCATAGCACACCACACCATACCATTCCGCCATCCCATTCCATCCATTACCACCATACCAAACCATCCCATACCACTATACCATATGATACCACGATCTCACCCTATAATACACCACACCATCATAACATTCCATACCATACCATCCCATAATATTCTATACATACCATACTATTCCGTATCACACCACACCATACCATAGCATACCACACCACACCATACCATAGCCCACCATACCACACCACACCATACCATAGCACACCACACCACACCATACCACACCACACCACACCATACCATAGCACACCACAGCACACCACACCACACCATATCATTTTCATGAACAGTAATATTCAGAGCTAATCATCGCAATGATATTTACCTTTATAACTCTTCACCACCACCTCTGGGCACTGAATCTTCACATTATTACACCTGTAATAACACACACATCATATTTGTATTATAGAGCACCAGGAACAAAGGATGAACATCACATAGGACCTGTAGTTGAAATACGATTCAGTATTAAGAGCAGCGCCTGCGGACTAGAGCTCAGTGTGAGTTACTGTTCATACACAACAGCACCCACAACACAACATTGTCACATCCAATCCCTGCCAGTGTAAACCGTGTTACCATTCCTCTACAACCAAGATGTAGGGTAGCTTTAGTGGGATATATAAGAAAGATTTGAACCCAGATGTTAGTAATGAAAAACTGGTTGCAAAACAAAAACTCCCATGTCTTACGGAACAGCAGATTTTAGGCCGTAGGGGAAGGATCACAGAGGGAGAGATAAGGGAACAGTTTAGGAGGCTCAGTAAAGGGAAAGCAGCAGGTCCAGACGGGATCCCATCTCAATCCTCTTTCTGTTTCTGGGTATCTTATTTTAATGAGATCTCTCTGGAAGGCTGCTAAATTCCACCTTCCTAATATGAGGCAACTGTAGTTATGATCCTTAGGCCGGGTGAAGATATTAGGTTAGCAGATTCCTACAGACCTATATCTTAATTGAACTGTGATTACAAAATGATTCCAGGAATTTTGGCTAAGAGATTGTCAGATGTCCTTCAAAAGTTGATCCATTTCGATCAAAAGTGGTTTGTGCCTGGAAGGAAGCTGTATGAATTAACCCATTGACTTGTCGGTGCGAATGATATGGCCGAAGCCTCTAATCTCCTGTTGACAATGGCAAGAATTGATGCTGCTATAGCATTTGATAGGGTTAATTGGTTCTATCTTTGGGAGGTATTGCAGGATTATGGTTTCAGCAGCAATGTTACTGAAGTTGTGCAAATGCTATATAAGGTGCCGGCAGCTAAGATTATGGATGGCGAACTTACAGCTTCATTTCAGATATCCAGGGGAACTAGACAGCGGTGTCCTGTGTCGCCAATTCTGTTCCGTGTATATATTGAGCCCTTTTCCCAGATGATTCGGCAGGATTAGACCATTCTTCCCTTTGAAGCTGCAGGGTTACCAACCAGACTAGCACTGCACGCTGATGACATAGTTCTGTATGCATCGAAGCCAGAGCTCTGTGTTCCACAGCTTGAGACGCATGCCAGAGATTTTGGGAGTCTGTCAGGGTATCTAATCAATAAGGTAAAGACCGGGCTAGAGAGAAAGTAGGGCTTCAAACCAGAAATCAGATTAGGAATCTTGGGCGCATCGGAACTCAGAGTTTGAGGAAATATCGGATGTAAACTTAACTAAGGTATCCCACTGTTAATTAGGAAAAAATCAATGCTGATATGACAAATGATACATTCATTTATGTGAACAAGATCTCGTCCTTATTAACAAATTCACCCGTTGTGAACGCCACATCAACCTCGACTCGCAAATACGTAGTCCGGCAAGCACTGAGACCTAGGCCCAAGGTTACTGATTGACAGGCCACAGGTGGGGTGGCACGTAGCCGGCAGACAAATGCATGGACGGGAAACCCGAGATCAATCCCACAGATTAGTGAACCGACACTACAATGGTTAAGGGAGAATGGCCCCAATAAAGCACGCATGGCTGGAGGGGGTACGCGTGCTCCAAAAACAGCATAAAGTCAGATGCCACATGAATTAGGAACATAGAGCCAATCAGATCGCAGCACACGCAGTGATCACGTGCTCCCCGTGCCAGACATCTGGACACTTTAACCACTGGCCGCATTTTGTCCATAGAAGGTCGAGGCCCACCTGGATTATCAATTAAAATTAATTTATGAATCTAGAGGGAGCAACTTACATTCCTCTCCCTACAAGGATCACCAGAAACATTTTATAGCCTATAATGAATTGTAAATAAGAATGATACAGATCGATTGTGAATTGAGACAGTACTCAGACCCTGTGCCTTTAACTGTTCTCCCGGCCGCTATGTTTAATTAAACAAACTGTTCCTGTTTTGCCAAGCGCCTATTGTTTTTCAAAGGTATTTCATGTTCAAGCAACACCGTGATATAAATGCTCTCCTTACAAGTTGGAGGGAAAATTTGCCCCAAAGTATCTATGGAGGGTGAACACCATTAAGATGCTGGTTCTTCCAAAGGTGATCTTCTTGTTTAACACTAAACCACTTCCTTTTACCCAAATTTTTTTTCAAAAATTGCAAGGGAGGGTCAGACGCTTTATATGGGCATCCAGGGGAGCCAGGATCTCATGAAAGAAGCTCTGGAGGAGACTGAAGCAAGGGAGGGTCGGCAGCTTTATATGGGCATCCAGGGGAGCCAGGATCTCATGAAAGAAGGAGACCGAAGCCAGGGAGGGTCGGCAGCTTTATATGGGCATCCAGGGGAGCCAGGATCTCATGAAAGAAGCTCCGGAGGAGACTGAAGCCAGGGAGGGTCGGCAACTTCATATGGGCATCCAGGGGAGCCAGGATCTCACGAAAGAAGCCCCGGAGGAGACTGATGCAAGGGAGGGTCAGCAGCTTCCTATCGGCATTGAGGGGAGCCAGGATCTCATGAAAGAAGCTCCGGAGGAGACTGAAGCAAGGGAGGGTCAGCAGCTTTATATGGGCGTCCAGGGGAGCCAGAATCTCATGAAAGAAGCCCCAGAGGAGACTGAAGCAAGGGAGGGTCAGCAGCCTTATATGGGCATCCAGGGGAGCCAGGATCTCACGAAAGAAGCCCCGGAGGAGACTGAAGCAAGGAAGGGTCAGCAGCTTTATATGGGCATCCAAGGGAGCCAGGATCTCATGAAAGTAGCTCCGGAGGAGACTGAAGCAAGGGAGGGTCGGCAGCTTTATATGGGCACTCAGAGGAGCCAGGATCTCAAGAAAGAAGGAGGATACTGAAGCAAGGGAGGGTCGGCAGCTTTATATGGGCATCCAGGGGAGCCACGATCTCATGAAAGAAAGAGGAGACTGAAGCAAGAGAGGCTCGGCAGCTTTATATGGGCGTCCAAGGGAGCCAGGATCCCATGAAAGAAGCGAGGGAGGAGACAGAAGGAAGGGAGGGTCGGCAGCTTTATATGGGCATCCAGGGGAGCCAGGATCTCATGAAAGAAGCGAGGGAGGAGACTGAAGGAAGGGAGGGTCGGCAGCTTTATATGGGCATCCAGGGGAGCCAGGATCTCATGAAAGAAGCGAGGGAGGAGACAGAAGCGAGGAAGGGTCAGCAGCTTTATATGGGTATTCAGGGGAGCCAGGATCTCATGAAAGAAGCTCCGGAGGAGACTGAAGCAAGAGAGGGTCGGCAGCTTCATATGGGTATCCAGGGGAGCAAGGATCTTACAAAAGAAGCTCCGGAGGAGACTGAAGCAAGGGAGGGTTGGCAGCTTCATATGGGCATCCAGGGGAGCCAGGATCTCATGAAAGAAGCCCCGGTGGAGACTGAAGCAAGGGAGGGTCAGCAGCATCATATGGGCATCGAGGGGAGCCAGGATCTCATGAAAAAAGGTCTGGATGAGACTGAAGCAAGAGAGGTTAAGGAGCTTTATATAGGCGTCCAGGGGAGCCAGGATCTAATTAAAGAAGCCCCAGAGGAGACTGAAGCAAGGGAGGATCAGCAGCTTTATACGGGCGTCCAGGGGAGCCAGGATCTCATGAAAGAAGCTCCGGAGGAGACTGAAGCAAGGGAGGGTCAGCAGCTTTATATGGGCATCCAAGGGAGCCAGGATCTCATGAAAAAAGGAGGAGACTGAAGCAAGGGAGGGTCAGCAGCTTTATATGGGCATCTAGGGGAGCCGGGATCTAATGAAAGAAAGTGGAGACTGAAGCAAGGGAGGGTCGGCAGCTTTATATGGGCATCCAGGGGAGCAAGGATCTCATGAAAGAAGGAGGAGACCGAAGCCAGGGAGGGTCGGCAGCTTTATATGGCGATCCAGGGGAGCCAGGTTGCCATGAAAGAAGCTCCGGAGGAGACTGAAGCAAGGGCGGGTCGGCAGCTTTATATGGGCGTCCAGGGAGCCAGGATCTCATGAAAGAAGCCCCGGAGGAGACTGAAGCAAGGGAGGGTCGGCAGCTTTATATGGGCGTCCAGGGGAGCCAGGATCTCATGAAATAAGGAGAAGACTGAAGCAAGGGAGGGTCGGCAGCTTTATATGGGCATCAAGGGGAGCCAGGATCTAATGAAAGAAGGAGGAGACTGAAGCAAGGGAGGGTCGGCAGCTTTATATGGGGGCAGCTTTATATGGGCATCCAGGGGAGCCAGGACCGATGAATGAAGCTCCGGAGGAGACTGAAGCAAGGGAGGGTCAGCAGCTTCATATGGGCGTCCAGGGGAGCCAGGATCTCATGAAAGAAGCGAGGGAGGAGACAGAAGCGAGGAAGGGTCAGCAGCTTTACATGGGTATTCAGGGGAGCCAGTATCTCCTGAAAGAAGGAGGAGACTGAAGCAAGGGAGGGTCGGCAGCTTCATATGGGTAGCCAGGGGAGCCAGGATCTTACAAAAGAAGCTCAGGAGGAGACTGAAGCAAGGGAGGGTCGACAGCTTTATATGGGCGTCCAGGGGAGCCAGTATCTCATGAAAGAAGGAGGAGACTGAAGCAAGGGAGGGTCGGCAGCTTCATATGGGTATCCAGGGGAGCCAGGATCTTACAAAAGAAGCTCAGGAGGAGACTGAAGCAAGGGAGGGTCGGCAGCTTTATATGGGCGTCCAGGGGAGCCAGGACCTCATGAAAGGAGGAGGAGACTGAAGCAAGGGAGGGTCGGCAGCTTTATATGGGCATCCAGGGGAGCCAGGATCTTACAAAAGAAGCTCAGGAGGAGACTGAAGCATGGGAGGGTCGGCAGCTTTATATGGGCATCCAGGGGAGCCAGGATCTCATGAAAGAAGCTCCGGAGGAGACTGAAGCAAGGGAGGGTTGGCAGCTTTATATAGGCATCCAGGGGAGCCAGGAGATTATGAAAGAAGCTCTGGAGGTGACTGAAGCAAGGGAGGGTCGGCAGCTTTATATGGCTATCCAGGGGAGTCAGGTTCCCATGAAAGAAGCCCCGGAGGAGACTGAAGCAAGGGAGGGTCAGCAGCTTTATATGGCCATCCAGGGGAGCCAGGATCTCATGAAAGAAGGAGGAGACTGAAGCAAGGGAGGGTCGGCAGCTTTATATGGACTTCCAGGGATCTCATGAAAGAAGTTCCGGAGGAGACTGAAGCAAGGCAGGGTCAGCAGCTTTATATCAGTAGATCAAAGATGGCGTCCCTTTGTGATATGGCAAAGAAAATTATAACATCCTATTACTACACCTCTGTTTTGCTAAGAAATGGGCAAAACTATAAGAAATATTCAGCAAACACATATGTTAGACACTCCAGGTAGAGGCGTCTTGGCTCACAGCTTACTTAGCTGGAAGGTGATATGAGTAACTTTTTCTCCATATAAAGTATCCATATCAAATTTGTGTCCTTTTCTTACAATATCCTGAGGATTCTAAAGGTACCCAAGGTTTGTGTATTCCCCTGGAGGGGACCCAGAAATTAGCCAAAATACCGTAAAATTTTGGGGGGAAAATTGGAAAAACGTACTGGAAGATGAAAGCGTCAGTTTTTTCCCTGCAAATGGTATCAACAAATGGTTTGTGGTGCTGATATCACCATCTTCCAGCTTTCAGGGACTGACAGACTTTTGTCAGAAAACCGAATTTATTTACAAAGTTTTGGTATTTTACTGGGACTTTGCCCATTTTTGCTATTTTTTTGTGCTTTAAACCTCCTTTCAGTTATTGGTACAAATGGGTATGAACGCAATAATGGGTCCTGGAAAGCTATACATTTCTGAAATGTAGACAAAACTCTGAGTTCAGTAAGGGGTCATTTGTGTAGATTCTTCAAGGTTTTCTTATAGAACGTAACAGTAAAAATAGGGAAAATTGAAAATGAGTTGAAAATTCAGCCATTTGTGCCAACGTTGTCACCGGTAACTTCTGTTAAGTATGACAGATTTTTTAAAGCAATATACAGTTACATCCACAGGACCCTTCTGGTTGTGGAGATATATAGGACTTGTAGGTTCACCAAGAACCCAGAGCCAGTAACTGAGCTGCGCCTTGCGATGGTTTTTCATTGTGTACCGGGTGTACAGCAATTCACTTGGTAAAATATAAAGAGTGAAAAATAGGGATCGAGGAAAAGGAATATGCTACTTACCAGTATGCATCTGTTCTTGGCATGTAGAGCTGCAGATCTACACACTTGTGCATAGATCGCCATCTGGTGTTGGGCCCGGATGTTTGCAGTTTGTTTTTCCTCTTGGAAAGTCTTTAGAAGTCACGAGGTCGGTGACTCCTCCTTTGGATCGTATTGCGCATGGGCTTCGGCTCCATCCTCAGATTGTTTTTCGCCATCAGGGAAAGATGGAGCGTAGTAGTAACAGTGAAGATGCCCATGTGTGTGCTATCTAAATAAGATAAACTGGAACAGATAAAGGAAGCCGGGTAGGCGGGTGGGCGTGTGTAGATCTGCAGTTCTACATGCCAAGAACAGATGCATACTGGTAAGTAGCATATTCCGTTCGAGGCATATGAGCTGCAGATTACACACTTGTGCATAGATTATATAGCAGTACCCACCGTTAGCGGCGACCACCCGTATCTGTTGCAGTGGTTTGAAATAACGTTTTGAGTACAGCTTGGCCCACATTAGCCTGTTGCTTAGTTTGCACATCTACACAATAGTGTTTGGTGAAAGTGTGCGGTGTTGACCATGTAGCTGCTTTGCAGCTATCATCTAAGGGGATGTTCCCTAAGAATGCCATGGAAGCCCCTATTTTTCGTGTAGCATGGGCTTTCGGGGGAATGGATAGCGTTCGCTTTGCTTTATGGTAGCAGATTTGAATGCATTTTACAATCCACCTAGCTATCCCCGATTTTGAGATGGGGTTACCTTTGTGGGGTGGAGAGAAAGAAACAAACAGTTGTTTGGTCTTACGGAAAGGTTGTGTTCTCTGAATGTAGTAGAGTAAGGCTCGTTTGACATCCAGTGTGTGAAGAGCCCTTTATTCAACGGTCTGTGGTTGCGAGAAAAATACTGGTAGTTCTACTGTTTGGTTTAGGTGAAAGGGAGAAATGACTTTAGGGAGGAATTTTGGGTTGGTACGGAGAACAACCTTGTTATGGTGCATTTGGAGAAAGGGTTCTTGAATGGTAAGTGCTTGTATCTCACTGACCCTTCTAAGGGAAGTGATGGCTACAAGAAAAGCGGTTTTCCATGTTAGGAATTGTAGTTCGCATTTATGCAGATGTTCGAAGGGAGGCCCCATTAGCCTTGTGAGAACGATATTTAAGTTCCACACAGGTGAGGGTGACACTCTGGGGGGAATTATTCTTTTAAGGCCTTCCATGAAGGCTTTAATGGCAGGTACTCTAAAGAGTGAGAGATGTTGCCTGTTTTGTAGGTAAGCTGTAATAGCTGCGAGGTGTAGTTGAGTGGACGTATAGGCTAGATTGCACCTTTGTAGGTGGAGTAAGTAGCCTATTATGTGTTGAATGGACACGTCCAATGGATTGATGGTGTTGTTATGGCAATATACAACAAAACGTTTCCACTTGGCGGCGTAGCACGCTCTAGTGGTAGGTCTTCTAGCTTCTCTGATGACGTTCATACAGTCAGGGGGAAGATTTAGGTAACCGAATTCTAGGACTTCAGGAGCCAGATTGCAAGGTTGAGCTGCGCTGGGTCCGGGTGTTTGATCTCTCCATGGTTCTGGGTTAAGAGGTGTGGAGAGAGGTGTAGTTTTTGGTGTGGCACTACAGATAGTTCAAGCAGTGTGGTATACCACGGTTGTCTGGCCCACGTTGGAGCTACTAGGATTAGTGTGAGGGAGTGTTGTTGTAGTTTGCGCACCACTAGTGGAATGATTGGGAGAGGCGGAAAAGCGTACGCAAATCTGCCTGACCAGTTCATCCATATCGCATTTCCTTTAGATAATGGGTGTGGGTATCTGGCGGCGAAGCTTGGGCATTTGGCGTTTTCGTGGGTGGCAAGAGGTCTATCTGTGGATGCCCCCACATTTGAAAGTACGGGTGAAGAACTTGCGGGTGAAGCTCCCACTCGTGGATCTGTTGTGTCTGCCTGCTGAGCAGACCTGCCACTGTGTTTTGGACTCCTGTGACATGCTGAGCTAGGAGAAAGATTTTCTGGGGTATTGCCCATCTCCATATGCTCTGTGCTAGGTGAGAGAGCTGTGGAGAGTGTGTGCCGCCTTGTTTTTGAATATAATACATGGCTGTCATGTTGTCTGTTCGGATCAGGACTGCCTTGCCTGAAATTTGAGTTTGAGAAGATTTTAGGGCTAAGAAGATTGCTAGTAACTCCAGATGGTTGATATGGAGTGACTTTTGTTGAGGTGTCCACTTGCCCTGTGTGGTGAGATGTAGTAGATGAGCTCCCCAGCCGGAGAGCGATGCGTCCGTTGTCAGAACTATTTGAGGAACCGGGTTCAGGAACGGTCGACCTTTGGAAAGGTTTGTGGTGTTCCACCACTGCAGAGAGCGATGGGTGCGACCGTTTACCAACACCAGATCTGTTAATTGACCCTGGGCCTGGTTCAATTGGCGCGCTAAGCACTCTTGGAGAGGACGCATCTGGAGTCTTGCGTGAGGCACTATGAAAATGCAAGAGGCCATCATCTCTATTAGTTGCATAAACACTCGAGCTGGAAGGGAGTGTTGTACTATGAATTTTGCACGCAGAGCTTGAATGCTTGCAATCCTGGCAGGATTGGGGTAAGCTAGTGCTCTTGAGGTGTCTATGGTGGCACCGAGGTATTGTTTTATGTGGGATGGTTGGAGATGAGACTTCTGGTGGTTTACTGTGAAGCCCAGCTGGTGGAGTAATTGAATGGTGGTAGACGTGTGTTGTACACACTGATTGTATGACCTGGCTTTTATCAGCCAGTCGTCTAAGTATGGGAAGACGTGGATGTGTTGTCTTCGCAAATGTGCTGCCACCACTGCTAGGCACTTGGTGAATACCCTTGGCGCTGTTGTGACTCCGAACGAGAGCAATCTGAATTGAAAGTGTTGTCCGTCCACTACAAATCTGAGGTACTTGCGGTGAGCTTTGTACACTGGAATGTGAAAATAATCGTCTTTTAAGTCTAAGGTGGTCAAAAAGTCATTTTGGGAGAGGAGCGGAAGTACCTGCTGAAGCGTTACCATATGAAAATGGTCGGAGTGTATGTATGTGTTTAGGGGCCGGAGATCTAGGATGGGCCGCAGAGTCTTGTCCCTTTTTGGTATGAGAAAATATAGGGAGTAGACTCCCATGTTTTGTTGGTTGGTAGGAACAGGTTCTATTGCCTGTTTCTGTAGGAGGGAGGTTACCTCCTGCTTTAGGAGTATTAAATAATCTTGTGACATTGGGCGCTGCCTGGGTGGAATGTTTGGGGGGGGTAGATATTAATTCTAGGCAGTAGCCTGATTGAATTATCTGTGTTACCCATTTGTCTGAGGTGATGGTAGCCCAGACGGGAAGGAAATGTTGGAGTCTGCCCCCGACCGGAGTGGAATGGTCTGTGGGGGGGCGGGGGGAAGTCATTGGGTAGGCTTTGTGGCAGAGCGGGCGTTGTTTGTTTTGCCTCTGCCTTTATTATTGTTACCCCTATAGCCGCCTCTTTGATAACCCCTCGTGATGGTGAACTGAGTGGGGGATTTGTACGAAGTGGACGCGGTGTCTGAGGAGTAGCCTCTAGATGTACTTCGAAAGGAAGAGCGGCGAAAGGAGTGTCTAGGAGGGTGTGACTGTAAGGCTCCCATGGATTTCGCCGTATCCGTATCCTTCTTCAATTTTTCTAGGGCCTCATCCACTTTCTGGCCAAATAGATGTTCCTGGTCAAAGGAATGGTTAAGGATGGAGGCTTGTACCTCCGGTTTAAACCCTGATATTCTTAGCCAAGCATGGCGACGGAGGAGGACGCTGGTATTGATGGCTCTGGAAGCTGTGTCTGCTGCATCTAAGGCACAGCGTATAGAGGTGTTAGTGATAGTCTTACCCTCTTGAATTAGTTTGTTGGCCCTAGCTTTATATTTTTAAGGGAGGTGGTGCATTATGCTTTCTAATTCGTCATAATGTGCCCTGTCATATCTGGCCAATAGCGCTTGAGTATTGGCGATACGCCACATATTGGCTGCTTGTGACGCAGTGCGCTTTCCTGATGCGTCCAGTAGCTTTGACTCTTTGTCAGGTGGTGGTGTTTTGCCTGACGGATGAGAATTTGCCCTTTTGCGTGCAGTGGACACCATTAGGGAATCTATGATGTAGGAGGGATCTGTGGGGGCAGCTTTGTATTTCTTTTCTATGCGCGGGTTAATGACCCTGGCACTAACTGGGTCCTTAAAAACTTCTGGCGCATGTTTTACCACTCCTTTAAGCATAGGTAATATGGAGGTAGACCTATGTGTGGTGTCGAATGTGTCGAGGAGGAAATCTTCCTCCACGGGGTCGGTATGCAAGTCTACCCCGTGATAGTGTGCCGCCCTCTGAAGTACATGGTGGAACCCCAATGAGTCTTCTGGTGGAGATGGCCTGGAGGGGTAAAGGTCATCTTGTGGGACGTTGGGGATATCCGGGATATTGTAATCGTCCCATGGGTCTGGGGATCCTGTAGGAGTGGGGTCCCCTGTGGGTAGGTCCTGGGGGACATCCCCTATGTCATCATATGGGTCCCCGTGATCATCATCGTGTGGAGAAGGGGTGGGAGAACGATGAGGTTGGGGTGGAGAAGGCGGAGGGGGTGGAGGTGGAGAAGGTGGAGGAGGTGGGAGAGGTGGGGAAGGTATTCTGAACGGAAAGGTAGCAGAGTCCTTCCTCTTTGGAGGCGGAGGTGGAGCAGGCTTCTCCAAATGTCTCTTTTTGGAAGAAAGTGTCAAATGTCCAGTTTTTGGATCCTTGGTGAGTGTTTTTTGAAAGGGATCCGGTGTAAATAAGTCCAGTGAGGCTGGTCTGTTCGTCGGCGCCGAAGGCGTCGGGGCCGTTGGCTTTTTAGGCTTTTCCGTGCCGGTTCGTTGTTTGGAACCTGGTTTTGGAACCTCCGGACGCTTGGTCGGCGCCAAGATGGATTTCGGCCTCGAAGTGTCGGTGCCGGTGGCCTTGTGTGCTTTGGTCGGCACCGAAGGTGGTGTCGGTGCCGAAGAGCTGGGTTTCGACCCCGAGTGCTTCGGTGCGGAGCTTGGTGTCGATATGGAGGTCGGCTTCTTTTTCGGTGCCGAAGCGTGTTTATCAGCACCGAGGATAGGCTGGCTCGAGCCCGAGCCGCCGGAAGGCTTGCTTGGCTTCATCACCGGCGCGAAGGTGCGGTGTTGGAAGCAGTGTCCTTGGTCTTGCCTAGGCCCGGAGGCGAAGGTGTGACCGGAGCCTTTTTCGGTGCCAGCAGGGGTGTGGGGGGAAATCAGTACTCACGACCCTCTGCGCCGGGGTGATGTCCTCCACATCTGAGTCGTCGGCCTCGGAAGCGCTGACGAGGCCCTCTTTGGTGTACCGCTCTGGAGCGTCGATGCCTTCTCCGAAGATGTCCTCCGGAATCGTCGTCGAGGAGTGCGCCATAGTTCTTCTGGCTCTTCGGTCCCGAATAGTCTTTTTGGACCGGAAGGACTTACACGCCGGACAGTCTCGAGCCTCGTGTTCAGGGGAGAGGCAGAGATTCCATACCTCGTGGAGATCGGTGTGGGGGAATCTGGACCCACATCGAGGGCACTTTTTAAATGGAGTCCTTTCCATTAGCCAGGACCGAAGCTTGGAGAGGCCCGAAGGCCGCCGTCGACGACTGGAACTGAAGGTCCGTGCCGATGAGAAGGCGCGTCGAGTGGGGGAGATCGCGATCGAAACAATACCACGGTTTGGGGTAAGGATTGCGCGTCGACCGTCGAACTGGAAGCTGTTCGGAACCGGAGCGCGAAGATCACATCCGAGCCCGATGGCGGAAAAAAACAATCTGAGGATGGAGCCAAATCCCATGCGCAATACGATCCAAAGGAGGAGTCACCGACCTCGTGACTTCCAAAGATTTTCCAAGAGGAAAAACAAACTGCAAACATCCGGGCACAACGCCAGATGACGATCTATGCACAAGTGTGTAATCTGCAGCTCATATGCCTCGAACCTATGTATTTCCGAAATGGGAACAACAAAAGGGTATTTTGAAGCAGTGGTTATTTGCTCAAGTCCATTTATGTGGGTACCTATACCAGCAAGTGAATTAGAGGGCTTTTTTGAAAATTATACTTTTTTACACACTGTCCTACATTTGGAAGGGATAAATGCATAGAAAGTCAATTGGCAAAAACACTTCTTTTACTATTCTATGTTTCCCGAAGTCTCCCAGCAAAAATGGTGCCTCACTTGTGTGGGTAGGCCTAGTGCCAGCGACAGGAAACGTCCCGAAACGCAACGTGAACACACCATATTTTTACAGTGAAAACTGACCCTTTCTTTGTGAAGTGCCTAGCTGTAGATTCTGAACCCTAGCTCTGCCGGCACCTAGGGAAACCTAGCAAACCTATACATTTTTTAAAACTAGACACCCAGTGGAATCCAGGATGGGGTGACTAGTGTCGCTTTTACCAGGTTCTCTTACCCAGAATTCCTTGCCAACCTCAAACTTTATTAAAAAAACACATTTTCTTCACATTTCTGTGATGGAAAGTTCTGGAATTTGCGTGGATCCACAAAATTCCACACACACTGCATTCCCCAAAGTCTTCCGATAAAAAAGATACCTCACTTGTGTGGGTAGGCCTGGTGCCCGTGACAGGAAACGGCGCAAAACACAGCATGGATACACCACATTTTTACAGTGAAAACCTACCCTTCTTTTGCAAAGTGCCTAGCTGTAGACTTTGAACTCCTAGCTCTGCTGGCACCCATGTAAACCTAGCAAACCTATAACATTTTGAAAACTAGACATCCAGGGGAATCCAGGATGGGGTGACTTGTGTGGCTTCCACCAGGTTCTCTTCCCAGAATCCCTTGCAAACCTAGGTGAGGTATCATTATTTGCTCGGGAGAACAAGGAGAATGTTGGGTGGTAGTACATTTGTGCTGGCACGGTGATCCCATGCAAAAAGTTACAGAGAAAGTGATTATTTTTACTTACATTTGAGGTTTGCAGGGGAATCTGGGTAAGAAAACGTTGAGGGATCTACGCATGCCATATCTCATTGGACTCCCCAAGTTGTCTAGTTTTCAGAAATGTGTGGGTTTGGTAGGTTCCCCTAGATGGCCTCGATCCCAGGGGCAAAAAATCCCCGGTGCCCCCTCCCTGCAAAACCAGGTTGTTTTATGATGGGTAATTTTGAAGTCTCCACAATATGTTTTGGGCCCTTGCCTGTCATGGGTACCTGACCCACCCACACGAGTGAGGTATCATTTTTATCGGGAGACCTGGGGGAGCGCTGAGTGTCAGCAAACTTGTGTCAGTCCTGTGATCCTAGAACTTTCTCACACAGACATTTGAGAAAATTTTCATTTTTTCAGCAAAATTTGAGGTTTGCAGGGGATTCTGGCAAGGGAAACGTTGGGGGATCCACGCAAGCCATACCTCCCTGAACTCTCCCGGGTCTCTAGTTTTCAGAAATGTGTGGGTTTGGTAGGTTACCCTAGATGGCCTCTTTTGGTATTATACTGACCGATCACCACCAGTCAGTCATAAAATGCTTCTTGCTTATTTCCCACTCCACTAGGAAATTCACAAGACAAATATTCATACATTGGCCCTTTTAATTGTATTGCACTACACATGTAATCACTTCCCTCGTTTCACCTGGGTGATCAGTTTCCATTCTGAACTGGTCTACTTTTATATGTTGTTATTTGCACTTCCCCTTCTACTACTCAGGAGACTTCGCTCTCCTTGCGGTGTACTAATGTTTACTTTTCCGCACACTACTATTTTTCCCTCAGCATGGTCGAATATACATACAATTTTATATATATTTTAAATAGATTCTGACAAGATCTGCTCTGCATCTCTCGGACTACTTTTGGACATTGTCCTTACTACAGGGCGCTCAGGTATTCTATATTCTTATTAAATCTCACTACTAAAGTTTATTCTATCCTTGCATGCAAAACGGAACACTAAACATGCATATTTCTTCGTATCTTATAGGGCACAATGCATGCAAAATCTAGTTTTTCGCTTGTATTATAATATTTACTGGCATTCTCTATGGCCCCGTTCCTTGGGTTCTCATCTTTCGTTCAACATCGCCTATCATGGGTAACACTTTTTATGGCTTTGGGTGAGCTGACGCTACAATGCACTTTTACACAATATCCTCATTGCGTTGTGACCGGCATATATAATCTCATGTCACTATTTTCCTTCGCCTCATCACTGCTATTTGAAGTTTTGACACGTAAGAATTTTACGTAAAAGATTTCATGAGAGATGATGTTCCATTCCAATGTATGTATATTTTCTGCAGCCTTGACAAAGCCCAATGGACGAAACACGTGTCAGCTGCTTGTGCTCGTATAGACCAGATATTGGCCGTTCCTGCTTATATATAAACCGAACATTGTGGAAACTACAAATGGAATAAAATTACTTCACAAAAAAGAACAACACATTTGATGGACTTCATATTAGGACTACTTTATTTATTAAATGGAATTTCTATGTGTGCTCTAGTACTTATTATTTTGTATAATTGTTGCCAAGGACATTGTCCTAAGCAGGTGAACTCCCTAGGTGCCAGGGTGTCTGCCATACCATGGTAGCACCTCTACCCCACATGAAGATATATGTGTATGATCTAACATCCTTAGCAATAGTGCTGAAAATTGGATCGGCACTTGTTGTGAGCATAGCCACAATATGTGTCTCTATAGTTAGGAAATTATGTCTTAGTTTATGCACAACTCTGAATTGAGGAAAACCTAGGGGGACTTTTCCAGAATGGGCTTGCTTTTTCTGTATGTTCAGGGTAGTTTTCGTACGACTTCAGTTAGGCTTTAAAGATACAAATATGTTTTGTGAGGACAGCAGCTTATTTCTGTAGCAATTATTTCAAGACTCAAAAGAGTTTGCTGAAAAGTTGCAGGGATTTATGAAAATTTAAGAGAGTTTCCTGATGACGCAGGGGAGGTTTCTGAGGACGTAAGATTTTTAAGAATGTAAATTGATTTTACGAGGATCTGAAAATTTTCTAACACTTTGTGTGAGCTCAGTAGTGGTGTTTACACACTGCAACATTGAGACCTGCTCCTTACACACTGATAGGAGGATTATAAACCAGCCTTACCTGCTTAGGGTGCTTCTGACATCCTGCAAAACAGGGAAACAAACACAGTGAAATCAGTTTCCACAGGAGATGTTAAAGTTATGGCAGTATTTTTAGGAGTGAAATACTTAACTATCTATGGTTAGAAAACAGTAACTGGGGTCACATGACACAGCACATTCTGGGGTATTGCCTGACTAAGAACAAAATGTGATATTCAGAATGAGGTCACAAGATATAACAGAAACTGATATTTGGAATGGTAATGACATAGCACAGTGTCATTCTGAATGGAGTCACAAAACACAGCACATTCTGTTATTCTGAATGGAGTCACTTGACTCATTGTATAATGTTCTCAACAGGGTCACAAGCATGGGCATCATTTAGGGATTGGCAGGGGTCGCACCTGTGACTCCTGGCTTGCCCCTTGTGACCCCTGACACTGCTTGTGCGACCTCTGGCTTCAGAGGTAGTAAAATGAGTACCAAGAACACACAGGCAGGTTATCCTGAAGGGAGCCGTGCTCCGCCTTCGTTTTCAGCCAATTTTATATTACACTAATAGTGAATGATAGATTATTATTCACTGTTAGTGTAATAAAAAATGGGGCACGAGGATCTAGAATGATAACTTCTGTAGCAGATGTCTTAAATAAAAAAATGCTTTTAAATGTATGTAGGGTACAAGCTTGGGGATCGGAGTGTGTTTGTGTGTTTGTGAATGTGTTTGTACGTGTGAGCATTAGTGTGTGTAAGTAACAGTGAGTGTCAGTGACAGGTAGTGTGTGAGAGCCACTAAAAGGGAGTGAGTGAGAATAAGTGAGGATGAGTGTCAGTGAGTATGAGTGAGTCAGAATGTGCAACAATAAGAGTGAGTGCACAAGTGAAAATGTATGAGTGAGTAAGAGTTGGAGTGAGTGTGAGTGTGAATGAAGGAGAGAGAATGAGTGATACAGAGTGTGTGAGAATGACAGAGTTAGAGCAAGTGAGTATGAGTAAGTATGTTGGAGTCAGAGTAAGAATGAGTGAGAGTGAGGTAGACTGAGTGAGAATGAATGAATGAGTAAATGTGAGTGAGAATATGGTGTAATGCTTGCTAGTCTGCCATTGGCCCTTACATACTGAAGGAAATTTGTGGCATATAAAGGGACCTATGGAAAAATTCTACTGCTGGAATACTGGAGGCAATTGCTGGTATGGACAGGTACCTGTGAAAACTACTGCCACTGGGACACTGGAGGCAACTGTAGGCATGAACAGGCAACTGTGAAAACCACTGCTACTGGCAGACTGGAGGCAATGTTTGGCATAGGGGGTAACTGTGGCAAGATACAGACCCTAGTATGCATTTAGACAGTTTATATTCCCAGTCGCGGTGCTTATATTACAGCGGTGGGCCGGCTGCACATTGCAAGCAGCAGACTTTCAATTTATGAGTGGGCGGGGGCGTGGCATCATTATAGACAGCACCGGAAGAGTCTCTGGGTCTAAAGATGTGTAAGTGCGCATGTCAGGATGGATGGATGTCTTCCTATGACCAACCCCGCATGCGCACATAAGGCCTCTCCTACACGCACAATGTTAGTGAGCAAGGGATCATATCCGTAGCGACCCGGTCTCCAAAGGAGATCTGACTTTGCCTGCTCCAACCAATCCCGACGCTGCTCTTACGCTGTGAAACAGATTCTGGATTGGCTCAAGAGGCGAAGAGTAGGCCTAGTCTCGGAGGCAGCAGGTTTGGCTTTACAGAAGGACATGGCCAATCGCAGCATGACTTTATTATGGAGCCACGCAGTGATGGGTCATTTTCTATCCCTTGCTGCCTTTCCTTCAGTCGCTCTACTGTTACCGCCTCATCATCATGCCTAGCCCAGGAAGTAGCAAAGACGAGGGCGAGAAGCGATTCGAGTAAGTAACAGATATGGTAATAAACTATTTTACAGGATTAATGTTTTCACAAGATGTTTTACAGGACAAAAAATTAACCTGGTAAACAGACATAAGAGATACCTGAAAAGATGTTCAGGATATGGTATAAAAAGATCATGAAAACGGGCCATGAAATTAAAGGGTGTCGAGAGATAAACAAAAGAGGAGTGAAAAATAAAATCACAACAGGAAGTCAGATGAGTGAGGCACAAAAATATACATTTTCTGATTGGTAAAATGTAGACTACATCACTTAAGTGTACCATGCAACCCCAGAGACGATCTAAGAAGGCCAAGCGGCACTAAAACAGTAATACAGTACAACTTCAGGATGATAACATTTCAGAATAATAAGCAAGCGTCCCATAGCCCTATGTTGGTTCATTACAGTAGGACTTCAGGATGATAAATGTTTAATATTAAGCAAGTGTCCTGTGGTCGTACGTTGGCTAATTTTCAATGAAATTACTGTCTAGAATTATGGGGAGAAAATCCAGAAACATTTGAAGCAGGGGTCTGCAACCAGTCGATTACGAGCTATTGGTAGATCACCGACAACCTGTCAGTACCTCGCAGCCTGAACCACACTTTTGGCCTCTTATCCATTCCTGCCCACTTTCGCACACACCAACTGCTCCCATTGGCTATTAAGCATCACTGGGGAGTGGTGGAGCAAAGCGAGTGATGTCAGTCCTGCATGAGCAGTGTTAGACTGCCCACCATCAGTAACTGGTGCGCTTCCAGTCCAGACTGGACAACAACACACACGACAGCAATGAGCTCTTCAGCATCGTGAAGGATCTCTCCAACCCCAAGGTCAAAATCAATGCCGTCCCGCCCTCACAAGAACTGTGCAACGCTCTGGCAACCTTCTTCCACCAGAAAATAACAGACATCAACATCCCGATCAACCCGACCGTGCCAGACTCCTCACCCGCGAACACCACCTGGACCAACCACCTGACCTCCTGGACCAACGTCAACGACGAAGAAACACGCAAGGTCATGAACTCCATCCACTCTGGATCACCGGACCCTTGCCCTCACCACGTGTTCAACAAAGCCGACGCAACCATTGCACCCCAACTACGGAAGGTCATCAACGCCTCCTTCGAGACAGCCACATTCCCGGACAGCTGGAAGCACGCCGAAATCAACGCCCTCCTCAAGAAGCCCAAGGCGGACCCCAAGGACCTCAAGAACTTCCGACCCATCTCCCTCCTCCCGTTCCCGACGAAGGTCATCGAGAAAATCGTCAACGCGCAACTAACCCGCCACCTCGAAGACAACAACATCCTGGACCCGTCCCAGTCCGGGTTCAGACGAAACCACAGCACGGAAACAGCCCTCATCGCTGCCACAGAAGACATCAGGCGACAACTCGACAATGGCGAAACTTCAGCCCTCATCCTCCTGGACCTTTCGGCCGCCTTCGACACGGTCTGCCATCGCACCCTAAAAACACGCCTTCAAGAAGCCGGGATCCATGAGAAAGCCCTCAACTGGACCACATCCTTCCTCTCCGACAGAACCCAGAGAGTCCGACTCCCACCCTTCCTATCCGAAGTCACCAACATCATCTGTGGCGTACCCCAGGGATCATCACTCAGCCTGACGCTGTTCAACATCTACATGGCCCCCCTCGCACAAGTAACCCGCCAGCACAACCTCAACATCACCTCCTACGCCGACGACACCCAGATCATCTCCTCCCTCACCAAGGACCCGCACACGGCCAAAACGAACCTCCACGAGGGAATGAAGGCCGTCGCCAAATGGATGCAGAGCAGCCGTCTGAAACTGAACTCAGACAAGACGGAGGTCCTCATCCTCGGTTCCACCCCCTCGGCCTGGGGCGACTCGTGGTGGCCTACAACGCAGGGAACGGCACCCACACCTACCGACCACGCACGCAACCTCGGATTCGTCCTCGACTCCTCCCTCTCCATGTCGAAGCAGATCAACGCCGTCTCCTCCTCCTGCTACAACACCCTCCACATGCTCCGCAGGATCTACAAGTGGATCCCGTCCGAAACAAGGAAAACTGTTACACAGGCCCTCGTCAGCAGCAGGCTGGACTACGGCAACGCACTCTACGCAGGAATCCCAGCCAAACACCTGCATCGACTACAACGCATCCAAAACGCCTCTACACGTCTGATCCTCGACGTACCCCGACGCAGCCACATCACCCCCCACCTGAAAGACCTGCACTGGCTCCCCGTCGACAAGAGGATCACCTTCAAACTCCTCCCCCACGCACACAAAGCACTCCACAACACCGGACCAGCCTACCTGAACGACAGACTCAACTTCTACACCCCCACCCACCAGCTCCGCTCAGCAAACCTCGCCCTTGCTGCTGTCCCCCACATCCAACGAAAGACCACCGGCGGCAGATCATTCTCCTACCTCGCCGCCAAGACATGGAACACCCTCCCCACCCACCTACGGCAGACCCAGGACCTGCTCACCTTCAGAAGACATCTCAAGACCTGGCTCTTCGAGCAGTAGCGGTTCGCCCCTCCCTTCAGCGCCTTGAGACCCTCACGGGTAAGTAGTGCACTATACAAATTCCATTGATTGATTGATTGATTGATTGATGTTGTCCGCTTCCCATTGGCTCATATATAAGGCGGGATGTGCGTACACTGCCTCTGCCAGCCCCTGCGTGCAGTGACTCTGTCTTCTCTAGAAGCAGAAGTGCATCAGCTGCTTTGCTAGCGCGGTGCCTATGGATGTGAAGCTTTCTCTAGAAGCAGAAGTGCATCAGCTGCTTTGCTAGTGCGGCATTTGTGGATGTGAAGCTTTCTCTAGAAACAGAAGTGCATCAGCTGCTTTGCTAATGCGGTGCCTGTGGATGTGAAGCTTTCTCTAGAAACAGAAGTGCATCAGCTGCTTTGCTAGTGCGGTGCCTGTGGATGTGAAGCTTTCTCTAGAAACAGAAGTGCATCAGCTGCTTTGCTAGTGCGGCGCCTGTGGGTGTGAAGCTTTCTCTAGAAACAGAAGTGGATCTGCTGCTTTGCTAGTGCGGCGCCTGTGGATGTGAAGCTTTCTCTAGAAACAGAAGTGCATCAGCTGCATTGCTAGTGCGGCGCCTGTGGATGTGAAGCTTTCTCTTGAAACAGAAGTGCATCAGCTGTTTTGCTAGTGCGGCGCCTGTGGATGTGCAGCTCACTCCAGAAACAGAAGTGCATCAGCTGCATTGCTAGTGCGCCGCCTGTGGATGTGAAGCTTTCTCTGGAAACAGAAGTGCATCAGCTGCTTTGCTAGTGCGGCACCTGTGGATGTAAAGCTTTCTCTGGAAACAGAAGTGCATCAGCTGCTTTGCTAGTGCGGCGCCTGTGGATTTGAGGCTTTCTCTAGAAACAGAAGTGCATCAGCTGCTTTGCTAGTGCGGCGCCTGTGGATTTGAAGCTTTCTCTAGAAACAGAAGTGCATCAGCTGCTTTGCTGGTGTGGCGCCTGTGGATGTGAAGCTTTCTCTAGAAACAGAAGTGCATCAGCTGCTTTGCTAGTGCGGCGCCTGTGAATGTGAAGCATTCTCTAGAAACAGAAGTGCATCAGCTGCATTGCTGGTGCGGCGCCTGTGGATGTGAAGCTTTCTCTGGAAACAGAAGTGCATCAGCTGCTTTGCTAGTGCGGCGCCTGTGGATGTGAAGCTTTCGCTAGAAACAGAAGTGCATCAGCTGCTTTGTTAGTGCAGCGCCTGTGGATGTGAAGCTTTCTCTAGAAACAGAAGTGCATCAGCTGCTTTGCTAGTGCACCGCCTGTGGATGTGAAGCTTTCTCTAGAAACAGAAGTGCATCAGCTGCTTTGCTACTGCGACGCCTGTGGATGTGAAGCTTTCCCTGGAAACAGAAGTGCATCAGCTGCTTTGCTATTACGGCACCTGTGGATGTGAAGCTTTCTCTAGAAACAGAAGTGCATCAGCTGCTTTGCTAGTGCGGCGCGTGTGGATGTGAAGCTTTCTCTGGAAACAGAAGTGCATCAGCTGCTTTGCTAGTGCGGCGCCTGCGGATGAGAAGCTTTCTCTAGAAACAGAAGTGCATCAGCTGCTTTGCTAGTGCGGCGCCTGCGGATGAGAAGCTTTCTCTAGAAACAGAAGTGCATCAGCTGCTTTGCTAGTGCGGGGCCTGTGGATGTGAAGCTTTCTGTAGAAACAGAGGTGCATCAGCTGCTTTGCTAGTGCGGAGCCTGTGGATGTGAAGCTTTCTCTAGAAACAGAAGTGCATCAGCTGCTTTGCTAGTGCGGCGCCTGTGGATGTGAAGCATTCTCTGGAAACAGGAGTGCATCAGCTGCATTGCTAGTGCGGCGCCTGTGGATATGAAGCTTTCTCTAGAAACAGAAGTGCATCAGCTGCTTTGCTAGTGCAGCGCCTGTGGATGTGAAGCTTTCTCTAGAAACAGAAGTGCATCAGCTGCATTGCTAGTGCGGGGCCTGTGGATGTGAAGCTTTCTCTAGAAACAGAAGTGCATCAGCTACTTTGCTAGAGCGGCGCCTGTGGATGAGAAGCTTTCTCTAGAAACAGAAGTGCATCAGCTGCTTTGTTAGTGCGGCGACTGTGGATGTGAAGCTTTCTCTAGAAACAGAAGTGCATCAGCTGCTTTGTTAGTGCGGTGCCTGTGGATGTGAAGCTTTCCCTGGAAACAGAAGTGCATCAGCTGCTTTGCTAGTGCGCCGCCTGTGGATGTGAAGCTTTCTCTGGAAACAGAAGTGCATCAGCTGCTTTGCTATTGCGGCACCTGTGGATGTGAAGCTTTCACTAGAAACAGAAGTGCATCAGCTGCTTTGCTAGTGCGGCGCGTGTGGATGTGAAGCTTTCTCTGGAAACAGAAGTGCATCAGCTGCTTTGCTAGTGCGGCGCCAGTGGATGTGAAGCTTTCTCTAGAAACAGGAGTGCATCAGCTGCTTTGTTAGTGCGGCCCCTTGGATGTGAAGCTTTCTCTAGAAACAGAAGTGCATCAGCTGCTTTGCTAGTGCGGCGCCTGCGGATGAGAAGCTTTCTCTAGAAACAGAAGTGCATCAGCTGCTTTGCTAGTGCGGGGCCTGTGGATGTGAAGCTTTCTCTAGAAACAGAGGTGCATCAGCTGCTTTGCTAGTGCGGCGCCTGTGGATGTGAAGCTTTCTCTAGAAACAGAAGTGCATCAGCTGCTTTGCTAGTGCGGCGCCTGTGGATGTGAAGCATTCTCTGGAAACAGGAGTGCATCAGCTGCATTGCTAGTGCGGCGCCTGTGGATATGAAGCTTTCTCTAGAAACAGAAGTGCATCAGCTGCTTTTCTTGTGCAGCGCCTGTGGATGTGAAGCTTTCTCTAGAAACAGAAGTGCATCAGCTGCATTGCTAGTGCGGGGCCTGTGGATGTGAAGCTTTCTCTAGAAACAGAAGTGCATCAGCTGCTTTGCTAGAGCGGCGCCTGTGGATGAGAAGCTTTCTCTAGAAACAGAAGTGCATCAGCTGCTTTGTTAGTGCGGCGACTGTGGATGTGAAGCTTTCTCTAGAAACAGAAGTGCATTAGCTGCTTTGTTAGTGCGGTGCCTGTGGATGTGAAGCTTTCTCTGGAAACAGAAGTGCATCAGCTGCTTTGCTAGTGCGGAGCCTGTGGATGTGAAGCTTTCTCTAGAAACAGAAGTGCATCAGCTGCTTTGCTAGTGCGGCGCCTGTGGATGTGAAGCTATCTCTAGAAACAGAAGTGCATCAGCTGCTTTGTTAGTGCGGCGCCTGTGGATGTGAAGCTTTCTCTAGAAACAGGAGTGCATCAGCTGCTTTGCTAGTGCAGCGCAAGTGGATGTGAAGCTTTCGCTAGAAACAGAAGTGCATCAGCTGCTTTGCTAGTGCGGCGCCAGTGGATGTGAAGCTTTCTCTAGAAACAGGAGTGCATCAGCTGCTTTGTTAGTGCGGCCCCTTGGATGTGAAGCTTTCTCTAGAAACAGAAGTGCATCAGCTGCTTTGCTAGTGCGACGCCTGTGGATTTGAAGCTTTCTCTAGAAACAGAAGTGCATCAGCTGCATTGCTAGTGCGGCGCCTGTGGTTGTGAAGCTTTCGCTAGAAACAGAAGTGTATCAGCTGCTTTGCTAGTGCGTCGCCTGTGGATGTGAAGCTTTCTCTGGAAACAGAAGTGCATCAGCTGCTGTGCTAGTGCGGCGCCTGTGGATGAGAAGCTTTCTCTGGAAACAGAAGTGCATCAGCTGCTTTGCTAGTGCGGCGCCAGTGGATGTGAAGCTTTCTCTAGAAACAGGAGTGCATCAGCTGCTTTGCTAGTGCGGCCCCTTGTATGTGAAGCTTTCTCTAGAAACAGGAGTGCATCAGCTGCTTTGTTAGTGCGGCCCCTTGGATGTGAAGCTTTCCCTAGAAACAGAAGTGCATCAGCTGCTTTTCTTGTGCAGCGCCTGTGGATGTGAAGCTTTCTCTAGAAACAGAAGTGCATCAGCTGCATTGCTAGTGCGGGGCCTGTGGATGTGAAGCTTTCTCTAGAAACAGAAGTGCATCAGCTGCTTTGCTAGAGCGGCGCCTGTGGATGAGAAGCTTTCTCTAGAAACAGAAGTGCATCAGCTGCTTTGTTAGTGCGGCGACTGTGGATGTGAAGCTTTCTCTAGAAACAGAAGTGCATTAGCTGCTTTGTTAGTGCGGTGCCTGTGGATGTGAAGCTTTCTCTGGAAACAGAAGTGCATCAGCTGCTTTGCTAGTGCGGAGCCTGTGGATGTGAAGCTTTCTCTAGAAACAGAAGTGCATCAGCTGCTTTGCTAGTGCGGCGCCTGTGGATGTGAAGCTATCTCTAGAAACAGAAGTGCATCAGCTGCTTTGTTAGTGCGGCGCCTGTGGATGTGAAGCTTTCTCTAGAAACAGGAGTGCATCAGCTGCTTTGCTAGTGCAGCGCAAGTGGATGTGAAGCTTTCGCTAGAAACAGAAGTGCATCAGCTGCTTTGCTAGTGCGGCGCCAGTGGATGTGAAGCTTTCTCTAGAAACAGGAGTGCATCAGCTGCTTTGTTAGTGCGGCCCCTTGGATGTGAAGCTTTCTCTAGAAACAGAAGTGCATCAGCTGCTTTGCTAGTGCGACGCCTGTGGATTTGAAGCTTTCTCTAGAAACAGAAGTGCATCAGCTGCATTGCTAGTGCGGCGCCTGTGGTTGTGAAGCTTTCGCTAGAAACAGAAGTGTATCAGCTGCTTTGCTAGTGCGTCGCCTGTGGATGTGAAGCTTTCTCTGGAAACAGAAGTGCATCAGCTGCTGTGCTAGTGCGGCGCCTGTGGATGAGAAGCTTTCTCTGGAAACAGAAGTGCATCAGCTGCTTTGCTAGTGCGGCGCCAGTGGATGTGAAGCTTTCTCTAGAAACAGGAGTGCATCAGCTGCTTTGCTAGTGCGGCCCCTTGTATGTGAAGCTTTCTCTAGAAACAGGAGTGCATCAGCTGCTTTGTTAGTGCGGCCCCTTGGATGTGAAGCTTTCTCTAGAAACAGAAGTGCATCAGCTGCTTTGCTAGTACAAAAACAACAGTTGATGGACCGAAGGCAGAACAATGTCATACATTCACCCCAGTACAGAGATCTGGGCATAAATCCATCTTTTTTTGCTCAACATGCCGTTCCAGTTTGAACACAGCCATATGCAAATCAGTCTTGACCCTGTGCCTCATGGGAACAGTCCAGCCTGAACTGCCAAGCCAGGTCCTCCCTGGACTGCAAACAAGCATCCTAGGACAGGTTTCGAGGTTTTACCCCTCTTCAACCAGGATAGCTTGATTCCAGGGGCATGGAGAGCACGAGACCCACGTCTGGGCATACCCTTCCCACTCGGGGTGACAAATGCAAAAACAACAGTTGATGGACCGAATGCAGAACAATGTCATACATTCACCCCTGTACAGAGATCTGGGCATAAATCCATCTTTTTTTGCTTACCATGCCGTTCCAGTTTGAACCCAGCCATATGCAAATCAGTCTTGAACCTGTGCCTCATGGGAACAGTCCAGCCTGAACTGCCAAGCCAGGTCCTCTTAGCAACAGAATGATGGATTTAACCCAGATCTCTTGACTGGGGGTGAATGTTTTGATTTGTTCTTCATTCCGTCCATCAATAGTTCTCTTTGCTTTGCTAGAGCGGCACCTGTGGATGTGAAGCTTTCTCTAGAAACAGAAGTGCATCAGCTGCTTCAGAAGCTGGCTGAGCCCCCGCTACACCAAGCCATTCTCTGGACCTGATATAGCTTGACACGCTTGCAGCCCCTCCGCTTGTTGCTTATCGTTGAATTCAGGTAACTAAAAGTCTAATGTAAACATTATTACACTTAAAAAAGCCCTTTTGTGTGCATGTTTGTGCTGGTGAGTTTCCGTCAGTGCAGTGTGCCCTTCTCTTCAGGGTCAAGTGACATGATGGGGGGTTCCCCTTCAGCCCCCTACAGCATGACCTTCTAGGTGCTTTCCAAAATTAATAACCAACAACAGCACCCGTTAGCTAATAGCTTTTATATTAGACGTCACTTGCACGACCCTGGAACCAGCTCCAGTTCCCACATCTTAACCCGTTCGCTGCGTTCGTCGGCCAACGGCCGTCGCGAGCACTACCCCCGTAGTGCTGCGCACGTCCGTTGGCCGACGCGGTCCTTCCCACGCACGGAAACGCCCGCACTGCGGTGGATTTTACGCCGCGGTTAACAGGTTAAACTATAGTGGCAGGTTCACAATTCAATTCCGGTGTGTGATATAATTAGGAGACAGGATGTGGCTTAACAGCCAGAGCGGTCAACCTCGAAGCTGGGGAACCGGGTTTGTGTCTCAACAGGGATGCTCTACAGTCTATGATTCTGGGCAAATCAGTTAATCTCTCCATGCCTAACAATATGAATGTGTTCGTCTGTAACGCAACTGGTGCTCATGTAAAGAGCTCCGAGACCTTCGGGCCGAGTTTGCGCTATATAAAACTAAAAGAAAAATGATACTGTCATCTCAGGAAAGGTCACTTAAATACTTGTTCTTTTGGCAGTGCAGGCTGACTGGTGGGAAGCGGGTGGTGCATGTTCACAACTCTGTGTCTCGAGATAACTGGAAACGTGAGCATACAGTGTTGTTTCGGGTGTTCGTATCCCATCCCTCTCGCAAGATCCCATCTCGGAAACCCCCACGCGCCAGCTGCAGTGTGTGTGTGTTGTTTAATTATTAGCTGCACTCTAGACTCTCAGTAGAGTATTCAAGTCACTAGACCTGCATTTTTTAAAATTTTTCGAGGCCTGATCATGTAAATTAAAGCAGCGTTTCACAGGGATCTTTTATTTTTAAATACATAAAGTAATCTGAGTCATTCCTGGCCACAAAACGGAGCCAGGAACATTATTTTACATTTCTTTTCATTGAATTTGAATGACTTAGAGGGTGTGGTGTAAGGGCCAGAGCTGCTGACTTCGAAGCTGGGGATCCAGGTTTGAGTATTGGCGTAGGCTCCACATCCTCTGATTCTGGGCAAATGACTTAAACTCCTATCGACTGTGGCCTATTGATGGCGCCTAAAGCTGGAAGCATTCTAAATTGTAATAAAATAATGAGAGAGGTGTAAAATCGGTTCCTGGCTCTGGTTTGTGCTGAGGGACCACTTGCAAGTAGTACTTTATTAGGTGGTGCTTGGGGGAACTCTGGGAACAATGCACCTGTTGCTCGGCCTTTAGTAGCTCACAATGATTTTACTGATCAGAAGTAGCTCTCTCTACAGAAAAGGTTGGAGTCTCCTGGTATACACGGATTACTGGTGGCACCAACGGTTTCATACAGTAAAAAGTTACCACTGTACAACGAGCAGGATTTGCAAGAGGGAAAGTCCTGCACCTATTCGGCACACGCCCGCTGCCTGTGTCACCCTCCTATAGAGAATTCCAATGCTCTGATGTTATTTTCCAAGTTGCGACATGCTGTGTAAACTATGCATAATATTTACCAGCAGATAATAAAAAAAAATACGAAGCACCCTTCGTGAGCAAGTAGCGGCCTATAGGGGCATTGCATCAGGAGGAAGCGGGGACCACTTACCTATTCATTAAGAGAAATTGAACCAGTCTCAGGCCAACAGCTGTGGCACTCTGTAACAACTCTGTAACACTGTAACAACAGCAACAGCAAATCCTGCCGTACTTCCGCACCGTCTTCAGTGTTACTGGTGGAAGCAGACGTTTTATATTCTGAATTCAGCTTTGTCGCCAGAATGAAAGGGGACGTTAAAGGGTGGTGAAGGGCATAGTTTTCAAATTCCAACTGGAAAGTGTGGGCACGGATGTGGGCAGGCATTTTACAGCTTTCGGGCTTTTCAGAGATGCAAAAAGCCCATAATGCCCATGTAAGCAGCTAGTTTTCCCACACGCATACTTGGGACAGATTTATTTCTGAGCAGTGTTGGTAGGGTGGACACCAAACTCTGCTCTGCCCGCGGCAGGCAAAGTTTTTGCCAAACTCCGTGCTCCAAGCAGAGCACAGAATGTGGCAAAACAGTGCCAAAAAAGCGGAGTTTTCCGCCCACTCCTAGAATCAACGTCCCTGGTCACATGACATAGCAGTGGGTGAGATGAATGAGTTTATATGACACAGTCTGCTAGTCTAAAACAAGTCACATGACACAATCTGTGATATTATGAATGTTATCACATGAAGCAGTGCAGTGTAGGATTTACTGAATGAGGCCACATGACATAGTCTGTGATATTTTGAATGGGGTCACATGACACTACATTGTCTATTATATTCTAATCTGTGTCACATGTCCGAGCACATGGAGAACTTCACATAATATTATAAATCATGAATGATTTCCACCCGTCAAGGAAACATTTTACAAGACCTACAGGTGATATCACATACACTGAGAGCACAGTTAGAGCGGCAAATGGAAGTTGGTTTTTTCCCATGAACACTCTGTCTTTCACGCTCTGAATAGAGGTATTTGGACTTCTGCAGTGATGTGTGTCGTCCTAATGGGGTCTCATTCACTATGATCTATGTTACAATTTAGCTACATGCTGTAATCTATAGCGCCTAGACACCAACGGAGAGAGTGGATGTTACATTTGTGGTATGTATGGGGGTTAGGGTGAGCATGGAGTGTGTCTATTGTGATTTCATTTATGGGGGCAGGAGTCCATTTTGAATCCCCTCTGTGTGAATAGTACATATGATGGAGGATGGAGGGACCTGCCAGGTAGGGATGTAGATTGTGGAAACCTTCTTCAGGTTTTAGAGGCGGACTAGACTTTTGTGAACGGAAAGGAATGTGGAAGACAAATGATGCTCTGAAGGACATTCGCTGCCCATTTCCTGCATCCATCATCCCCAGAAGAGTTAATGCAGTTCTGTGCAGCAGCCGGGAGGGAAGGCCTCTCTTCTGAGCCTTTGCCTCAGATTCCTCAGTCACGGCACACCCAGCTCCGCTCTCTCTTCCTGCCAAGATTGAGTAACAAAGACTTTAACCTGACAAGTCCGTGCTAATAAATAAAGTGTCAGAACTGCCTGGAACAAGCTCCAGAGATAAAGCTCTCGAATTTGTATCTACATCTAAAAAACTAGGACAAATACTAGTAAGAAACCCAGGTCACTGTGCCAGGAGTCTCTTTGACCGGTATCAAGATGGAGATACATATTTCAGTTCCAGATCCTGGATCCCTGACTGCCGCTTCCTTACAGGTGAGGGGAACCTGGAAAAAACCCTGCAAGGAGAGCTGTGGCTACCAACAGAATAGAGGAGCTGTCTGCTGGAGAAAGGTGGTTGGTGATTACAACCCCCAAGAGAGAAGCCTGGAATGTGAAATCATCAGCCCTTCTGACTGGTGAGTAAGGAGCGGGCAAGGGACTTGGATCCTAACCCTGCTGAAGGAGCTGCCTCTACCCCGGTGGAAGAGGCCAACTCACCGAGCAGAAGAGGTACTGGAAGTGTGCCCAGGAGGAGGAGGTACGAGCATAAGAGGTACTAGAAGTGTGCCCAGGAGGAGGTACGAGCAGAAGAGGTACTGGAAGGGTGCCCAGGAGGAGGTATGAGAAGAAGAGGTACTGGAAGTGTGCCCAGGAGGAGGTACGAGCAGAAGAGGTACGGGAAGTGTGCCCAGGAGGTGGAGGTACGAGCATAAGAGGTACTGGAAGTGTGCCCAGGAGGAGGTACGAGCAGAAGAGGTACTGGAAGGGTGCCCAGGAGGAGGTATGAGAAGAAGAGGTACTGGAAGGGTGCCCAGGAGGTGGAGGTACACCTAGAATAGGTACTGGAAGTGTGCCCAGGAGGAGGTACGACCAGAAGAGGTACGGGAAGTGTGCCCAAGAGGAGGAGGTACGAGCAGAAGAGGTACTGGAAGTGTGCCCAAGAGGAGGAGGTACAAGCAGAAGAGGTACTGGAAGTGTGCCCAGGAGGAGGAGGTACAAGCAGAAGAGGTACTGGAAGTGTGCCCAGGAAGAGGTATAAGAAGAAGAGGTATTAGAACAGTGTTGTTCAGAAGAAGAAGTACGAACAGAAGGATTGTCAGAAGAGTGTTTTGAAGGAGTTGTTAAGAGCTGAGGCAGTACTAGAAGAGTGCCCTGCAGAAGGAGGAATGAGCAGAAGAGTTACTGGAAGTGTCCCCAGGAGGAGGTACAAGCAGATGAGGTACTGGAAGTGTCCCTAGGAGGAGGTATGAGAAGAAGAGGTACTAGAAGTGTGCCCAGGAGGAGGAGGTACGAGCAGAAGAGGTACTGGTCCATAGTAATAATATTAATAATACGTCTCTCCAAAGCTGCATGAGTAATATATGACAGCCATAGGTGCAATGCCCCCGGCTAATGGTAACAATATTAATAATACGTCTCTCCAAAGCTGCATGAGTAATACATGACAGCCACAGGTGCAATGCCACTAGCCCACGGTAATAACATTAACAATATGTCTCTCCAAAGCTGCATGAGTAATACATGACAGCCATAGGTGCGATGCCCCCGGCTCATGGTAATAATATTAATTATACGTCTCTCCAAAGCTGCATAAGCAATACATGACAGTCATAGGTGCAATGCCCCTGGCCCAGGGTAATAATATTAATAATACGTCTCTCCAAAGCTGCATGAGTAATACATGACGGCCACGGCTGCAATGCCCCCAGCCCAGGGTAATAATATTAATAATACGTCTCTCCAAAGCTGCATGAGTAATACATGACGGCCACGGCTGCAATGCCCCCGACCCATGGTAATAATATTAATAATACGTCTCTCCAAAGGTGCATGAGTAATACATGACGGCCACAGGTGCAATGCCCCCAGCCCAGGGTAATAATATTAATAATCCGTCTATCCAAAGCTGCATGAGTAATACATGACGGCCACAGGTGCAATGCCCCCAGCCCAGCGTAATAATATTAATAATCCGTCTATCCAAAGCTGCATGAGTAATACATGACGGCCACGGCTGCAATAACCCCGGCCCATGGTAATAATATTAATAATACGTCTCTCCAAAGGTGCATGAGTAATACATGACGGCCATAGTTGCAATGCCCCCAGCCCAGGGTAATAATATTAATAATACGTCTCTCCAAAGCTGCATGAGTAGTACATGACGGCCACAGGTGCAATGCCCCCAGCCCAGGGTAATAATATTAATAATACGTCTCTCCAAAGCTGTAGGATTTATCACTCAAATAACAGCTTTAAATATATTTTGGAAATCTTTTTTTCCTCTAAACATCAGTTCATGAGTTCTGAAACTAAATACATATTCATCTCAAATACACGCTTCAGAATTTTAGTGAACATATATTAATTCAACCAAGCAAAAACGTCTAATTTAGTAGGCTGGCTGCACACGAGAGCTACTTGCAGGTATCTGGAGAGATACCAGTAGCGCACAAGCTACTCGTTGGAGAAGCCTGGTCTATTGAAATTAGTAGAGTTACTGCCTTAGTGGGTGGTAGCAAGCAAAGGACCACTATCATCAGACAAACCAAACGCATAGGACCCTTTGAGGTTCATCAACAGGTCATGGGCCATCGTCCTTGACTGACACAAGAGGTTCATTAACATCTCGGGAGTCATCTTCCTGTAATTACAAGAGAGGTTACTCCAAAAGGTCACGGTACAGCATCCTAAAATGAGTCGCGAGGTCATATCAACGGGTCAGGGTCCATCATTCTAGCAGGAGGCAAGAGTGGTCCTCTCTTGTAAGAAGGATGAGCCCCCTTGGACTGTGGGTCTTACTCGTCCCATTTCACATCTCAACACTGACACAAAACTATACGCCAAACATTATCTACATTGGTGGTGGGCTTGATTCCCACATTCGTCACCCGGGGAAGCATATGTTTACTATCTATCATTTTCCTAGAAGCAGAAATGGCATTTGCGCATGTGTTTAGATTAACTGGTAAATTACATGTTTATAGCAACATTGACAGGTCATGGTCATTATAAACTACTTCAACTTACACTGTTCCAGAACTGGCTGTGGAACCAGAGTGGGATGCTCTCTGCCACCCTCGGAGGGATGCTCCCTGTTGCCCTCGGAGGGATGCTCACTGCCACCCTTGGAGGGATGCTGTCCGTCACCCTCGGAGGGATGCTCTGTCGCCCTCAGAGGGATGCTCTCTGTCTCCCTCTGGAGGGATGCTCTATTTTGCCCTCAGAGAGATGCTCTCTGTCACCCTAAAAGTGATGCTTTCTGTCACCCTGGGAGGGTTGCCCTCTGTCACCCTAAAAAGGATGCTATCTGTTACCCTGAGAAGGATGCTCTCAGTCACCCTAAAAGGGATGCTCTCCGTTACCCTGGAAGGGATACTCTCTTTTGCCCTTAGAGAGATGCTCTCTGTCACCCTAAAAGGGATGCTTTCTGTCACCCTAAAAGGGATGCTCTCTGTCATCCTAAAAGGGATGCTCTCTGTCACCCTAAAAAGGATGCTCTCTGTTACCCTGGAAGGGATTCTCTCTGTCACCCTCAGAGGGATGCTCTCTGTTCCCCTGGGAGGGATGATCGTGTCACCCTCAGAGGGATGCTCCCTGTCACCCTTGGAGGTCTGTGTCACCCTCGTAGGGATACTCTCTGTTGCCTTCGGAGGGATGCTCTCTGTCAACCTCGGAGGGATGCTCCCTGTCACCCTTGGAGGTCTGTGTCACCCTGGAAGGGATACTCTCCGTCGCCCTCGGAGGGATGCTCTCTGTCACCCTCGGAGGGATGCTCTCTGTCACCCTCGGAGGGATGCTCTCTGTCACCCTCGGAGGGATGCTCCCTGTCACCCTCGGAGGGATTCTCTCTGTTGCCCTTGGAGGGATGCTCTCTATCACCCTTGGAGGGATGTCCTGAATGTTCTCTGTCACCCTCATCTAATGCCCTCTACATGGAGCTACTTCTCAGGAAGCTTCTTGGCTGTAAACTAATCAACATATTTGATCAGAGCATCACTGTTAAAGTGACAGCGAATGGCCACCCTAAGCCATATGCGTGAGGAATTTGGTTGCCGTTTAAGGTGCCGAGAAAATCTAGTTTTAAATCATTGTCAATTAAATTGCTCTCCCACCCTTGAAGCTCCACCATTAAGTGAGGCCTGCCACTGCCACCTTTCTGCACTTTTCTGCATCTCTGCTCTTTTGTGCCTTATTTCTGCTTATTTTCCCTTTTTTTTAGGTCTCGCCTAGGCAGCGCATGTGCTGTCTCTCCGAGCCTTAAAGTAATCTATATATCTAGGCAAACTCCACCTACTCTACCTCTTTGCTTGTAATTGGTTTATTGGCTTGTCTGTTTGCATTTTTTCGCTGTGACAGGCTAATGTGCTTTGTAGATCAGCCTCTATTTTTGGGGGAACGCCTATGCAGCACTGACTAAGTACAGTAAACATGCTCCACGTGGAATGAAGTGTTTACCTTGGAATTTCTTCTTTTTCCCGTGGTTTGCATACTTTGGATTGCTGTGTTTGATGCATCTACTTTTTTGGGTTGTTTGCTCTTGTTACCAGGTATTTTATTACAGTGTTAATTGTACGTGTTTTTGTGCTCCCATTGTTGTTATGTTTAACCGATTTTTTGATGCATTGAGTTTCGGTGTATTCCACTGGTAGCTGTTTCTGCATTGCTGTTTCAAATGTATGTGTGTTGTGCTCACACTTTTTTTTATTTGTTGTGTCACTTACTCTCCTGATGCAGTGCTTAAATGTAGAACAATTAACTTTAGCGCTACCTCCCCTCCCATCCCTCCGCATGCGTTCTGAAAATGGGTGCTTCTACGCTAACGCTCGATTCCTTGCTGGAGGAGTGTGGCTCAATGGTTTGAGTGGCAGACCCTGAAGCAGAGTTCTGGGCAGGGACCAGGGTTCAATTCCCACCTCGGCGGGGCTCGGGCTCAATTTCCTTGGACCGGTCTATTCTCGCCTCGGTGCGTATTCTAATCACGGACCCCACGCTGCAACTCTGGGCAATAGCTTGCTTAGCCGCCACACCGGCCCCAACAGTGCTAAGGATGCCTGGCTTCACCCTGGGGGTGCCCAGGAGTGGACACTTCACAGGGAAAGCCAGGAGGGGTTCCACAGCGGTATGAGTATCAGCGCCAGGAAACCACAAAGGCGACACCGCAAGGTGGCCGTCTGGTGACAGTGCACTCTATAAGTACCTTGACATTTACATTTGCTGCGGTGTGAAAATGCTATATCGCTTTTATTTATGTTCTCCATATGCGGTGTTTAAATGCCTGCATAGAAACAGTATTGTCAAACAGATGGGAAATGGTGGTACCATATGTTATGAGTATAGTACAACCTAGTCTTGATTTGCAAGTGCTTTTACATGAAAAGTGTAAAAGTAACAGTGCTTCGATGTTGTGAAGAGAGCATCTCCACTTATACATCCTATTTAAAGCCACGCAATATTGTTCCAACAAGTATTTAAAACTATAACAATTCTTAAATTATGAAATTATTTGTAGATACATTTGTAGCAATCAGCCTGTATTGGTATACTAACAGTTTAGTGTTGCATCAGTGTCGGAGGAACTGGTTGCTAAAGACCTTTTACTTATATAATCACTACTAGTCTGAAAATGGAGACCTGCTTGCGGTGTGGAAATACTGAACGACAAATTTCACATGAGCAATATGGCTGTTCCCCGAGGCGGGGTGGAAATTGTGAACAACAAACTTCACGTTAACAATTCGGTCTGTAAATGCTTATGCGCTAAACACCGATGCGGTGTGGAAATGCTTTGCTGGAAATACAATTTTTAAAACAATTACATTTAATTTGAGTTCTACCGATGCGGTCTGCAAAAACAGAACAATAAACTTCACGTCACAAAAGCGGTTTGTAATGCTTTTGCGCTAACTCACGATGCGGTCTTCAAATCCTTTCTTGCACTGCCTAACTATAGTAAATTAAACAGCGTGTTTAAATTCTTATTTTACTTTCTAGATGCAACCTACACTTGGTTTCGGTACTTGGGCATCCTGCTGTTACCGATTTGCATTTCACACATGCCGCTGACGGAGAGATTTCAATCTTTAACACGGGGGGGGGCTTATTCCCAGATAATTAAGGTGTGTGTTTATGTATATGTCTAGAAGTAAGGCTCTGCAGAGGTGTGATTGTGAGTGTAATGCTGTTCAGAGAAGTGAGTGTGTGTGATGCAGAGCTGTAATTGATGCCATACAGAGGTGTGTGTGTGTGTGCGCGTGAGATGCTGTGGAAGATGTGTGCGTGTGCGAGAGAGAACAGCTGAAGAGCAGGGGGTCGGTGCACCCAGTGCAGTGTTTCAGAGGCAGGGGGGTCGGTGTGCACCCAGTGCAGTGTTTCAGAGGCAGGGGGGTCGGTGTGCACCCCTCAGTGTTTCAGAGGCAGGGGGGTCGGTGTGCACCCAGTGCAGTGTTTCAGAGGCAGGGGGGTCGGTGTGCACCCCTCAGTGTTTCTGAGCTAGGGGGGTCGGTGTGCACCCAGTGCAGTGTTTCAGAGGCAGGGGGGTCGGTGTGCACCCCTCAGTGTTTCAGAGGCAGGGGGGTCGGTGTGCACCCCTCAGTGTTTCAGAGGCAGGGGGGTCGGTGTGCACCCACTGCAGTGTTTCAGAGGCAGGGGGGTCGGTGTGCACCCAGTGCAGTGTTTCAGAGGCAGGGGGGTCGGTGTGCACCCCTCAGTGTTTCAGAGGCAGGGGGGGTCAGTGTGCACCCAGTACAGTGTTTCAGAGGCAGGGGGGTCGGTGTGCACCCCTCAGTGTTTCAGAGGCAGGGGGGTCAGTGTGCACCCAGTGCAGTGTTTCAGAGGCAGGGGGGTCGGTGTGCACCCCTCAGTATTTCAGAGGCAGGGGGGTCGGTGTGCACCCAGTGCAGTGTTTCAGAGGCAGGGGGGTCGGTGTGCACCCCTCAGTGTTTCAGAGGCAGGGGGGTCGGTGTGCACCCAGTGCAGTGTTTCAGAGGCAGGGGGGGTCGGTGTACACCCCTCAGTGTTTCAGAGGCAGGGGGGTCGGTGTGCACCCCTCAGTGTTTCAGAGGCAGGGGGGTCGGTGTGCCCCCACTGCAGTGTTTCAGAGGCAGGGGGGTTGGTGTTCACCCAGTGCAGTGTTTCAGAGGCAGGGGGGTCGGTGTGCACCCAGTGCAGTGTTTCAGAGGCAGGGGGGTCGGTGTGCACCCCTCAGTGTTTCAGAGGCAGGGGGGTCGGTGTGCACCCACTGCAGTGTTTCAGAGGCAGGGGGGTCGGTGTGCAGCCAGTGCAGTGTTTCAGAGGCGGGGGTCGGTGTGCACCCAGTGCAGTGTTTCAGAGGCAAGGGCGTCGGTGTGCACCCACTGCAGTGTTTCAGAGGCAGGGGGGTCGGTGTGCACCCACTGCAGTGTTTCAGAGGCAGGGGGGTCGGTGTGCACCCAGTGCAGTGTTTCAGAAGCAGGGGGGTCGGTGTGCACCCCTCAGTGTTTCAGAGGCAGGGGTGTCGGTGTGCACCCCTCAGTGTTTCAGAGGCAAGGGGGTCGGTGTGCACCCAGTGCAGTGTTTCTGAGGCAGGGGGGTCGGTGTGCACCCCTCAGTGTTTCAGAGGCAGGGGGGTCGGTGTGCACCCAGAGCAGTGTTTCAGAGGCAGGGGGTCGGTGTGCACCCCTCAGTGTTTCAGAGGCAGGGGGGGTCGGTGCACCCAGTGCAGTGTTTCAGAGGCAGGGGGGTCGGTGTGCACCCCTCAGTGTTTCAGAGGCAGGGGAGCTCGGTGCACCCAGTGCAGTGTTTCAGAGGCAGGGGGGTCGGTGTGCACCCAGTGCAGTGTTTCAGAGGCAGAGGGGTCGGTGTGCACCCCTCAGTGTTTCAGAGGCAGGGGAGCTCGGTGCACCCAGTGCAGTGTTTCAGAGGCAGGGGGGGGTCGGTGTGCACCCAGTGCAGTGTTTCAGAGGCAGGAGGGTCGGTGTGCACCCCTCAGTGTTTTAGAGGCCGGGGGGTCGGTGTGCACCCCTCAGTGTTTCAGAGGCAGGGGGGTCGGTGTGCACCCAGTGCAGTGTTTCAGAGGCAGGGGGGGTCGGTGTGCACCCCTCAGTGTTTCAGAGGCAGGGGGGTCGGTGTGCACCCAGTGCAGTGTTTCAGAGGCAGGGGGTTGGTGTGCCCCCAGTGCAGTGTTTCAGAGGCGGGGGGGGGGCGGTGTGCACCCAGTGCAGTGTTTCAGAGGCAGGGGGGTCGGTGTGCACCCCTCGGTGTTTCAGAGCCAGGGGGGTCGGTGTGCACCCAGTGCAGTGTTTCAGAGGCAGGGGGGTCGGTGTGCACCCAGTGCAGTGTTTCAGAGGCAGGGGGGGTCGGTGTGCACCCCTCAGTGTTTCAGAGGCAGGGGGTCGGTGTGCACCCAGTGCAGTGTTTCAGAGGCAGGGGGGTCGGTGTGCACCCCTCAGTGTTTCAGAGGCAGGGGGGTCGGTGCACCCAGTGCAGTGTTTCAGAGGCAGGGGGGTCGGTGTGCACCCAGTGCAGTGTTTCAGAGACAGGGGGGTCGGTGTGCAGCCCTCAGTGTTTCAGAGGCAGGGGGGTCGGTGTTCACTGTGGGGATGGAGGCTGGGAGTGGCGGCTTGCCCTGCTCATTGATAATGGGGCACTGAAATGAGTAGCATGCTTCCCTGGCGTTGAAAGACTTGCCGAGGGAAGGTCGGGGCATCCATAGTCTCCCTGTCCAGAGAAAGACCAGGCCCGGAGGCCTTTCTGACATTTCACCTCCGGCCGAAGGGTGGGCTGGTGTTAGTTAACTCGCCAGACGCCGCACCGCAGCGTTTACATTAAGATTAATGATGGCAGTGCGTGGTATCGGCTGGACTTTCGGATTGCAAAACTGACTCGTTTATTTTGCGCTCACAATAGTTCATCAGTTGCCAGGTGCACTTTGTTTTACTTTACACGTTTGGGTCGCTGCTTTTAATTTCATTTTTTTTGTTTTTTAACTTGTTTATTAACTATTTTATATGTGCCCACACACTTAAACAAATTATTGTGTTTGACTTGCATACAACATGCAATAATTTGGACTATATTTCCTGTATGGATGGGTGGACAGTCATCAGGGATTGAAGGTGATACCACCAAATCACTTTTCATAAATGAATAGCGGTGTATCCTGTTGCTCTCCCACTACAACAAAAGGGAATGCAAGGCCCTGTCAAAAGGAAATTAAGAGTTAAAGACAGTAAGATTACAGAAAGACCTGAAAATAATCCTGTTTTCCCAGGAAAAGTAAACAAAAGTTATAGCAGAACATTTTTCTTAGTAGTTTGTTTCAGTTTCTTCCTGCTGGATGTAATGTAATTCTTCCCTCACAGCAGTACATGAAAAATACAGTGAACATAAAAAACAACAAATCCAAAGTCGCTTCCTGAATATTGGCTTTAATAACGAACCTTCTATGGATCACTCAAATCATTCACTTGATGCAGGTGGATGTATGTGCCAGTATAGCGCCTCCTACAGGGCACAGGTATGAAAACCAACATGGACCCCTCAGCACTTCAACCCAGTGACTGATGACATTGGTGTCACTGAGTGGACTAACAGGCACCAGTGGTATTTACGTTGATATAAAATGTATGGTGTAAGAACACTACATTAAATAGGTTATTCTATATTTGCTTAATTGGAAATACTAAGGTTCAGTGGAAGTTGACCCCTTGATGGCATGCATGTCTGTGCATTTCTGTGAGACAATTGCTCCAACGTTTGTGCAGACCGTCTATGAACATTAGAGGGGCACTCAGCTGGACATTTATCGCTCATGAAATAGGTGTTTCATAAGAGCATACGGTGTACACCATCACTGCAGATATTGGTGTGAAATCACTATCAAAGCAGGTATAGGTGTGAGATCAGTATTATAACAGATATAGGTGTAAAATCACTATTAGTGCAAATATAGGTGTGAGCTCACTATCACTGCAGATATAGGTGTGAAATCACTATCAATGCAGATATAGGTGTGAGATCAGTATTATAACAGATATAGGTGTAAAATCACTATTAGTGCAAATATAGGTGTGAGCTTACTATCACTGCAGATATAGGTGTGAAATCACTATCACTGCAGATATAGGTGTGAGATCAGTATTATAACAGATATAGGTGTAAAATCACTATTAGGGCACATATAGGTGTGAGCTCACTATCACTGCAGATATAGGTGTGAAATCACTATCACTGCAGATATTAGTATGAGATCACCATTACTTCAGATATACATATGAGATCACCATCACTACAGATATAGGTGTGATATCACAATCATTGCAGATATAGGTGTGAGATTTGTATCACTGTACATATTAGTGTGAAGTCACCATAACTGTAGATATAGTTCTGAGATCACTATCACTGTAGATATAGGTGTAAGATCTCTATCACTGCAGAAATAGGTGTGAGATCACTATCACTGCAGATATAACTGTGAGATCACTAACACTGCAGATGTAGGTGTGAACTCACTATCACTTTAGAAATTGGTGTAAGATCTCTATCACTGCAGATACAGGTGTGAGATCACTAACACTGCAGATATAGGTGTGAAATCACTATCACTGCAGATATAGGTGTGAGATCACTATCACTGCAGATATAGGTGTAAAATCACTATCACTGCAGATATAGATGTGAGATCACCATCACTGCAGATATAGGTGTAAGATCTCTATCACTGCAGAAATAGGTGTGACATCACTATTACTGCAGATATAACTGTGAGATCACTAACACTGCAGATATAGGCGTTGCATCATTATTAATTCAAATATAGATGTAAGATCACCCTCACTACAGATATAGGTATGAAATCACTATCACTGCACATATAGGTGGGAGATCTCTATCACTGTAAATATTACTGTGACATCTCCATCACTGCAGATATTGGTGTGATATCACGATCACTGCAAATATAGGTATAACATCACTATCACTGCAGATATAGGTGTGCAATCTCTATCACTGGAGATATTAGTGTAAAATCAGTATCACTACATATACAGGTGTAAGATCACCATTACTTCACATATAGGTGTCAAATCACTATCACTGCACATATAGATGTGAGATCATCATCACTGCAGATATAGGTGTTGTGCACCAGGAGAGGAACAGCCCACAGGAACAGGGAGTATAGACCCAACCACGATAAGTGCCTGTGGAGCTCACTAGCATGGAGTAGCAGTGGTCCAAGGCACGTCTAATCACTCAGTGGATTAAAGCACCCATGCTTTCTTCCTTCTCCCTCATACTACTCTCCCCACTCCCCTTTCTTCTGCCTCATGCTACTCTCCTCCTCACTATACTTCATTACCCTCATACTATACTCTCCGTCCCAAATCTTAAACACTGCTCTTCTCCTTCTAACGCTATGCGTTAAACTACTACACACATAGCAATTACAATTCAACCAACATAAAGGCACAACATATCACATACACTAAAATAGAATACCATTAGCAAAGCAAATAGCTTTAACTTAAACAAAGGCGAGACCTGTTGCATTTCCAACGTTTCTGTGTTTGATTGATGCTTTGTTATTCCCCGTTTCCTTTTCCTCCTATCGTTCGGCATTGCTCCTCTGGTGAACCCGGACTCACACATACCCCATTATGGAAGTCACCAGTGTTGGAGACCCGCGCAGCAATCAATAGCATGTTGCGTATCATACAGGCCAAGAAGTGAGGTCTCCCTTTGGCTAATTCCAATATTTATTAGTTGGAAAGTTTATTTTTCGCAATTTGGCCTGTTACAGATTGGCTTCATTATGGAGGCTGATTGGTGTCCGGAGACAAAGGCAGTAGCACAAGGCTGAATAAAGATACTCTTAGACCTGTATCACTCAGTAGCAGGCATTGGAAAAATTAGTAGGTCCGGCGTTGGCTGGTAGCCTTTTGCCTTTGTCGGTGCTTGTTTTTTCTTAGTTTTTGCATGTTGGAAACGGGTAGCGTGGTGCAGAGCGGGCGGGCCAAATTCCGGAGGAAATGTGCAAAGCATCCACGCAGTACACACAGGCGACACACAAGGCACACTACAAAAAGAGACACCACACCAGTTTAGGTAAAAAGAACTTTTGTATTGTCCAAAACCACAAGGTGTCAATAGGCAATCTCTGTACCGTGCCAACTGGCGCTCGGTTAACATTTACAGGGGGGGAATTATGTACAGGGCAGGGCCAATCGGGCCCCTGCCGGAATCATTGCGATTTAGAAGATAGTAAAAGTAAGTCCATTAGCTGCAACCTGCAATAAAGTCAACTCAGGGCATAACCTTAGGCGTTAGACCGGAGCACCTGTAATAAAACACATCATGACCTGACCATATCCCTTAACAACCTGAAGGTCCCCTGAGGTAGGAATCAAAATAGGCAGTTCATTCACATCACAACCTAGCCTTTAAACACAGTGCTGCACATAACAATTGACTGGCGCTTCAAGTCAGGGCCTCTAACATAGCGCTGCACCTAACAATGCAATCGCGCGTGAAAACAGTGCATCTACCATAGCGCTGCACACAGCAAGGCATTAGCGCTCAGAGCATAGCACATAAACATAGCGCTGCACATAGCCTCCAACATAGCGCCGCAACTAGCAAGGCGGAAGCGCTTCAAAACATAGCTATTGGACATAGCGCTGAACATAGCACATCAATAGCGCTGCACAACCAGCATTTACCATAGCGCTTTAAATATGGCCTTATAGCATAGTGCTACCTCTGGCAAATCCATGGCGCTTCAGATTTGGCCCTCACTGGGAGCATTCAGCCTAACAAGCCCTTGGAGCATGACACCTAGCCAGCTCTTACAGCGCTTCAGCATATCAGGGATCCAAGCGCCACCTCTTGTCCTGGCCGGGAGCCTTCCTTGGGGGGGTATTCCCCCGGGTCCTTTCTTCTTGGGTCCCGCCGTTAGACAGTCACACTGGTGCAAGAAAAACCAAGGGGGGGGGGCGGGCACCGACAATGTGCCCCGTCGCCCTCTTAATCCCCCGCTCCTAGATAGGCCCCCTTCGTTGCAGCAACCCGCCACAGCGGCGTTGCTGTATAGTCCCCGGGGCCCTGTGGCCCTGTCAGTGGGGGGAGCTGGCCCTCCAGGTGCTTTACAGCAATTCTGGGGGCCCGATGCAGCTGCCCGCTGTCAAGTGGGGCAGCTGAGGAACACTCACACTCGGGCGGTCCCGGGGGGGGGGGGGGAGGCGAGCATCGATATCCTGCCCCGAGGCCTCCCCCAGCAAGCGCGGACCAAGGCTCCACCCACCGGCACTCTGGAGGGCTCCTGACGTCTTCACCCGGGCGGTGGGGCAGGCGCCGACCATGCGCCTCGGGCCCCTCCTTCCGCCTCTCCGCTACAAACGCGGGGCTCTCTTCAGCGTAGGAGAGCCCCGACCACATCAGCGCTTCTTCCCTCTTCACCCAGGCCCCCTCCTGGGACCCGGGGCGGCGACACAGAGCCCGCAAGGCTCCAGACGACCTCGGCCGCACCGGGGGCTCTCCTCAGTGCACGGAGAGACCCCCGGGCCACAGCTCCTCTTCTCCCCGGCCCCTCGTCCCTCTTCTCGGGCCTGGTCCCGACAACCAATCCCGTCGCGGCTTCCAGGGGGCGCGGCCCGACGGACGAATGGCACAGCAGCGGGGGCGGCGTTTGGCAGTCCGCATCCGTCAGGTGACACAGGCCTTGGCTTCCAGGCCTGTGTCACCACTTTAGGCTTCAGGCCTAACGAGGCCTTCGCTGAGTTCCGGCGGCCCTCTCCTGCCCTGGGGGCCACATTACCTCGGCTGCGATGGCAGCGACGGGGCTCCGGGCTTCTCCGCGGGCCCCGCTGATGGCAGGGGACAATCTCACGGCGGTGAGCTATTTCTTTTTTGGGGTTCCCCGACGGGGGTGGCAGAAATTAAGGGCTGGCTCACAGCCCGGGGGGTGGCGATGTGTTTGGCGCCTAGCGCCCCCTTGCTCCCACGACGCCCCCTTGCTCCCACGACGACGCCCCAGCTCAGGGCAGGCAGGCTGGGAGGCGGCAGGCCCCACGCCAGGGGCAGAACACAGTCCAGAAAAATGTAGCGCTCACCAAATATAGTGCTCTCCTCCCAGGGGCAGCTTGGAAATAGCGCTCTCCTTTGTAAATAGCGCTCTCCTTCCAGGGGCAGCTTGGAAATAGCGCTCTCCTTTGTAAATAGCGCTCTCCTTCCAGGGGCAGCTTGGAAATAGTGCTCTCCTTCCAGGGGCAGCTTGTGAATAGCGCTCTTTGGTTCCTGACCCTTGTTTGAGGGTTTCTTGAGGGGGGAAATTGCGTTGGTGGTTGAAGGCGGACTAAGTAGTCTCTGCCTGTCGTCCCTGGGTTTTCCTCTCGCCGGGCCAGATCAGTGGGTAGTTCAGGATCCCTCACTCACTTGAAAGGCAGCACCTAAGCCCTGTCACTTTCAGAGGCATAGGTCCCTGACTAATCCTACCGCCTAAACTCCTGCGAAGGCTTTTCCAGGTCTGAATTGCCACCACTATATCTTTCCCTCGCCCTGTGGACAGTAGGGGGGGTAGGTAGGCTCAGGGCCCAGCACACAGGCCTATGTGGCGGTAACCCCTGGCAGCAGGTCCCCTCTCTCCCAGGTCCACCCTCTGACTGACTGCATGGCAACCCAGCTCCTCCCTTAAGCGCCCCTCACCCCACCTTCCAGACAGTGCCAGAAGCTTCTAGAAGCGTCTGGGGAAACTGGCTCTAACTGGCCTAGGGGGAGGGGTAGAGCACCCTGGGTGCCAGGCTTCCCTCCAAAAGCTGGGGCTGTTGGGAAATAACGCCTAGACTGTCAACCTAGCTCAGTCAAACGGCGCAACCACACAGCTCTGGCATCCATTTTAAATTACATTTTTAAAATGGGGAAACTCAGTCTGCACACATTCATACAGCATTCATATATCATTTAGTTTCCCCGAAAAGCGAAAAATTTCGGGAAAAAGGGCCAAGTCCAACATTGCATAACTTTTATTTTTGGGGAGTGGATGGAACTGTCTTCAATATAAAACAAGCATTGAAAATGCAATAAGTCTCGCCTTTGATTAAGTTAAAGCCATTTGCTTTGCTAATGGTATTGTATAGCAACACAAATGGCTTTAACTTAATGAAAGGCGAGACCTATTGCATTTTTAATGCTTGTTCATTATCCCTGCTCTTTCACTCGTTTTCATTCGTTTTTCTACCCTATTTTATCTTTCACCTTTCTGCCTTATTTCTGCTTATTTTCCCTTTTTCTTTTCCCCTTATTTTCTCCCTTTACCATTTCCCTGCCGCTGCTTCCCCCGCGGCCCCTCCGCCCTCCAGGGCGACCGGCCCAATCCAGCTCCCCTCCCCGCTCCCGCCTCTCAGCTGCCCAGCCCTCCCCGACCCCTACTTAATGGCGGCCGCTGCGAGGACAGGCGAGCAAGGCCACTGACTCATTGTCAGTGAAATTGCTCTCCCACCCTCGCAGCTCCACCATTAAGTGAGGCCTGCCCCTGCACACACTCGTGTGTGTGATCGAGGCCCTCCTCCACCCGCAGGTTTCCCTGTTCCTCATCCCTGGTGGTCCAGTGGACCTTTGTTTCCTTCCTCTCGCTCTCTGCTCTTTCACTTGTTTTCACTAGTTTTTCTACCCTCTTTTATCTTTCACCTTTCTGCACTTTTCTGCATCTCTGTTCTTTTGTGCCTTATTTCTGCTTATTTTCCCTTTTTCTTTACCCTTATTTCCTCCCTTTACCTTTTCCCCGCTGCTCATGCACCCGCGGCCCCTCCCCCCAGTGCGACTGACCCAAACCAGCTCCCCTCCCGCCTCCCAGCTATCCAGCCCTCCCCGAACCCTACTTAATGGCAGCCACTGTGCAGACGCACTAAAGGCAAGCCCGTCTGCTCCTGTCCGCGACCCGACCGCGACCTGACCGCGACCAGCACCAGGAACCCTGGACCTCCGCCCTGTCAACGATACGACGCAGCAGTACTCCACACACTCAACCCAGGCTGCAACAACAACTGCAAGCTACCATCACCAGCCGACACCCATGGACCCTTCAGCTGTCACCGCTGCCGGCACACCTGCAGCACCTCCAAGAACACGGATCCAGCACAGCCGCCCACAAGAACACAACCGAAACCGAAGACCCTGCAATGCATACTCCTCAACGTCCGATCTCTCCACAAACATGCCACCGAAATCTGGGACCTCCTCAAGAGCACCACCCCGGGCGTAGCATTCTTCACCGAAACCTGGACCAACACCATCTCGGGACCGGACATCGCCATCGCCATCCCCCAAGGATACAAGATCTTCAGGCAGGACCGCCCCACCCGCCCGGGAGGAGGAATAGCCATCGTCCACAAACCCAGCCTCCGCCTGAGCACACTCCCCGATGAGCCCATAGAATTGATGGAACACCTTCACTTCAAGATACTGGCCAGCCCCACCGCCACCCTCCGAGGAACCCTCATCTACCGCCCCCCTGGACCCGGTGGACCCTTCGCCAACTCCATCACGGACATTATCTCTCCGCAGGCCATCGCATCCACCAACTACACCCTGCTGGAAGACCTCAACTTCCACCTCGAAAACCAACTGGACCCCAACACCACATCCCTCCTGGACAACCTCCACAACATTGGACTCCGCCAGATCGTGAGCGAGCTCACGCACTCAGCAGGACACACCCTCGACCCCCTCTTCACTACAGGAAACTCCATCACCTTCAGGCACACCACCGAAACTCCCATGGACCGACCATTGTTGCGTCCCCTTCACCTTCAAAACACCCACCATCCACAGACACCAGCACCTGCTCCCACGAAGAAACTGGACCAAAATCACCAACGACCAGCTCACCTCCTCACAACTCCACCCCAACCATAGCGGAAAACGACCACCCCAACACCGCAGCCTGAACCCAGCATAGATGGATCTCGGACAGCACCAACACCATAGCCCCCTCAAGAAAAACAACAATACCCATGCCAAGAAAGCCAGATGGTTTACCACCGAACTTCGAGAGTCCAGGCGCTTTTGCCGCTGCCTCGAAAAGGCCTGGAGGTACACCAAATCCACAGAAGCCCACAAAAACTTCAGAGCCACCACCAACGCCCACCATGAACTCAGAGAAACGAGGAAAAAAGCGATTGAAGACAGAATCTCCACTCATGCACACAACAGCAAAGAACTCTTCAACATCATCCAGGAGTTCGCCCAAACCACCAGCGAGTCTAACGACATCCCTCCCTTACAAGATCTCTGCGACAAACTCAGCACCTTTTTCCACCACAAAATCAAGGGCATCTACAACAACTTGGACGAAGACAACCAACACACTGAACCCTCACCAACCACCCCAGACACCTGGAAACCAGCGTTTGACAACTGGACAGCCCTCACCACCGAAGACACACTGAAGACAAAGAAGTCAATCCACTCAGGGGCCCCCACGGACACCTGCCCCCACCACATCTTCAACAGAGCCGCTGACACCATCGCACCCATGCTCTGCCACACCATCAACCGCTCCTTGGCGACTGCCTCGTTCCCCGACGACTGGAAACACGCCGAGGTCAACCCCCTCCTAAAGAAACCCTCAGCGGACCCCACCAACCTCAAAAACTACAGACCCATCTCCCTGCGCCCGTTCCCAGCGAAAGTCATTGAGAAAGCTATCAGAAGCCAACTCGCCACATTCATTGAAGAACACAACATCCTCGACTCCTCCCAATCCGGGTTCAGAAAAAAACACAGTATGGAAACCGACCTCCTCGCCGCAACAAACGACATCCGCACCCTACTGGACAAAGGAGAAACAGTAGCCCTCATCCTCCTCGACTTCTCAGCGGAGTTCGACACAGTCTCCCACCGCACCCTCATACGCAGACTCTACGACGCAGGAGAACAGGACAAGGCCCTCGACTGGATCCGCTCCTTCCTCTCTGGCAGGACGCAGCGGGTCAGACTCCCCCTTTCCTCTCAGACCCCACACCTACCACTTGCGGAGTCCCCCAGGGCTCCTCCCTCAGCCCAACGCTCTTCAACGTCTAGATGGCTCCGCTCGCACCCATCGTCAGAACCTACGGACTCAACATTGTGTCATAGGCAGACGACACCCAACTCATCCTCTCCCTATCCCACGAGCCCAACACTGCCAGATGCAACTTTCGAGAAGGCATGGAAGCCATCGCCAAATGGATGTAAAACAGCTGCCTACAACTAAACACCAACAAAACAGAAGAACTCATCATGGGCCCAAACCCTGATGCCTGGAGCGACACATGGTGGCCCCCCGCTCTCGGAAATCCGCCAACCCCCACGGACCACGCACGCAAACTGGGAATCATCCTGGACTCTGAGCTCAAAATGGACCACCAGATCAACTCCGTCTCGTCTTCCTGCTTCCTCACCCTCCGCCTCCTTCTTAAAACCTTCAAATGGATCCCCCTCGAACATAGAAAAACCGTCACTCACGCCCTGGTCACCAGCAGACTCAACTACGGCAACGCACTCTATGCCGGAATAAACAAAAACCTCACCCGCAAGCTACAGAACATCCAGGACGCCGCCGCAAGACTGGTCCTCAACCTGCCAAAACACTGCCACATCTCCCAGCACCGGCGCACACTCCACTGGCTCCCGGTCGAGGCGAGAATCACCTTCAAGATAGTCACCCACACACACAAGGCCCTCCACAGCACCGGACCAGCATACCTGAACAGCCAACTCAATTTCCATGCATCCCAAAGGACCCTACGATCAGCCCAGCTCTCCTACACCGTGGTCCCCTGCACCAGAAAGACCAGATCGGGAGGCCGCTCCTTCTCCTTCCTCGCGGCCAAAGCATGGAATGCCCTTACGCTCCACCTTAGACAGACAACAACGCTCCCCATCTTCGCAAGACACCTCAAAACCTGGCTCTTCGACAGACCCCCTCCTTGATGGAATGGAATCTGCACACGACCGCCCCCCCCCACCCCTAGCGCCTTGAGACCCTTACTGGTGAGTAGTCGCGCTTTGACAAAACCCTGATTGATTGATTGATAATGCTGCCTGGCAGCAATTTGCAGACATTCATTTCGCACACTTTGGTGTAATATAATCAAGGGTTACTCGCAATATAAAATTGTCACTATTCTTCAAACTAAAGAGTTTTGTGTGGAAATCTCTACCTTTATCTGGGGCAACATGCCATCACCTATTCCAAATGCCTAGTCACATGGCTGTTCACCCTAACAAGAGGTCAGTGCACGCGAAAGTAGGTAGCCACTTGCATCAGGAGAAAAGTAATCAATTTAAAACAGAAATGTTTTCAAACTTCTTAGAAAAGGAGAATTCGGTTTCTTTCCAAATTTCTAAGATGTTTGCTCACATTATGCTTTACATTTTTATGCTGCTTTTTTCACATTTTGCTCCTTGGTCTCCATATCATAGTTACTGTCACTGGAATTGCTCAGTGTGTTGCATTCACTTGTATATGACACTGTAAGAGGTTACTGTACATTCCACTGTTTGTACATTGAATTGGGCTCTCAGCCTCAAGTAGGACTGTGTAAATTGCCCATCCATATCTGTATATTGTGTGCGGCTGCCAGAGTGCATGCGGTCGCTGTGCATTGACCCTGCCAGGAGATCATGTGTGTTCCACTCATACACGTAATGCTTCACACAAAATATGAATATTTCACTTCCTTCTTTTGTTGTATTTGCCAAACAGTATCTCACCTTCAGGAGTTCCCACGCGGGCGCCTCACACTTCTTTTCTATCTCCTTTATCAGGGCATTGAGAGACTTCATTTGATTGGACACTTGGGTGATATTTGCATTTTCTACCAAGGTAATTTTCTTCTCCATCTCCTTCAGTCTCCTGTGCAGTGTTTGCTCATTCTCTTTCAGCAGCTGCCGCAGTTTTTTAAACTCAGATTCAATTTTGTTCTTCTCAGTTCTTAGCTTGTTCTGTCAGAAACAAAGAAAAGCTGGTCAGATATTAAAAAGCTTTTTACAAGCCCTCTTAGAGTGGGAGTCCAGCAGGATGGTGTAGGGGTATCTAACAAATCAGACCACTATCGTGCTTTCCCTCATTTCTGAACAGCAATCCCTTACTACCTTCCCTTCTATCGTCTTAAGTCCTTCTCACACTCCTGCCCTCCCCTTCCCTCAGAAACCGCACAACCTGTATAGACGTCAGATTTTGTGAAGCTGCAGAGACACTCGATCCATGGAGAGAGTACAAGGAAGAGAACCCACCGCAGGCAGTGACAGTGAAAGAACCAGAGACAGGTTGAGTGGAGACTGGCTGAAGTCAAGTGTGAGTGGATGTGACTTGCACGCGAGAATGTACAAGAGGTAGGGCCAGGAAGTTAAGTACTGCCCAGAACTACAAGTTCTGGGCAGTGCGGGCTGCAGCTGTTCTGCCAGGACACTGGATGTGCTCACCCAGAAAGACACTCCATGGGGGTATCCTACTATATCCCTCATTCAGAGTGATGGGGAATCAGTAATGTGGTTATTTCGATGTCAGAATGATAAAGATATTATGTGTTTTCTGTTATCGAATGGAGAGTTACCAGATAAACCAATTTTACAGCACTGTTTCTACAGGTAATTCACAAATTCCTATAGAGCCTGAGTGAAGAGGTTGGCTAGATATCTTGTCCAATTCTAAGAAAAGTGGCTGTGAGTTATCGGGTGAGTTATGTGGCTTAGAGCAGGAGGCTGTGTGTTGCCAATCAAGGTAATAAGTTTTGGCAAAGCATAGCTACTCACACGCCCGGGTCTCAAGGAGCAGAGGGGGGGGGGGGGGGGGCTCCATTGGGTGCTGAGGTCATCCGAAGAGCCAGGTCTTGAGCTAGTTCCTGAACTGGAGCAGTGTAGGAACTTGTCGGAGGTAGAGGGGGAGGTCTTTCTAGGCCTTGGCTGCGAGGTAGAAGGACTTTCCTCACGTTCTGGTGTTGTAATTGCGTGGGATGGTGGCCAGAGAGAGGTCAGCTGATTGGAGGTAACTCTTGGGTGCATGGAAGGAGAGGCGGTTGTTTAGGTATGCTGGTCTGATGTTGTGGAGAGCCTTGTATGCATGAGTGGGGAGCTTGAAGGTTATTCTTCTTTCGATGGGGAGCTAGTGGAGATCTCGGAGGTGTTTGGTGATGTGGTTGTGAGGGGGGATGTCTAGGATCAGTCTGGTTGCGGCGTTCTGGAAGGTCTGGAGTTTGCAAAGTAATTTCTTGTTGATTCCAGCATAGAGAGCTAGCGTAGCACAGTCTGCTACTGATGAGGGCATGCATGACTGTTTTTCTAGATTCGGATGGGATCCATCTGAACGTCTGAGTATGCGGAGGGGGTTGAAGCAGGCCAAGGATACGGTGTTGATCTGGTGGTTCATCGTGAGCGATAAGTCAAGTATGATGCTGAGGTTTCATGCGTGGTTGGTCGGAGTGGGGGGTTTCCGAGGGTGGGGGGCCACCAGGCATTGTCCCACATGGAGGGGTGGAGCCAAGGATGAGGGCTTCTGTTTTCACAGGATAGATTTTCAGGCAGTTCTTCTTCATCCAGGTGGTGACGGCTTTCATCCCTTCTAGGAAGTTGTGCCTGGTGATGTTGGGTTCTTTGGTGACGTAGAGAATGAGGTTTTGTCGGTGTAGGAGACAATGTTTAGCCCGTGGTTTCTGAAGATGGTTGCAAGGGGGGCCATGTAGATTTTGAAGAGGGTGGTACTGAGGGAGGATCATAGGGGCACTCCACATCTGGTCTCTGTTGGTTACAATATGTAGGGCTTGACTGGCTGAGTTCTGTTTGTGAGAAATGAGCATATCCAGTCAAGGAAGAAAATTTCCACTCTCAAGGACAAGGGAGGAGAATGTCACCTGCCACCTGATAATAGAGGAGCGTAGCCACGTCTCCAATGGATAACAACCACAACCTTGAATATCGATCAGGGGAGAATACAATACATAACAAAGTACATATAGACAAAAATATAATACAAATACAGTATTTATTTCAAGATATAGTACATAAATAATATTTGGTTTTCAAGAAGATATATGTCAAAGCAAGTCAAAAAAAGAAACACGCAAAAGCATAAGTACATTAAATATACATAGACAATAAAGAGGATAAACAATTTAACCAAAGCTGATTGAATGGTAGAATAAACAATGAATCATATCCCCACAAAAAGAGCTCTATACAATAAAATACACAAATACCGACACATATATTTCCATCAGTCTTACCAATCAAACACTCCGCATTCTCGCATCCATCAAGTGAAACAATTCATATAAACAACAAACCATATATATAAAAAGAAGACAGAAAACCAGAATTTGTATATTGGGCTATAATACAAGTAACAAGTATTCCCAATAGTGTATAGCCCACTAGGTCCTGTCTTGCACGGTGCCAGTCAAGGGCCTTTCCGTGGATGCCGGCGTTGTGGAGTCTGGGTGGCTAGTGTGTGGTGGGAGACGGTGTTTAAGGCAGCTGAGAGGTCAAGGAGGATGATGGCAGCTGTTTGGCCCTGGTCGAGGAGAGAGCAGATGTCCTTGGTGAAGGCGAGTAGGGCGGTCTCGATACTGTGGTTGATGCAGAATCCGGATTGGGAGATGTCCAGGACATTGTTGACTGGGGTGAAGTTTGCTAGCTGGGTGTTGATGGCCTTTTCGATGACCTTGGCTGAGAATGGAAGCAGGGAGATGGGCCTGAAGTTCTTGAAGTCCATCGGGTCTGCAGAGGGTTTCTTCAGGAGGGGGTTGGCTTCAGCGTGTTTCCAGTCATCGGGGAATGTGGCGGTTTCGAGGGAGCACTTGATCATCTAGTGTAGTTCGGGAGCGATGGCTGTGATGGCTCTGTGAAAGATGTGGGGTGGGCAGGGGTCTGAGGGTGCTCCGGAGTGGATTCTCTTCATAGTCTTTAGGGTGTCTTCTGTCGTGAGCGGGGTCCAAGTGAGCAAGGTCTGTTAGGTGGTGTCGCTGGGGGTGGGAGCTGGAGCAGTGCGAAGGTCTTGGTTGTCGAAATTGTCATAGATCATCTTAATCTTGAGGTAAAAAAGGTGCTGAGTTTGTTGCAGAGGACTTGGGAGGGTGGGACGTCTGTTGTTTCGCCGTTGGGTTTGGCAAATTCCTTGATGATGGAGAAGAGTTCTTTGGTGTTGTGGGCACTGGTGAGGATTCGGTCTTGCTTTGTGGATTTGATGAGTTGGTGGTGTGCTGTGGTGGCTGCTCTGTAGGCAATGCATGTTTCTTGGGTTCTGTTGTTCCTCTACATCTTTTTGAGTCGTCGGCAGGAGCGCTTGGATTCTTGGAGGGCAGAGGTGAACCAGCTTACTTTCTGGATGTGTTGACCTGTGGCTTTCTTGAAGGGGGTGAGTGTGTCGGCACAGTTCGTGGTCCAGTGGTGGAGGTTATGTGCCATGATGTTGACGTCTGGCATCGTTGGTGGTGGGGTGCTGATGAGGGCGGAGGTGAGCTGGTCTTCGGTGACTTTGTTCCAGCTTCTACGGGGGAGGCGGTGGGCGTGCTTGTGTACAGTGGGTTTTCAGAAGGAGAAGTGGATTGAGTGGTGGTCTGTCCAGTGGAGTTCCGTGGTGTCGCTGTTCCCTTCTGAGAAGATGGGGTCAAGTGTGTGTCCTGCTGTGTGCATGGGGGCGGTGACCAGTTGCCTCATTTCTATGTTGCTGAGGTTCTCTAGGAGGGTGGTGGTGTTGGGGTCGTCGTGGTTGTCCAGGTGGAAGTTTAGGTCTCTGAGTAGGATGTAGTCAGTGGAGGCGAAGGCGTGGGGTGTAATGAGGTCGGCAATGGTGTCGGTGAAAGGATCGCGGGGGCCGGGTGATGAGGGTCGTTTTAGGGTTGGTCTGGATCTGGAAGTGGAGATGTTCCATGAGGGTCGTAGTGTCGTCTGGGCCAGTGGTTGTCATGCGGAGGGTGCTTTTGTGGACGATGGTGATGCCTCCTCGGTGGGTGGGGTGGTCTTTCTGCAGGATCTTGTATCCATCAGGAATGGAGGTGGAGATGTCAGGTGCAGAGTTGGCATTGGTCCAGGTTTCTGTGAGGAAGGTGACGTCAGGTGCGTGGGTGTTGAGCAGGTCCCTGATTTTTATGGCGTGCTTGTGTAGGGAGTGCACACTAAGGAGGATGCAGTTGAATTGTTTGTGAGTGGTAATGTCCGGTAGGCTGGGGGCTGCTGCTGGGGTCAGGAGGAGCAGCGGCAGTGTCGACAGAAGATCGGGCCTTGGGTGTGACTCAGGGTCGAAAGCTGTCAGTTGTTTCTGCATCCGGGGTTGAGAGTCGTTGTGGAGGTGGGTGGGCGGACCAGGGTCCCTGGCGCTGGTCACGGTCGGGCGCAGATGGGCTTGCCTTTGGTGCGCCATAGGCGCGGCCACATATCGGTCGGCGTTAAGTAGGGGTCGGGGGAGGGCGGTCAGCTGGGAGGTGGGAGCGGGAAAGACACACTGGAGGGGGGGACGGGCCGCAGGGGCAGCAGCAGCGTGGACAACGCAGGGAGCGAGAAGAGAACAGAGAGAGGAGAGAGAACAGAGAAAAAAAGAGAACAGAGAGAGAAAAGAGGGCACAGAAAAAGCCAAGAGAGGCAGAAGAGCAGAGTGTTCTCCCACTGGACCACCAGGGATGAGGCACAGGCAGGAGCCTGCAGTTGGAGGAGGCCCTCGAACACCTAGCAAACGGAGAGCTCTGGGGGGGTCAGAGGGCATCACTTAGTGGTGGAGCTGGGTGGGGAAGAGCTGACACACTGACCAGGTCAGTAGTCTAGCTCTCTTGCCGCGCAGTGGCCACCATTAGGTAGAGGTCAGGGGAGGGCGGTCACTGGGAGGTGGGAGCTGGAAGGACACACTGGAGGGACCGCGGGGACAGCAGTAGTGTAGGCAACGCAGGGAGCGAGAAGAGAACAGGGAGGAGAGAGAAAAGAGAAAAAAAGAGAGAAAAGAGAGCAGAGAGAGAAAAGAGGGCACAGAAAAGCCAAGAGAGGCGGAAGAGCAGAGTGCTCTCCCACTGGACCACCAGGGTTGAGGTGCAGGAAGGAGCCTATGGGTGGATTAGGACCTTGAACACCCAGCAAGAGGAGAGCTCAGGGGCCCAGAGGGCAACACTTAATGGTGGAGCTGCGCGGGGGAGAGAAGTCACACTGACCAGGTCAGTGGTCTATCTCTTCTTGCTGTACAGCATCAGCCATTAATTAGGAGGCGGGAAGGACACACTGGAGGGGGGAGGGGCAGCAGCAGCATAGACAACGCAGGGAGCGAGAAGAGAACAGAGAGAGGAGAGAGAAGAGAGAAAAAAGAGAGAGAGCAGAGAGAGGAAAGAAAGGCAGAACAGCAGAAGAGCAGAGTGTCCTCCCACTGGACCACCAGGGATGAGGCGCAGGCAGGAGCCTGCGGGTGGAGGAGGGCCTTGAACACCCAGCAAGTGGAGAGCTCAGTTGGGATCAGAGGGCAGCACTTAGTGGCGGAGCTGCGCGGGGGAGAGCAGTCACACTGACCAGGCTACAGTGTGACGTACCCCATTATCAGTCTTTGTGTTATAAGTGAGGCACGTCACACTGTAGCTTACAGCAGGTGCCTGTATGTTATCAAGTGAGGTACGTCATACTGTAGCTTAGAACAGGAGCCTGTGTGTTATCAGGTAAGTTATATCACCCTGTAGCTTAGGGCAGGAGCTTGTGTGCCATCAGGTGAGGTATGTCACGCTGTGGCTTAGAGCAAGAGGCTGTGAGTTATCAGGTGAGGTAAGTCACACTGTAGCTCAGAAGCCTGTGTGTTAACAGGTGAAATAATTCACTCTGTGGCTTAGAGCTGGAGCCTGTGTGTTGTCAGGTGAGGTATGTCACACTGTAGTTTAGAGCTGGAGCCTGTGTGTTATCAGGTGAGGTATGTCACACTGTAGTTTAGACCAGGAGCCTGTGCGTTATCAGGTGAGGTATGTTACCCTGTGGCTTAGAGCAGGAGCCTGTGTGTTATCAGGTGAGGTATGTCACACTGTGGCTTAGAGAAGGAGCCTGTGCGTTATCAGGTGAGGTATGTCACACTGTGGCTTAGAGCAGGAGCCTGTGTGTTATCAGGTGAGGTATGTTACCCTGTGGCTTAGAGCAGGAGCCTGTGTGTTATCAGGTGAGGTATGTTACCCTGTGGCTTAGAGCAGGAGCCTGTGTGTTATCAGGTGAGGTATGTCATTCATTCATTCATTCTTTGTCTTTATTTCGATCTCTCGGACCATAAAAGGGTTACAACATAAAACTCTTAAAAATAAATGCAGTAATAGTTTACAAACAATCAATTGACCAGAATATAAAACAATCATTCAATTAGTGATGACTTAATGCATTGGTTACGGCTGTGCCACATTGCTGTTAAAAATGTTGCAACTGCAAATACAATTGGGGCCGACAAGTCTCTTTTCAAAATCCTATATGCGGGAAGATAGCGCCTAAAACCCAGGTTTTTAAGTATTGGAACAAGCCAATAATTTCTTGCTCTTCTGTATGCTGGGCAGAAGAATATTATGTGCAAGTCACACTCCCTCGGGTAGGCGCAGGCTGGACATTGTAAAGAAGTCTCGGAACTTGTCCAGCAAGCAGTGTGCACTTTGAGAGGAAGGGTACTGTACCGCCATTGCATAAAAAGCTTCCTAGTAAGCGGGGGGCTAATATTGTCGTATACAAGCTCTTGAAGATATGAGTCTTTTGACCCCAAAAATTTACCCGTTAGGGACCTCTCCTCTGTATTATTGATTTGAGCGCGTAAATGGTATTCATAATAGGCTTTGGAAAGAGACTTTCGTGAAGTTCTGGGGCAAGTGTTTTCTGGATCAGACCATAGATTCTGTCTGCCTAGTGCCTCACATGTTTGTTTGATATATCTGAGCCAAGGAAACCGTGCAGGGTTACAAAGTCTCATGATTTCCTGAAGTTCAGATCTATAATTGGACAGTTCTGGTGTAGACCATAATTTTCGCCAATACAATAGGGGTTTGAGGCCCAGTTCTTCTGTAATTGGTCTAAGGCCTAGATCGAGTCTCAGTGGTAAGAGGGGGGTACTAGGCGGAAGGCCTGTTAGTTGCCTGAGAAAATTGTTCTCAGTGACCTGCATGGTCTGGGTGACAGTATGCCCCCATAGTTCAGCTCCGTAAGTCACTGCCCCTTTTGCCTGTGTTTTGTAGATTTGTAAACGAGGGGAAAACGGCTGGTAAGTCAATCCTCGGGACATCCTTGCCAGTCCTCCTGTCATTTGAGTTAATTTCAGATTCGCCCTGGTACGATGCGAATCCCAGGTCATAGACTCATTTAGTGTTATCCCCAAGTACTCAAATGTGAAGACCCTCTCCAGCCTGGAGGGCCCAAGAGTAGGATTGGCGCGAATTTTCGGGGGGGGGGGGGTTGAAGATCATATACTTGGTTTTAGAAGCATTGATCTCCAAACCCCGAATCGCACAAAATTTGCGAATCCATCAAGGATCCGTTGAATGCCCATGGGGGACTTGGAGAGCAACAAGGTATAGTCCGCGAAAAGGATAGCGGGTACCCTCGTGCCTCCAAGCCTGGGAGCATCGATATTTTCCAGTGCATTCAGATGGCTAATCACCCCGTTGACAAAGAGGCAGAAAAGAGTCGGTGCCAGCACACAACCCTGTCTGACCCCCCTGTCAACGGGGAAACGATCAGTAAGGGTGCCCCCTCTTCCGCACCTCACCCTTGCAAAATTCCCCAGGTGCAGTCTTCTTAAAATAACTAATATATCGTTTGGGAGGCCAAGATCGTCCAAGACGACCCACAATTTATCCCTGGGCACTAGGTCAAACGCAGCGCGTAAATCAACAAAGACCGTGTATAGGGTGCCGCCCTCTATTAAAACGGTCTTCCAGTGGATAAAATTTAAACGAAAAATCTGGTCAATGGTAGAAACACTTCTTCTAAAACCAGCCTGATATGTGCTCATAATACTTGATTCCTCAATCCAGTCTTGTAAATGGTTGAGAATGAGTCTACCAAATAATTTTTGGGGTACATCAATAAGACTAATTGGTCTGTAATTGGCTGGGAGCAGAGGCGAGCCCTTTTTAAAAATTGGGACAATCACTGCGCCCAGCCAAGTGTCAGGTAGCTCCATGCCCTCTAGGATAGAATTAAATAGAAGCGTAAAATAGGGTGCCCACACTTCGGGTTCCTGCTTGAATAGGTCTCCCGGAAGGCCATCCAGACCCGGTGCCTTTCCTGACGCCAGACCCATGATAGCTGCTCTGACTTCTTTGAATGAAAATGACAAACCCGACGAAATATTAGTTTCTGCCTGGACAGGATCAGCTCCAGTCCCCTCAGGTGACATATATAGGGACTGGAAGTGGTCCTGCCAGGTCTTGGCTGAGATGTTAGGTTCAACCGCGGAGACCAGCTCCTCTGAGCCTGTGTTTACACAGCGCCAGAATTTTCGTGAATCTCCGCATGCCAGAAATTTCGTTAGTTTCTCCCATTTGTCGTGTTCCCATTCAAATTTTGCATTCTTGATTAGGGATTTGTATGCCAGTCTTCTCTCTCTGATTTCTACCCGACCCTGCCCTGTCTTGATTGTGGAAAGAAGATCACTTTTAGCCTTCCTGCATGCAGAATTATACCAGGAGGGACCGGGAATAAAACCACAGGCCCTTTTGAATTTACTGGTTAAAATTTCCGATGTAGATATGATAAGATCTGCATGTAGCTGCCCCAACTTGTTGAATAATCCCGGCGTGCTAGGTTGAATGTTTAGGGCTTTAGCCTTCTCTAACATGGGAGTAAGTAGGGCATATAACTTAGGTAACAGCCCTTGTTTAGCTACTAGATTCTCCCACTTTATTCTGCGTCTGTTATTTGAGAGAAGTAGCCCCACATCGGGAGACTCCCTGTTCTTCTCCCTAGGTTCCAGACCAGAATAGTACAGCACGAGCTCCAAAGCATTATGGTCGCTATCTTCTCTTAGCAATACCCGAAAATCACTTATTTGTGACCACAGGGCCAGCAGGACCAGAATATAATCAAGTCTTGATGTTTTATCCTCTCTATGGAAGGTACATTTTGGGGGAATATCTGATGGTAGCCTTCCATTGCAGGCCCTGAGCCCATGTTTAAGAGTAAGAGATGTGATTTGTACTGCCAGAGGGGACCACACTCTTGGGGCCGGTAGATGGGACGGTGGTATGGACCAGGCGAGATCCTCCTCCTGAGCCAAACCATCCAATGGGCCCAGGAGTGGCTCGAAGTGGCAATTCAAATCTCCACCTATTATGTAAGGGGTGCCCTCAGGAATTGTATTTACGGCGAGGTCGAGCTCATCAATAGTACAGGATTCTTGCGAGATACTGACTGGCCTCGAATAAACATTTATTACCAAGAGACAGTGCGGACCTGGCCACTCCAATAGTACAGCCAGAATATCCTCCGAATTTACTAGCAAAGGGGCAGCCCTACAGCCTAAGTCTGAGGCTATCCAGATTACAAGACCACCGGAAGGGCGGCCTTTGCCACTCCATTTGGCATTCTTAGAAAAGACGGCGAAGCCAGTGCGGGTAAGATCTTCCCTCATCCAGGTTTCTTGGAACAGGCATATGTCCTTATTCTCTATAAAGCTGTTCCAAGCCGGGCAGTTTAATTTATTTGACAAGCCCGCCACATTCCAAGATAGAATATTTAGAAGGGGGGCTTGAGTCCTCTCGGGCTTAAGAGATGGAGGTACAGTGACCATAGAATGGACCTTCGGATTAGCGGACAATTCATCCTGTGGTGGGCTCTCCAGTACTGCAATAGTAGATAAAGTGGGAACCACACACAGGAATCCGAATTGGTTTGTATCTGCTTGGATCCATTGTTCTGTATAGAAATGTCTAGCTGTACATCATATAGTGAGGGCCTTTTACGGCCCAGAGCCTCGCCTAGGCCTTGCCTACCCAGTCAATCCACCCTATCTAGGTAACTAAACCTGTTATATGTGGGGAAGTAATTATCCGCAGTAATTCTAGAGTTAGGGTGTACTTTATTTGCATTGGGTCTCCACCTCCGGTCCCTTCTGGGCACGAGTTCCCAACCCTCCCCTTCCCCCTCGTACCCTGCCAAGGGGTAGAAGAAAGACAGGGGGAGGGTTTGAATGGGCGACTCGTGCATATTCCGGGGCCAACTACAGATATACTTAACAGTGGCGGGGTCCCTGAAGTTGATCACAACGCAATCACCCTGAATAGACTTCCTAGTGGTGCCTACCCAGGGGACTCTTCTCACCATAAGGACCTCGCTATGTGTGCCCTCGGGCAGGGGTCTATTGTTGGACAGCCAATGAATAATCATGTTTTTTAGTGCACCCACTGGTTCTCTGGCAGAAGGGTTTAGTTCAGGAATGCCAGCTAGAATCACTACATATGGAATGGCCTGGGGTGGAAGGTTGACTATCTTGTGCTGTGGGTCCATCACCGGTGCCTCAACTGGGGGTACGGCCAAGGCTTCTTGGGGATTTGTGTTTGCACATGTTGGGTTACGTAATGATGGATTCTCTATTGCAAGTGCAGGGGATTCTTGTGATGAAATGGGCTGGGATAAAAGTGAGCCTTTTTTAGAGAGAGACACAGATTTATTCTCGCTCTCCTTGCTGGTCTTGGCACTAGATATCTCCTTCCCCTCCGCTATATGTAAGAGACCCATGTGAATTTTCAGTAAAAGTGATTCTATCTTGGAAATACGATCCTCCAAAGGATTAAGAATTTCCTTTAGGAGGACTCGGATGTCCAAGAGGGTGGGGGGCTCATTCCCTGCTGTGAAATTTGGACTGGGAGGTGGCTCAGACGTATTTAAGGCAGGTGGTAGCCTATTTTTCCCAAATTGGTTCGATGACTTGATTTTGGAGATCTGATGAGTGAGCTCATTTTTAGAATTACGTTTGGGAGCATTCGCCCTACGCCCTCCAGTGAGGCCAACCTTTGTTTTTCTATTGGGGATGGCTCCTTCCCTCGCCCTCCGTGGTGACTCACTATTAGAGATGGGTCTCTCGGTAATTGCATCACCAATAGGGAGGGTTTTGATAGCGCTCGAGGGGAGTGAAAGGGGCCTGGTGCAGGGGAGGGGTAAAATGCTTAGCTCCGTGATAGCAGACATCTCGCAATCAGTGGTAATCGCAGTAGGACTGCACAGGTCAGCTAATTCAGGAGTAACATTTATCCCCCTGAAATCTACCATTTTAGGAGCACCAGTTTGTTCAGGCGTGGTAGCGAGTGCAAGAGGACCTAGTGAAGATCTTCTAACCCAGTCAATCTCTTGAGATATTCGCCTTTCAAGGATCGATATTTCGTCGATTATAAGTGAACCAGCTTTGGCAAAGTAAGTGTCTAGAGTACCTTTAGCCGCTCCTGTAGCCCGCAAGGATCTGCTTCTTGTTTCTCTGGCCGACATTGTCAGATGTTTCTTCCGTTACTATATGCCGGAGTTGGCGACAATGTAGGGCCTTGGCCTTGCCTCGGCCGTCCTCGAACGGCCTCAAACGGCCCGCTCTTTGCCCGGTCTTCGCACCGCTCTTCGTTCCGCGCGCGTTCCGCTGGCGCGAATGCAGTGGCAGTATACGTAGAGAGGAGTGACCAGGGGAGTGGCTGAGAAGAGGACCCAGCTGCGCCGATGGTGCTCCGGGCGCTGGGGAAGCTGGTCCTCGCAGTCCCGCCCTCCTCTGTGTACAAAGTCTCTATCAGGCGTGGAGATAGGAAGCAGCAATCAGGACACGCAGAGTTGAAGTGTCAGCAGGAATTTATAACTACGAGCGGCGCCCGCGAAGCTGGGGCCGCGAGTCGCTGCTGCGCTGGTCAGGGGGAGTGGCTGGGAAGAGGACCCAGCTGCGCCGATGGTGCTCCGGGCGCTGGGGAAGCTGGTCCTCGCAGTCCCGCCCTCCTCTGTGTACAAAGTCTCTATCAGGCGTGGAGATAGGAAGCAGCAATCAGGACACGCAGAGTTGAAGTGTCAGCAGGAATTTATAACTACGGGCGGCGCCCGCGAAGCGGGGGCCGCGAGTCGCTGCTGCGCTGGTCAGGGGGAGTGGCTGGGAAGAGGACCCAGCTGCGCCGATGGTGCTCCGGGCGCTGGGGAAGCTGGTCGTCGCAGTCCCGCCCTCCTCTGTGTATAAAGTCTCTATCAGGCGTGGAGATAGGAAGCAGCAATCAGGACACGCAGAGTTGAAGTGTCAGCAGGAATTTATAACTACGAGCGGCTCCCGCGAAGCGGGGGCCGCGAGTCGCTGCTGCGCTGGTCAGGGGGAGTGGCTGGGAAGAGGACCCAGCTGCGCCGACAGTGCTCCGGGCGCTGGGGAAGCTGGTCCTCGCAGTCCCGCCCTCCTCTGTGTACAAAGTCTCTATCAGGCGTGGAGATAGGAAGCAGCAATCAGGACACCGTGGTATGTCACACTGTGGCTTAGAGCAGGAGCCTGTGTGTTATCGGGTGAGGTACTTCATACCGCAGCTTGGAGCAGGAGCCTGTGTCACCCCAGCAGGAATAGGAGGGTTTCAGCAATGGAGAGAGGCGTGTCTTTCTAGCGTCACCAAGAATGACTGGACTCAGAACTTCTGTGGAGTCAGTTATATCTCTGCTCCTGGTAGAAGGATGTATCCTCTATGTGTCACAGGTATAGGTAGAGCGCTGTGTTCCTGCAGTGTGTCATTAGTATACCGGTAAAGGGTTGTGCTCTTGTGCTGTGCCACTAGTATATAGGAAGAGGGGTGTGCCCCTGTATGTATCACTAGTATACAAGTAGAGAGTTGTGCTCTGTGCTGTGTCACTTGTATACATGTAGATCCTGTGTTATCCGGTGAGGTATGTCACACTGTATCTTAGAGCAGAAGCCTGTGTGTTATCAGGTGAGGTATGTCACTCTGTGGCTTAGAGCAGGAGCCTGTGTGTTATCAGGTGAGGTATGTCACTCTGTGGCTTAGAGCAGGAGCCTGTGTGTTATCAGGTGAGGTGTGTCACACTGTGGCTTAGAGCAGAAGCCTGTGTGTTATCAGGTGAGGTATGTCACTCTGTGGCTTAGAGCAGGAGCCTGTGTGTTATCAGGTGAGGTGTGTCACACTGTAGCTTAGAGCAGGAGCCTGTGTGTTATCAGGTGAGGTATGTCACTCTGTATCTTAGAGCAGAAGCCTGTGTGTTATCCGGTATTATGTCACACTGTTGCTTAGACCAGGGGCCTGTGTGTTGTCAGGTGAGGTATGTCACACTGTAGCTTAGAGAAGGAGCAAGTGTGTGATCTGGTGAAGTATGACGCACTGTTACTTAGAGCCGAAGCCTGTGTGTTATCAGATGAGGTACATCACACTGTAGAATAAGAGCCTGTGTGTTATCAGTTGAGGTATGTCACACTATAGATTAGGAGTCTGTGTGTTATCAGGTGAGGTCTGTCACACTGTAGCCATGTGATATCAGGTGAGGTGTGTCACACCCCAGCAGGAATAGGAGGGCCTCAGCAACGGAGAGAGGTATGTCTTTCTAGAGTGACCAAGAACGACTGGACTGAGAAATTCTGTGGAATCTGTTATGTCTCCACTCCTGGTAGAGTGTTGTATCCTTTATAAGTCACAGATATAGGTAGATGGTTGTGCTCCTGTGATGTTTCACTAGTATACAGGTAGAGGGTTGTGCTCTTGGGCCGTGTCACTAGTATATATGTAGAGGATTGTGCTACTGTGCTGTCACTGGTAAACATGTAGAAGCTTGTGTTCCTGTGCTGTGTCACTAGTATACAGGTAGAGTATTGTGTTCCTGTGAAGTCTCACTAGTGTACTGTTAGAGGGTTGTGCTCTTGTGCTGTGTCACTAGTATGCAGGTAGATGGTTCTGTTCCTTTGATTTCTGACCAGTACTGGGATTTTTGTGTTCCTTTAGTGTGTCACCAGTCCTGGCAGAGGGATAAACTTCTTAGCTCTCTCCTTGGTAGAGGGTTGTGTCCTTGTGTTTTATCCCCTAATAAGGAATGTATTCCTCTGTTGTGTGCAACTGTAACGTTATAGCTCCCTGAAACTCAGGTGGGATTGAGGTGCATTTCTATTTAATTATTTTGTAAATTCGTACTTGAAACATATGGTAGAAACCTCTAGGACGCAAATTTGTAACTGGGAAGTTTAGTCAAAGGCTGATGAGTAGAGCCAGGTCTGCCGCTGTTGCATAAACGAGGAGAGTTGAGGAATGCGTCTTGTGCCAAAAGTGACCAAAAGGAGATGTGGAAGAGAGTTCACCACTAGTGCCAACAAAGTAGTGTTAATTACATTTCTAGAGAAAAATGGATCAGTCATGGCCTCTTGGGTAACACCACTTTTGCATTAAATACTTCAGGGACATTTAAAGGCATGCTCTATGACAACTCTAATATGCAGCCTTTTTTGCTAAGTTTGTAACATCATTGGTATATATGTTGCATATAGAATTGGACTAGCGCAAGTGTATGGTATTAATTTGAGACACACGTATATCATATCACCACTAAAATTATATAACATTTTATGATTTTTATATATTTCAACGACGAGTAAACTGCCCAAGATAAAGGAATGGCCTCTTGTGATAGCAGGGATAATCAGATATGCTTCACTGCTTGAAATTATTTAAAGGATTTGAATTCATACGCCTCCTCCTGGTTGATACAGTGTGCTTCTACCCCCTTTGGACCTAAATGAGTCTTCGTCAGGACAGGGTTCCTAGTTTCGGGGACCTGATGACAATCTGTACAGAGAACATGATTTAGTAACTAATGTCCTGTGACAGGGTAAGTGCACTGAAGGTCTGAAGGTAGTCAGTGACCTGTATGATAGGGTATGTTGGGACGGGAATGTCTTCAGAATGACAAACGGATGAAACTGGTCTCTCCTGATCTCTTGTGTGGCTATGTAATCATGCTACTATAACGTGTGCTCAGAATCCTAGGCCTATCCTTGCTAATGTGAGTTTCACAACCTGTTTGGCAACCTGGAGAGGCGCGCCAAGCGTGCCATCACAATCGGGATGACACTACTGCCACATGTCCTGAGTTAGCCACCTAAAGTGGTTATGGCAGCATATCAAGTTCTGTGGATAATAAGTTATAACTGAAGAATAAATATTCCCTTTGGTGATTTGGTCATATATTCTCTATTTGAAAACCTCATGCTTCCATACTCCACACATGTCACAGCCCAACAGGTCTATAATTGGAGTGCCACAGATACTCAAATGTTGAGAAAATATATTAATACTTACAAATTTGTATCATACGATCAATAAGTCATAAATTAAAACATTGCCCCATGCATAGAGACCATTAAATAATATTAACATTTTCTTTATGTAATACATGATTATACAATTTTTTTTAAAATATTAGGTGAACAAACAGATTCCAATACAAAGATAGCCTCAATATTTTATACAATCAAATAAAGTGCGTTTTGAATCAAACATAAGTGAAAATTGAAAACAAGGAGGAGAGATAAAAAGAAGAAAAAAGACACAAAACATATACGACGATATACTTCTTTATAGTTCGTGAACTAATCCATAATAGAAATCAGACAACAAGCATATGACTAGTAAAAACTTCCTTATCAATTATGCCGGTCTGTTGAATGGATTTAGTTAATTCAATGCGTCGACGCGTTTCGGCGGTGTTCTTGTGAACAGTAACCACCTCTTTCCAGATAGAATTTTTCTATGTTTCTCTTTAAAAACCTTTTTTCAATATGACCGATCAAACTCATTGAGTTGTCTTAAAAAGTAGAATCCTTATGGGTAAGTGAATCATTCACTGGGCCTCATAGCTCCATCCCCAAAGTGTAGGGGTTCAATTACATATATTCTTTTGTTTGAAATAGATATTTGGAGATAGCCATTTAGAAATAGCCGTGTCAGCTCTATCACCAGTCGTAAGAGTGTTAGAAGCACTTCACTAATGGGTCCATGGGTCTCCCAGGAGTTTCAATTCACTCCATACTCTCTTGACGGCCTGCGTTAGTCCGTCCTGCCTTCTTGTTTTGAAGTTAGCTAATGATTAGTTATGCCTACACCTTTTTACTGTGTCAGATAAGAGTGTAGTCTCCTGTCCTGCTTTAGTGTAAGTAAGGAATGTTTAAGCAGGACCTGCCCTTTTGTCTGTTCCTCATTACAGCTTCAGGAACGCTGATGGCAGCTAGGTGCAGAGATCTCCCACTTCATTATGCCCATGTTTTGGATACTCATGCTGGATGCCAGCATCTTTGCTGCCTCCTGTGAGTGTCATCACCTTGTACAAAGGCGGCTTCTGAGACACTGCAAAAGAATTACATTTGAAAGATATGCAACCAAAACCAGTTCCAAAGCCTTAGAGAGCAGATCCGAATTCTCTGTCTGCAAAATGTCATTGAGTTCTTCTTGACCAAGGACAGGAGTGCTTTGTACGGTACTGAGATTGCTGTGTGACCAGGGCTGGTGTCTGCATAACAGGAAGTATCCCAGAGGTGAGAGAAAATAACCTAATGTCTGCACTACTTGCGGGAAGAGCCGAGTTCCTGCCTAGCACCTAGAAGCATGCCTGGTGAGGGAGGGAAGGAGAGTGTCACGTGCTGAAATAGTACAGCATGTCGGGGGACAAGTCCAGCACATTTCAGGCATGAGCAACACCCAGAGAAAGCTGACTGCCGGTCGGAGAGAAGACAGATGCGAACTGTGTTGTGTGGGGTCTCCCAGTTTCCCTCAGCAGTTCCCTTCGTAGACTGAGCCAAACCATTCCAGTAAGAATCACCATTGTGTTGTACAATGCCATGATGAGTGTGTGCTGCTGCCTGACATCAGAACTTCAATAGAAAGAACCACCATCAACGCTCAATGATCCAGCCTGGGAAGCCCCAACTGCCAATGATGACCATCCGCTGAAGACCTGACCCTGAGGTTGCAACTGCTATGACAGAGCATCTATGAGCAACTGGCCTGGGAGGCTACAACGGTCAAAGAGGAGCGTTGCGCAGGTCTGTATAACTGATTCTCACCAGCAGTCCTTGACTAGAATGAGGCTGTCGCTACAACTCCGCACAGCTAAAGCAGCTGCTACAGCAACAAGTGCACCGACCACACCACCACCGAGTAGGTATACCAAGGCAGAGAAATCCTTGGTTTATGAAGGGTCTTACGCTGGGCTTGCTCAGTCTGATGGATGGATAGATAACTCCAGATCCATGCACACACATACCCACAGAGGTACACATTAATACAGATGCACACATTAATGTGCAGACACCCACACAAATGGTTGTACAAACTCACATATGGATATCTTCAATACATGCATACACAAACCCACAGAGGCTCAAACTCACACAGATGTATGCATTAATGTGCACACTCACAAACAAATGTTTGTACAAACTCACCAGATGGATATCTTCAGTCCATGCATGCATAGACTCACAGAGGCACAAACTCACAGGCACATCCATGCATTCACATACTCACAGGCAGTTGCATATATAATCTCACTGATGTATAACTTGTATTTCTAAAGCTCTATTTGGCAGTGAGGTTTGGGGGTTCATGGTGGCAAGCAAACTCCAAACTGCAGAAAATAAATATTTAAGATGTATTTTGCGAGTCCCACGAGCACCCCCTTGTACTCCATTCACGAAGAACTAGTGTCCAAGCACATCACGGTCCTGGTTGCGGTTAAACCCCTGTAATGCTGGGTGAAGATTTGGTCAAATGAGGAGGCAGGATTTATCTAACTTGTAATTCAGGACTACTTCTCCCTTGACCAAGCACTCAAAATACCCTACTAAAGTATATAAAGGTTCCTTCACTGCTCTAGGAAGACCAGATATGTTGACCAGATATGATATAATAAAACCTCAGGATAAGAACACCATCAAAGAGTTGTTTTTTAAACATGCGGCAGCTAACCGCGAGGCACATGAACTCAGAAAACCCTTGTTAAGACCTCATATCTTGGTAAAGTCGGTGCAAGGTATGGAGCCCTACTTATCTGTTTAATTAAGTATGCATGACAGATTTTTAATCACCAGTTTTAGACTGAAAATAATTCACCATCTACTGGCTTCTCCTCCAGGCTTTGTTTCACACACAGTCGATAGTGGTGCCTGTTGCTGCGACTCAAGGTCTCCACAGGATACCCTCCATTTTCTCTTTTTTTGTAAATAATTCTCGTACCGTAGAAAATCGTATCTTAAAGGGCTTTTAAAAGATCTGGGGTTTAGACAGGTTCGTGTTGACTTATTATTTTTACAGCTTTTATCTAATGCTCACACACTTTTTTGTGTGAGTAACATTTAAGGTCTGCCTTAAGGCTGAGACGCTCTAGGGGAGACTAATGGTTATTATTCCTTTGCGTATTTGCACAATGCTTTGCTGCTATAAAATGTAACAAATCCCTGCTGGTTATTGTGGAGTATTTATGTGTTTTGTGCTTATCAATTTGTGCTCATGGCCCGAGCATTCGTTTAATGTTTTTAATCTGTCTGTTGGATACTTTGTAAACCTGTATATGGTTGTACGCAGTTACTACGAGGATCTGAGGTGCTGAGTTTCTTTCTTTTTTACATGTTTCTTTTAAGGCTGTATTTACTGCTGAATAAAGATTATTATTATTATTATTATTGTTATAACTCCAGATCTACCCACACAGGAGCTCATGGAGGAATACACTCGTACAGATGCACACATGCATTTACACACTCACGAATTCCACCAGACCTTGTGATATGAAAACCCATGGACAGGCATCCACATAAGTAAGTGCAAACTCACATCCAATAAATCAAGACCAAACCATACCCAACCCTCAAACACACATGCACACAGTTGAGCACATGCATTTGCATACTCTGTGGCTATCAATCCATATATCTATACACAGGCAAACACTCTTCTATGCCCCCAAAAACACACAAACATAGAGATTCCCAGACATGCATGCACTCTCACAGATAACTCCAAAACTATTCATACAAAAACACACAAACATAGAGATGCACAGACACGCATGCACTCTCACAGATAACTCCAAAACTATTCATACAAAAACACACAAACATAGAGATGCCCAGACATGCATGCACTCTCACAGATAACTCCAAAACTATTCATACAAAAACACACAAACATAGAGATGCACAGACATGCATGCACTCTCACAGATAACTCCAAAACTATTCATACAAAAACACACAAACATAGAGATGCACAGACATGCATGCACTCTCACAGATAACTCCAAAACTATTCATACAAAAACACACAAACATAGAGATGCACAGACATGCATGCACTCTCACAGATGACTCCAAAACTATTCATACAAAAACACACAAACATAGAGATGCACAGACATGCATGCACTCTCACAGATGACTCCAAAACTATTCATACAAAAACACACAAACATAGAGATGCACAGACATGCATGCACTCTCACAGATGACTCTAAAACTATTCATACAAAAACACCCAAACATAGAGATGCACAGACATGCATGCACTCTCACAGATGACTCCAAAACTATTCATACAAAAACACACAAACATAGAGCTGCACAGACATGCATGCACTCTCACAGATGACTCTAAAACTATTCATACAAAAACACACAAACATAGAGATGAACAGACATGCATGCACTCTCACAGATGACTCCAAAACTATTCATACAAAAACACACAAACATAGAGCTGCACAGACATGCATGCACTCTCACAGATGACTTCAAAACTATTCATACAAAAACACACAAACATAGAGATGCACAGACATGCATGCACTCTCACAGATGACTCCAAAACTATTCATACAAAAACACACAAACATAGAGATGCACAGACATGCATGCACTCTCACACATAACTCCAAAACTATTCATACAAAAACACACAAACATAGAGATGCACAGACACGCATGCACTCTCACAGATAACTCCAAAACTATTCATACAAAAACACACAAACTTTGAGATGCACAGACACGCATGCACTCTCACAGATAACTCCAAAACCATTCATACAAAAACACACAAACATAGAGATGCACAGACATGCATGCACTCTCACAGATGACTCCAAAACTATTCATACAAAAACACACAAACATAGAGATGCACAGACATGCATGCACTCTCACAGATAACTCCAAAACTATTCATACAAAAACACACAAACATAGAGATGCACAGACATGCATGCACTCTCACAGATGACTCCAAAACTATTCATACAAAAACACACAAACATAGAGATGCGCAGACATGCATGCACTCTCACAGATAACTCCAAAACTATTCATACAAAAACACACAAACATAGAGATGCGCAGACATGCATGCACTCTCACAGATAACTCCAAAACTATTCATCCAAAAACACACAAACATAGCGATAACTCCAAAACTATTCATACAAAAACACACAAACATAGAGATGCGCAGACACGCATGCACTCTCACAGATAACTCCAAAACTATTCATACAAAAACACACAAACATAGAGATGCGCAGACACGCATGCACTCTCACAGATGACTCCAAAACTATTCATACAAAAACACACAAACATAGAGATGCGCAGACACACATGCACTCTCACAGATAACTCCAAAACTATTCATACAAAAACACACAAACATAGAGATGCACAGACATGCATGCACTCTCACAGATAACTCCAAAACTATTCATACAAAAACACACAAACATAGAGATGCACAGACAAGCATGCACTCTCACAGATAACTCCAAAACTATTCATACAAAAACTATTCATACAAAAACACACAAACATAGAGATGCACAGACATGCATGCACTCTCACAGATAACTCCAAAACTATTCATACAAAAACACACAAACATAGAGATGCGCAGACATGCATGCACTCTCACAGATAACTCCAAAATTATTCATACAAAAACACACAAACATAGAGATGCACAGACCCGCATGCACTCTCACAGATAACTCCAAAACCATTCATACAAAAACACACAAACATAGTGATGCGCAGACACGCATGCACTCTCACAGATAACTCCAAAACTATTCATACAAAAACACACAAACATAGAGATGCACAGACACGCATGCACTCTCACAGATAACTCCAAAACTATTCATACAAAAACACACAAACATAGAGATGCACAGACACGCATGCACTCTCACAGATGACTCCAAAACTATTCATACAAAAACCCACAAACATAGAGATGCGCAGACATGCATGCACTCTCACAGATAACTCCAAAACTATTCATACAAAAACACACAAACATAGAGATGCACAGACATGCATGCACACTCACAGATAACTCCAAAACTATTCATACAAAAACACACAAACATAGAGATGCACAGACAGGCATGCACTCTCACAGATAACTCCAAAACTATTCATACAAAAACACACAAACATAGAGATGCACAGACATGCATGCACTCTCACAGATAACTCCAAAACTATTCATACAAAAACACACAAACATAGAGATGCACAGACACGCATGCACTCTCACAGATAGCTCCAAAACTATTCATACAAAAACACACAAACATAGAGATGCGCAGACATGCATGCACTCTCACAGATAACTCCAAAACTATACATACAAAAACACATTCTTAGACACATAATAATGAACCTGCATGCACACACACACACACACACACACACACACACACACTGGTACATACTCAAAGCCAGATAATGCAGCATCTGTGCACACATACTCTAACACACACCATGTAAGTATGTAAGTACTACCTTAAGGTCAGAAGAGTAATTCTTGTTTTTGTTTATTTTTTAACGATTCCTTGGCCGATTTCAGACCCAATATCCAACAGCATTGAAATTATATTTATTTGGTGTGTACCATGACCCAGTCTGTAGGGTCAGTCATCAGCCTCAGCGTGTCCACACAAATACAATACATCATCATTTGTAAAGCGCAACAGCTGCCTCAAACAGAGGTGTCCCGGCGCTAGTGTGATCCTGCAACAAAGATACTGGGTCTCCTAAGCTGGAGAATTTCACTGGTCCCGGCTAAAGAGCCATGTTTTTAGGGCTTTCCTGAACTCTCCTTCATCCGGTATCTGCTGAAGTGAGTTCCATAGTCTGGTTGACTGAGAAAGCCCTTCCTCCAATGCGAGTCTTTACGAATTGGGGAACACACAGCAGATTTTGTGAATTAGAACGTAACAGCCGCCTTTGCTACTAAGGGCAGGTCCGTTTTTTGATGTCTGGGCCTTGAAAGCAATTGTCAAGTCCTTGAATTCTATACGCTGTGCAACTGGCAACCAATGGAGCTGTTTGACATGAGGAGAGATGTGTTGTCTGAAAGGCACTCTTCTAATCAGTCTCACTGCTGCGTTTTGCACCATCTGTTGACTTTTTATCAAATATGCCGGAAGACCAAGGAACAGGCTGTTGGCATAATCAAGCCTTGAAGTCACCGTAGCATAAACAACTAATTTTCGACAGCTCTCCGGCAGAAGAAAGAGAAATTTCCTCAATCCCTTCAGAATTCCAAAGCAAGTGGATGTAATGGAACGTATTTGGGAAGCAAATGTCATCACTGTGTCCCATTTTACACCCAGGTTTTTTACCGTAGAGGACGGACAGGGTGGAGAACCCATTTCCTCCGGCCACCACAGACCCGATGTCGGGGTTGAATTCTTACCAAAGAATAGCACCTCGGTTTTTTCTGTGTTCAATTTTAGTTTGTTGTTGTTCAACCACCTAGAGACATCACACAGGCAGCCCCTGAACCTCCTCGAAGGTGTTTGCCGACAGGTCCTTAAAGGAGAACACCAGCTGTGTGTCATCTGCATAGGAAACGGTTTTGATTCCCCATTTAGAAATGAGCGCACACAAAGGAGCTAGGTATAAATTAAAAAGTAGCGGACTCAACGCTGAGCCCTGCAGCACCCCACACTAGAGGGGTTTTGCTTCTGATTTGTGTGGGTGTAATATCACTCTTTGTGTGCGGTCGCTACGGTAGGACTTGATCCAAGCCAGTGCCGTCCCTTTTACTCCCACCTTCCTCAATTAGGCCAGCAATATTGGGTGCATTCGTTTAATGTTCAAAGGCAGCGGACAGGTCTGGCAGCACCAGCATAGCTGAGGCTCCACCATCCACTTCCGTTCTTATTGATTCGGCCACCTGCAATAGCGCAGTCTCAATACTGAAACCAGCCCGGAAACCGGACAGTGTTTCATGTAGTACATCATTAACAACCATGAAGTTGCTAAGTTGATGTTGTACTAATTTTTCCAACATCTTTGCCGGCGCTGGGAGGAGAGAGATAGGGCGATAATTTTTTAACTTCTTCACATCAGCATTAGATTTTTTTAGGAGAGGTTGGAGCATCGCATGTTTCCAAAATTCTGGAAAGATGCCGGTAATAATGAGCTGTTCCATAGGAGGTTAAGGGTTGGATTGAGAAAATGGGCAAGTGCTACCCATAGTTTTGGGGGGCAGGGATCTACTGGGGATCCTGCCTTGCACTTCAGAATACCATCCAGGGAAGCCACAAGTGAGATCGGAAGAAATGCGGACAGGGAGGCAACCCCCGACTGGTTCTCTCCCCCATCAGACTCAACGGTATCCTGTACAGGTGAAAAAACCTCATAGACCTTGTGAATTTTCTCCTAAAAAAAGATAGAGAGTTTTTCACAGAGTGCAGGGGATGGAGGTATCCTACCCTCAAGCACTGAGGGTTTAATGAAGGAGCGGGCAATGTTAAAAATGTCTCTGCTGTTATCAGACGAGTTAATGCGCTTCACAAAATGGTCCCTTCTGGCAGTTTTCATGATTTATGCAGGTTTTTTATAGCCTCCTGTTAGACCTGGCAATATTGGCGTGGGTCTCCCTTCCATTTTTCGCTGTTATCTCCTCTGTTTTTGCTGGTATTAGATGCTCGGGGCGCTGTGCCACTGCCATTCAGTGCCACAGCGCGAATGCTCCCTGTGTAAATATGACATGTGAATTGGTATATCCATGATTGGCTTATTTGGTTAACCTGGTAGGCCTGCAGCGATGGTTTGCGCCACCCACAGAAGCAGCTTGTAAAGTGTGTCTCAGACCTGCCACTGCAGAGTCTGCGTGCAGTCCAGAACGGCCATCTTGGCTGTGAAGTGCACCAACTTCCCAGCCCCTGAACTTTCCGTTGGCACCATGTGAGTCACCCCTATGGTAGGGTGCATTGTATGTGTAAGGTAGGACATGCTCTGATGTGTGTAGCATGTCCTGGTAATGAATTACATCCAATTTTGTTTTTCACTACTGTAAGGCTACCTGTCCTCCATAGGCCAGAATGGGCAGTTTGACTATTACATTCTATAGTCCTAACTGACCCAAAGAACATGGTAGAAAAACGAATTTAATATGCCTGAGCTCAGAATATTAAAATACATCTTTTAGTGAAGTTTATTTTTATATTCTGTGTTTGAAAATACCACGTTTAGAAAGTAGGTATTTTCTTGCCTAAGCCTTCCAGTGTGCTCTGCTGTTATGTGTATTGGCTGTCTGGTTTTGGAGGGACAGGGCAGGCTGAGTCAGACCTGGGTTGGATAGAGAGATCTGCATTGGAGTATGGGGCGGGGTAGCTCCTTGACCTGAATAGGGCTGTGCCTGGCAAGGTGAATGCTGGCTCCACCTCCTACTGTGCATCTGATGGCAGACCCCCTCTTTCTGAAAGGAAGGGTGCAGCCTGGTAAACAAAGTGCTCCAGGACTGGGCAGAACTGGTTCTGGCTGGGTTCAGTGACTTGTAGCTTCTGAGAACAAAGACTTTTGGGGTATAAATATTTGTGCTGAAACCCCTACAATTTGTATTGCTCCTGGACAACAAGAAGAACCTCTGTCCGTGTAACTGAAGGAATCTGCAGGAGGTGACTGTCCTTGTGCTTGTGTGCTGTTTCTTGGATTGGCCTGCAGTGGTTACTACTGGACTTGGAAGAAGAGGAAAAGGACTTTGAAGAGAACTTTTATTTCAACTTGCTAAAGCAATCACCCAAGGGTTAGAAGAGAGCTGGCCTCCTGCTGGAGTCTCAGGCACATCAGACTCCACCACCAGCCTCCTGTTTTCTCCCAGCTAGGATTTCTATCTGCAGGTGAGGCTCCTATGAGTTCCAGTGCCTCTAGTTCTACTACAGAGAAGAGAGTGCTGAAAATCGTCGCTAACGCCCGTTTGCGAGCTGCCGCAGCTGAAGCGCGTACGAAAAATCATTGTGCTGCTGCCGCTGAGGGCTCGCTACCGGAGATCATCGAATCACACGTTTGCGGGCTGCCAAATGCTTGCTGACCTCAAGATTATCGCATCACACGTTTGTGGGCTGTTAAAGGCTCGCTAACCCGAAGATCATCGCGTCGCACGTTTGCGGGCCTCCAAGTGCTCGATAACCAAAGATCACCGCATCGAGTTCATCGCTTCACGACATCACAGCGCGGACGCCGAGCGTCCTCCATTATCATCGCATCGCACCCGGAACGTCGCTCCCTCGCGGAGCGCCATTTCTTCTCATCGCAACAGGGTCGCACACGCAACTGGCTCGGCGCATCATCCTCCCATGCAGCAAGGATTTCAACGCATCGCCGGCTTAGCGTGGAGAAGTTTGTCATTTTGTCCTGCACACATCTGTAGATAAGCGCATCATCCTCCCTTGCGGTAAGGATTCAACGCATCGCTGATCTAGCGTGAGGAAAATCATCGCTACAGCTCCTTTGCGACATTTGGGTTGTTTTGCTACAGAATCCAGGTACTTTGTAAGTAAAAGGGTCGCAGGGACCACTGCTTTGAACTGAACTCCTCTTTGCACACTTTGAATTATTTTTGAAGCATTTCAAGAGTAACCCTATTTTTCTAGTATTGTGGATTTTTTACTGTTATTGGTCTTGTGTTAAGTCTATATATAAAGATAATTATTTTTCATAACTACTTGTGTGGTGTCCCTTTGTAGTGTTCCTCACTGTGTTACTGTGTATGGTTATAAATGCTTCACACACTGCCTCTGAGATAAGCCTAGCTGCTTGTGCTACGTTACCACAGGGTTGAGCAGGGGTTATCAAAGGGTGTAACCCTCTTACTCTGACTTAGGAAGAAGGGTCCCTACTTGGACAGTGGCCAGCCATTGCCAACTAGAGACCCCCATTTCTAACATTGGTGGTCAGCGGTGAGGATCTGGACTTGCATTTATGATCGCATAGAGTAATTATAGTGTACACTACTAGTGAGTGCAGACCATATCTTAACCACATAAGTTTTTGAGGTTTTTTGATTCTATTTTCGATTGATATTGCCAGTTATTGCTACAATGGGCAAGCCCAGAACCAATGCCTCTGAGGATCTCTCCTGGGAAGAAGAGAAAATAGACACCTACACTTCCATGCAGCTCACGCATTTTTTCAAACACTTCACAGTCCCTATCACAGGTCTCACTAAGTGGGAAGAGTATTACAAGGTGCTGAAGGCCTGGCTAGAAGCCAGGGATGCCCCTAGGAATATGGGAGAGCCTGTGGAGGGGGGAGAGAATGCAGAAGAGCAGCAGGATGAAGTGGTAGATTTGGTAGGGGATAAGGCAGTTTCCAGCCCGGGCACTAGTGTGTCCTGAAGGGGTCTGTCTCCAGAAGAGATGGAGGACAGGGAGAGAGATAGGCGGCATAATATGGAGATGTCTAAGCTTAAAATGGATGGTCAGAGGGACCTAGAGAACAAGAAGTTAGAATTTGAAATTATGAAAGTGAAACTTGAGCATGAGAGAATATTGAGGGAGTTGGAGATTAAAGCAAAGAGTGTAGAAATCTCCCCCTCTGGTGGCAGCATACCAGTAGTGCATACTGAGAGTAGAGTGTATATACCCAAGGAGGTTATTAAGGATTTCCATAAATGTGAATATATTGGACAATGGTTTGCCGCTTATGAATTAGCCATGGTGTCCCACCGGGTCCCTGAGAAGGATTGGTGAGAGGGGTTGTGGGGACGCTTAGTGAGTGAGGGGAGGGATACCTTGTTGGACCTGCCCCCAGAAAGTAGGATGGTTTATGCCCACACGACAGAAGCTTTGATTACCCGCTGTGGTTTGACCCCTGAGATGTATAGGCAGAAATTTAGAACCTGCAAGAAGCTAGAGGGTACTACGTGGGTTGAATATGTGTCTTTTTTGTGCAGAGCAATGGAGCGCTGGGTAAAAGGTAGCAAAGTAGAAACTTTTGAGCAGCTTTATGATTTGATTGCATGGGAGCATTTATCTAGTAACTGTTTTCCTGAGCTATGCCAGCACCAGATAGATTGCAAGCTAACTAACCCTAGGAAGCTTGCTGAGGAGGCGGACCGCTGGGTGAGCACTCGGGTTCGCAAGGGTCCAGTGGGAGACTTCGCAAAAGGTGGGCAGGGTCCCCAGCAGAGAAGTGGGGGGACAGGGGTAAACCAAGGGAGTTCCACAGAGGGCCCCAAAGTAATTCCCAAGGGAACCAAGCAGTGGTGTCCCAGCCTCCCCAAGATAGGAAGCCAGTGCCCCCGACAGGTAGGCCTGTTCAGAGGGGGCCCCTTACTTGTTATAAGTGTGGTCAAATGGGCCACAGATACTTTGATCCCCAGTGTCCTCAAAGGGATGCTCCTGCACCACCCCGTGCACCACCCCGTGCACCACCGCGCCAGCTTGCTAGCGTAGCCCTAGAAGGGTGGGATCCCGTAGAATTGACCCTTGTCTCACTAGGAGACTTTGAACTGGTCCCTAAGCCTACACTGCCTGATAACACTAAAAAGTACAGACAGTGGGTGACCATCAATCGCCATAGAGTGGAGGCTCTAAGAGACACAGGAGCCAGTGTAACCGCTGTCAGCTCCCGGTTGGTGTCCAAAGAGCAGGTTGTTCCACATGCATTCTACCCAGTAGTGTCCGCAGACAACTCAGAGAGCCAATGTGAGGTGGCTCAGGTTCCCTTTGAGTGGGGGGGGGTCTCAGGAACTCTTCAGGTGGCTGTGAGGCCCGCCATGCCTGTAGACTGTCTGTTGGGCAATGATTTAGAGAACACCCCATGGGCTACGGTGGAGAGGAGATCTCACTTGGGAATGTTGGGTCTGCCTGAGTGGGCGTGTGCTACCACTCGGTCCATGGCAGCCAAGGAGGGTGTTGAGAAAGACCTGGAGCCTGAGAGTATGGCCCAGGTCCCTGCCTTAGAGAGAAGGGGCAGGGGGCGCAGGAAGCCTTGGTTCCCACGGCCCAGGAGGGAGCAGACCCTGAGGGGGATGCCCTGGAGCCTACCGGGGAACAGATCGCCGCACTGGGGGACCTGCCTGAGCTGACCCATTGGCAGCAGGAAGGGGGGCCCACCAGGGAGGAGTTTTGTAAGCAGCAAAGAGTTTGCCCTTCTCTTGAGGGTATGCGGCGACAGGCTGCAGCCCAGGCAGAAGGTGACACGTCTGGTTCACATTTGATTTATTGGAAGAACAGTCTCTTGTATAGCGAGCCTAAGGCTGCTGAGCCGGGGTCAGCCCATGTGCTGGTGGTACCCGAGCGCTTCAGGGCCTGCCTACTGGGGTTGGCTCATGACATTCCATTGGCAGGACATCTGGGGCAGACCAAGACCTTTGAGAGGCTGGCAACCCATTTCTATTGGCCCCAGATGCGCAAAAGCTCAGATACTTATTGCAGAACCTGTGAGACTTGCCAGGCAAGTGGGAAGAGTGGGGGGAAGATCAAGGCCCCACTCCAGCCCTTTCCAGTTGTTAGTACCCCATTCGAGTGAGTGGGCATTGACATTGTGGGGCCTCTGGACCCCAAGACAGCCATGGGCAACAAGTACATCCTGGTCTTGGTGGACCATGCCACCCGGTACCCTGAAGCCATCCTGCACAGGACAGTGATGGCCCCCGTGGTGGGATGTGCACTAATGGGAATCTTCTCCCGTGTGGGGTTCCCCAGAGAGGTGGTGTCTGACAGGGGAACCAACTTCATCTCCCAGTATATGAAGTCTCTGTGGAAGGAGTGTTGGGTAACATATAAGTTCACCACTCCTTACCACCCCCAAGGTAATGGTCTGGTTGAAAGGTTCAGCCGGACCTTGAAGGGCATGATCATGGGCCTAGAGGAGCCCCTGAGGCGCAAGTGGGACGTCCTCTTGCCATGCCTGTTGTTTGCCTACCGTGAGGTGCCACAGAAGTCTTTAGGGTTCAGTCCCTTTGAACTGCTCTATGGCCATCCGGTAAGAGGACCTCTGAGTCTGGTCAAGGAAGGCTGGGAGCAATCTCCCAGGAAACCTCCCCAAGATGTATTTAGTTACATGTTGGCCTTCAGTACCCAGACTCGGCGTTTCAGAAATATTGCTGAGGCAAATCTGGAAGCCAGCCAGGAGGAAATGAAACGTTGGTACGACCAGAACACCACTCTGGTCGAATTTCAACCTGGTGAGAAGGTTTGGGTACTGGCCCCAGTGGAGCCTTGTGCGCTCCAAGATAAGTGGACCAGTCCATTTGAGGTGGTGAAGCGCAAAAGTCCAGTTACCTACTTGGTGGAGTTTAAGTCTCCTAGGAACCCCTTGCGGGTCCTGCATGTGAACCGTCTGAAGCCCCACTTTGAGAGGTCTGAAGTGGGCATGCTTTTTGCCACAGATGCTGGAATGGAGGAGGAGAGTGAGCCTCTTCCTGACCTCCTGTGCGCAGGAGAGAAGGATGGGTCAGTGGAGGGTGTGGTCCTCCCCACCACACTGACCCCGGAGCAGCAGAGAGATTGTCGCCAGCTGTAGGGCAATTCCCTGATTTGTTTTCCCTGGTGCCTGGTGTCACTGAGTGGTGTGTCCATGAAGTGGACACCGGGGACAGTCCTCCCGTCAAGCACAAGGCTTACAGAGTGACTGACCGGGTCAGGGCCTACATTAAGGAGGAGGTCTCCAAAATGTTTGCCCTAGGGGTGATTGAGTCCTCTAGCAGCCCCTGGTCCAGCCCAGTGGTCTTGGTACCAAAAGCTGCAGCGCCTGGTGACACTCCTGAACTTAGATTCTGTGTGGGTTACCGAGGTCTCAATTCGGTCACGAAGATCGACGCGCACCCCATCCCCAGAGCTGATGAGCTCATAGATCGGTTAGGGGCTGCCCGGTACCTCAGCACGTTTGATCTAATGTCTGGGTACTGGCAGATCGCCTTAACTGACGGGGCAAAGTAGAGGTCAGCATTCTCAACACCAGATGGGCACTACCAGTTCCGGGTGATGCCCTTTGGGATGAAGAATGCCCCTGCCACCTTTCAGAGGTTGGTCAACCAGGTGTTGCTTGGGCTGGAGGATTTCAGTGCCGCCTACCTGGATGACATTGCAGTTTTAGTTCCTCCTGGGAGGACCACTTGCGCCACCTCTGGGAAGTGTTGATGGCACTGCGCAGAGCTGGCCTCACAATCAAGGCCAGTAAGTGCCAGATTGGGCAGGGTTCTGTGGTGTACTTGGGACACCAGGTGGGGAGTGGCCAGGTGGCACCCCCCCCCAGGACCCAGACCCAGGTGAGGGCCTTCTTAGGACTCACGGGTTACTACAGGAGGTTTGTCAAGGGGTATGGCAACATTTTTGCACCCTTGACTGAGCTGACTTCCAAGAAGCAGCCAAAGATTGTGAACTGGACTGACACCTGTCAGAAAGCTTTTGATGCCCTCAAGACTGCCATGTACTCAAGGTGCCCAATTTTGCTAAGGAATTTATTGTCCAGACAGACGCTTCAGAGCATGGGGTGGGGGCCGTTCTGTCACAGATAAATGAGGGACTAGACCAACCTGTAACCTTCATTAGTAGGAGGTTACTTCCACGGGAACAGAGGTGGAGTGCAATTGAGCGTGAGGCATTTGCTGTGGTCTGGGCACTGAAGAAGCTGAGACCATACCTGTTTGGGACTCACTTCCGGGTTCAGACAGACCACAGGCCCCTCAGATGGCTGATGCAGATGAGGGGTGAGAATCCCAAGTTGTTGAGGTGGTCCATTTCCCTACAGGGTATGGACTTCACGGTGGAACACCGCCCTGGTACAGAACACGCCAATGCTGATGGTCTGTCCAGATTTTTCCGCCTTGGTGATGAGAACTTCCAAGGGGATGGGTAGTTCTCCCCATATTTCAGCTGGAGGGGACACGTGTTAGACCTGGCACCATTGGCGTGGGTCTCCCTTCCATTTTTCGCTGTTATCTCCTCTGTTTTTGCAGGTATTAGATGCTCGGGGCGCTGTGCCACTGCCATTCAGTGCCACAGCGCGAATGCTCCCTGTGTAAATATGACATGTGAATTGGTATATCCATGATTGGCTTATTTGGTTTCCCTGTTAGTCCCTAGTAGCGTGGCCAATGTGTGACCAGAGCTGGTAAACCAAATGCTGCTGGTGGGCCTGCAGCACTGGTTTGCGCCACCCACAGAAGCAGCTTGTAAAGTGTGTCTCAGACCTGCCACTGCAGAGTCTGCGTGCAGTCCAGAACTGCCATCTTGGCTGTGAAGTGCACCAACTTCCCAGCCCCTGAACCTTCCCTTGGCATCATGTGAGTCACCCCTATGGTAGGGTGCATTGTATGTGTAAGGTAGGACATGCTCTGATGTGTGTAGAATGTTATGGTAGTGAATTACACCCAATTTCGTTTTTCACTACTGTAAGGCTACCTGTTCTCCATAGGCCAGAATGGGCAGTTTGACTATTACATTCTATAGTCCTAACTGACCCAAAGAACATGGTAGAAAAACGAATTTAATATGCCTGAGCTCAGAATATTAAAATACATCTTTTAGTGAAGTTTATTTTTTTATATTGTGTTTGAAAATACCACTTTTAGAAAGTAGGTATTTTCTTGCCTAAGCCTTCCAGTGTGCTCAGCTGTTATGTGTATTGGCTGTCTGGTTTTGGAGGGACAGGGCAGGCTGAGTCAGACCTGGGTTGAATAGAGAGATCTGCATTGGAGTATGGGGCGGGGTAGCTCCTTGACCTGAATAGGGCTGTGCCTGGCAAGGTGAATGCTGGCTCCACCTCCTATTGTGCGTTTGATGGCAGACCCCCTCTTTCTGAAAGGAAGGATGCAGCCTGGTAAACAAAGTGCTCCAGGACTGGGCAGAACTGGTTCTGGCTGGGTTCAGTGACTTGTAGCTTCTGAGAACAAAGACTTTTGGGGTATAAATATCTGTGCTGAAACCCATACAATTTGTATTGCTCCTGGACAACAAGAAGCACCTCTGTTCGTGTAACTGAAGAATCTGCAGGAGGTGACTGTCCTTGTGCTTGTGTGCTGTTTCTTGGATTGGCCTGCAGTGGTTACTACTGGACTTGGAGGAAGAGGAAAAGGACTTTGAAGAGAACTTTTATTTCAACTTGCTAAAGCAATCACCCAAGGGCTAGAAGAGAGCTAGCCTTCTGCTGGAGTCTCAGGCACATCAGACTCTACCACCAGCCTCCTGTTTCCTCCCAGCGAGGATTTCTATCTACAGGTGAGGCTCCTGTGAGTTCCAGGGCCTCTAGTTCTACTACAGAGAAGAGAGTGCTGAAAATCGTTGCTAACGCCCGTTTGCGAGCCGCCGCAGCTGAAGCGCGTACGAAAAATCATCGCTCCTGCTGCCGCTGAGTGCTCGCTACCGGAGATCATCGAATCACACGTTTGCGGGCTGCCAAATGCTCGCTGACCTCAAGATTATCGCATCATACGTTTGCGGGCTGCCAAAGGCTCGCTTACCCGAAGATCATCGCACGTTTGCGGGCCTCCAAGTGCTCACTAACCAAAGATCATCGCATCGAGTTCATCGCCTCACGACATCGCAGCATGGACACTGGGCGTCCACCATTTTCATCGCATCGCACCCGGATCGTCGCTCCCTCGAGGAGCGCCATTTCTTCTCATCGCAACAGGGTCCGCAACAGGCTCGGCGCATCATCCTCCCTTGCGACAAGGATTTCAACGCATCGCCGGCTTAGCGTGGAGAAGTTTGTCGCTTGGTCCCGCACACATCTGTAGATCAGCGCATCATCCTCCCTTGCGGCAAGGATTCAACGCATCGCTGGTCTCGCGTCAGGAAAATCATCGCTACAGCTCCTTTGCGACATTTTGGTTGTTTTGCTACAGAATCCAGGTACTTTGTAAGTAAAATGGTCGCAGAGACCACTGCTTTGAACTGAACTCCTTTGCACACTTTGAACTATTTTTGCAGCATTTCAAGAGTAACCCTATTTTTCTAGTATTGTGGCTTTTTACTGTTATTGTTCTTGTGTTAAGTCTATATATAAAGATACTTATTTTTCATAACTACTTGTGTGGTGTCCCTTTGTATTGTTCTTCACTGTGTTACTGTGTATGGTCATAAATGCTTCACACACTGCCTCTGAGATAAGCCTAGCTGCGTGTGCTACATTACCACAGGGTTGAGCAGGGGTTATCAAAGGGTGTAGCCCCCTTACTCTGACTTAGGAAGAAGGGTCCCTACTTGGACAGTGGCCAGCCACTGCCAACTAGAGACCCTCATTTCTAACACCTCCCTGTAAGTTTTTTTTGCCAGGGGGCAGTACGCTTTTCTCCAGACCCGTTCCATATGCTTACAGTTGCTCTTTGCCACCCTCAGCTCCTCTGTGAACCACAACGCTGAAGGGGTTCTTCGAGGGGAGCTGACTAATCTTGCTGGCGCAAGCTTATCCAGAGCGCCCAACATCCATGCATCCAGGGACACAGCATCCCTATCTGGGTCATTGGACCAGTGTGGCTGGCTGTCCAGCAAAACCGGTCCTAAGGACGCTGGCCTTAATCTTTTCCCTTTTTGTCTTAAGCGCTTGTAGAGGTTTCCCTTTACCCTGGGGTATTGTTCTCCTGCAAGAGAATGGGATCAGAAAATGATCAGACCAAGTCTGCTCTTGCGGAGATTCAACAACCAAGGAAGAGATGTTGGACAACACCAAATCGAGTACATTTCCGGCACTGTGCGTTGGAGATTTTACATGCTGCGTAAGATTGGCGCCCTCAAGTGACAGCAGCACTCTGTATCAGAGATGTGGAGGTTAAAATCACCTAGTGCCAGATAATTTTTATATTGTAAGGATTTTTGCGCTATGAAATTGCAAAGGTCAGACGTGAAACAAGGGAGGGGAGTAAGGAGGTCTGTAAATGAGAAGGCCAGCTAGGGATGCCGTCGGACTGGTCTTAACACAGAAATTTAGTCCCTCAATATCTCCACGATTGAGCACCTCCGACGTAGCAATCTCACAGGAGTCTCTCACGATAAGGGCAACGCCGCCACCCCTTTTAACTCCAGGCCTATTTGCGCAACAAATCTTAAAGCCAGGTGGAATGGCTAGCGCTAAAGCGGGATTAGAGTCATCTTTTAACCAGGTTTCGGTGAGAAACATCAAGTCCCAGTCATTATCAGCAAGGGACAGCCAAATATCCCCCGAATGTTTGATCAGAGACCTGAGGTATGCTAAGCCTATCTTCTGAGCGTATTTCCTCTACGTGTATATACGAAGCTCGCGTGGTATTTCCAGTACCCACAGGGGACCCGATGGCCCACTTACATTGAGTACAGGCATACGGTAGAGCTGTGTGTCCTAATACAGTTGTACAACAGTTAAGGTGTTTCTCCCTCCTACAGTTCAATAATTCGTCGCGGGTCAGATAGGGAGACTTACTTATGTTCCCACATGCAGCATGGCTGGCGCTGGCTGCTGTCCGGACGTGGAAGGGCGCAGACGGGCTTGCCTTCGGCGCGGCAGAGGCACGCCCGCTGCGCACGTCTGCTGCGCGTCCGTGTAATCATTGGTTTTAAAATGTATTCCTTTCGGAAATGGTCCTGTGCTGACCTGCCCATTGGGTGGAGCCTCGTCCCTCCGAGCAAACGACTACAGAGTCGCGTCGGAACGGGCACCGGCAAGTGCAGGTAACCAAAGATTAAAAATTATTGTACACTAAAAATTACTTCAAGATTTGGTTAAAACACAAGAAATATACACAGCAGATTTCAGGATTAAAAGCCTTAATAGACGCACTCTACCCTCGCTGCTATCACACTGCTGAGACATGGGCACAGACACACAGAGACACAGCACTCACTGCAGCCTCTCACCCTCATGGTTTTATATTGTTCCTCTTCCTTGACTTTAGACTCCTGAAAATATGTTTCCTCTTTTTTCAGAAGACGCAGCCACTCTTGAAGTTTTACCTGTAGAGATAAGAGTGCAAGAAATAAGTCTATTTCTGTAGAGTGCGGTCTTACTTACAGAAAAGAGTCACTATAGTACCTGAGCCTTGTGAGCAGAATGTATGTACCATCATTCATTAATATTAGGAGTACCACCCAAACATATCCAGATTGTAAGTACCAGTTGAACATATAAGGATTGTGAGCATCAGACCCAAGTATTACTAACACAGACAACAGTGTCACTACTTTAGATCTGTTCTTGACTAGAAGTATCTCACACCAGAATCTTTGCTCAAAGTAAACACGATTCATCACCGGCACTTACTGCTACTTGATAAATATATTGTGCAGCACTTTAGGCCTTAAGTCATGATGGAAACGTTTAGACGTGGCATTACTTTAAAGAATAAACTTCGCTCTAGCGACACTATCAAATAATCCAGAACAAGACAGAAACCGAGGGAAAATATCTGATTTACAAGCTTTTATAAGTGCAATACCAAACAGAAAATATTTTGGGACTCAAAGCATAAAAAAGATACTTTATGTGTAAACTTGCTTCACTGATTCTCATTAGTAAACACTGTGCAGTGATACAACCTATTTTCAACCTTCAGCCTGGTTCACAGCTTCCTTCACGCACATCCTGGACGTCCTCATCCCTGAAATGAGGCCATTCCTCACATAGATCACACACTCAAACCAGGACGGGCGAGACTTGGAGTCATAGAGAGGACCTTCTGACCCTCGCTCTTAGTAACTCTACCTTACCCAAGTCTTTCAAGCTCCACTCCTGCCACTTCCCTCTATCAGTCTCCAACATAGCATCCTTTTAACTGATCTACAGACCACCCGGACCAAGCAAGCACTTAATAGAAGAAACTTCAGACATCATCACCTTTGCCTCCATCCAACGCAGTGACCTTACATTCCTCAGTCTTCCACCTCCCCCGTAACTCCAACACAAAATGCATGAAGCAAGCCTTCTACACACTTCTCAACACACTAGAAATAAAACAGCTCATCAACAACCAACACACAGGCCTTATTCTATCAACATCTCCCAATATCTGCATCTAGACACCTACAGCCCTCGACTGGGCTGACCACCTTTCCATCCCGAACTGGACTGACCACCTTTTCATCCTCGACTGGACCGACCACCTTGTGACCCCAATAACCATCGCATATGCTACCCCTCAGTATTAAGGACAACCAAATAGAGAAAATATAACCTTCCACTGCATCAAAGATATTCTTCTGTAAAAAATTGAAACAAGCATTTGCAATGCAATAGGTCTCGCATTTGCAAGAGTTTGAGCTATTGGCACGGTAAATGACAATGCCTTTTATTTATGTGTTTTGAAAACCTGTAAGCAGTGCGTAAACATGCACTTAAAAACATAAATAAAAGGTATTGCCATTGATAGTGCCAATAGCTTAAATTATCACAAATGCGAGACCTATTGTATTGCAGATACTTGTTTTAATGGCCATGGTAGCCGGGTGGGAATGCACACTGCGCACATGCTCTGCAAAAAAAATCAATTAAGAAAATTGAAACAAACTCACCGCCGGATGTCCCAGCGTGGCCACAGTCCTGCAGCAGGTATGTGTGCCCGTGAGCTATCTTTGTTGCTGTGGCTTGCACGCTTGTCTCTTGGCACTAGACGCCGTACGCGTGCACATCTCCTGTCCGGGTGTGCACATCTCCTGGCCCGCGAGATGCCTGTGAGGAGCGGGCGCCATCAGAAAGCAGCGTCCCGCTAGTGGTGCAAACACAAGCCCACGAGAGGTGCGCACGTGACAAGGCCGTGAAATCCCTGCGAGGAGCGTGCGCCATGAAAAGAGCCGGCCTCCGTGTTTCTGTTTACCGCCCACAGTGCGATAGGAGGAGCCACAGAAAGTGCTGGAAGTCTGCGCTACTCCTGGGTGACAGCAAACGGGGAGCCCAGAGAGGAACTCCAGCAGCCCCCGGTGCGAGGCAGGACTGGTCTGCCCCGCTGCCACCTCGTCTGCCCATCAGTCTCACTTAGGGTGACCAACTGGCATGGGTGCGAATTCAGGACAGTGAGTGTAAAAATTCAGGACAGAGGGTCAAAATTCAGGACAAAAAATCAGGACGGCAGGTCAAAATTCAGGAGAAAACTTCGGGGCAAAAGGTAAGTTTTACAGACATATCAGAGGAAGTGGCGCAATAGTATAAAAGTAAGTAAATAGACAACCACCTACATACAAGTCAAATAAGTTTTAAATTAGGTTGAGACAATCGTTTTTCGGTATGCGTGCAGCTTTGAGCAACTGCGCAGGTCTTTTTGTGGTATTTCATTTGATAATAATCTATATATATGGTTAATATGGTTTTGTTTACAACTCATGGTCCTGGCAGGCATGTTTGGTGAGAGAAGGGGTCAGGAAGATCTGCTCGGATAGACTTTGTTACTAGCATCTCATATCTGAGTGCCATTGTGAGATGTAAAGTGGCACTAATAGGTGAACTAAATGGAGGATTGCTGTAATGAACCAACTATAGGGAACGCATTATGGGTGTTTCAGCAAGTGGAACTTAAAATATGGAATCTTGCTTTGCCAATGGTGGCTTCTCAGAGAGTTGCACTAGCTGACGGAAGTCACAAAGGTGCTTTTCCCTGCAGCTTTCTTAAAGAATCTACTGTCAATACACTATTACATAGTTTATTTTTGATGCCATGCCTATTGCTACAATTACTATATACATCTCAAGCACAGCTATTGGCACTATGAGGCTCTCCCTAAAACCTTACACCTAAAACAAAACATGCAAAAATGTACAATTACTAGTGTAACATTCAAGTAGCAGTTGGGTGTCACTCAAAATGCCATATGCATGATGTATAGATCCCACACGTAAGCACACAACAAATACAGAATAGTAACATATCGGCAAGGGAGTAGCCAGAAAATGTAAACACCTCCCACTTTGAACTGAAGCTCTAATGGCACCAAGAAAGCAAAGCAAGTCATCACAACCCTCCCCGGAAGAGCTCTGTTGTCCAAGGATCTAGCCATTCATCCTTCCATCAAACCTGTGATGTCCACCATTTCAAATTTACATTCTGTCATCCATTCATTCTTTCATCAATCATTCAGTCTTTCACCATTCATTCTGGCCTTCCATCTGTGTGCCCATCTATATCCAAACCTTTTCAATCATATCAAAACATATCCATTGTCTATCCTTCCATCCATCATTTCACTCATCCATCCATTCACTAATCCATCCTACCATTTCACCCAATCATCCTTTCACTCATCTATCCACTCTCCACCCATCCATCCATTCACTCATCTATCCAACCATTTACCCTTTCACCCATCCAGCCTGTAAAACAATAGGAATGTACATTTGTCAGGTTTCAAGCTCTGTGAAATGTGCATAATGGGTGCCCGTGTGAACTAGGACGACCCCAGTACCTCATTCACTGAAAAAAACATAAACGACATAAAGTGCACTTGTAAAGCGCACATTCATTCCGAAAAGTTAGTTGGCGCAGTATACCCGATATGTTAGACTCCTTACACAAATTCATTATCATAATTTTATCGACCTAGTGAAGATAGAAGGCTGAAACAGCAGCATGAGATTAGGGCACCTAACACTTTTACACGCATTCCCTGAAAAACGATTGCATCCTGTTATGTTGAATAAACCGAAGTGCACAAACATGCGTAACACTTCAGACACAAATGAAACACATCTGGGGTGTTTGTGGATTCTTGTGCAGGAGCTAGGAATCCCAAAAGTTACAGTGGAGTGGGACGTCCCTGCATGCTTCTTTGCCTTTCCAGGAATGAAGAGGGTGGTTCTAGCCTTTTATGCACAGCCAGTTGCGGAGTGTTTGCCTCTGTGATTTGAGCGAGCAGGCTGGAGGGAAGGGACAGCCTGCAGCCCTTCAACGCTAGTGTGCCTGTTTGGGAACTCGACTCACTCTGATAAACAGCCCTTCAGGAGGAGCCTTCCCTGCTCAGCTTTTTTTTATTTTAGACAAAACTGTGTGATAAACCAGCCTTAAAATGATTGCACTTTTATTCGAAACACGTTACAGCCTCTGTTAATTTTCAAATGTTGCACATGTGTTAGCTTTCAACATGTGCAAAAGAAAAGAGAGAGAGACGGACTCCGACCCTGTGGCCAGCAACATACTTCTGGCGAGATGTTTTGGGAATCGCTCCGCACTAGCTGTTAATGTTGCCGCCGCTGCTGCGCAGAGTATCTTCACTTGTGAATCATGTACACCCAGATACACTCCTTGCACTGACTTCTCTTTGGAGCCCACGGGTGAATTATGATTCCATAAACAGCCACACACATACCTAGAGCTCTTCACCAGCCTCCTCTATGGACCCTCAGGGTGCCTTTTTACTCCCTGGATATCCACGGACATACCCGGTTCTCTTCTGCAGCCTCCTCACTGGCATACACAAACAGGGTGACCAGAAAACTCCACGCCACCGGGATACAACTTTTCTTTTCTGGGCTTTCGATTTAACATCTCAGTGCGTTCTGGGAATTGTGGTCTTGGTTGATTTTACTTGACACTATTACTTTAACAAACCTGTGATACATATGTAAAAGCAAAGTCCAGAAATGGAAAAGTGGTGTCCCAGTGGCACGGAGCCATCTGCTGACCTTATTCAAAGGGTGACTTGTGATCTCTGAACACTCACGTACGTTGCTTGTGCTCTTCGACTGCCCCGTGGTGGTTTCACAGACATACCTTGTGGTCTTCACTTGTAGTTCCAGAACACCCACACCTTGTGCTCCTCTGCAGGTTCCTCATTGGGGCTCACAGTGTGACTTTGTGATCCATGAATGTCCTCTTTTCAAACCCCTTCTATGAGGCTCACACAAGCTGTGATCCCTAGAATCGGACTTAAATACTGTATATTCCTTTGTGGGACTCATGGCGTGTCTTCATTAGTGAATGAACTCTGAACAGCCACTCACATACCTCCTAGACAACCATCTATATGGGACCCACAGGGTGCCTTTGATTCCTGAACACCCTGAGGCACTGCATCTTCTGAGAGACTTCAGCAGTGTATTCATTTGTGAATCCTTTACACCCACACACATACCTTGTGCTCTTCTGTAGCCGACTCTATTGAGCACACAGTGACTTGTGACCTCTGAACAGTAGCACCCTTAACTCGTCCTCTCAGGCTGCCTCCTTGATGAGGCTCATTGAGTGACTATGATCCATGACTTTCCACAGACATACCCTGAGCTCTTCATTTGTAGTTCCAGAGCATACCCACGCACACCTTGTACTCCTCTGCAGCCTCCTCTACAGGACTTGCTGAGTGAGTTTTATGTTCCTTGGACTCCCGGCAGACCCAGCATATCATCCTCTGATCCTCTGCACAGAACAGCCTCAGTTTCTCTTCATGTCTCTCACACAGATTCTCCTCCGGGGGCTTCACGGGGGGCAGATGAAGCTGTTTTAACATTTCCACGATGTTCCCCAGTTGCCTGTTGGGTCGGAGGCTTTTCCCAGAAGATATTTCCCTGCACTGTGGACAGGGGAAGTTTCCATCTCTTCCCTCCCAGCTCTGGGTGATGCAGGAGCGGCAGAAGTTGTGTCCACAATCGATAGTCACCGGATCAGTAAAATATTCCAAACAGATGGAACAAGTGGCCTCTTCCTTGAGGTCCCCGAGCTGAGCTGCTGCCGCCATGATTCAGAGATGCAGGAAGTAAAGTTACGTTTCATTTCTCTCTCTGTGTGAAGTGGGTGCGTCTGTGCGTCTCTGTGTGCGCTGGGACTTCCGGGTTCATGTTACAGTCAGAGCAGGGAACTGACTCCTCTGCTGCCTGTGCTTTGACTCGAGGTTTCCCTCCTTTCTCAGCTAAAATACCAGCAATTTGGTTTTGTTCTCAGATTCTATAAGTGCCAGAAGCTGGCACCTAAATATGATTTTCTGTAAACTCTTTTGTATTATTTTTAATATGTCAAGTCTGCATAGGTTGATTACAATAATCGTTTAAGAATTGTACAGACAGCTTTAAAATAATGTTGAAGCAATTTCTTCCTGCATTTGCTATTTTGGATTTATGTTTCAAAGCTTGCAAAATACCTGCTTTTGCTGCTGTTTTTGAATTGATACCAGCCTTGCATGAAGTACTAGTCAAGCTAGTCGTGTAAAAGTTCACTTGCTGACGCCTTTACAGTACCAGTGAAGTTTGCACTGCTGCTGCCTGTGATTACCTGTTCTGGGTGTGAGGGAAGCTTGCACTGCTGCTGCCTGTGATTACCTGTTCTGGGTGTGAGGGAAGCTTGCACTGCTGCTGCCTGTGATTACCTGTTCTGGGTATGAGGGAAGCTTGCACTGCTGCTGCCTGTGATTACCTGTTCTGGGTGTGAGGGAAGCTTGCACTGCTGCTGCCTGTGATTATCTGTTCTGGGTGTGAGGGAAGCTTGCACTACTGCTGCCTGTGATTATCTGTTCTGGGTGTGAGGGAAACTTGGACGGCTGCTGCCTGTGATTACCTGTTCTGGGTGTGAGGGAAGCTTGCACTGCTGCTGCCTGTGATTACCTGTTCTGGGTGTGAGGGAAGCTTGCACTGCTGCTGTCTGTGAGTACCTGTTTTTTGTTTTATTTGTTTATTGATTTTCACACATATTATATACAAAGGCACATTATAAGCAAGTATAAGTGCGAGCAACGACTTTAGTTTTACACAAGTGTTGTGAAAATTGTTTAAAACACAATGACACAGCGAACAATACGTGTTCTCCTGTTGGGTTTGAGCAGTTGTACATTTAAAGAATTCCAAATAGTAAGATCCAAGCATGTGGTTAGTACAGTTGTGTTATCGCAGTCCATTGCATTACAATACGTTTTGAGGGACAAATAGATGTTTCTGGTTTTCTTAGGCAGTCAGAATCGTAAAATGTCTGTGTGTACCTGTTCTGTGTGTGAGGGACGACTGCAGTGCTGTTACTTGTGCCTTGCATACCTTTTATGAGCGTAAGGAAGGTTTTAGTCAACATTTTCATTTTTTTTAAAATCTTTTTCTCCTGCATAGGTTATCATTTTCTCAAATTCAAACCAGGGAGTAGACGGAATATACTTTGTGGTTCAAAATCCCCCTGAGTGTTCCCAAACGTGAGCATGTATGGTTGTGTCCTGACTATTCCACACATAAGAGAAGTCTGCACTGTCGCTGCAGTACCCATCCTGTGTGTGGAGGAAGCTTGATCTGCCTGTACCTGCATGATCCTGTACTGTGCCTGTTCCGTGCAGTGAGGGAATGAACATCTAACTGCAGCATATTCCAGAGGAGGGGCTTGGAGGAGGGTTCGGGGGGAGTGGGGCACATCTGCCTGAGCTTCATAAAGTCAAAGAGCAGCAGAAAAATAGGTGGAGGGGGAGCAGAGAGGAGGGGGGTCCACCAGGTGGGCAGTAGCGTCCAGCCGCAGATAGCAGTCCCTATAGCTCTGTCCAGTTGTTTCTACATGTCTTATTTCCACCTCCCTTTCATGTCTCACTCTTCTAGTCTCTCTGTCTCTCCCATTGATTTAGTCTTTCTCTTCCTCCCCAGCTCTCCCTCTTTCCCTATTTTGCTCTCCATCTCTTCCCCCATTTTGCTCTCCATCTCTTCCCCCATCTCCCCTGCCTGCAACCTTCACTCATTCTCTCTTAGTCTGTGTCTGTCTGGCCTTCTCACTATCTCACATGCTCTGCACCTCTTTACTACTTTCTGTGTATCTACCATGTCTGCTCCTGTGCCTCAAGCTCTTTGTTTCCCTTAATATGTGCCTCTCAACCTTCCCCTGCCTTTTCCTTCTCTTTCTATGCCTATCTTCCCATCACTTTATATTTACATCTCTTCTCCACTTTCTTCCCCTTTTATTATTCTCCCTCCCTCAGTTCTTGCCTTAACTTCTCTCTGATCTCTTGTGTGTATTTGTCCTCTCCCTGCCTCTCCGCCCTCTGCTCTTCACCTCCACATTCTCAGCATCCTGCGTCGTAAGGCCTGGTACCCATCCCTGTAGTAAGCACTGTCAGGGCAGGAGGGAGGCATAGAGAGGCTCCCTGTGGCTGGGCTGTACTAGGGGACCAAGGAGCGAATACACCTGCACATAGCTTTGTGGTAACATTTGAAGCCAGCCTCATTATTTTGTTTAATTAAGCATTTTTAAAGCAAAGAGATGGATAATTTCCAGGTTAAAATAGAATACCGAGTATTCCATACCAAGTCTTACACACCTACCAGCTCTTGGACTTTCCAGAACAGTGGAAGGTAAACTCTGGGACATCGACAGGAGAGAGGCAAGATGGCGGTCGCTTTAGACTGTAGTGCGCGTCGACCAGAGCTGTGCCGGTTATGGAAAGGCTGAGATAGATTATAGACTATAAATCGCTCCTATCCCTATTGGAAGATATCCCGCTGAGGACAAATATATGATATTGAGATTGGCGACGCTAATTGGACTGACTGCTCTACGATACTTGGGGAGAGTACGGGAGGCACCAGCAACTCACCTTGAGATTAGCCCAGGCGCTTTAATGGCACCAAGGATATCGGCGGCGGTAGCGGCAGCAAAGACGAGAGCAGCAAGACAGGCGCAACGGGAGCCTGTTGAGTCGAGTGAGAAGTTGGTGAGATACCCCGATGAAACACGCGACATCGCTGTCCCAGCTCCCAAGGCGGCGGGGTGCGGAAAACACTACCAAGCCTAAGGAGGGCAAAACGAAGACCGGCCCTACGGTGGCCGAGCTATTCCGGAAAACTCCTGCGGGAACGGATCCGGGTCAGGAGAGAAAGAGTGGAGACTGCAGAAATGGAGATAGAGTTCAAGGTACAGATGTCACACCAGCACCGGCGTTAGTGGGAGAGACGGATGTCGAAAGTGGAAGCGAGTCGGCAGCTCCGTCATCTGCGTTGGGTGGGGGATGTGAGGCTGCAACCGCTCCTGACGCTCCTGATCTGGTTACAATCTCCAGCAGTACGGGAGCAGATGAAGGTATGGCTATCCCGATTTTCTCCTCTTTCGGAACTGGTAGTAGTGCTGACAATGGAGGCTGCTTAGGGGGCAAGGCCCAGTGTAACAAGACAGCCATCAGTGATCTAGATGGCGCGCTGAATCTCGTACACGCTTATGAGAATACGGAGAGCGTAGAGAGCAGTGTTGATCTAGATACTGAGCTCGATCCCAGCGATTTTTTTCTCCTTGTCGGATGGGGCCGGGCGGTCAGATGAATCTGCCTCATGTACCTCTGACGAAAGTGGATCAGAGGAGAAGAATAGAGATATCGGGACTAATTCAAAAACGGTTTTGAAAAAGGAAAAAAATCATTCTGGTTTGAAGGATTTAGCATGGGACTATTCACCTACTAGTCAACTGATCGTTCCTTGCCCTACCCCCTCTTCTCAACAACAACCTGACCCCCCCTCAATACATCTAGACCCCGTACCTTCAGCCCTCAATGCTATCCTACAGGCTATTGCTGCACATCGGGAAGAAACATCTCAGGATTGGCGTAAGGCGCAGACCGCTTTGCGCAAAGTCCAGGGGGTAGTGCGCAAACTAACGAGGACATGTAGCTCTTTTGGAGAGCGTTTGACTGAAATTGAGTCAAGGATTGTCTCTAATGAGACTGAGACTGCAGCAGTTACAGTTAGGGTTAGCTCTCATGAAGCCGAGTTGACAGATGTTAAATGGAAATTAGAAGAATTCGAAAATCACCAACGAAGGAATAATCTGCGACTGCTGGGGGTTCCCGAGGGGGCCGAAGGGGGGGATGTTCGCTCTTTTGTGATAGATCTGTTTCGTGATTCCATGCCCGAGCTTGCTAGTTGGGATTGAGCCAAAGAAGTTCAACGGGCTCACCGCATGCCATTTACTTTAAGACAGCCACAGAAACCTGGTGCTTACCCTCGTGCAATTCTTATCTTTTTCGGTAATTTCTTGCTCCGACAGGCTGTTTTTGAAAAAGCTAGGCCGGAGTCTAAGCGAACGAGGAATGATATCTCATTTTTGCCACTCGACTGTTGAAAGGCGCTGGAGGCTGCGCCAGTTAATCAACCCTTTTCAGGATAAAAAAGCTCAAGCCTACCTAAATAATCCTGCACGGCTAAAGGTGATCTGGGGAGGAGAAATACAGTTTTTTACCTCAGAAATAAAAGCAAAGGAATATTTAGAAGGGCTGAAGTAGACACAATAGGGGAAAGGGGGGAAGAAAAGAAAAAAAGAAAGAAAAAAAAAGGGAGCAAGAAATGAGCAAGAAAGGAGGGTGGGAAAAGAAAGGAAAGGGGATAAAGAGGAAAATATAATAATAAAACTAGGATCAAGATGTTAAAGAGAAGTAAAATAAAAGTAATAGAAGATCGGGGAGGGGAGGGAAGGAGGGCAATGTTTTTGTGTTTTCTTTTTTTTTTTTTGTGGTTGTTTTCTCTCCTCTGCTGTTGTTGTTGTTTTACTGTTATGAGCTGTTATTGAACTCAGCACAGGGAATTTGAGATAAATCGGTACACGCTCTGGTTGTATTGGGCACGACCATCACGAACAGACCTTGGTGTCTGTATGCCTCGCACTGGGTGTTGGGTGGGAGGGAGGGCCTGTCATGTACAGGGAGGGTGAATGGGAGGGAGAGGGGACAAAACTGGGGGAAAAAAAGCATTTCCAATAAATAACTTGAAAGTAGTGGCAAAACGAATAACTATGAGGATAATTTTGGCTCATTCTTTAATGAGTAACATAAGACTTAGATGTAGGTTCTATCACTCATTTGGAATAATCAAAATGATAAGCTCTGGGAGCTTAATGAATAATCTGAGATGGGGAGACTAACAATTTGTTCTTGGAATGTGGCGGGGATGAATGACAGAAATAACATCTAACACTCGGGGAGTAACTATACTAGTGAAATCATCTATTCAAACAACTGCGCAAAAAATAGCTGATTTTCTCGGGAGATGGGCAATCATAGAACTAGCTTCCGGCGTAACTGTTTGCTCGGTCTACGGCTCGAACCTAGATGACCCTCAAATATTTAAAGATCTTGAATCAGAACTTGTGTTCTGGCCTAAATCGATGGTATTTTGTGGAGATTTTAATATCTCTATGAGATCACCAGATGAAAGCATAAACTATTTAGGGTATGTAGGAAGAAAACCAAAAGTATATAAGGAAATTTGTCAACTTAAGGATATCCATGGGTTAGTGGACGTTTGGGATATAAAAAAACACTCAGATCCTGGGTATACCTATTTCTCGCACCCCCACAGCAAATATGTCAGAATAGATTATATACCTACAACAAGGGACTTGGTTGATCATGCCGAGATCACTAAACTCCCCAAACTACTATCTGACCATAACTCCTTGACTTTGTCACTCCAATTAGATAATTTCACTAGACCTTGCACTACTTGGACATTTGATAGAAAATTATTAGCTAACCAAGATTACATTGCATATATAAAAAATTGGACACAACAATTTTTTTTTACATGAACCGCTATAGTGCATCTAGGGGAATGGTCTGGGATTGTTTTAAAGCTGCCCTTAGAGGCGAAACGATCAGTTATGTGGCAAGGCTTCGAAAAAAACAAGACAGGGAGAAACAAGTATTGATGCGGGAACTGACAAGAGCTGAAGAGCTGAAGAGAAACATATGTCTTTAATATCAAATGGTGGGGAGGCGGGGTCCAGTATGCGTCGCATACTTGTCCTGCAAACAGAACTTAATAGCTGGCTCAATCAGAAAGCAGCAGAAACGTTCCAAGCACATCGAGCCAAGGTGTATGAAAATGGAGAGAGGGTGGGGAAGCAATTGGCGATGCGTACCCGGCAGAAGTCTATATATAACACTATAACCACAATAAAAGCTAATAGCCAGGTATATACGAACTCTGGGGATATCGTCGAAATATTTCAACAGTATTACCAAAAGCTATACCAAAATGATATCCCAGCTGGTTCAGATGATTCGGACAATTCAGAGGAAATAGAAATTTTTATTAGGGAATTTATGAGGGATACAGAAGGAAATAAAATAATAGATAATGATACTAGAGAAGATCTTGACAGAGAAATCAACACTATAGAGCTTCAACTAGCTCTATCAGGCTTAGCTTCAGGGAAAGCAGCTGGTCCCGACAAAATTCCCCTCGAACTTTATAAAGTCTTGGGTATACAAATTTTATCGTATTTAGTAGATCTATTTATCGGTATGCAATCAAGCGGGCACCCCCCTGAATCCTGGAGAGATACTAATATAATCGTTTTTCCGAAGAAAGGCAAGCCAGTAGATTTACCTACATCTGACAGGCCGATTTCCCTGATTAACTCCGATTCAAAACTTTATGCAAAAATTATGGCTAATCGACTTGGGAGGGTTATTGAACATCTGGTCTCCCCGTGGCAACATGGCTTTGTCCCTGGCAAAGGCACAACTGATCACATCCGCAGGGCTATTACTTTATTTGATATTATGTCTAAGACGGAAGACCCAATGTCAATGATCCTCCTAGACGCCGAAAAAGCGTTTGATCGGGTGTCTTGGAGATTCCTATGGGGAGTTCTAGAACAGTGTAATTTTGGGCCAGGGCTTATTAATTCTATAAAGGCCATGTATCAACAACCAAGGGCCAAGTTACAAATGATGGGAATTGAATCCAGACCCATTGATATCTCAAGAGGAACCAGACAGGGGTGTCCTTGCTCCCCGAATTTGTTTGCGCTATATATAAACCCCCTGATTATTAGACTATTGCACAGTCAGAAAATAAAACCAGTCATCGTTGGGGAATATGAGACTAAAATTGTAGCATATGCCGATGATGTGGCAGTTTTAACACCAGATCCCGCTGTTGCTGAAATTGAAATAATTACACACCAATTTGGGCAATATTCGGGATATTCATTAAATAGAGACAAGACGGTTATTCTTTGTACCGAAAATACTATCTTTATTGACCCTAGGATTGTAACAAATACGACCTATCTAGGAGTGTGCCTTACTGCGAAAATTTATAATATTAATAATTTGAATTATGAGGCACTAATTAAAAATATTACCAAAGATCTTCTAAGGGTAAACAACCTACATCTATCCATTATTGGTAGATGCAATTATTTATAAATGAACACACTCCCTAAAATATTGTATTTATTTCGGGCTATCCCCTTGTTTTTAGAGGAAAAAATTATGAAATTGCTTGAGTCACAAATGTCCAGTTTTATATGGCAGTATGGGAAAATCAGGAGATCACTGAAATATTTATCTCTCCCTCAAAACAGGGGGGGCTAGCTGCTCCAAACTTGAGGCTGTACCACTGGGCTGCCCTTCTTCAACAAATGGTACCTCTCCTTGTGATGAATGAAGCTAATCAAGATGCTGTGATTCCTTCTATCTATGAAATAGCATTGGGGAAAGAAGCTCAAGGACTCTTGCTAAGACAAACTGAAGTAAGATATTATTAAAAAAAAACAGATTGAGGGTTGTTATTAGTGCATGGAAGGTCTGGAGACAGGCCGCTAAGTTGATGGAAATCCCGAAAATTAATAGATATAGCCCTCTTTGGCAATCCTCGATATTACCAGCACATGCTAATTATGTAATTGCAAAAAAATGGAAAAGAGCAGGGGTACAAACTGTTGGTAACTTTCTGGGGGATGGGACAGGCCATAGATTTTTGAACATACAAAACACTTTTGGAATTTCGAATAATGACTACTTTAAATTTATTCAAATTAATTCTATCTTAGGGTCCAATACCATCCCTCTTGAAACCGTCCCATTTATGGATGTCATTGTTAGAAATTCTACTTGGATTGGAACTATATATGGCATACTCCAGGAGAAGCTTCCAAGCGATCTAGATAGTGTTGAATCCTCATGGGTCGAAAAACTGCTTAATCCCAACATTGATATTGACATGAGTTTGGTTTTAATATCTCAACTGCTTTTATCCTCAAATCTGAAAGCACAATTATACAAGACAATTTTTAATCTGTATTTTACTCCTGCCAAGCTGTTTTTATGGGGTAAAAGAACAGACGATTCCTGCCCGAGATGCGGGATAGGGCCGGCTACTCTTCCACATATGTTTTCAGATTGCCCCACATTAACATCACTCAAAAATATGGTGTTAGGATTCTGGGAGGAGGTATTTGGACATAAGATGGCTTATTCTAGTACACTTTTTATTCTTGGATATGAGAATACTTTAGGCTTTAGTCGTGAAGAAGAGGCATGTCTTTTTATAGGGACAGCTGTTTTTAGAATAATATTAGCAGCACAATGGAAAGATCCGCATCCGCCCAGCTTTCAGATGTGGTTAGCCAGACTTTTGGGGGTGTACAACCAAGAGAGCCATTTTTGCTACTACAGTAATGCGGTCTAGAATCCTGGGGGAAAAAATCTGGGCACCAATTGCAGCTTGGGCGAATGGAGTTAGGCAACACTAAGAAGTCTGTATATTTTCCGACTTGAGCCGTTTTCTCTTTCTTATACTGTTTTGTATATTTCTTTTATGTATTCTTATTGTCATCATTGAGTATGTATTAATGTTTTTATACAAAGCTGCTATATTTGTTGCTCAGCTTACTTGTTTATCTGTATTTACTGGAATTGCTAATTAAAAAAAAAAAAAAAAAGAAAGGTAAACTCTTGAACAGTACAGTGTTCTTAGAGAGGCGGAAAGCAGCCCCCTGACATGTGTGACACCCTCAGCACAGGTGTAAGAAGCCCCTGACATGTGTGACATCCTCGGCACAGGTGGGAAGCAGCCCCCTGACGTGTCTGACACCTTCAGCACAGGTGGGGAGCATCTCCCTGGTGTGTGTGACACGCTCAGCACAGGAGAGAAGCATCCACCTGATGTGTGACACTCCCTCGGCACAGGTGGGAAGCATCCACCTGATGTGTGACACCCTCGGAACAGGTGGGAAGCATCCACCTGATGTGTGACAACCCTCGGCACAGGTGGGAAGCAGCCCCCTGAGGTGCGTGACACCCTCGGCAAACGGTGGGAAGCAGCCCCCTGCGGTGCGTGACACCCTCGGAACAGGTGGGAAGCAGCCCCCTGACGTGTGTGACACCTTCCGCACAGGTGGGGAGCATCTCCCTGGTGTGTGTGACACTCTCAGCACAGGAGAGAAGCATCCACCTGATGTGTGACACTCCCTCGGCACAGGTGGGAAGCATCCACCTGATGTGTGACACCCCCAGCACAGATGGGAAGCAGCCCCCTGAGGTGCGTGACACCCTCGGCAAACGGTGGGAAGCAGCCCCCTGAATTGTGTGATACCCTCAGCACAGGTGTAAGCAGCCCCTGACGTGTGTGACACCCTCAGCCAGTCCGAACTCTTCAGCCACAAGTACTTTGAATGTGGGGTTTCTGAACCTCCTGCTTAAGAGAGTAAAAAAGAAATGAGAAGCCCAAGAATAAGAGGTTCTCATGGCGCAAACATCAGGGCTTCCTGGAGATGTCGCACGTGTTAGAGGCTATTCCGGGTCAGTGAATCTGTGGCGCCTGGTGAGCTCTGGGTTTGCACCAGCAGTGATACACAAGAGTGTTGTAACTATGGATTTGCTCAGTTCTCATCATCTGACTAGCTTATCGTCTCCTACTCAACTTGCCGCTAAATTTCTAGAAATGTTCTATCACCATGTATGTGCAGCTATTAGCCCTGTTAATCACTAAACTGACCCCATGTATGTGCAGCTATTAGCCCAGGTACTCACTAAACTGACTCCATGTATGTGCAGCTACTTGCCCAGTTACTCATTCAGCAGGCCCCATAAAAGTGCAGCTGCTAGCCCAGGTACTCACTAAGCGGACCCCATGTATGTACAGCTGTTAGCCCGGGTACTCACTAAGCGGGCCCCATGTATGTGCAGCTGCTAGCCCAGGTACTCACTAAGCAGGCTCCATGTATGTGCAGCTATTAGCCCAGGTACTCACTAAACTGACTCCATGTATGTGCAGCTACTAGCCCAGTTACTCAGTCAGCAGGCCCCATAAAAGTGCAGCTGCTAGCCCAGGTACTCACTAAGCGGACCCCATGTATGTGCAGCTGCTAGCCCAGGTACTCACTATGCAGGTGCCGTGTGTGAGAAGTTGGCCTGGCATATGCTGGTCACTAGTTATAGTGGCCACCTTGCACCAGTACAATTCGACTCTTATGGTAGATAGGTTTAAGACAACCTTTTAAAGAAAGCTATCCTAGTGGTAGCTGTGGAGAGCAGCCTTCAGGCTAAGTCTCAGAGGAATGTAAAGCAGCTTGTTTTACCTTATAATCTCTTGAATTACCAAATGAAAGGACACCACACAGGTATATATATCAAATATATATGTATTTATTACTAGACACACTCTACTAATCTCTTTATGAGATTAGAAGCCAGGTACACATTCAAATGTCAACGTTTCACAATAAATTAAGCACAAATATGGCTGGAGCCCTAGGGGCGTACCAGACCATATACTAACAAAAAGGTATAACAATGTTGACTTGCAAAATGACAAGGCCTGGGGAATCGCTGGGGCTTCACTACTGCAGTGTTAGCAGGTAAGTAACAGGCCCACGGGAGACGCGTGCAGTGTGTGAACACAGCCGCGGGTTCCCTATTGATTATAATAGTGCAAGTCGCGGTTTAGTTTTTAAAGCTCTAGGGTACTTCGAGGAAGTCTACAAGCAAGCCACTTACAAGGTAAGTACTTCGAGGGCCAACACACACTAGGGCACTGGAGTGCACGAGTTACCTCACCCAGGGAAGCCGGGTGCATAGGTGTCTTTTGGTGTCGGGTCGCGTCGCTGTTTTCTATGGAGACCAAAGAAGACTTGCTGCTTGCGTCGACTGAAGAAGTGTCCGGTGGAATCATAGGGTGGATTCACGATGCAGAAGACCTGAAAATTGAGGGGACAGTGTTCAAAGTCACTTGCCAGTGACCGGTGGCCAGCAAGATGGATGACCACAGATGTCGCGTGATTTCAGGTCCTCGATGGTGTTTTGACTCTTCGCTCACGAGGTCCAGGAAGGATCGACAATGACCAGCAGCTGGATTCAGAGTGTCCCACAAAGTCTGCAGCTGATGGCGGTGTCGGCAACCGGATTGAAGCCAACAAGCTTTGGCAACTGCAAGTCTCGTGTAGACTGAAGAAAGTCGATGGTGCAGACCAGCAAGGTCTGATGGACTCACCCAGAAAAGGTGAGTGAGGGCAGGCCTGGAGCAACCAGGGGAGCCCTTTTAGTTGATGAGAAAGTCTTCAGGGGACCCAATAGCCAATGGGCAAGTGATTGCAAAGACGCCTCCTCAGGAAATACTTCACAGGAGCCCATGGTCACTTGGGACGGGGTAGGCTGCAGATTTTTGGTGCAAGACCTGCTGGTGGCTTGGGCCATAGATGGTCCAATGCACAAGTTCGTAGAACATTGTTTAGGGTTTGCACTCGACAATAGTGCACGGTCCCCGGGTATTGCTGTTCCCCGTCACTCATGAGGTCCACTCGCCACAGCTTTGCTGGGGACTCACAATGGCCATCGAGAAGTCAGGAAATTTGCTTCCGGGGCAGCAGGGACTTCGAACTCCGCCGGGAGCGGGAAAGATTGCAACCGTTGATTAAGGTTTTTGGTGCCTGCCAAGCAGGGGAGTCACTCCTTGACTCCAAGGGAGATTCTTCTGTCTTCCAAAGGTAGTGGAACGTCGAAGGGCCAGGATTCTTCTTTGTAGAGCGTCGTCCAGGGTTATCTGTTTTGCAATGTCAATGCTTGCTATCTTATAGTGAAGATAGGGGAGGGACTAGCTCTATGACCACTCCTCTCGGAGGGTCAGGGTAGGGGGTGGTTACACCCACTTCCCTTTGTCCAGTTTCGCGCCAGAGCAGGGACAGTTAGCCCCTGAACCGGTTTGAGCTGGCATATGCACAGAGGAGCCTACTGCTCCCCCAGTGCAGGACTTCAAAGCACTCTAAGAGTGCACCCACCCAGCTCCAATACACTAAATCCTGTCTGGAAGGTGGTGACACCTCCCTGTGACAGGATACCCTTTGTTGGACTTCCTCCACTGAGAGTTTCAGTCAGCAGCAGGAGGGCAGCCCAGTGTCTGTGCTGGTGGCATCCATTTTGTGATGCCAGGGCTCTTTTAGATTTCTGTTGTTTAGTACAGTGGGTACATGTCATCCCCTCTAGAAGAGTGGGATCATACTCCCACACCAGTTACTGGTGTGGGGGTAGGATTCCAAGTTGTTTGACACCAAACACAACATATTTTGATGCAGTCATTCCAAAGTTAGTATTTACCGCGAGGTTATAATGCACTTTTTCTTCCACTGCTGCCAAGATCAGCGAAGGAAACAGTGGTTCTGGCTTTGATCCTTTCCCGGGTTGACTATGCCAATGGGCTGTATCTGGGCCTCCCCGACTACATTTTCAAAAAACTACAGGTGGCCCAGAATGCGGCAGCCCGGTTGGTGCTGAACATCCCGGCGAGGACGAGTATGGAGCATCATCTGCGCACGCTACACTGGCTCCCGATGAGAAAGCGCGTTGAGTTTAAGGTCTTGGTCATAGTTCATCGCGCCCTATATGCTGGTGGTCCGTCCTATCTCAGGAAGCGCTTTGCTTTCTATGTGCCTACTAGGCATCTGAGATCGTCCTCTCAGCTGCTTGCAAAAATTCCTCGGGTGCACCTCCAAAGAATCGGGGGCAGATCACTTGCGGTTAGGGCTGCGACGGCCTGGAACTTGCTTCCCGTCTCTCTGCACGCTATTAAAGAACTAAGTCAGTTTAAGAAACAGCTCAAAACTTTCTTGTTTTAACTTTCCCCTCTCTGGGACCTTACAGGCTCGCGCCGGGACACTCCTAGGAGTAGCTGTGCGCGTTATAAAACCCAATAACATAACATAACATAACTTAAGAGTATATGGTTTAACCGCATCCACAAACAGCCACAAGAGAATAGACTCTGCCAGCTGCAGAGGGGTCCTGCTCATGCAGAAGCACCCCCTCACATAGTAAACCAAGCACACTTCCCTCAGAATGGTTAGGGGCTGCTATAGGGGTGGCTGATTGGTTTATATGTGTGTGTATGGTGAGATTATGGAACCTATACCTCAGTGAGGAGTGCTAACACTTTTTCACACAGGCTGCAGTAGCAGGCCTGTGGTATCAGATTGAGAATGATTCCCAGCGGTGGCATAATACATGCTGCAGCCCCTGGTAGGCCTGTGAAGTACCAATGCCCTAGGTACCTAAGGTACCATATACTAGGGGCTCATAAGGTACCACAGTATCCAATCACTAGTGCATCTAATATGCACACCAAGTTGTTTAGAGAGAACAGAGAGACTGGGGCCCTGATTAGCAGGGACCCAGCCAGACTATAGCCAGAAACCAGTGTATACATCAGAAAAAAGTGGGGGCAACATAAGTGCAGATCCTACTCTCCTACACAACCCCCCCCCCCCCAAATGCAGGGACATTAAACTAACCTTGACCAGTTGAGTCTTCATGTTCTAAGTGGAAATACCTTGAGAGTCCATCTGCATTGGCATGTTGGGTCCCAGGTCTATGTTCCACTGTATAGTCCATCCCCTGTAGGGAAATGGAGCACCTGAGCAATTTAGGATTTTCACCTTTCATCTGTTTGAGCCATAGGAGGGGCTTGTGGTCAGTCTGAACTATGAAGTGAGTGCCAAACAAGTAAGGCCTCAGCTTCTTCAGGGCCCACACCACAGCAAAGGCCTCCCTCTCTATAGCTGACCAACGTTTCTCTCTAGGGGTCAGCCTTCTGCTTATGAAAGCAACTGGCTGGTCTTGACCTTCATCATTAAGTTGAGACAGTACAGCTCCCACACCCAGCTCTGAAGCATCTGTTTGAACAATGAACTTCTTTTTGTAATCTGGACTCTGTAAGATGGGGGCAGTGCACATTGCCTGCTTGAGGTCATCAAATGCCTTTTGACAGCTAGCTGTTCACTGAACCTTTTTTGGCATTTTCTTAGAGGTCAGATCATTTAAGGGGGTCACTGTAGATCCATATCCCTTAACAAACCTCCTATAGTACCTAGTCATACCTAAAAAGGCTCTAACATGTGTCTGGGTTGTTGGAGCTACCCATCCCATTATGGTCTGGATTTTGCTCTGCAATGGTTGAACCTGGCCTCCACCTACAAGGTGGCCCATGTACACAACCTGACTCTGCCCTATCTGGCACTTAGTGGCCTTGATAGTGAGGCCTGCTTTTTGCAGGGCCTCCAGTATATTTCTGAGGTGGACCAGGTGATCCTGCCAGGTGGAACTAAAGACAGCAATATCATCTGACTGAGATAAGCTGAGCAATAAGTTTCCATACCAGTCAGAACTTTATTCACCAACCTCTGAAAAGTGTCAGGTGCATTTTTCAAACCAAAGGGCATTACCACAAAGTGATAGTGCCCACCAGGGGTTGAAAATGCTGTTTTGGCCTTGGCATCATCAGCTAACTTGATTTGCCAGTAGCCAGCTGTTAGGTCAAATGTACTAAGATACTTGGCTGAGGCCAAAGTGTCTATAAGTTCATCTGCCCTGGGAATTGGATAGGCATCAGTCCTGGTGACTGCATTGAGGCCTCTGTATTCAACACAAAACCTCATTTCTTTCTTACCACCCTGGGTATGAGGTTTTGGCACAAGGACTACTGGGCTAGCCCAAGGGCTATCTGAAGGCTCAATAACACCTAGTTCCAACATTTTCTGGACTTCAGTCCTGATACAATCCCTGACATGGTCAGGTTGCCTGTAGATTTTACTCGTTACAGGCAGACTGTCTCCAGTGTCCACCTCATGGGTGCACCAGGAAGTCTTACTTGGGGTCAGGCTAAACATATGTCTAAACTGTTGCAGCACTTGTCTGCATTCAGTTTGCTGATGCTCAGTGAGGCTGCTTGCCAAAGCAACACCATCAACTGACCCATCATCAGGGTTCTGTGAGAGTAGGTCAGGGAGAGGGTCACTCTCCTCCTCCTAGTCCTCATTAGTTGCCATGAGCAAGCCCATGTCAGTCCTGTCCACATATGGCTTAAGTCTGTTGACATGGAGCACCCTAAGGGGGCTCCTGGGAGTTCCAAGATCCACCAAGTAGGTGACCTCTCCCTTTTTCTCAACAATTGTGTGGGAGCCACTCCATTTGTCCTGGAGAGCTGCTGGGGCCATAGGCTCCAACACCCACACTTTGTGGCCTGGCTGATAAAATGTCAGGACAGCCTTTTGGCCATGCCAAGCTTTTTGTCATTCTTGGCTAGCCTCAAGGTTTTTAGTTGCCTTCTTCATGTACTCTGCCATCCGGGAGCGGAGACCAAGTACATAGTCCATCACATCCTGTTTGGGAGGTTTGAGAGGTAACTCCCATCCTTCCTTCACTAGACATAAGGGTCCTCTAACAGGGAGCCCAAACAGAAGTTCAAAAGGGCTGTAGCCAACACCCTTCTGTGGAACCTCCCTGTATGCAAACAGAAGGCAGGGAAGTAAAAGGTCCCATTTTCGCCTAAGTTTTTCTGGGAGGCCTTTTATCATTCCCTTTAGGGTTTTGTTGAATCTCTCAACTAACCCATTGCATTGTGGGTGATCGGTAGTAGTGAATTTGTAGTTGACACCACACTCCTTCCACAGTGCTTTTAGATATCCTGACATAAAGTTGGTACCTCTGTCAGAGATGACCTCCTTAGGGAAACCCACTCTGGAGAAGACTCCAATTAGGGCTCTTGCTACCACAGGAGCTGTGGTAGTCCTTAGGGGTATAGCTTCTGGATACCTGGTGGCATGATCCACTACCACCAGTATAAATCTGTGCCCAGATGTAGTTGGAGGGTCAAGGGGACCAACAATGTCAATCCCTACCCTTTCAAAGGGAACCCCCACCACAGGTAGTGGTATCAGGGGGACCTTTGTTGTGCCACCTGACTTGCCACTGGCTTGGCAAGTGACACAGGAGCGACAAAACTCCTTGGTGTCCTCAGACATGTGTGCCAATGAAAATGGGGTACAAGCCTGTCCCAGGTCTTGTTTTGGCCCAAGTGTCCTGCCAATGGGATATCATGTGCTAGGGTATAGAGGAACCCCCTAAACTTCTGAGGTATTACCAACCTCCTGGTGGCTCCAGGGGTAGGATCTCTAGCCTCAGAATATAGGAGCTCCTCATCCCAATAAACGTTATGGGACCCACTAGCACTGCCAGCAGCCTCAGCAGCAGCTTGCTGTCTGAGGGTTCAAGAGAGGGGCAGCACTGTTGCTCCTTACTCAGATCTTCCCTGGAAGGTCCCCCTGCCCCCAAGAACTCAACCTGATCAGGCTCAAGTCCCTCTGGGGCAGTTCCTTCTTCAGGATCTGCTTCTCCTCCCTCAGGAGGGGAATCTGAGATCTGAGACAGGGGGGAAGGCACAGCCTTAACCCTACTGCTCGTCCTCTTGGGTAGCATCTGGTCCATAGTTTCAGGATCCAGAGCTGGTTCAGCTTTATGCATTTTGGCCTGTGACCTGGTCACAGCAAATACCTCTTCAGGTATGCCCAACATCTCAGCATGAGTCCATAATTCTACTTCAGACCAGGCTGAAGTCTCCAGATCATTGCCCAACAAACATTCGACAGGGAGGTCTGCACTGACTACTACCTTTTTGAGGCCAGTTACCCCTCCCCAGGAGAAATTCACAACTGCCAGACTATGGTTGGTCCTGACATTGCTTGCATTGGTCACCTGGTACATTTCACCCAGGATGATCTGTGCAGGGTCCACTAGATCCTCTGCCAACATGGTGACACTAGCACCTGTGTCCCTGAATGCCAAAGCCTGTTTGCCATTTATGATAGGCTGCTGTTTGTACTTGCCCAGATTACTGGGGCTCACTAGGAAGGACATATCAAGGTCTCCCTCAGAAACTAGCAATGCCTGTGTTGGTACTCTGACTAGGCCAGAGTCCACATCAGAACCCAGGGTCAAGCCTATTACACCCTTATTCTGATTATTACCTCCACCAATGACTGCACTAGGGGGAACAGTTGCCTTAGGGGCTGGAGTGGTGGTGGTTTGGTCTTTGGACTTGGTACTATCAGAAGTCCAGTGCCCTTTCTGTTTACAGAATTTGCACCAGGGCTTCTTTTGGCCTTTTCCCTTTGTAGTGATCCAGCGCGGGGTGCTAAAACCCCAACAGCGAGACCACAGATCTTACAACATTCATTCACTCATTCATTGGTGGGGCCCATAACACCAACATTCATTTGCACAGATCTATAGTCATAATACAAGAGGGAATGATTACTCCGTACGCTGGAATGGGAGGGGGGAAATATGCACACAATCCCTGATGAGCAATTCTTCTCTACCTCACCGGGATTTAGACATCACCTAGTGAATCCTCCCATAAATAGCCCATGGATCAGCTGAGTTGTAGGGTAAAGCGATACTTAACTTCTCTAAACAAAATAGAAATAAATCATCACTCAAATAATAATACCGACACAATTCTAATAATAATAATGAAATACTTATCTAAGAGAAAGCATGGAAATACGTCATAATACATTTAATATCCCTGTCAGTATATTTACCTATTCTGGCTAATTGTCGTCATCTAAGTCAGGTTCAATCTGTCATCTCTGTGCCCATAAATGATCAGAAAGTTCTTCAAAGAAATTGGGCATCTAGATCAGTCCATCAGAGTCTCAGGCAGGCCCTGTCCAGCAGAGTCACCGTCCTCTCCGTCAGCGTGGTGTCAGGAATCAATCAAAATAGGAAAGGCAAAGAGTTCTCTCGGCCCTCACTAGTCTAGCATTTTTATAATGAAATAGTCGGAAGTATTGGAAACATTACATGCTTTAGGACAGTGTTGATTGGTCCACTGGGATCAACCCACTAGTTTCCCAGCGCTAAATGTTACGTCTTAAAATTAAACATTTTTAATAATTCATTGGAAACACTTTGCAGCATTTCCGGGTCAAATATAGTTCCACCAACATTGATATCAGTTGAGTAATCAGGTCTCATCTGCTTGGCTTTTGGACCGTCCATTGTCTATATTATTTGTTTTTCAACAAGATCCATGACCATGTAAGTTGCAACAGTTGCAACACTGTATTTCTCGTCAAATTAGGTGACTTGTAGTGTCGTGGCACCATGACAGTTCATAATGTTCAGTTGGTTCTATGTTGGGATTTCTTCCCACCAGTCTGTCTGGAGTTGTATGTAGATTGATTTTAATTGTATCTTCTTTTCTTTCGTTTTGACCGCACAACTCGCAACTGTCTCTTTGCTGGCTGGCATCCCAGACCGGTCGTCCTTGATGTCATCACTAGGTCAGGTTCGATCATAAACCATGGTTTCAGGCAGCGACGCATGCGTCTTTTCACCGCTCAGTTAAAGTGTCAGAGGAATAGGTACAGCCGCCATTTTGTGGCCAATGGCGTCGGGTCAACTTAATAAAAAGAGTACAAAACATAATTAATACGTAGAAAAGGCTATTTCAGTGTCATTCCCTCACTAAACCCTTTAAGTGTATGCATTTATCTAGCAATAAGCAAGACATTTAATGCGCAAATCATCATTTACATCACATAAGCAACGTATAACATGTAATTTCTAATCATCCATCCTTAGTATGCGTACGCAAATTAGTTTACATATTAATTAGGCCATGCCATTGCAGTTCCCACATGTGTTTTTACATTAGTAATGTTGGTTAATTCTCACTCAACAGACTTATTAATAAAATTAAAGTTAGACATTAATTGACTTAGTACTTGACCCCAAAAATAAGGGGGTACACAAAATTTTTAAGAAAACCCCGCTCCATCAATCCCCCCTTTGGTGATTTCTTTAATCACCACATACCACCCAAATTTAACACCTTTTAGCGGAGATTTGAAATGACTTCTTGTTCATAGTTTAGTTTCAGCTTCTTCTCTTTTAGCTTTCTTGTATATTTTCTCTTTTAACTCATCTAAGGCAACTTCTTCCATTTCTATATCTTCACTTCTTTCTTTTCTTTTTAAGTTTTCTCTTTTTGTTTTATTCTTTGATCTTCTATTTCTACAACATATGTATCCTAATCTTAATATTAATAAGGCAACAACTACACATGTTAAAGGAAACAAAATCTTACCTAAAATTGTACTACCTAATTTAGCTAAGAAATCTTTAATAGCAGCAATTTTCTTTCCAATCCTTGTCCATACATTTTCAGCCTCTAAGTGGTACTAATTCCTCATGCAAATCCGTAATATTTTTGATATAGACCTTTAGATCTTTGCTTTCATCAGGAATGTAAGTGCAACAATGTTGAACTTTCAGCATTCCACAGACTCCACCCTCTTTTGCCAATAAGATATCAAGGGCAAGTCGATTCTGCATCACCATAGCACGCATGGCAACCATTTCAGTATTAACCAATAAGAATCCATTAGCAGTGCTTGTTGACAAGCGATCCACTACTGTTTGATAATTTTCTAATGTTTCCTGCATTCAGAGTTATTCCCACTGCTGGTATCAATGCACTAAAAATATCACCTACAATTTCTGTCCAAGATTCTCTTTTTCTGCGCACTAAATGAGTATCTAAGCTATTTACACCTTCTTCTCTGTCCATGTGAAAGTTTTTTGGAAAGACCAAGCCAACATAACATGTGCCATACCAATGGTCTGGCAAACAATAATAAGCCTTATTCCCACAAATGTAATATAATCCAGGAAAGACTGGATCATCTCCACCTCTAAATCCCCATCCACTTGCAATAAAATATGTATCATGGCATTCACTAGTCCCAATAAAATAATAATCGTATTGGGATCTTTCCCTCGTAATACACAATTTTCCTTCCTGAGATGCATCTATAGCCATGGTTGGACTGGCTCCGTTTGCTAATTCCTTTTCTATGTTTGAATCCCAAACCAGTCTATCCATTTTTCCACTTTCTGCTTTCTTGTGCATCTTCAATCTCCTTTCCTCAACCATGTCTAAAAATGTCTTTTCTTCTTTCTTCAAGCTACAAGTTAAATTATTTCTAAAAATATATTCTAATGTTAATTCTTTAGTTTCTATGAAAATTTCTCCTAACACTTTAGCAGTTTTAGCTGGATTTAATTCGTTATTCATAGGCAATTGTCCAAGAATGTTATCTACATCTGAATATTTATATTCTAATTTCTCTGATTTATAAAACAAACTAACTAACATACTACATGTTATTCCATAAGTAACAGGAAGATGATGATATGTCACTCCCTCTGCCACAGAAGAAGGTAACTGCATGCGGACATAGCAGTCCCTTACATCCATTGTCTTCACATATTCATATAATAACTTCGAAAATACATTGTTAGAAAAATCATTAATAGACCTATCTTTGTGTAAATGTGCATTAGTTTTAACTGTTGGTACTACCTTTACCATTTTCCCTATATTAGTTTTGTTTTCAACATGACCTCCTACCGTGTCTATTGTTACTTTGAAAGAAATTACTAGAGCTAGAACGCTCCATAAAAGCATTAAGAATCCTGTACAGCAAAAACATGTCTTGCACCATCTTCTCATGAAGGTACATCTACCTGTACTATTTTCTGTATTAGCCATATTACTAAATGAACTGTGTCTTTTGACTTAGCCTCTGTTGTGACCGGGTTTATCCCTAGGCTGCGAAGCCCCTGCAGGGTTTTTACCAGTCTTACTTTACTTCTTTATTATCTTCACAACTTCTTAGTTCTTATTCAGTGCACCATTTCATTATTCTTTGATTCCTTCTCTTGATTTTGATACAGAATTTCCTGAACTTCCGTTTCTTCTTCTCCAATGTCGGACAAGATAACTCTCAGGATTCCTGCTTCTTCTTCTTTTTCAACCACTTTCAGCAAAGCCTCTTCTGGATTTCCTTGACTGTCTGCCTCTTGCTCTTCTTCAGGCAGTGCCACATACGTCCATTCTGGTGACTTATACTTCTGGTTAGGTTTTCTTATCCTCTTTTCTTCTTGAGTTACAGCTGTTTCTGCTGTCTCACCTTCTTTTGGCTTATCTTGACTTGTGACTTCGTTCACTTGTTCTGCTACTGACGGTTTTATTCTCGTCAACCGATATCTCAATCTTTTTATTTTGTTTGGCCAGACCTCTGATCTGACAATCTTTTTCAATTTTCTTTCTCTGTCACCTTTTTCACCTTTTTCATTCTTCTCTTCTCTCCAAGCTCTCTTTCTCAAAGCTCGGTCTTCTGGTATCTCATTTCCACTTCCCTCAGACTCTGTCTCAACTTGCTTTTCTTTTTCACCAGTTTCTTTGTCCACCTCAGTTGTAGATTTCCCTACTTCTGTCCCTCCTCGCGTCTCCGATACGCAATCTTGACTATTTGTCCCTTCACCTGTCTGGATGTTGCAGTTCCCTACACCTCCTCGGGGGTCTTCCGCAATCTGTCCCTCTCTCTCTGTACCTGTTCCCTGTTCACTTTCTTTTGCTACTTCAGGTGGAATCTCTCTTGAAATTTCATCTGGAACTTCTTGTTCTCAAATTTCTTTCAGGGTCTTTTCTCCAAGCTCCTTTTCTTTCCTTCTTTTCCTCTCCTCTCTGAAGCTTCGCCCTCTTTGCTCCTCTTCTGAGTCTGAGCTGTCGTCAGAGATCTGCAATCTGTGCCTTAGAGGGATACTTCGAGGAACCAGTATTTGTTCTGGTTCTTTCTCCCCCCTTCCAGGGTTCTCTGGTTTTTCTGGTTCTTCGTTGTCTGATTCAGTATTAGACTCTGATTCGTCGTAATACTCTTTCTCTTTACAGCCAACGGGATTCGGTATTCTCAGAGTATGGCTGGCGTGAATCCAGTTCTTCAGTCCAGCACACTTCACAGCTGTGGTCGTCGTTAGAATGACTTGCCTTGGTTTTCCCCACCTGGGAACCAAACAATTTCTTCTCCTGTGCACTTTGATTCTTACCCAATCTCCTGGGCTCAGATCGTGGGCTGGTTTTCTTTCAAGGCTGGTGGCATCCGGTCCAACCTGGTGAAACACAGAATGAACTGCGTCAGCCAGGCCTTTACAGTACTCCAACACCATGTCATCACTTATTGTCATTAGCTTGTTTGCTGGAACGTAAGCATGTCTCATGGCACGTCCCATGACGATCTCATGAGGACTCAACCCTGTGGTTCTATCTGGGGTTGCTCGGATTGTCATCAACACTAGAGGCAAGACATCAGGCCATTTCATTCCTGTGGCTAAGCACATCTTACCTATTTTGTTCTTGATTGTACCATTTATTTGTTCCACCACACCAGAAGCCTCTGGGCGGTAAGCACAATGCAGTTTTTGTTGTACATTCAATGCTTCACAAATCAACCCCACAATCTCATTATGGAAATGCCTTCCTCTGTCTGATTCCAAAGTCACTGGGAACCCGAACCTGGGAATGAACTCCCTCAAAAGCAATTTTGCAACTGTCAACCCATCATTTCTTCTCGTTGGGTATGCTTCCACCCACCGGGAAAACAGACACACCACAACTAGAACATACCTCAATCTGTTATAAGGAGGCATCTCAATGAAATCAATCTGCATTCTGGTGAAAGGCCCTCCTTCTCGACCTATGACCCCTAGACTCACCACTGTCCTCCTTCCAGGATTGAATTGCTGACAAATTAGACATCTCTGACACAGGCTTTCTGCTATAAGCCTGAACTTTGGATTGTACCAGGTCTGCTTAAATGACCTGATCATGGCATCTCTCCCTATGTGTCCCTGTCCATGATACATTTGTGCCATGGTAGACATCATGCTATCAGGCATAACTGGTCTTCCATCTCGATAGACCCATACCTGGTCGGTTTTCCTTGGGGCACATCCTGATTTTTCCCACTGCCTAGTTTCCTCCTCTCCTGCCTCTTCCTGCAGTTGTCTCACTTCTTCCCATGTTCCTACAGCGTTAGTAAACATTAAGGAACAAGAAGTCACCTCCTTCTCCTTTGCCCTGTTAACCGAATTTTGATTTCTTGCACAATACTGTGCCATGTCGTTTGCGAATTTATTGCCAGTTGTGACATTGTCCCCACCTTGGCCATGTGCTGCACATTTTACCACAGCCAATTGTTTAGGCAGCTGTATCGCCTCAATCAATTTCCCAACCGCTTCAGCATTCTTAATTGGAGTTCCACCTGAGGTCAGGAAACCTCTTTGCAGCCAGAGTTGGCCGAAGTCGTGGACCACTCCAAAGCCATATTGGCTGTCAGTTATCACAGTCACTCTCTCACTTTTCCCAATTTTACATGCTCGGGTCAGGGCCACTAGCTCTGCCACTTGAGCGGATCTTACTCCCTTTAGGTAAGATGCTTCCAACACTTCTGATACCGTGCATACTGCATATGCTGCACTCAGCACCCCTTCTTCTGTTCTCAAACATGACCCATCCACAAACATCTCATAGTCACTCTCAGGCAAAGGAATGTCCTTTATATCTGGACGTGGTTTTGTGCTGTAATCAAGGACATCCAAACAATCACGATCTCCTTCATTTCTGACTTCCACATCCACACCATCAGGCAAAAGTGTTGCAGGATTCACATTCACACATCTTGCAAGACTCACATTTGATGCTCCTAAGATAAACTTTTCATACTTAGTCAGCCGACTGTGTGTCATGTACTGAGTACGACTTCATGTTAAGAGTATCGCCACATCATGGGGTACATACACCTTCAAAGGATATCCCATCACAATTCCCTCACTCTGCTCCAAACTTCGACAAGTTGCAGCTACTGCTTTCAGACAACCAGGCAATCCTGCAGCCACTGAGTCAAGCATTGATGAGTAGTATGCAATTGGCCTTCGCAGACTTCCATGTTTTTGGATCAGCACAGAGAGTGCGCATCCGTTTCTTTCACTGCAATACAACTCAAATTCTTTTTCGTAATCAGGCATTCCCAATGCGGGGGCCTCACACAGTCTGTCTTTTAACTGTCTGAATGCTGCCAATTCCTCTTTGTTCAATTCAAGGGGATCTTTTACATCACTCCTTGTCAGCCATACCAGGGGTTTTGCCATCAGCGAGAAGTTACTGATCCACTGGCGGCAGTATCCTACCATTCCCAGAAACATTCTCACTTCTCTTTGGGTCATGGGGGCTCTCATACCTTTTATCATTCTTATTCTGTCTGCTGTTACCTTTCTCAGCCCTTTCTCAATGTTATGTCCCAAATACTGTACTTCTTTCTTACAGAATTGTAGTTTGGCTGGGGATACCTTCAATCCTCCATCTGCCAAATGATTCAGCAACGCTATGGTATCTGTCTCACAAGCTTCACGTGTTTTTGATGCCACAAGGAGATCATCGATGTATTGCACCAACACTGAGCTTTCAGGCATTTGCAAACTTTCTAATGACTTTTTCAATAGCTGATTAAATATTGAGGGGCTTTCTGTATACCCCTGTGGGATTCGACACCATGCCAAAATACGGTTCCAAAACCGAAATGCAAAAATCTGCTGGCTGTCGTGATGCAACGGGATGGAAAAGAATGCATGGCACAGGTCAATCACTGTATACCATTCTGCATCATGGGGAATCTGATATAAAATCACTGATGGATTTGGCACAATAGGACAACAAGGCACAACAATTTTGTTCACTTTTCTCAGGTCTTGCACTATCCTGAACTTCCCATTTGGCTTCTTCAGACCCATTATGGGTGAGTTACATGGACTGCTCAGTATCTCTCTCAAGACTCCTTGCTTGATCATTTTCTCAATTATTGGGGTAACTCCTTCAATTATGTCTGGTGTCAGTCTGTACTGGGGAATGTTTGGATAACTCACTCCTTCTTTTACGTTACTTTTTACTGGGTCTACATTTCTCATTAGACCTACATCTTCTCCTGTGAAATCCCATACCTCTGCTTTTACTGACCTTCTCAATTCTGAGGGTAGCTCATCTGGATTAAACACTGCATATGTCCCAATAGTTTCACACTCTCTGTTAGCAATAGTCATTTTATACAATACATCCTCGTCTGGTGTCTCAAAAGCTATTCCATCAGGCGTACAGAATATGGTGCAATTCATTTTGCACAATAAGTCCCTTCCTAGCAAATTAACGGGACTTGTGTCACAGACCACAAATCGATGCATTTCTGAAAATTTCCCTATACTAACCTTTACGGGTTCAGTAAGATATGTCTTCAACTGTTGGTTAGATACACCAACTACTTGGATTGTCTCATCCGAAAGAGGAAGGTTTTTAACATCAGCTGACCTAACAGTTGATCGAGTAGCACCAGTATCCACTAAGAAGGTAATGTTTTCATCATTAACCTTTCCATCTACAAAAGTTCCTGTCTGGTCTACTTCTAGAGTTGCGCCAAGTACGCACTCTTCTTCCTCCTTTCGGCACCGTCAATATCCTACCTCTGAATCGCTTCCATCTTGCTGCAGCCAATATTGTGTTGCAGCGCGAGCGCGTAATGGTTTATTTACCTGTTCTTCATTGTAGAATCCCGACTCACTGTTAAATTTCTGTATGTTTCTGTTCTGCGGAAAAGGCGGTTTTGGCACCTGATTCAGTGGGGCATTCACCTGCTGCTGCTGCTGCTGCAGTTGATCACCCACCTCTTTCTGCACCTGTGGATTCAATAATTGATTTTCATGATTAGCATTTGGAGGGTTTTTACACTCGGATTTCCAATGCCCTAGCTCGCCGCAATTATGACAAGGAAACTTTTTCTTGGCCTCCTCCAGATTACCTCTCCCTTTCCCATATCTAGGTTTTGCGCCTGGGTTATTGGCTTGCTCGACTATTTGAGCTTCCTGTCGTTCGGCTACTTTTACCTGCGCCCACATTTCCTTTTCTTTCAATTTTCGCTGATTTGCCTCAATCTCATCACTGAAGTACTTAGCATGACCAATACTTCATCTATTTTCTTATTCTGCCAGTCCACTGTGTGCTGCTTAATCATGTCACCAATCTCTGGGCGTAAACCATATACAAACCTGTATACGAAATGGCTCAGATCCTTCTCACTAAGGTTCTCATCACCACTGAACTGCTTGAATGCCTGAATCAACCTTTCATAAAATGCATGTACTGACTCTTTGCTTTCCTGCTGGGTTCTGTCAATTTTTACCCAATCAGTTTCTTTGGGGGGTACCTTATTCTTCAGGAAGACTATAACCTGCTTGTATTTTTTCATAACTTCTGGATCGGGAGCTCCTGTCTTTGGATCCCTAGGATACTCCTTTGTTGGCCAGTTGATCATCAACTTACACTCAGACCACAAATCAGCAGGTACAATTATGTCGAATAGACTATTCAGGTCTATCCACAATACTTTTGACAAATTCACAAATCTGTCTACCTGCCGGTACCACTCAACGGGCTTTTCGCGTAGTCGAGGGAAATCATTTGTGAAAGACAAAATGTCCTGTCTTGTCCACGGGACATGCACATACCCTCCTCCTGGAATCTCTCTCATGGGGTATTCTGTTACTACCTTTTCTTTCTCTCTCACAGGAAATGCTGGAACTGCCCTTTCCGAAGCGTCATCTCGTCTTTTGTACCATTTACTCCTCCATTTGTCTGCATCTCCCCATTTTCTCAGCAAACCAACAATCTCTTTAATCTGGCCTATTCATCCAGTAGTGTTCACATTTTCTATATCTTTCTCTGTAAAGTCGACTCTGTAAGGTTTTTGTAAAGCTTTCACCTTGTCAAAATCTATTCCTCTTTCATTTGCAATTTCCCCCAGTTTCTCATGCAGGTTTCTTGCTCTCCAGGTTGCACTTTTGCAGAGGAATAATATTTCCTCATCCTGGAAGTTTTTCAATTTTTCTATCGGAATTGTTCCGACTATTAATTCTTCTAAAATCATCCGTAATTTGGCCACATCCAATGACTGGGTCACCTGGTCTGCCTTCTGCAACCCTTTAAGCCATTCACTTAATTCTTCTACTGAGGACCCTGACGTGCCTTCAACATTTATTTGTTCCGGGGCTCTTTGTGGTTCCAATACAGTTCCCCTTGTCATTACATTCTAGTTCATAAATGAATTGTTTAAAACACTTGGTTCAAACATATTTATTGTTGGTCCCCATGGATTGTCCATTTGAATCCGTTCTGAGCTCATGATCACATTTTTGTTGCTATAGGGCACTGTCAGACAATTTTCACTGTCTTTCTGTTTCTCAAATATAGGCATCACTGGGCCTATTGTCACTGGTACAGTCACTGCTTCTAGAATTTTAGTCAATTCTCTTATTTTCTCAGTTAATTCTAAGGTAGTTTTAGCTAATTCTGCTGAATTTTCACTATTTCCTCTACCTTCTATTTGTTTTTCTGCTTCTCTCATGGGACTACATTTCCCTACCACTGGTGACATGATCTCTGTTTTGATGGTTCTTAGCGTTTCTCTCATTGGGGCACTTGGAGTTAGGGTTTCTGGTTCTTGTCGGTACGGTGGTGGATTTTTATAAAACACCTCATTCAGAACATCATCATCTGATTCATTCGCTCCGTATCCACTTGACTCACATTATGCCTCTTCTCAGTACATTTTCTCCCTTCATTCTCCCCTGCCATTCTCACAGGATACATTCCATCAGTCATATTCGCATCTCGCCACCTTTTCATCCGATCATCATGTGTCTCATGTCCATATGGTCTACCAAACATGTATCTGTAATTCCGTCCACTTCTCTGTTTTTCTCTTACATGCATTTCGTCTTCCCATTCCATTAACGCTTCATACTGCGTCGGTCTGGATCTTGGTTCTAATTCATTCATCTTATTACGAAGGTTTCTTAATATGGCCAAATTAAAGGAACCATGTTCTGGAAATGCCAGGATGCCATCGTCCTTGGTATATTTTACCCAATTGTCTAACAAAATACAGGTATGATACCCATATTTTGCAATCATTGCAGATGCTGGGGTTTTCGGAGGGGGAAGTATCTGTCCTTCCCTAGTCTTAACTTGCTTGTCCTTCTTAAACAATTTCTTAATTTTCCCAAACCACGTTTTCTTCTTTTCTAGTGGTTGGTAATACATTTTCGTATTTTTCGCGTACCTCCTAGTTCTTTACAATGGTACCGCGATTCTGTCCAATCACAGCGCGACTCTCACTAACGCACCAATCAGGGGCGTTTACGTCACTGTCACAATCTTCCAGTCCCAGCGCGACTCACACTAACGCACCAATAGGAAGCGTTTTACGTCACACTGTCCTTCTCCACTCCTAGCGCGGCTTTACACTAACGCACCAATAGGGAGCGTTCACGCCTCTGAGCTACTGTCCAATCCCAGCGCGGTCGTTCTGACGTCAGCAGCCGCTGCGGCAGCTCTGTTCTCCTGCTCCTGCTCTCGCTGACTGACCCCTCCTTTACAAAGACCGCGCAGAAAATTTTTCCGTATCAATTTCTTTACAATTCTATTAGTAACGACATTAAAACATCTCCATTGTCCGCTTCGCTAACCAAGGGACAGTAAGAAGACCTTTTTCACAAGAATTCCGTCTTTCTCGAGAACAGCGCTTACCTCTGTCCTACTACGGAATCAGTACATTCGTTGATAAAGTAGCACATCCCTCTACCTTACCCTTCTGAAAAGCATCAACTAACCCTCTTCTCTAGATCATTAACGATACCAGAGTTTCGCAATCAGCCTAAATGCTTTTTTTATTCACGCACTTCCACACGGAAAATATAGCACACTCACACAGATTCTGTATTTCCCGAGAGCAGCGCTTACCTCTGCCCTAATACAGAATATAACATTCGTTAACAAAGCAGCGCTTTCCTCTACTTCGTCCTTCTGACAAGCTCAGAATATACCTGCTACCTTTTCAGTAATAAGCGTTATCGGTATGCCAATTGGTTTCCTGGTACTTAAGACCAAAATTTCACAGATAACCCTTCGCTATCATTCACACTCCTCTCACACCGAGAATATTACTAATGACAACACTCGACGATGCTGCCGACTCAAACCCGAACAATGCGCCGTGCAACTTCACTTGTCACACGTTTTCCCGTGTACCTACGGGTAACCACAATCCCGTCTTTCCCGAGAGCAGCACTTCCCTCTGCTCTACTACGGAACTGCTACTTCCGACTTCCTACATCCCAGAAGCCGTGCAAACAACATAAAACTCGACGCAACTCAACATAGAGTGTTAGTACATGAATCGATACCAATCAATAATCAATAAGCTATTTACAAGCAATCGTCGCAATACCCAAGACAATAGCTAACCATCATTCTGCTACCAGGAAAACTGATCCAGCGCGGAGTGCTAAAACCCCAACAGCGAGACCACAGATCTTCCAACATTCATTCACTCATTTATCGGAGGGGCCCATAACACCAACATTCATTTGCACAGATCTATAGTCATAATACAAGAGGGAATGATTACTCCGTACGCTGGAATGGGAGGGGGGAAATATGCACACAATCCCTGATGAGCAATTCTTCTCTACCTCACCGGGATTTAGACATCACCTAGTGAATCCTCCCATAAATAGGCCATGGATCAGCTGAGTTGTAGGGTAAAGCGATACTTAACTTCTCTAAACAAAATAGAAATAAATCATCACTCAAATAATAATACCGACACAATTCTAATAATAATAATGAAATATTTATCTAAGAGAAAGCATGGAAATACGTCATAATACATTCAATATCCCTGTCAGTATATTTACCTATTCTGGCTAATTGTCGTCATCTAAGTCAGGTTCAATCTGTCATCTCTGTGCCCATAAATGATCAGAAAGTTCTTCAAAGAAATTGGGCATCTAGATCAGTCCATCAGAGTCTCAGGCAGTTCCTGTCCAGCAGAGTCACCGTCCTCTCCGTCAGCGTGGTGTCAGGAATCAATCAAAATAGGAAAGGCAAAGAGTTCTCTCGTCCCTCACTAGTCTAGCATTTTTATAATGAAATAGTCGGAAGTATTGGAAACATTACATGCTTTAGGACAGTGTTGATTGGTCCACTGGGATCAACCCACTAGTTTCCCAGCGCTAAATGTTACGTCTTAAAATTAAACATTTTTATTAATTCATTGGAAACACTTTGCAGCATTTCCGGGTCAAATATAGTTCCACCAACATTGATATCAGTTGAGTAATCAGGTCTCATCTGCTTGGCTTTTGGACCGTCCATTGTCTATATTATTTGTTTTTCAACAAGATCCATGACCATGTAAGTTGCAACAGTTGCAACACTGTATTTCTCGTCAAATTAGGTGACTTGTAGTGTCGTGGCACCATGACAGTTCATAATGTTCAGTTGGTTCTTTGTTGGGATTTCTTCCCACCAGTCTGTCTGGAGTTGTATCTAGATTGATTTTAATTGTATCTTCTTTTCTTTCGTTTTGACCGCACAACTCGCAACTGTCTCTTTGCTGGCTGGCAGCCCAGACCGGTCGTCCTTGATGTCATCACTAGGTCAGGTTCGATCATAAACCATGGTTTCAGGCAGCGACGCATGCGCCTTTTCACCGCTCAGTTAAAGTGTCAGAGGAATAGGTACAGCCGCCATTTTGTGGCCAATGGCGTCGGGTCAACTTAATAAAAAGAGTACAAAACATAATTAATACGTAGAAAAGGCTATTTCAGTGTTATTCCCTCACTAAACCCTTTATGTGTATGCATTTATCTAGCAATAAGCAAGACATTTAATGCGCAAATCATCATTTACATCACATAAGCAACGTATAACATGTAATTTCTAATCATCCATCCTTAGTATGCGTACGCAAATTAGTTTACATATTAATTAGGCCATGCCATTGCAGTTCCCACATGTGTTTTTACATTAGTAATTTTGGTTAATTCTCACTCAACAGACTTATTAATAAAATTAAGGTTAGACATTAATTGACTTAGTACTTGACCCCAAAAATAAGGGGGTACACAAAATTTTTAAGAAAACCCCGCTCCATCAGTAGACTATGAATCCCCACTAGTTGCAGATTTTTGGGGCCCTTGTGAAGACTTCTGGTCTTTTGACTTATCCCCACCTTTATCTGAGCCTTTAGGATCTTGCTTCTTGGTGTCACCCCCTTGGTTCTGGGTTTTCTGCCTCACCCTGGTTCTGACCCATTTGTCTGCCTTCTTTCCCAATTCTTGGGGAGAGGTCAGATCAGAGTCCACCAGGTACTGATGCAACAACTGGTTTTGGCAATTATTAAGGATCTGTTCTCTCATTATAAGATTATACAATCCCTTAAAATCAGTTGCTCTACTACCAACCAGCCAACCTTCTAGAGCCTTGGTTGCACAATCAACAAAGTCAGTCCAATCCTGAGTCTGTGCTTTCTGAGTGTCTCTGAACTTCAACCTGTACTGTTCAGTGGTTAAGCCAAACCCATCTATCAAAGCACTCTTCAGGGCTTCATAATCATTAGCATCCTCCTCTCTAACAGTGAGGTGCTTGTCTCTACCTTTATCAGAAAAGGAGAGCCACAAGATTGCTGCCTACTGTTTCTGGGGGACCTGTTGAACTTTACAGGCCCTCTCCATAGCAGTTATCCACTTGTGGATATCATCCCCACTCTGGTAGGGAGGAACAACCTTGGACAGGTTCCTATGGTCTGGAATGTAATCTCTGCCTCTAGGGACACTGTTGCTGCCACCAGGGGTATCAAACCCCTCCTTTTCAGAAGCTCTTTGGAGCTCAAAGGCTTCTCTATCTAAGGCCAATTGCTTGGTTCTGAGGCTAAGCCTAGCTTCCTCATACTGGAGCATCTTGTACCTTCTTTCAGAGGAGGTCTCTCTGGGAAAGTATGAGTTCCTCTGATGGAGAGAATCCTTGTCAGAGTGGTCAGAGTCCCTTGATAGGGACCTAGGCCTCTCTCCCACTCTGTCAACTCTCTTAGGGAGAATTCCTCTGTCCTGTTCAGACCTTTCTGGGTCTGGCCCTTCAATCACAGACTCCAGGTCATCTTGATTTTCATCATCAGACCCAGAGACTATGGTTGACCCACCCCCTGATCCAGATCCACTAGCTCCTATAGCTAGCCTAAGATCATCTGCTACTAACAGATCTATCAGGTGCTGGGATGAGGGACTCCGTCCTAGCTTCAGGTGTCTTTCAACACACATGGCCTTCAAGTCAGTGTAGGCCATGTCCTTGTACTGAGGCTGGGTGGACCCACTGGCTCCACCTTTTAAGGACATTCTAGTGTTGTGCAGTGTTGTACTACCTACACTAGTTTGAGGCCTACTGAACCTAGCTTGAGCTGTAGCAAGGGTGTGCTTAGCCCTTCACAAACAGCTCTAACTTCAGTAGAACTTATTGATACTAAGCTTGACTTTATATGTACCTTGAGTACCTTTAGTGATTTTCAGTTAGTAATTCAAATAGAGATTTTCTGTTAAAACAATGGCAAGCTGTAATCCCACACGCTGCCCACCAATGTGAGAAGTTGGCCTGGCATATGCTGGTCACTAGTTATAGTGGCCACCTTGCACCAGTCCACTTCGACTCTTATGGTAGATAGGTTTAAAACAACCTTTTATAGAAAGCTATCCTAGTGGTAGCTATGGAGAGCAGCCTTCAGGCTAAGTCTCAGAGGAATGTAAAGCAGCTTGTTTTACCTTATAATCTCTTGAATTACCAAATGAAAGGACACCGCACAGGTATATATATTAAATATATATGTATTTATTACTAGACACACTCTACTAATCTCTTTATGAGATTAGAAGCCAGGTACACATTCAAATGTCAACGTTTCACAATAAATTAAGCACAAATATGGCTGGAGCCCTAGGGTGGTACCAGACCATATACTAAAAAAATGGTATAACAATGACGACTTGCAAAATGACAAGGCCTAGGGCCTGGGGAATCGCGGGGGCTTCACTACTGCAGTGTTAGCAGGTAAGTAACAGGCCCACGGGAGACGCGTGCAGTGTGTGAATACAGCCGCGGGTTTCCTATTGATTATAATGGTGCAAGTTGCGGTTTGATTTTTAAAGTTCTAGGGTACTTCGAGGAAGTCTACAAGCAAGCCACTTACAAGGTAAGTACTTCGAGGGCCAACACACACTAGGGCACCGGAGTGCACGAGTTACCTCACCCAGGGAAGCTGGGTGCATAGGTGTCTTTTGGTGTCGGGTCGCGTCGCTGTTTTCTATGGAGACCAAAGAAGACTTGCTGCTTGCGTCGACTGAAGAAGAGTCCGGTGGAATCCAAGGGTGTCAGTGACCGGTGGCCAGCAAGATGGATGACCACAGATGTCGCGTGATTTCAGGTCATCGATGGTATTTTGACTCTTCGCTCACGAGGTCCAGGAAGGATCAATGATGACCAGCAGCTAGATTCGGAGTGTCCCACAACGTCTGCAGCTGATGGCAGTGTTGGCAACCGGATTGGAGCCAACAAGCCTTGGCAACTGCAAGTCTTGTGTAGACTGAAGAAAGTCGATGGTGCAGACCAGCTAGGTCTGATGGACTCACCCCGCGAGGGTGAGTGGGGGCAGGCCTGGAGCAACCAGGGGAGCCCTTTAAGTTGATGAGAAAGTCTTCGGGGGACCCACTAGCCAATGGGCAAGTGATTGTGAAGACGCCTCTTCAGGAAATGCTTCACAGGAGCCCACGGTCACTCGGGATGGGGTAGGCTGCTGATTTTTGGTGCAAGACCTGCTAGAGGGTTGGGCCACAGATGGTCTAATGCACAAGTTTGTAGAACGTTGTTTAGGGTTTGCACTCGACAATAGTGCACCGTCCCCGGGTATTGCTGTTCATCATCACTCGTGGGGTCCACTCACCACAGCTTTGCTGGGGACTCACAATGGCCGTCGAGAAGTCAGGAAATCCACTTCCGGGGCAGCAGGGACTTCGAACTCCGCTGGGAGCGGGAAAGTTTGCAACCATTGATTAAGGTTTTTGGTGCCTGTCAAGCAGGGGAGTCACTCCTTGACTCCAAGGGAGATTCTTCTGTCTTCCAAAGGTACTGGGACATCGAAGGGCCAGGATTCTTCTTTGTCGTCCAGGGTTATCTGCTTTGCAATGGCAAAGCTTGCTATCTTATAGTGAAGATAGGGAAGGGACTAGCTCTAGGACCACTCCTCTAGGAGGGTCAGGGTAGGGGGTGGTTACACCCACTTCCCTTTGTCCAGTTTCACGCCAGAGCAGGGACAGGTAGCCCCTGAACCGGTTTGAGCTGGCATATGCACAGAGGAGCCTACTGCTCCCCCAGTGCAGGACTTCAAAGCACTCTAAGAGTGCACACACCCAGCTCCAATACACTAAATCCTGTCTGGAAGGTGGTGACACCTCCCTGTGACAGGATGCCTTTTGTTGGGCTTCCTCCACTGCGAGTTTCAGTCAGCAGCAGGAGGGCAGCCCAGTGTCTGTGCTGGTGGCATCCATTTTGTGATGCCAGGGCTCTTTTAGATTTCTGTCGTTTAGTACAGTGGGTACATGTCATCCCCTCTAGAAGGGTGGGATCATACTCCCACACCAGTTACTGGTGTGGGGGTATGATTCCAAGTTGTTTGACACCAAACACAACGTGTTTTGATGCAGTCATTCCAAAGTTAGCATTTACCGCGAGGTTATAATGCACTTAAGAGTATATGGTTTAACCGCATCCACAAACAGCCACAGAGAATAGACTCTGCCAGCTGCAGAGGGGTCCTTCTCATGCAGAGGCACCCCCTCAGATAGTAAACCAAGCACCCTGCCCTCAGGATGGTTAGGGCCTGCTATAGGGGTGGCTGATAGGTTTATATGTGTGTGTATGGTGAGATATAGGAACCTATACCTCAGTGAGGAGTGCTAACACTACCTCACACAGGCTTCAGTAGCAGGCCTGTGGTGTCAGATTGAGAATGCTTCCCAGGGGTGGCATAATACATGCTGCAGCCCCTGGTAGGCCTGTGAAGTACCAATGCCCTAGGTACCTAAGGTTCCATATACTAGGGGCTCATAAGGTACCACAGTATCCAATCACTAGTGCATCTAATATGCACACCAAGTTGTTTAGAGAGAACAGAGAGACTGGGGCCCTGATTAGCAGGGACCCAGCCAGACTATAGCCAGAAACCAGTGTATACATCAGAAAAAAAGTAGGGGCAACTGTTGCATTGTGTTATTATAAATTATCTTGTTTCCTTCCCTTTAAATATCTTGTTAGTTTTTGATTGTGGCACATGCTATGCTGTGAATAGATTCTGTTTAGAACTGTTATACTTCACTGTTCTCCTGGCTCATTCTGCATGGAGATCTTCTTCTAGAAGTACTGTGCCTCTGATCATTAAACTTGAAACCATCATCAACCCTTTCTGGAGTCTGAAATGTTTTATATACTTTACATTTTGGCGACGATGGGAGTACCTGCTACTATCTGAGAGGCACAGGAGCGGTACATTATTTTTTTTTTGGAACAAAACCCGGCTCTTTGCTACCGAGATTACTGAGGAGTGAGACGGAGACTACTGCGGACACTTTACAGAAAATCTCGTCTCTTCAAACTGAGGGATACGATTTTTATTTGTTTTGTGGATTTTGAGCGCATTTAAGCGCACTGCATTGTTTGAAACTTGACATCTCCCCACGCGAGCGAGTCTAACGATCGCAAGCCTGCGCAAGCTTTTCTACCAAGGAAGCATTGTGAAGACGCGAGGAGTTCCGTACCTGATTGGTGTCATGGAAACCTGAAGCGTCATCCATCGGGAGAAGGAAAGGTTCTGTGTTCTTCCTGTTGACACAGACGTTTCGTTTCGTAGTGCGAGTCATCACGCACACCTTGCATGAACGGAATGTCTGACATCATCGTCCGCCATTTTAAGAGTCATTACTGAAATTGATTCCATCGGCACTACGAGGAATGTTGATTCATCGCATTTTCAGTTCTCAGTAACGCAATTCACTTGCAACAAAGGTACTTTGTATAATTATAACGTGATTTACCAACGATATATTGATACGATTCTAACGCGATTACCAACGATATTTTGACACACCCAATTGCACATCAAATACTGCCTGAGTTATATCACACGTTGAACTGTGTGTGTAATTTCCATCATTCCAACACTTCGCTGATGTGCACAGCATATCACAGTTAAAAGGTTATCAAATACAAATTTTATTGTTAGAAACATTTTTTATATGTATATGCTATACAAATTATATTAACTGCATTCAAGTCTATATACATTACAAAGGTGATTGTGTTACAGGTAGTGATTAATTAATTAATTGTTCACCATGCAATTTGATTAACCAAATTTCTTCAATCTAAAGGTGATCCTCCTATTCCTTGGGTTAGATGGAAAGAAGAGCGTATCACTTATTTAAAAGCTATTGATTAGGCAAGGATGGGAAATGAAAGGAAAAAAAGTATTTTTCTCCATTGCCTTGGTTCCGAGGGTCAAGCAGTGTTCAGAACTCTTCCTATTGCTGCAGGAGATTTAGGGGGATTTGATGAGGCAATGTTGTGCATAGAGACTAGGTTTAAACCTACTACTAGCATAGCGCTAAATAGGTATAAGTTTTACACTAGGGCACAGAGAGAGTCTGAGTCATTTGACGATTTTTTAACGGCACTTAGAACATTGGTTGTCTCTTGTAATTTTGGAGCTATATCAGACGAAATGATTAGAGACCAAATTATTGTAAATGTTCGGAGTAAGAAAACGCAGGAACAATTATGGATTTTAGGTAATCCTAACTTACATGATACTATTGCCACAGCTAAGGCTTTTGAACAGTCAGGTAAATGGATGAAGACTATTCAAGATGGAAATTTAAAAAATGATAAAAGTGAAAGTAAATCTGATGAAGTGTGTGCAGTGAATAATCCTAGTAGGAATGCTCAAGTAAATAAAATTGTTGGAAAAAATATTATTTGCTATAGGTGTGGGAGCAACAACCATGTAGCTGCTTTCAAGTTTTGTCCAGCGATAGGTAAGAAATGTAACAAGTGCGGTAGAGTGGGACACTTTTCTAAGGCTTGTAAAGTTGATAGAAGCAAAAGTTTTGATAGGAGTAGGACTTATAACAAGAACAACGAAGTTTCATGTGTAAGGTGTGATCAACTGAGTGAGCATACTTGCAATAAGTGTGAACACTCACCTTGTGATGATTCTCAAACTGAGAAAGGAATTGTAGTTGCATTGGTCAATGTGGGTGTCGTAGACGGAGAGACGTTAAATTCTCCCAAATGTGTAGTTAAATTCTTGGATGAAGAGCTTAAGTTAATGGCGGATTCAGGATCTCCATGGACCATTGTAACTGAATGTTATTTCAATGAGAAATTTGGAGAGAGAAAAACAGTGGGGGATTTATGTCCTCCTGATATCATGGCTCAAAGCTTTGATGGTTCTAATATTGATTTCATTGGCTATATAGCCTCTCAGGTTGAATTCAAAGGAAGGACTGCTCCAATTAAATTGTATGTTGCTAAAAAAAGAGTTAATGTCTTGGGTTGGAGAGACCAGTGGAAATTAGGCATCATTCTTAATCCACGAAATAAAGAACCAGTAATGGTTGTTGAAGAAAAAACAGAAAGATGTAATGTTGAAAAGGAATTTCAATGTGTGTTTTCAGAAAAGTTAGGAAAACTCAAGGGTTTTACACACTGTATAAAACTTAAGCAGGGTGCATTGCCAGTCAAGCAAAAATTGAGAAATCTGCTCATCAATGTCAGGGAGGAACTGGGAAAGACATTGGAAGAGATGTTAACTAATGGAGTAATTGAGGAAGTAGAGTCATCAGAATGGGTTTCTCCGGTGGTTCTTGCACGGAAACCGGATAAATCTTTGAGGATGTGCATTGATCTTAGAGCTTTAAATGCCAATATAGTCATTGATTGTCATCCGCTACCCAACATAAATGAAGTTGTGAGTATGTTAGGAGGAGCTACAGTGTTTTCTGCACTTGATCTCAGATCGGAATACCACCAAATAGAGTTATAGCGAAAGAGTCAAGGCATTTGACAGCCTTTATAACACCCCAGGGTTTATTTCAATTTAAAAGAATGCCTTTTGGACTAGCTTCGGCGGCCTCTGTTTTTCAGAGGTCCATGTGCCATCTTTTTAAGAATTTGGAACATTACGTAAAGTGTTTTCAGGATGATATTTTGATCTTCTCTCCGAACAAAGAAATACATACAGAGCATCTCAGAAGCGTTTGTAAAATTTTAAATGAACATGGTCTTACTCTCAAGAGCAAAAAATGCAAACTGTATCAGGACTCAGTGGAATATTTGGGACACACAGTATCAAAGGATGGTGTTTTTCATAAAAAATCCCTTGTTGAAGCTATTTTGAAAGCTCCTGCTCCTGATTGTAAAGATAATCTCCTCTCGTTCTCTGGACTATGCGAGTATTACAGTAAATTTATAAAAGATTTCGCTACAAAGATGGAACCACTTAGAGAACTATCTAGGAAAAATGTAGAATTTGTTTGGGGAAAAAAACAACAAGATGCGTTTGATAATATAAAAGCCGAAATGATCTGTGCCCCAACACTCAAGCCATATTCTATGAACAAATTGTGTGTGCTCACAGTTGATGCAAGCCTTTATGGTTTGGGTTGTGTGTTGTCACAACGAGTTGAGAAGGAGGAGTGGAATGTAGCATTCGCTTCCCGCACCCTCAATACAACTGAGAGGCGGTATGCAGTTATTGAAAAGGAACTGTTAGCATGTGTCTGGGGAGTGGAGCATTTTAGAAATTATATTTGGGGTGCTAGGTTTGTTTTAAGAACAGATCACAAACCATTAGTTTCCATTTTGTCTCCTGGAGGAGGGTTAAAAGCTACTGCTCGTATCGCCAGATTAATGTCACGCCTGCAAGAATATAGTTTTGATATTGAATATGTCCCGGGAAAGATTATTGTTACTGCAGATTGTCTGTCAAGACTTCCGTGTGTCACGAGTGATGAGAATGTGGATGGGGAAGTGGTTGCTGGTATCACTGAAATAATTTCTGAGAAATTTGGTTCTCTTACTGAAGAAATGTGGAAGAGGGCTATGGAGGAGGATGTTCTTTTGAGTAGAGTTATTGAGTACACTAGGATAGGGTGGCCATCCAAAAGTGATATTCCAGCAGATTTGGCTCCTTTCTGGAAAGTTTCAGGAGAACTTGTTGTAGAAGGTGGTATGGTTTTCAGACAAGGAAAATGTATTCCTCCTTCATCACTTCGTGATCACATTTTATCTGTGAGCCATGAGAGCCATTTGGGTATGTCGGCTATGAAAAGATTGATTAGATCCGTGTTTTGGTGGCCTGGTTTGGATAGGTTTGTGGATAAGGTTGTGAGGGAATGTCCAGAATGCGTCACTAGTGACAAGATGTGTAAGTGTGATCCTGCTCCTTTGATTCCTGTACGATGGCCAGATCATCCCTGGCAAAAACTTGGTTTGGATATTGCTGGACCTTTCAATTTCTTGCCACAAGACTGTAGGTTTGCCTTAGTATTGATTGATTATCATTCGAAGTGGCCGGAGGTCAAACTTGTACCTCGTCCTACTTCTGAAAGTGTGATTTTGTTTTTGAAAGAAGTTTTTGCTCGGGAAGGCTACCCAGAAATTCTTATTTCAGAAAATGAAGTGCAGTTCAAGTCTTGGGAGATGTTAGAATTTCTTAAGTTTTACAATATCAAACATATGACCACAGCTTTGTATGAACCTCAGGGTAATGGGCAAGTGGAAAGATATAACAGAGTCCTTAAACAAGATATCATGTGGGCACGTAATTTTGGTGCTCATTGGAAGGATAAGTTAAGAGAAAAACTCTGGTTGTATCGCATAACTCCACATGCTACCACGGAGATTTCACCTTTTCGTTTGTTAAGAGGTAGGGATCCTATTTCTAAATTGTGTCCATGGTGGTTTAGAAAGACTATGAAAAATTGCAACTCGGATATCTCTCTGGACAAAGTAGCTAAAAAAATAGAAGTCAAGCAATATATGAGTAAGTGCAACTATGATCTCCGTATGAAAGTTAAGGAACCTTCCTTTGTTGTAGGTGAATGGGTCAGAGTGCGGAAACCAGGTTTGGTGCACAAGGGTGAATCCAAATTTGGTAGACCTATTAAAATTGTTAAAGTTAATTACAATAGTGTTGTCACCCAGGATGGAAAAATATGGAATGTCAGACGTGTTACTAGATGTATTGAAACCAATCGTGATTCTCCTGAGGGATGTGTTGCATTGTGTTATTATGAATTATCTTGTTTCCTTCCCTTTAAATATCTTGTTCGTTTTTGATTGTGGCACATGCTATGCTGTGAATAGATTCTGTTTAGAACTGTTATACTTCCCTGTTCTCCTGGCTCATTCTGCCTGGAGATCTTCATCTAGAAGTACTGTGCCTCTGATCATTAAACTTGAAACCATCATCAACCCTTTCTGGAGTCTGAAATGTTTTATATACTTTACAGCAACATAAGTGAAGATCCTACTCTCCTACACCGTGTATGTGCAACTGCTAGCCTGGGTACTCACTAAGCAGGCCCCATGTATGTGCAGCTGCTAGCCGAGGTATTCACTAAGCGTGCCCCATGTATGTGCAGCTGCTAGCCCAGGAATTCACTAAGCGTGCCCCATGTATGTGCAGCTGCTAGCGCAGTACTCACTAAGCATGCCCCATGTATGTGCAGCTGCTAGCGCAGGTACTCACTAATGGGGCCCCAAACATGTGCGGATGCTAGCCTAGGTACTTACTAAGCGGGCCCCTTGTATGGGCAGCTGCTAGCCCAATACTCACTAAGTGGGTGTCATGTATGTGTAGCTGATAGCCAGGGTACACACTAAATGGGCATCGTGTATGTGCAGCTGCTAACCCTGGAACTCAATAAGCGGGCTCAATACATGTGCAGCTGCTGCCCAGCTACTCGCGAAGCTGTCCCTATACATGTGCAGTTGTTGCCCAGGTACTCACTAAGTGGGCCCCATACATCTGCAGCTGCTGCCCAGGTACTCGCTAAGGCCCTATGTGTGAGCAGCTGCTAGCACAGGTATTCACTAAGGGGCCCCATACATGTGTGGCTACTAGCCAAGGTACTCACAAAGCGGGCCCCATGTATGTGCAGCTGCTGCCCAGGTACTCACTAAGCGGGTCCCATGTATGAGCAGCTGCTAACCCAGGTGCTCACTAAGCAGGTATGTGCAGATCAGTTGACTGGGGGTGAGTGCTTGCAATGTTCAACACTCCGTCCCATCATCTCCTTTGGTTTTGCTTTGTTCGCCCTAAGTTGGCAGGGTATACCCAGACGTGGGTCCCTTGCTCACTTTGCCACTGGATTCAAGCTAGCCTGGCTGATGACGGCTGATTAGCCAGAAACCGGTCCCAGGATGCTTGTTTCCGGTCCAGGGAAGACATGGCGTGGCAGTTCGGGCTGGACTGTTCCCATGAGCCACAGAATCAGACTGATTTGCCTATGGCCATATCTGAACTGGGGTGGCGGAGTGAGCTGAACAATGATGATGGATTAAACCCAGATCAGTTGACTGGGGGTGAGTGCTTGCAATGGTCAACACTTAGTCCATCATCTCCTTTGGTTGTGATTTGTTCGCCCTAAGTTGGCAGGGTATATATGCCCAGACGTGTGTCCTTTGTTCACTTTGCCACTGGATTCAAGCTAGCCTGGCTGATGACGGCTGATTAGCCAGAAACTGGTCCCCAGATGCTTGTTTCCGGTCCAGGGAAGACATGGCTTGGCAGTTCGGGCTGGACTGTTCCCATGAGGCATAGGGTCAGACTGATTTGCATATGGCCGTGGCTGAACTGGGGTGGCGGAGTGAGCTGAAGAAGGATGATGGATTAAACCCACATCAGTTGACTGGGGGTGAGGGCTTGCAATGTTCAACACTCCATCCATCATCTCCTTTGGTTTTGCTTTGTTCACCCTAAGTTGGCAAGGTATGCCAGACGTGGGTCCCTTGCTCACTTTGCCACTGGTTTCAAGCTAGCCTGGCTGATGACGGCTGATTAGTCAGAAACCGGTCCCAGGATGCCTGTTTCCGGTCCAGGGAAAGCATGGCTTGGTAGTTCGGGCTGGACTGTTCCCATGAGGCACAGTGTCAGACTGATTTGCATATGGCCATGTCTGAACTGGGGTGGCGGAGTGAACTAAAGAATGATGATGGATTAAATCCAGATCAGTTGACTGGGGGTGAGTGCTTGCAATGTTCAACACTCCGTCCATCATCTCCTTTGGTTTTTCTATGTGCAGCTGCTGCCCAGGTACTCACTAAGCGGGTCCCATGTATGTGCAGCTGCTACCTCAGGTACTCACTAAGCAGGCCCCATGATTGTGCAGCAGCTGCCCAGGTACTCACTAAGCAGGCCCCATGTATGTGCAGCTGCTGCCCAGGTAGTCACTAAGCGGGCCCCATACATATGCAGCTGCTGGCCAGGTTCTCACTAAATGGGCCCCATGTATGTACAGCTGCTAGCCCAGGTACTCACTAAGCGGGCCCCATACATATGCAGCTGCTGTCCAGGTACTCACTAAGCGGGCCCCATACATGTGCAGCTGCTCCCAGGTACTCACTAAGCAGAACCCATACATGCGCAGCTGCTGCTCAGGTACTCACTAAGCATGCCCCATGTATGTGCAGCTGCTGCCCAGGTAGTCACTAAGCGGGCCCCATACATATGCAGCTACTGGCCAGGTTCTCACTAAATGGGGCCCATGTATGTACAGCTGCTATCCCAGGTACTCACTAAGCGGGCCCCATACATGTGCAGCTGCTGTTCAGGTACTCACTAAGCAGGCCCCAATCAATCAATCAATCAATCAATCAATCAATCATTTGTAAAGCACACTACTTACCCGTGAGGGTCTGAAGGCGCTGCGGGGGGGGGGGGGGGGGGAATGCTGCTACTGCTCGAAAAGCCAGGTCTTGAGGAGTCTTCTTTTTTTTTTTTGGGAGAGATTTATATATCGCGAACTTGAGCTGAATCCAATCAGGCATCAGAGCGCTTTACATAGCACCAGTTACGTTACATTAGGACACACATTCATTCTTTGTTAGGCACGGGGAGATTAAGTGATTTGCCCAGAATCACAGGATGTTCAGCGTCATTACCGAGACTCGAACCCAGTTCCCCAGGTCCGAGGTCAAGCGCCCTGGCCGTTAGGCCAACTCCTCTCCCCTGCTGAAGGTCAGCAGGTCTTGGGTCTGCCGTAGGTGGGTGGGAAGGGTGTTCCAGGTCTTGGTGGCGAGGTGGGAGAATGATCTGCCGCCGGAGGTCGCTCTTCGGATGCGGCGGACGGTGGCAAGGGCGAGGTTGGCGGAGCGAAGCTGGCGGGTGGGGGTGTAGAAGCTGAGTCGTCTGTTGAGGTACGCTGGTCCGGTGTTGTAGAGTGCCTTGTGTGCGTGGGTGAGGAGCTTGAAGGTTATCCTCTTGTTGACGGGGAGCCCGTGTAGGTGTCTCAGGTGGGTTGTGATGTGGCTGTGGCGAGGGATGTCGAGGATCAGGCGTGCAGAGGCGTTCTGAATGAGTTGAAGTCGTTTAAGGAGATTGACCGAGGCTCCTGCGTAGATGGAATTTCCGTAGTCCAACCTGCTGCTGACGAGGGCCTGGGTGACCGTTCTTCTCGTTTCGGTGGGGATCCACTTGTAGATCTTGCGGAGCATGCGGAGGGTGTTGAAGCAGAGACGGTGAGACGGCGTTGACCTGCTTTGTCATGGAGAGAGTAGAGTCGTGGATGAACCCTAGGTTGCGTGCGTGTTCGGTGGGTGTTGGAGCTGTTCCCAGTGCGGTCGGCCACCAGGAGTCGTCCCAGGCCGAGGGGGTGGAGCCGAGGATGAGGACTTCTGTCTTGTCCGAGTTTAGCTTCAGTCGGCTGTTCTTCATCCACTCGGCGACGCCTTTCATTCCTTCGTAGAGGTTGGTTTTGGCGGTGTGGGGGTCCTTGGTGAGGGAGAGAATCAGCTGGATGTCATCAGCGTAGGAGATGATGTTGAGGTCGTGCAGTCGGGCGATGTGGGCGAGTGGTGCCATGTAGATGTTCAACAGCGTTGGGCTGAGGGATGAGCCTTGGGGTACGCCGCAGATGATCTCGGTGGCTTTGGAGTGGAAAGGGGGGAGGCGGACGCTCTGTGTTCTGCCGGAGAGGAAGGAGGTGGTCCAGTCCAGGGTCTTCTCTTGGATCCCGGCGTCGTGGAGGCGTGTGTGTAGTGTATGGTGGCAGACCGTGTCGAAGACGGCTGACAGGTCCAGGAGGATTAGGGCCACGGTTTCTCCGTTGTCGAGCAGGGCCCTGATGTCATCGGTGGTGGCGATGAGGGCAGTTTTGGGGCTGTGGTTGCTGCGGAACCCCAACTGGGACGGGTCCAGGATGCTGTTCTCCTCGAGGTAGCAGGTCAGTTGTTTGTTGACGGTCTTCTCGATGACCTTCGCCGGTAACGGGAGCAGCAAGATGGGCCAGAAGTTCTTGAGGTCCTTGGGATCCGCCTTGGGTTTCTTGAGTAAGGTGTTGATCTCGGCGTGCTTCCAGCTCTCCGGAAATGTCACTGTCTCGAAGGAGATGTTGATGGCTTTCCGTAGATGGGGTGCAATGGTGGTGCTGGCTTTGTTGAAGATGTGGTGTGGATATGGGTCTGACGGAGATCCGGAGTGGATGGTGTTCATGATTTTGATGGTGTCGTCGTCGCTTATGCTGGTCCAGGCGAGCAGACGGTCGTTGCGGATGGTTGTCATGGGGGCGGAGGTCTCAGTGGTTGTCGGGGCGGTTGTGGCGTTGAAGCTGTCATGGATGTCTGCGATCTTGCGATGGAAGAAGGTGGCAAGGGAGTCGCACAGGTCTTGCGAAGGTGGGATGTCGTTGGTGTTGGAGCTGGGGTTGGAGAGTTCCTTCACAGTGTTGAAGAGCTCTTTGCTGTTGTGTGCGTTGTTGTCCATGTGGTCTTTGAAGGAGGCCCTTTTGGCGGATCTGATGAGGTGATGGTGTCTGCGGGTGGCGTTCTTGTGGGCTGCGTAGCTGTCTGGTGTTCGTTCACGGTGCCATTTCTTCTCTAGCTTTCGGCAGGTTTGCTTGGAGCCCTAGAGGTCTTTAGTGAACCCGCTAGCTTTCTTGCTGGTGTGGCTGTTGGAGGGTCTTTTGATCGGGGCGAGGGTGTTGGCGCAGTCGTCGATCCACTGTCTGAGGTTGCGGGCGGCGGAGTCGGGGTCGGTGGGTAGGCTCCGGGCGAGGGTGGTGGTTAGCTGGTCTTCAGTGACTTTGCTCCAACAGCGGCGAGGGATCTGTTGGGTGCGGTGGTGCGTGGTGGGTTTCCGGAAGGTGAAGTGGATGCAGCGATGGTCAGTCCAGTGGAGTTCGGTGGTGTGGTTGAAGGAGACGTGGGAGCTTGCGGAGAAGATGGGGTCAAGCGTGTGCCAGCAGAGTGGGTGGGTGTTGTGACGAGTTGTCTGAGTCCGAGGTTGGCGAGGTTGTTGATCAAGGTGGTGGAGTTGGTGTCGTTGTTGTTCTCGAGGTGGAAGTTCAGGTCTCTGAGGAGGATGTAGTCTGTGGAGGTCATAGCGTGTGTGCTGATGAAGTTGGCGATGGAGTCGCTGAACTGAGGCCGAGGTCCGGGGGTCTGTAGATCAGAGTTCCTCTGAGGGTGGTGTTGGGGTCGGTGTGGATCTGGAAGTGCAGGTGTTCGGTGGTGCTGAGGGTGTCGTCGGTGTTGGTCGAGACTCTGAGAGTGTTCCTGTGGACGATGGCGATTTCTCCTCCTACTCCTTTGGTGCGGTCCCTGCGGGTGATCTTGTAGCCTTCCGGGATGGCTATGGCGATGTTGGGTGCCGAGGAGGGGTTCAGCCAGGTCTCCGTCAGGAAGGCAACGTCTGGGAAGGTTGAGTCGAGTAGGTCCCAGAATTCAACTGCGTGCTTGCGTACGGAGCAGGTGTTGAGAAGAATGCATCTGAGGTAGTTGGGTTCTTTCCTGGTCAGTGGATTGGCAGGTCGGATGCTGGTGAAGCTGCAGTTCCGTCAGGAGAAGGGACCTTGGGTGCGCTTCGGGGCGGCCAGGAAGCAGGTGTGTTATCGTCCGGTGTTGAGTGCGTGGAGGGTGCAATGTGGCGTTCGCGGGGACCAGGGGTTCTGGCGCTGGGCGCGGTCCAGGCGCGGACGGGCACAGACGGGCTTGCCTTAGGCGCGCCTTCAGCACGCCAGCGGTACACCTGCTGCGTGCGTCCACTGCGTTGCCACGCAGCGGCCGCCATAAGAAGGGGAGGTGGGAGGGAGGAGCAGCTGGGAGGAGGGAGCAGACGAATGGGCGAGCGTGGGGGCGGGGACACAGGGGACTCCGCGGCGGGAAAACGGGGGATGGCGAGGGAACAGAAGGAAAAAGAGGGCACAGAGTACAATGGGGAGGAGGAAAATGAGTCAATTAAGCATTAAAAACAGAGGCAATACGGTACAAAGCAGATGGGGTGGGGCCGCAGGGGAAGCAGCGGCGGGAAAGACGGGGCAGGGAGCGGCAAGGGAACAGAAGGTGAAAGAGGGCACAGGGCACAGAATACAAGGAGGGAAAACGGAACAAATGAATAATAAAACAGAAGAAGGAGAAAAAAAGAGAAACAAGTTAAGCAGTAACACAGAGGCAAAACAGTACAAGCAAAAACAACATAAGCAATACAGCATAAGCAGAGCAAACCTACGGCAAACCACTGCCTCGAACTCGCGGCAGAGGCAGCAGCAGTGACAGGGAACACGGGCACAACAGGTGGTGCTGTTGCGGCGTGGGAGCGACCTGCCTGAAGCAGCGTCAAGGGTCGCCCCATACATGTGCAGCTGCTCCCAGTTACTCACTAAGCAGACCCCATACATGCGCAGCAGTTGCTCAGGTACTCACTAAAAGACCCCATACATGTGCAGCTGCTGCTCAGGTACTTACTTAGCGGGCCCCATGTATGTGTAGCTACAAGCCCAGGTACTTCCTAAGCGGGTCCCATGTATGTGCAGCTACTAACCCAGGTACTCACTAAACGGGTCCCATGTATGTGCAGCTGCTTCCCCGGTACTCACTAAGTGTACCACATACATGTGCAGCTGCTGCCCAGGTACTCACTAAGCGTACCATAGACATGTGCAGTTGCTGCCCAGGTACTCACTAAGCGTACCACAGACATGTGCAGCCGCTGCCCAGGTACTCACTAAGCGTACCACATACATGTGCAGCTGCTGCCCAGGTAGTCAATTAGACAAAAGATGGTACATAAGCAATAGTTACGGCATCAACATCCTGTGATTCTGGGAAAATCACTCAGGCCCAAAAAAAGATGAGTCTGACCTTGTGTAGTGTAATTTGGAGCTCCTGTAAAGGCTCTAATGCCCTTGGGCCACGATCGCGAGACATAAAACTGTGCCAGTTCCCACGTGGCTTGTAGGTGATAATTATCTCACTAGCTCTTTTCCTGCCTTTTTAGGTCACGCCTACGCAGCGCGCATGCGCTGCTTAGGGGGGGCCTCTTGGAATCGATCCGCTTTTTTCCCCAAAAAACGTGCACGCGTTGCATTGCTTTCAATGACAATGCGTGCACATTTGGCAATTCCCTTGCAGGAGCGAGCTTTGGAACCATCTTTTTGTAATTAACAGAAGGTTCCTGCTCACTCCCGCAAGGGAAACGGGTGCAGTCCCCCTCCTCTCTCCCCTCCCCCCTGCTGCCTCCTCCTCTCCTCGTCAATCTTTTTTTAAATTTTATTTTTTTACTTTTAGTGCGAGGCACACGCGTGCCTGTTTAAAGATGGTTTGTCAGCTTTCACAGCAATTAGGTTTTACAGGAGCCATGATAAAGCAAACTTTGACAAAGCCAAAATGATTGCAAAGCGGAATCTATTTTTCCCTGGTGCGCCCTTATCTAGCTACATTTTATTTGTTTCTTACTCCGGCACTTTACTGGGCCAGCTGGTTTACAGCCTGCCCGACTCTAAAAGTGTCTGAAGGTTTAATCAAAGTTTTGATGCCTGCAAATCCTGGGTTGAAATCCTGCGGTAATGGCCTTGGGAAAATCCACAGCACTACATAAACCTACGTGTCTTCCAGAGCGTATTGCTAAAAGGCCACCTTACTGTGATTTACATCAGAGGGATCCCAGCACAGCTGGTCGTAGCCCGCGTAATATCTGATATATGCTACGCCAATATGGTTCATGCTGGAGGCATAAGGGCGCATATGCCCCTCCTGAGTAGGGCGTACTATGTGTGTGCAGAAAGAAACACTACAGCTCCCTTGCAACTTTAAGCTTTGTTTTTATTTATTTATTTATTTAATGCCTTTTTATAAAGCGCGGACTTTACCCGAAGGTGTCAGAGCGCTGCACAATAGAACCAGTTACGTTACATGAGAGAAATGTTACAAAATAGAACGTTACAAAAATAGCAGGACACAGTATCAAACACAGCAGGCAAGAGGAGGTAGGGAAAAACATAGAAGGAAAGAACACAATATCAAACACAGAAAGCAAGGAATGTACAAAAATATATTACAAATTTACAATAACTAACGAACTTCCTGGCAGGGTCTGAGAATGAAGGAATTAGTTCTGAAAGTGTCTTTGGAATAGAAGAGATTTGAGGTCAGCTTTGAAGATCCAGATGGAGGTGGTGGCACGGAGCAATGGAATAAGCGAGTTCCAGATTCTCACCGCATTACCTGAGTACGATTGAGCCATCGATTTTTCCCTTTTGAAGGTGGGGGGCTCAAGCAGAAACGTTTCTGCATTACGAGAAGGTCTCAAGCCTCCAGAAAATTTCAGTTTATACGCCAGATAGCTAGGGGAGGAAGTGTGCAAGGCTTTGTGGGTGATGCAGGCCGTTTTGTAAATAGCTCTTGCCTCGATGGGAAGCCATCGGAGAGAAGACAGGATAGGAGTGATGTGGTCACTTCGTTTCGACTCTGAAATGAAGCGAGCTGCTGAATGGAGGACGAATTTGAGGGGGGAGAGGTGAGATTTGGGTAGGCCAGTCAGAAGAGAATTACAATAATCTAGTCTAGAGAGAACAAGCGATTGGACCAAGGTTTTTAGGTCTTTCTCCGGAAGGAACCGACGAATCCCCCACAGTAGGCGCGTGCGCTCTTGGCAATGGAGTTGATGTGTGAGATTAGGTTGAGTCTTTTGTCAAGCATGACACCAAGGGATTTAGCGCCGTCGACAATGATGGGTTTACTGTTGAGTAAGTTCGGCTGATCCATCCAGGATTGGACAGGAGGCGGGCAGATAGATGTAGATAGGAGGAGGCATTCAGTTTGGGAGGGATTGAGAATGAGTTGGTGAACTAACATCCAGTTGTGAATAGAGTTGAGAGTAGAGTTGAGTAGTGAGAGATCTTGTGAGGAAGACACCTTGAGGTAGATTTGGGTGTCATCCGCATAGAGATGTAAAGGATTCCAGATTTGCTTAGAAGGTTCCCTAATGGTTCCAGATAGAGATTAAACAGAGTGGGTGCAAGGATAGAACCTTGAGGGACGCCTTGACCAACCACCAGTGGAGACGATAGACTGTTCGCAATCTTAATCATTTGAGATTTGTCCGAGAGGAATGAGGCAAACCATTTAAGCACTGTGCCTTCCACGCCCATTCTCTGTTGAAGAGTGTTAAGGAGGTTGTTGTGATTAACAGTGTCAAAGGCTGCAGAGAGGTCAAGAAGAATCAGAAGGCACGATTCCCCCGAATCAAGTATATGCAGCGCATCATCGATCACTTGCAGCAGGGCTGTTTCAGTGCTGCAATTTTGAATAAAGCCAGACTGCAACACGTCAAGGAGATTATTGTCCATAATGTGTTGGGAAAGTTGTTTTGCAACACATTTTTCTGTGATTTTTGAAAGAAAAGGGAGATTGGTGATGGGGCGGAAGTTGTTGAGGTCATTCGCAACTGCTGAGGTTTTTTTTTAGAAGAGGGGTAACCTGTCCTGTTTTGAGGACAACTGGGAGGGAGCCTTGGCTGAGGAAGAGGTTAACTAGCCTGGTCCAATAAGAGAGGGTTTTGGTATAGAAATCGATGGCGATGACACTAGGTATGGGGTCAGAAGAATGGTTGGAGGGTTTGGTTTCGAGGATGCATTTGAGGAGGTCATCTTCCGAGATGGCGGCAAAGTTCTGCCAAGTGACTAAGGATTTTCGCTCCTCAATGGGGGTGGGGTTGGTAACCTGATCCACGAGTGATTTGACCTTTTCATCAAAGAATATAGCTAATTCAGTTGCTTTCTTTGAAGCATCCTCAGGTTTGATGGTTTGGGGAGAGCAGTTTGGGTTTTTGATGAGGTCAAAAAGTTTTTTGGGTCTGTTTGTAGCAGAGTCGAGGAGGGATCTGAAATGTGATGCTTTTTCATGGAAGATGTGCTTGTGGTATTTGGATCTTGCCAAACGTAAAAGAGAGAGATTGGAGGTGGATGGAGATTGTCTCCAATGTTTCTCCAAGATTCTAAGGTTTTTCCTTTCGTCATAGAGAGCTTTATTGAACCAAGGTGCTGAGGGGGTGGGTCTTTTCCTTTTGCTTTGGAGTGGGGCGACATTGTCGATTTCCACTGCTAGGATTGAGAGGCAATGGGGGGTGAGATCGTTGACATCTGTGTTAGGGTCTAGAATAGGGAGTGAACGCATAGCAGAATCACACAGAGTCTCAAGATCAATGTTTTTAGTGTTGTGGAACCAGGTAGAAGCCCTTTTAGGTTGGCCGAGAGTTATAACGTGTGAAAGGTGAAAACGGAAGGGAATGAGGAAATAGTGTGACCAGTCTACATGAATAGGGGGAGCAATGGTAAGCCGGTCTGATTTAGAAATAACAAGGTCCAGAATTGAGCCCTTGGCGTGTGTAGTTTCCGAGCAATGTTGGGCAAGTTTGTTGGCAGCTGAGTCTTCCACGGAGCCCCAGTGGAGATTGAAGTTACCTAGGAAGATCTGCCTGTTGCTTTGAGAATATTGGTCACTAATGAAGTCGGTGAGTTCCTCCATGAAGGAAGAGCAGTTACCGGGCGGGTGGTAGATGGCATGGAACCTGAAGGGTGAGCTGTGATGAACTTGAAGTTCTAGGGATAGGCATTCAAATGTGCGGAAGATGGTAGGAAAGGCTTTAATTTGAAGGGAGTTTCTGAAGATAATAGCAACACCTCCCCCAATCTTGTCTGTTCTGTCGTTTCTGAGGATAGAGCAGTCGGTAGGTATCAGAAGATCAAACAAGGTGTGAGAGGAGTCATTAAACCAGGTCTCAGTGAGAAAGAGCATGTCAAGATTGTGGTGGGTGATAGTATACGAGATTTCCAGTTTGTGTTTGGTTGCAGATCGCGCACTCCTGAGGCGGAAGCCGGGAGGTTTTAAAACTTGTTGATTGCTTGTGTCACTGAATAATTTGTATTTTTATTTCACCACGCGCTAACAAGCGCCAGGGCACTCACCTGCACTTGGGAATTCAGCGAGCAGCGGACCTTGCGCTCACTCGCTGTTTAACATTTCCCTGCCACAAACGCCAAGGCGGCGAGAACTTAGGCCACGCCCCCGGAAGGCCACGCCCCCCTGACGCGGTATTTAAAGCGCTGCTTACAAGCGACTTTGAATCTCACGATCGCGCACTCCTGAGGCGGAAGCCGGGAGGTTTTAAAACTTGTTGATTGCTTGTGTCACTGAATAATTTGTATTTTTATTTCACCACGCGCTAACAAGCGCCAGGGCACTCACCTGCACTTGGGAATTCAGCGAGCAGCGGACCTTGCGCTCACTCGCTGTTTAACATTTCCCTGCCACAAACGCCAAGCCGGCGAGAACTTAGGCCACGCCCCCGGAAGGCCACGCCCCCCTGACGCGGTATTTAAAGCGCTGCTTACAAGCGACTTTGAATCTCACGATCGCGCACTCCTGAGGCGGAAGCCGGGAGGTTTTAAAACTTGTTGATTGCTTGTGTCACTGAATAATTTGTATTTTTATTTCACCACGCGCTAACAAGCGCCAGGGCACTCACCTGCACTTGGGAATTCAGCGAGCAGCGGACCTTGCGCTCACTCGCTGTTTAACATTTCCCTGCCACAAACGCCAAGCCGGCGAGAACTTAGGCCACGCCCCCGGAAGGCCACGCCCCCCTGACGCGGTATTTAAAGCGCTGCTTACAAGCGACTTTGAATCTCACGATCGCGCACTCCTGAGGCGGAAGCCGGGAGGTTTTAAAACTTGTTGATTGCTTGTGTCACTGAATAATTTGTATTTTTATTTCACCACGCGCTAACAAGCGCCAGGGCACTCACCTGCACTTGGGAATTCAGCGAGCAGCGGACCTTGCGCTCACTCGCTGTTTAACATTTCCCTGCCACAAACGCCAAGCCGGCGAGAACTTAGGCCACGCCCCCGGAAGGCCACGCCCCCCTGCCCCCTACATCATGTGCTGTCAACGGAAGCGCAGCGGACGAGCGCAGCGGGAGCGCCGTTTGCGCGCCGAAGGCGCGCCTAAGGCAAGCCCGTCTGCGCCCGTCCGCGCACAGCCGGGCCTAGGGCCAGAACCCCTGCCGGACCAGACTGCCCTCGTGGTAAACTATTCACGCCGGGACCTCCTTAGTCTTAGACCCCCTATTGATACTGCATGCAATTATATATATGATCCTGAAGGACCATACACTACATGCACTCGCTGCCGCCCTGTCCAGCTCAAGCTCCCCTGCCGACACACTTTGCCCACAGCTCTCAAATTAGCCACCCTGAACTGTCGTTCTCTCCCCAGACACGCGCTGCTAATCAACCATCTTATAGAAGATCATGAGCTTGACATCCTGTTCCTTTCTGAAACATGGATTACAAACCACTCTGACTCAGACGTCATCCTGGCTACTCCCCCAGGTTTCCTGGTACAATCCCAGCCCCGCCCTTTGGGTAGAGGAGGAGGCTTGGCGATTATTTACCGTGACCACCTCACCTGTAGAATCAATGACGCCCAGATCACGGACTCTGAAAGCCTCCAATTTACCATTCACGTAGGTCCGACACACACACTAGTGGGACTCCTAATCTACCGTCCCCCCGGCAATACGAGCTCTTTCACTAGAGCTCTCCTTGAGACTATCGCATCTCAAGCCCACTCCACCCCCAACTTCTCCATAATAGGGGATCTTAACATCCATTTTGACGACCCCCTAGATACAGGAGCGGTTGACTTGATTGGAGAACTGGCTACATTTGGCCTCCACCTAGCTAACTCTGGTGCCACGCATTCTAAAGGCCATCTGCTTGATCCAGTGTTCACGAACGACACCACTCTTCAAGTCACTAAGTCCCTTCCTCTCCCATGGACGGACCACTTCATGGTTCCTTTCTGCCTCCCAGGAGTATCCAAGAAACTCCACAAACCCACCACCTATATTAAAGATAGAGCATGGGCCAGACTATCCCCAGATGATTGGACCAAAACACTGAATTCATCGATCCCGACCCCCTCGGAAGACCCGACTACCGCGGACAGTAAATTCAGAGCATGGATTACCACTTCCCTTGACTCCATCCTCCCAATAAATACTCGCGAGAATAAGAACGATAAACCAGGATCCGCTCCATGGTACACCCCGGAACTCCGGATCCTCCGTAAACACTGTAAAAAAGCAGAACGGATATGGAGGAAAGATTGGCAGCACGCAAGCAAAGTTGCGTATCAGCAAACGGTGAGAACATACAAAGGTTCCCTAAAACTCGCTAAAGCCTCTCATTATGATACCAGGATTAAAAACGCTACTAACTCGGCAAGGGAATCATACCTCATCGTTAAAGAGTTACTGAAAAAACCTGTCCCACCCTCATCTAACACACCTCCTGTGGACAGAAGTAATGAGCTGGCCAACTACTTCAATGCTAAAATCGATCGCATTTTAACATCTCTGCCCCCTCTTAGCCTACCCAACAACAGGAACGCTGAGGGTTCCACTAACTACGCAGGAAATAGCGTGCTTCCCCAGCTCACCTCCTTTAAAGCAGTAACTAGAGACGAGGTAGAATCCACTTTAACTAAAATGAAAAGCGGATCCCCGATAGACCCTGCCCCGATCAGATTCCTCAAAACTGTAGCCGCAGTCGTAGTGCCCACAATTACGGAGCTCATAAACACATCACTCTCCCAAGGCTCGGTTCCCCCCAGCTGGAAAAGTGCAATTGTTAAGGCACTTCTAAAGAAACCCCAGCTTGACCCAGCCGACATGGCGAACTATAGACCTATTTCTCTCCTCCCTGGTATCAGTAAGATGGCCGAGAAATTGGTCAACGGCCAATTGTCACGATACTTAGAAGCCAACAACATCTTACGACAGTCCCAGACGGGTTTCCGTCCAGGTCATGGCACGGACTCCGCCCTCCTCGCCGTCATCGAGGAGGCGAGATGCATCCTGGATTCAGGAGGATCAGTGGCAGTGATCCTCCTGGACCTAAGCGCAGCCTTCGACACAGTCAACCATCGTGTCCTTCTTCATCGGCTAGCTGCTGCAGGGATTGCAAGTTCAGCGCTCAAGTGGATAGAGTCTTTCCTCTCAGGGCGCTCGTTCCAGGTGTGGGATGGCAAATTCCACTCTGCCACCCTCCCCCTCACGAGCGGGGTCCCCCAGGGGTCCTCATTAAGCCCAACTCTATTTAATGCCTACATGGCCCCCCTTGAAGATGTGGTCACCCCCTTCGGGATTAAAATAGTAAGCTACGCCGACGACACCCAACTAGTCGTCTCGCTTTCCCAATTGGACAAACACCCGGACAATCTCCAAAACTGTCTTATAAATATCCACACTTGGATGTGTGAGTCAGCACTCAAATTAAACGGGTCAAAGACCGAGGTCATGTTTCTGGGCAAGCAGTGGTCCACCATCCCTCCTTCGGTCTGGCCAGCCGTTTTCGGGGAAATCCCCACCCCGAAACAGGAAATTAAAACCCTAGGAGTATGGCTAGAGCCCGAGCTGTCAATGAAGACTCAAGCTACCAAGACAGCAGGGACCTGCTTTGGCCTAATGCGCTCCATCAGGAAGATCCTCCCACTTCTCCCGCCCCTATCCAGGAAGCTCCTAGTACAGGGTCTGGTGCTCGCAAGGCTGGACTATTGTAACATGATATACCTCGGAGCACCAGAATCTACCCTGTCCAAACTCCAGCGAACGCAGAACGCAGCCGCCCGTCTACTCTGGAATCTCCCCTCCAGAGCATCAGCCAGGCCAGCAATCCAGGATCTTCACTGGCTTCCAATCCGCCAAAGGGTCGATTTCAAGACCCTCTGCACTGCACATAAGCTGCTTAACGGTTCCGGCCCAAATATCTTAAGAGACCTGGTTACTCCTTACAAAGTCTCCAGGTCCCTCCGCTCGGAGAATGAGAATCTGGCCAATGTCCCTAGATATAAGAAGACACGTTCGGGTGGCCGCCGCTTCTCGATTAATGCATCCACGAGATGGAACGCTCTCCCCCGTACCCTCCGACTGGAATCCAATCACCTGCTATTCAGGAAGAAATTGAAAACGATATTGTTTCCTAAATAAAACCCCCCCCTTTTGGCCCTCAGGTTCGCCTTCAAGATTATAGCGCGGGGATGCCCTCGGGTCACCAGGCGCTTTACAAATCGCTAAAATAAATAAATAAAATAAATATGCAGTTGTGGAGCATACAATGTAGCTCTGATGCAACTGTTTTGGTGATGGGAGTCTTTAGGCTGTTAAGGGGGATAGGGATTAGTTTCTTGAATGAGGGTGCCCCTTGAGAGGGAGGCTGGTAAGTTCTGACGGAAGAGATGGTCTGAATGGTGAATTGAGTAGAATTGTTAGGAGAGGAGAGTGGAGGGGAATTGATGTTGGTAGTCTTGTAGCTAGCCAGTAAGTTGATGATGTCTGTGGAGGACAGACTATGGTTGGCTTTATTGGGGCGCGAGAGGAAGGAACTCCTCGGGAGGTCATTAGGGAAAGGGGAAATCTTAGCACTTAAAAGTGAAATGGACGCTTCAAGCTGGGAAATGGAAGAGATGAGAGAATCAAGTTTATTTTTCCAGGGAGAGGTGGGCTGAGCACGGAGTGTTGGGTAGCTCAATGGTTAAGGGAGGGAGTGAAGTAGGCGAAGGAGGACAGGGGGAGGAGGGGGACCTGGGAGAGTGTTGAGGTGCAAGGGTCGAAGGTGGGGAAAGTTGGTGGTAGAAAGGAGTGGATGGAGTTACAGTGATATTTTTACTGGTGTTGAGCAGAGGTGAAGAATAGAGATCGTAAGTAGGAGGAGAAAACTGAGAAGTAGAGCGGGAGGGCGAGAGGTGGAGAGGGGAGGAGGGGGGTCAAGGGAAGGCCAGGGATACGGTAAGATGAGAGGAGAAAGGGCTGTACAGGGAGGGGAAAGAGGAGGGTCAATGGATGGCCAGAGGTATAGGGAGATGAGAGGAGAAGGGGCTGTACAGGGAGAGGAGGGAGGGGGGGTCAATGGAAGACCAGAGGAATGGGGAGAAGAGAGAAGGTGCAGGCCAGGTACCGTAGGCTATGAAAGGTGAATGTAGGGAGACAGGCACCAGGCAGAGTGGCGGGAATTGGGCTAAATGGTAGTTGTGGGAGGAGTGAGGGACTGTATGGTCAAAGGGAGGGAAGAGGACGAAATTACCAAGAGGGGAGACAGGGTTGTGAAGCATAAGAGGAGGAAGGACTGTAAGGTCAGAGGGAGGGAAGAGGATGGAATTACAAAGAGGGGAGGCCGGGATGTGAGGCATAGGAGGGTGGAGGGGAGGTTGTAGAGAGATGGGAGGTGTAAGAACAGAATTGAAGGTATGAGGGAAGAGGAAGAGCGGGAAGGGATGAGGAGAAGGGGGAGGAAAGGGGGAGGGTAAGGCGAATTGATCGGTAGATCAGGTTGTAAGAAAGGTGGATTAAGTAGGGGGGAGATGGGTAGGAATAGGGGGGTTAGGGGCGGGAGATGGCATTGGAATATTGGGGAGATGCAGGGTGGGGAGGGGAAGCGGGAGGTAAAGCAGACGAGGTAAGGGGGAGATCAAATTGGGAAGGGTGAAGAATGGGAGGGGAGGGAGCAAGAGAAGGGGGGGGATAAAGGGTAGACCTGTGACTCCCGGGAGAGCGGTCTGAAGGAATATAGGGGTGTCATGGGGGAGAAAGGGAGAAAGTAGACAAGCTAGAAGAAGAAGAATCAAGAGAGCTCATAAACGCAGGGGTGGGACGAAGGGAGTGTAAGAGGTGGGCAAAGAGAGGAGTCTGTAGCTTGGATCATGACAGTGCCATTATTATAAAGTGTAATGGTGAGAGAGCCATTAAAGCAAGCGGAGGGAGACATTTTTAACCGCTTCCCATGTGTGAAAGAAGAGGAGGAGGCGACGTTGAAGGAATTGAAGAAGCTGGAGGACCAGGAAGGGATGTCGTGAGTGAAGAAAATGAAGTCATTTTTGGTCTTCCCTAGTCTTGGTCAACAAAGAGGGAATCTGGAAATTGTTCAGTGGTGTTGTGCTTGAACCGTTTTGCCGCTGCTTTGGACAGATTAGGGGGATAAATGACTTTGAAGCAGTTAATTCCAGACTTAATTTGAATGGAAGCCATGATGAGGGGTGGCATGGTGTGGGGGGTAGAAAAGGGGGCCCCTAGGGTAGCGATAGCGCAAAGCAGTATAAAAAGAGGGGGGCGCATGAATGCAGGCAAGTGCAGAGTGTCATATAAATGCTGCCCTGCCTCGCACAGGAGTCATGTCAATAGTTTTATGGACCTGGCAAGAGTTTGGTGCAAGTTTACAGAGCAGGTCACTCTCTTAAAAGTGACCGAGTACGACCTAGTGTAGATGCTGTAGACACTTGCACGCAGGTGGTGTGTGATCCTGGACAGATTGCCTCAGCCCTAGAATATCAAACGCGTCCGTTGATGAGCAGTACCCAGCTCTTCTCGACTTGTCTCGTGCTTAATAGTACACGCTATGGCAGCGGGCATCTCTTTATCGGCCCCCCCTCCCCTCCACGCCACTGCCCAAGGTGGAATGCCTGCCTGACACTGGCGCCTATTTCACGTCACGGGAGGAGGCATCATTTAAAGATACTGGGTGGGAGGTAGACCGGACGGGCTTCCCGAATCACACTTGCTTCACAGACGCACAATCTGACCGTGGACGCACGTGCCCCTCCCTCAGTCACCCATCTGTAAAGTGGGAGAGGCAGCCAAGTGTAAAATGTGTGAGTAATTCGATTGGGAACATGCTTCCGGGAGTGAGGGGGCGAGGATAAGCAGCACAACGTATGTGTTTTTATTTTGTGCCAAAAATGACTTCATTTAGTTTCTGTGAGCGCCCGTTGTTTAGATTGTGACGAACGGAGACGCTTAAAGTCACCCAGTGTGGGAAAGATGGGAAAATGCCATTTTAAACATCCGAATAATTGATGATGAGGGGGAGAAATAGATGCTTGCAGTTGTGTTTTGGACAAGTTCTTGATATAAAATGATTGTTGTTTTGTTACTGTCAGTTTTACTTTGCAGTGTGTCATTGCCCTGTAGCGCTTTAGTTGTCCCGGGTTGCCCCTCCGCGCGGCTCCAAGGTATTCTTTGATCTGTGGTTTATGGTTCTGACGTGTGAGGCAGGAGGGCTTTACAAACTGGATTAGTGTCAATATTAGTTTCGGTTGTATTTTTATTTATTCAGCAGAATTACCCTTGTTAATTTTGCACCTCGACACATAGTCCGATACACATAGATTTATTTATTAATATACAGTAAGCGCATTCGATGGAAAACTATTGTACTGGTCAACTCAAATTTACAGCTAGGGCGAAGTCGTCACATTTTGACGTATCCCAACAAAAAATCATAAACAGCCTTCCTTCAGAACGCTCTTCTGTATATGAAGATGTTATAAATCGATGCTTTCGGCGTGTGCCATGTTGGGTGATTCCCTTAATACGTGTCGAACAAAATACTTGTAACCCCTAATACCATATTGGCATAGACATATCTGCCGTTGTTTAGAGAACACAGCATTTTTGTAAAATGTGTACAGTTGTGAGCCGTGTACAACAGTCAGCTTAGCGTTGCAAACAGGATACAGCTAGTTTTGTATATTGGAGAGGACTGCATTTATTCGGAATGATATTGATGTAGCGTTTAAAAGGTTGAAAATTGTAGGGGTGCGTTATATTCACTGTTAGTTGGCACCCGCATATAATCAAATGTGTACTCAGGTATTTTGTGTGCGAAATGTTTAAGAAATGTATAAGGTATCGATTTAATTTAGAAGTGTTAGCAATGTACAAGCATATTGTGAATGTTTTAGAGAAATGCATAGAGTTTAGTTTATATGAACGCACTGTGAAGTTAACGTGTAACCTAGAAAACGTTCATGTAGATTGCTTAAAACATACATGAAAGGGAAGACGTAAATGTCAATAGTGTGATTTAGACATGTTTGTGTAACCAAAGTAGTGGCCAGAATTCACATATATCGTTAAGGAGAAAGGCCTGTTATTTTCTTATGTTAGCCGAAGGCAATAGGCCAAAAGGATTTATTCTAGTAGAGGTTTTAGGCTGTAGTAAATTGCAAAGTTAAAAGATGTTAAGTATGTCTGCATTCCATGATCTCACTCCAGGTGCAAGGACAGTTGCTTTGTTAGTAGAGAAGTTCTTTGTTCACGAATTGACTTATGTAGTTAAAGCCAGACATGGGAGTGCATTGGAATGGGCCAATCGTAACTCCTAGTGCGGACGGTGTCTGGGACTCAAGGCCAAGCTGATGGACGATGGAACTGGACAGCGCTCAATGGAAAATTAGTGAAAGACGACCCGGCTGGAGAGGAGGTGCAAAAGGGCGTGTTCTGGGTTTTGGGGTTCTGTATTAGGGAAAGCGCCCCGAGGGTGGAAGCAGAACAGAGCAGACCAGAGCAGAGAAGAGTTAGGCGAGGAGTTAGAGGGGCATTTTTAGATCAAGCTCTCTAAGTGAGGACTTCTTAGGAAGTTTCACTCTGACACCTTTTCTCGGTTTGAGGGTCTCAAGGGATTGCTAAGTAGAGATGCCATCTAGTACAGAGTAGGGACAGAGATGGTATGGTCCAGTGTCCCTAAAGCAAGCGGAGGGAGACATTTTTAACCGCTTCCCATGTGTGAAAGAAGAGGAGGAGGCGACGTTGAAGGAATTGAAGAAGCTGGAGGACCAGGAAGGGATGTCGTGAGTGAAGAAAATGAAGTCATTTTTGGTCTTCCCTAGACGCCCATTATGGAATTGGTCAACAAAGAGGGAATCTGGAAATTGTTCAGTGGTGTTGTGCTTGAACCGTTTTGCCGCTGCTTTGGACAGATTAGGGGGATAAATGACTTTGAAGCAGTTAATTCCAGACTTAATTTGAATGGAAGCCATGATGAGGGGTGGCATGGTGTGGGGGGTAGAAAAGGGGGCCCCTAGGGTAGCGATAGCGCAAAGCAGTATAAAAAGAGGGGGGCGCATGAATGCAGGCAAGTGCAGAGTGTCATATAAATGCTGCCCTGCCTCGCACAGGAGTCATGTCAATAGTTTTATGGACCTGGCAAGAGTTTGGTGCAAGTTTACAGAGCAGGTCACTCTCTTAAAAGTGACCGAGTACGACCTAGTGTAGATGCTGTAGACACTTGCACGCAGGTGGTGTGTGATCCTGGACAGATTGCCTCAGCCCTAGAATATCAAACGCGTCCGTTGATGAGCAGTACCCAGCTCTTCTCGACTTGTCTCGTGCTTAATAGTACACGCTATGGCAGCGGGCATCTCTTTATCGGCCCCCCCTCCCCTCCACGCCACTGCCCAAGGTGGAATGCCTGCCTGACACTGGCGCCTATTTCACGTCACGGGAGGAGGCATCATTTAAAGATACTGGGTGGGAGGTAGACGCGACGGGCTTCCCGAATCACACTTGCTTCACAGACGCACAATCTGACCGTGGACGCACGTGCCCCTCCCTCAGTCACCCATCTGTAAATTGGGAGAGGCAGCCAAGTGTAAAATGTGTGAGTAATTCGATTGGGAACATGCTTCCGGGAGTGAGGGGGCGAGGATAAGCAGCACAACGTATGTGTTTTTATTTTGTGCCAAAAATGACTTCATTTAGTTTCTGTGAGCGCCCGTTGTTTAGATTGTGACGAACGGAGACGCTTAAAGTCACCCAGTGTGGGAAAGATGGGAAAATGCCATTTTGAACATCCGAATAATTGATGATGAGGGGGAGAAATAGATGCTCGCAGTTGTGTTTTGGACAAGTTCTTGATATAAAATGATTGTTGTTTTGTTACTGTCAGTTTTACTTTGCAGTGTGTCATTGCCCTGTAGCGCTTTAGTTGTCCCGGGTTGCCCCTCCGCGCGGCTCCAAGGTATTCTTTGATCTGTGGTTTATGGTTCTGACGTGTGAGGTAGGAGGGCTTTACAAACTGGATTAGTGTCAATATTAGTTTCGGTTGTATTTTTATTTATTCAGCAGAATTACCCTTGTTAATTTTGCACCTCGACACATAGTCCGATACACATAGATTTATTTATTAATATACAGTAAGCGCATTCGATGGAAAACTATTGTACTGGTCAACTCAAATTTACAGCTAGGGCGAAGTCGTCACATTTTGACGTATCCCAACAAAAAATCATAAACAGCCTTCCTTCAGAACGCTCTTCTGTATATGAAGATGTTATAAATCGATGCTTTCGGCGTGTGCCATGTTGGGTGATTCCCTTAATACGTGTCGAACAAAATACTTGTAACCCCTAATACCATATTGGCATAGACATATCTGCCGTTGTTTAGAGAACACAGCATTTTTGTAAAATGTGTACAGTTGTGAGCCGTGTACAACAGTCAGCTTAGCGTTGCAAACAGGATACAGCTAGTTTTGTATATTGGAGAGGACTGCATTTATTCGGAATGATATTGATGTAGCGTTTAAAAGGTTGAAAATTGTAGGGGTGCGTTATATTCACTGTTAGTTGGCACCCGCATATAATCAAATGTGTACTCAGGTATTTTGTGTGCGAAATGTTTAAGAAATGTATAAGGTATCGATTTAATTTAGAAGTGTTAGCAATGTACAAGCATATTGTTAATGTTTTAGAGAAATGCATAGAGTTTAGTTTATATGAACGCACTGTGAAGTTAACGTGTAACCTAGAAAACGTTCATGTAGATTGCTTAAAACATACATGAAAGGGAAGACGTAAATGTCAATAGTGTGATTTAGACATGTTTGTGTAACCAAAGTAGTGGCCAGAATTCACATATATCGTTAAGGAGAAAGGCCTGTTATTTTCTTATGTTAGCCGAAGGCAATAGGCCGAAAGGATTTATTCTAGTAGAGGTTTTAGGCTGTAGTAAATTGCAAAGTTAAAAGATGTTAAGTATGTCTGCATTCCATGATCTCACTCCAGGTGCAAGGACAGTTGCTTTGTTAGTAGAGAAGTTCTTTGTTCACGAATTGACTTATGTAGTTAAAGCCAGACATGGGAGTGCATTGGAATGGGCCAATCGTAACTCCTAGTGCGGACGGTGTCTGGGACTCAAGGCCAAGCTGATGGACGATGGAACTGGACAGCGCTCAATGGAAAATTACTGAAAGACGACCCGGCTGGAGAGGAGGTGCAAAAGGGCGTGTTCTGGGATTTGGGGTTCTGTATTAGGGAAAGCGCCCCGAGGGTGGAAGCAGAACAGAGCAGACCAGAGCAGAGAAGAGTTAGGCGAGGAGTTAGAGGGGCATTTTTAGATCAAGCTCTCTAAGTGAGGACTTCTTAGGAAGTTTCACTCTGACACCTTTTCTCGGTTTGAGGGTCTCAAGGGATTGCTAAGTAGAGATGCCATCTAGTACAGAGTAGGGACAGAGATGGTATGGTCCAGTGTCCCTAATATCGACATTGGCTTGGTAGTTTTCTACCTCATGCTTTTAGAAATTGTGCTTTTAGTTATTTTTAGTCGTATGCGGATTCTTCGTAGAGTAGCATTTGTGTTAGTGCCTATGTATTTGCTGTGCCTCGTATTGAGGAGTTTGTATCTTCAAATTTTCATGTTGATAATAAAAGCCAGAGAGCCAAGAGATTAAGTCTCGAGTCCTTGATTATGACAATTTGCGGACAGCATTTTTCGATAATTGTGTTTATTCCCTCCACGCTATTGGGCAAGTAAAAAGTTCCATCCGACCAGAGTGGGTTCTTGTAGATTGTTAGCAGATAAGAAAATGGGCCGGAGCAGTTGGTAGCAGAGACGGATGGTTACTTCCGATAGCGAGGGACGATTAGATTAGATAAGGATAAGTGATCCTTGAGGCCCATAGACGATAAGTGATGGTGAATCATCAGATGGTGAGCGGGAGACGACGGCGGCAGATGAGCATCGACGGCGAGTAGCAGTGCGGCAGGAAGCAGCAGTTCCAGGAGTGAGTATGAAGAAAACGAGATGTTGTAGATTGCGGTGTTGAGTTGTTGTGTGATGTCTTGCGGAGTTGATGTGTATGTCGAGTGATTGTGAGATCAGGCTGTGAGCGCGCGCAGCCCGGGACTTGTGGTGTAGAAGACACCTGAGATAGATTTTGTTGACCACCCAAAGGAGATCGTGAGGTACCATCGATCACCTGGACCGAGATAGGGGGAGCGAACGTGTGTGTGTATGGCAACTTAACGCTGGTCGTGGGTTGTTGTGTGTGGATCGGAGTATTAGTAACCTATCAGGGGCGATCTGTCTGGCCGGACGGGGCAGACGGTCGCCAATCGAGGTCAACAAGGTCGAGAGACTGTGGACGAACAGTCAGAGGCTGTGGACGGACAGCCAGAAAAGTAACTTAATCGCTTATTTCAGAGTACGAATGGGACGAGAGGGGGCGTGAAACGTGTCTGGTGAAGGGAACTGCTGCGAACGAAGGAAGGTGACGTCAGAGAGTGTCGCGCTGTGATAGGCCGGTTGGTGTGAGTCGCGCTGTTATTGGAGGATTTAAGGGCAAGAAGTAAACAAAGTGCGAGATACACCATGAAGTGTTTTAGGGTTTTGCAAGAATTGTGTAGAGGTGACAAGCATGTGGTTACTCAGAAGGGAGAAGAAGCCCCTCCCGAGGATACCCCAGCACATTATATGGCAAAGAATGTGGGATTACATACCATAGTTTGGATCGAGAATTGGCATAAGATTACACAAGGTGAAGGGGAACTAGCTTTCCCGAGGTATGGCTCATTTAGACTAGCGGTGCTGTATCAGCTGAAGTCTGTGATGGCGTCCTTAAGACCCTTGCCAAGGCCAACACAGTTCGAAGCACTACATGCGTGGATTAGAGCAGCACATGATAAGGAAAAGGGAAGAAATCAGGAAAGGGTGAGAAAATCGATTAGGGCATTCCAAGATGCCAGGTGGGATGCAGCGGAGAAAAGATGGAGAGTGCAGGCAATAGAGGAAGAAAAACTGTATCCCTTATTAATAGATTCGACGGGGATAAGGCATGTGAAGGCACAGGAGGAGGAAAGTGATTCCGATGACGGAGTATTGGAAAGAATGCTAGAGGAGAGACCACCTCCTTACAACCCAGGAGAGACAGAGGACAGGTGGGGTGAGAGAGGGGAAACTAGAAGGGTAACAATTCAACCCGAGACTCGAGTAGAAGGGATGGTCTCGTTCGGAACAGAGAGTCCACGGAGTCAGTCTGAGGCTAGTGGGAGGATCGAGAGAGAGATGAGGTTACCGGATGCACTGAGGGTACCGGTTACCATTGGACCGATTGTGTCGATTTATAGTCCGGAATCGGAGGAGATGGAGAGGTCCGAACGGGTAGCTGAAAGAACGAGGAGGGAAAGCGAGGAGAGTGGGTTGGAGGGCGCAACGGCCCGAACTCCAAGCCCTGTACAATGGAGCACACCATTGGTAGCGGTATCAGATTCATCTGGGGGCGAAGGTGGACAGAGACCCGAAAGGCCGATGAATCTGATGGGGTCGGAATCAGAGTTGCGATCATGGGTACCAACCGAGAAGCACCGGAACCCAAGTATGGCACAATCGGAGAGGGATCGGATCGATTTTTTGAACCGTTCCGCTCATATGCAAGCACCAGAAGAGAGTAGGGTGAGGGAAGCACCAGAAGAGAGTAGGGGGAAGGAATTGGAATGTGAGTATGACGAGAGACATAGAGCGAGTTGTCAGGTGTTGAAGGGAGCTCTGAAAGTAGGGATGATAGATGTCGTAAGGCTCAAAGCAGAGGTAGATGAAATAATAGCTGGAACTCTACCTCTTGAGAGAATAGTAACGTACAACCCGGATGAGCTGTTCTTTGTAGCGAAAGATGTGACTCGCAAGGCACGAATTGCACACGAGAAACTAAGGGGATTGGCGAAGGAATATGAGGTGGATCTATCCAAGACTAAAACGTTGCAAGGAAGTCATAGGATGCATTACACTGAGCGGGAGTTGGAGGAGAAAAGGGTTGTTGGTTTGAGATCACATACCAGAGAACTGATCTTAGCCATGCGGATATAGCTGATGCTTGATAAATGGGAGGAGAAATGGTCTAAGAAAAAGAACTCTAAGGGAGTGACAGGAGGAACCCCGGGTGGAGGGTTGCCACTGGCAAAGACCTTCCCTTTGAGGGAAGTGGCGAACGGAGGATATGTGCATGTACCATGGAGCAGGGGTGATTTGGCATCATTTACGAATGATTTCCCCAGGCTTAGGGAGAAGCCTGCAGAGTGGTACAAGCAAGTTGAGCGCTTTGTTAAGATTTCGAAGGTATTATGGATCGATCTAAATACCTTATTTGATATTGTGGTTCCGGGAGATTTGTGGAACGCATGTAAGGTTGCCGTTGATTGGCCGGACTATGAGCCTGATAGGAACATGATTACAAATGGTCCGTCGCCAGCGGTGATGAGGCTGTATGATAAAGTAATTACTTGGTTGAAATCGAAGGTTTCACCACAAGACATTGATTGGGTGAAAATAGACCGGACAGTGCAGGAACCAAAGGAGACAGTACATGAGTTTTATGAGAGACTCTTGAAGGCTTTTAAGCAGTACAGTGGCCTAGATGAGTTGGAAACGAAAGATATGGGACAGTTCGTTTCTAAGTTTGTGTTGGGTTTGAAGCCAGAGGTTATTCTCATGATACAGCAGCATTTAATCTGTTGGCAGAATAAGCCCGTGGACGAAATCTTACGGTACGCCAGGTACTGCACGGATGAGATTGAATCGAAACATAAAAAGCTAAAGGACAATTTGTTGTTTATACAGATGAAAGCCGCGCAGGGACTGCCGAATGGGGGACCAGCGGTAAGGAGACAGGGAAACTATCAAGTAGGAAATCAGAACGTACAGGGGCAGGGGAGGCCAAGACCTATAGACCCTAGGACTGGCATGGATGTAGCGATACTGAAAAGGACGACTGCTTGTCACCTGTGTCACCAGGTGGGACACTGGAGACGCGAATGTCCCCTGAACCCCTGGAACCAGCCACAGACGGAGGGAGGAATAGCTCAGGTCCCTGGGGCGGAACAGGTACAGACGGTGACTACACCGAGAATGATGAAAGGGGGGACAGGCGTCCCGCAGGTGCAGGTTCCCCAGCCACCTAGGATACAGAACATACAGCAGGGAGCTCGAACTTATTTGCAGATGCCCATGTTTGAAGTAAGCGAGGAGAAGGATACAGATTTGCTGGCCCGGTTGAGTTCAAGCCAAGACGATGACTGCATACTTAGGGCCATCTTAGAGGTAGATCAGAGAGGACCCATTGTGGAAGCAGAGCTTGACGGACACCCTACTACCTTTTTGGTCGATACGGGGGCTACTAGGTCGACTATAAGATCGGCAGTAGTTCCGGGGGTAGCTCTTTCTGGGGAAAGTATACAGGTTGTTGGGGTGGCGAATAAGAGGCTAGTTAGCCCTTTGACAGAACCGATTCCAGTTAGGATAGGAAATTTTAGGGATCGACACCAGTTCGTGGTGTGCGATTCTAGTCCTGTTTGTATATTGGGAAGAGACTTTTTGTGCAAGCTCAATTGCACAATTTACTGTACCCCGAGAGGAGTAGAGGTACAGACAAGGGATGATGACGCGACCTTTAAGGTTGCGAATCAGCGGGTGTGTGTGGAAATGTACCCAGCTTTGACGGTAGAGGAGCTCCCACTCGACCTGAGGGACTCAGTGTCCATGGATGTGTGGGACCTAAGTGGAGAAGAGATTGGCTTAGTCAGGGGAGTGGATCCAGCGAGGATCCAGATCAAGCCAAATGCGGAGTTCCCGAGGACACCTCAATATAAGTTATCTCCTGAGACGATTGCAGGGATTAAACCTGTGATCGAGTCTATGATTAAGCAGGGAATACTGACGGAAATCATGGGTAGTCCATGTAATTCGCCTATTATGGGACTGCAGAAACCAAGTGGGAAGTTCAGGATTGTACAAGATTTGCGAAAAATAAACGACATAGTTGTTCCATGTTGTCCAGTGGTACCGAATCCATCTGTGATCCTGTTTCAGATCCCATGTGAAGCTGAATGGTTCACAGTGATTGACCTGTGTCAAGCATTTTTCTCGATTCCCCTACATGAAGAGAGCAGATTTCTTTTTGCATTTAGGCTAGAGAATCGTGTATTAACGTGGTGTCGTATCCCACAGGGGTATACAGAGAGTCCATCTATTTTTAATCAACTTTTGAAGAAAAACCTTGAAGGTCTTGTGTTGCCACAAAACTCTGTTTTAGTGCAATACATTGATGATTTGCTTGTTGCGTCGGAAACAGAAGACGCTTGCAGGACTGATACGATTGCGTTGTTGACTTTCCTGGGAGAAAATGGTCACAAGGTGTCCCCAAACAAGCTGCAATACTGTTTGCCTGAGGTACAGTATTTGGGGCACCGAATTGAGAAGGGTAAAAGAAAGGTGTCTCCAGATCGCATTGATGCGATTCTGAGAATGCCAGTTCCCTCGACGCAGAGGGAAGTTAGAATGTTTTTGGGAATGGTGGGTTATTGCCGCCAGTGGATCCCAAACTTTTCCTTTGAAGCGAAGCCTTTACAGCGGCTGACGCGAAAGGACGTAAGTGATCCGGTACCATGGGACGACGATTGTTTGAAATCATTTCTGAGGCTGAGAGAAGCCTTATGTAGTGCTCCTGCGTTGGGAATGCCGGATTACAACAAGGCATTCGCATTATTCTGCTGCGAAAGAGAAGGTTGCGCAGTAGCAGTGTTAACTCAGAATCATGGAGGGGTCCGTAGACCAGTTGCCTATTTTTCAGCTACTTTAGATCCAGTAGCTTCTGCGTTGCCCGGATGTCTCAGATCCATTGCTGCAACAGGTGGCAGCATCGAGAGATGTGAGAGCATTGTGATGGGTCATCCACTTACTGTACATGTGCCACATTCCGTTGAACTGTTGATGACTAGGACTAAAACACAGCACCTCACGAATAATAGGCTTACTCGTTATGAGCAGGTTATCCTTGCAGCAGATAATGTGATATTGAAGAGGTGTGCTGTTTTAAATCCTGCTACATTGTTACCTGTCCCAAATGTAGATGATGATGAAGATAGTGAGGACCATGATTGTCTCGATGTGACTGAACTATGCACCAAACCGAGACCAGACATTGTTGATGAACCGCTCCCAGTTTCAGATGAGATTTTCTTTGTGGACGGTTCATGTTTAAGAGACAGTGTCGGTCGATTGAGAGCAGCGTTTGCTGTATGTACCATCACAGGGGTGGTTGAAGCCGCTTGTTTAGAAGGAGTACACTCCGCGCAGGTGGCTGAGCTTATTGCTTTGACTCGTGCCTGTTTGGCAGCTGATAAGATTCGTGTAACTATTTACACAGACAGCCAATATGGGTTTGGTGTGGTTCATGACTTTGGACAGCTATGGTCCCAGAGAGGGTTCATGACGTCTTCAGGTTCACCCATTAGAAATGGTGACTAGGTGCGAAAATTGCTTGAAGCATTGCAAGGTCCTGATGAAATTGCTGTTGTTAAATGTTCTGCACACACGAAGGGAAATGATTTTGTTTCACTGGGTAATAATTATGCTGACGAGGTTGCCCGGTTTTGTGCAGAGCAGGGATGTAATTACACGGAGAATCACATTGTGGAAACTGAGGAGAAAACGGTGTATGATCAGATGTTAGCAATGGCAGACTCATGGGAAGAACTGAAACAGCTTCAGGAAGGGGTTTCGGATCAGGAACGAGACAGCTGGATACGAGCTGGATGTGAGAAAGGAGATGTGGATATATGGGTTTCGAATGATGGACGAGCGGTGTTGCCAGAATGTTTGTTGAATCCCATGGCGAGGTTGATACATGGTGCTGTACATCTTGGTAGAGACGCAATGATGCAAGTGTTTCGTCAAACTTGCTACAACCCGAAGTTTCGGGCAGTGGCCGAAACCGTGTGCCAGAGGTGTGTCACTTGTCAACAGATGAATGTAGGGAAGAGGACAGCTGTGACGTTGAGTCACATAGGGAGGTCAGGTGGACCTTTTAATAGGATGCAGCTGGATTTCATTGAAATGCCGAAGTGTAATGGGTTGAGGTACATATTAGTCATAGTATGTGTCTTTTCCAGGTGGGTGGAGGCATACCCTACACGCAGATGTGACACACTCATGGTAGCAAAATTATTATTGAGAGAACTAATTCCGAGGTACGGTTTCCCGACCTCTTTTGAATCAGATAGAGGAACTCATTTCCACAGTGAAGTCATGAAGCTGCTTTGTGCGGCCCTACAGATAGATCAGAGGTTACATTGTAGCTATAGACCAGAAGCTTCAGGGATAGTGGAACAAGTAAATGGAACTTTAAAAGCTCGAATGGCGAAAGTGTGTTCGTCAACGTCCCTGAAATGGCCCGACGCATTACCCTTAGTTCTCATGAGCCTCCGAAGTGTGCCTGATAGAAGGACTGGATTGTCACCCCATGAGATCCTTATGGGGAGGGCGATGCGTTTGCCAGCAATACCTGCCACTGCTCTGATAAATATCACTAATGATATGATCCTGGACTATTGTAAAGGCCTTGCTGACGTGGTCCGTTCTGTGTCTCAGCAGGTGCAGACAGCAACGGTTCCAGCTGCGAGTGACCTGTGCCACGACCTATGTCCAGGCGATTGGGTCCTGGTTCGCAAGCACGTGAGGAAGAGCTGCCTGGACGCTAGGTGGCGAGGACCGTTTCAAGTGATCCTCATCACGAACACAGCAGTCAAGTGTGGAGGTTTGCCGAACTGGGTGCATGCTTCCCATACCCGTAGAGTTCCAGCACCCTTAGAAGACACAGCCCCTCTCGAGAACGAAAATCCAGCTGAGGTGGCCGAGCCATCTGAGAGGGCAAGTCAAGCTGTAAGGGTTGCTGAAGCGGCTGGTGGTGCACTGAATCAAGCTGAAGGAGAACGTGAGAGAAGCCCAGAACCCGAAACAGGGGAAGAAGTAAGAGGTGCAGTGGGCAGTACTGAATCGAGTTCGGCTGAAGAAGGAGAGAGCAGTGCACAGGGTGTCGGGAGAGAGATCAGAGGTGCCACAGAAGCAGAAAGGGTTTGGCCCGCGAGACAGAAGCGGGTAAACCTGAGGTTGGCGCCGAGCACAGATCTCGCACCAGTTTCGGAGGAGCCAGAAGCAGAATCGAGCGATGAGGAGCATCCTCAAGGGACTCTGAGAAGGTCAAAGAGAACTAGAGTGCCAAGTCAGAAGTACGCTTCACCGGAGTGGGCATATCCAGTGACTGATGCCAGGTTTACCGAGCACGGGAAGATTGAGGTCAATGACATTGGTCAGCAGTGCTCCGTTTCCGAGAGTGGAAGTGCTGCTGAGAATTCCAGGACTGGAGATCGATGGAATCCTGACCATCAACATCCCGAATCCGCCATTTCTAAGCATCATTCGTGGTCTGATCTTGGATACCTTGGATTTCCCGACGTTCACAGTTGTGCCACCTCCACAAGAACTGACTATTCTTAAACTCGAAATATTGCAGGGGGTCCTAGAACTGTTGGGACCAGCAGTTATTCTGGACTGATTCAAGAGTGTTGTAGAGCAGGAAAAAGAAGATAACCTAGTTCCGAGTGGAAGAAGAATAAAATTAGGGACCTTCCGTTGTAGAACGAAGAAAAGTTAGGGAGGTCTGTCAAAGTTCACAAAAGAGACATTAATGAGAAAGAGACTTACCATTCCAGAGACTGTATTGAACATTGAGTATATTCCGAAGATGGCAAATCCAGGAAACACACATCGTAGGGCTAGATTAATAGTAGGCACATTGGTAGGGGTAGTGATAGCCACTATATTTGCAGTAGTGATAAGTTCGTACATGGTGGCCCACAGGCAGGAGGGGGAGGTTCAGGGAGCACCTACACCTATTACTCCAGGACAGAGAGGTGTTAACATTAGAGATCATAGAACATTAAAGTTAAAGGAGGATCGTAGACTCCACATGGATTTGTCGAAGGGTGATTTTAAACTCAATGCTTATGCGAAGTTGTTGTACGAGTATGTTGATGCGATGGATGTGAAGGATTGCTATGTGTGTATGCAGTTGCCTGCTTCAGTAGATGAAGGTATCAAGTATCATCATCTCCCATTGACGTATGGGATTTCTTGTAGTTTGTTGCTTAGTTTATTTTACGACAGGAGGCAGTTCGAGTATTTCTTTTCAAATTTTGATACGGTACTTCCTGAAGTTCCAGCAATCAAGCATTTGAATAAGTACGACTATTATAAGAAAGAGGACAGACTCCTGAAGTACTTTAGACCAACTGTGAAGTTGGATACTGCGCATGCTCACAGGCATAACCTGACATGTGCATTGTCCGAGACGGAGAAGAAATTCATTGACCAGGTAGAGGACAGATATAGAAAGTTGACCCAGACTCGAGATACCGGGGATAGTTCAGTAGATTGGACTGATGAGGAGAAATCTCACAAGTCCAAGGGAAGCTATGGACCAATTGCATTAGATGAAGCGCAGAAAGGGAATTTGTGTATTGGACGTCCTCAATCAGCTACGGAGAAGGTTCCAGTGGGACATAGCACTTGTTCCCATACCTTCACTATGGAGACTTCTGTTAAGAACTTTATGCAATGTGCAGTACAAGTGATTCCGACAGTGTATTATGTATGTGGGAAGAACGCATATGTAAGATTGCCTGCAAATTGGTATGGCATATGTTATTTGGCTATTATATTTCCGAAGATTTATCACACGGAGGACTTGGAGCTGTTAGAGACGAGACAACATTCTAGGAGACGTAGGACTGTAAATGCAGGTGCAGTGATTGGTGATCTATATGGAGCAATGATACCTAGTATGGGTGTGGTTTTGAATGACGTGAAGATCAGAAGGTTGGCGACAGTAGTTGATGAGCTGTCAATGAATACGGCGAGATCCTTGTTGTTGGTGACTGGAGAGATGTTGTTGATACGGAATATGGTTATGCAGAATCGCCTTGCGTTAGACGTGTTATTAGCAAAAGAGGGCGGGGTCTGCAAATTATTGAAGGTTCAAGAATGCTGCACATATATTCCAGACAATACGAAGGAGTTGGGGAAGTACATAGACAACATCACAACCATTCACAAGGAAATTATGGATTTGACGGAGGAGAATGTGTGGGAAAAGATTGGACAGGGATTTGGTAGAGTGGGAACATGGTTTGCAAATTTGGGGAGGGGATTTCTTGGATCGGTGTTGAAGCCAATTATCATTGCTGTGGTTTGTGTGATTTGTTTGTGGGGATGTGTGAGAGCTTGGAAGTGGTATCAAGGAGGCAAGGTCGAAAGAGCTCTTAAAGCAAATGAGCAGAGAATGGCGAAATTTCAGGATCAACAATATGAGAATCTTAAGAGAATGGAGGGAATTCGACATGGCAGAGTAATGACAAGTACCGTCTAAATCAGTTCTAAAGAAGGGAGATTGTAATGGTGTGATGACAGATGTCATCAAAGGGGGGAACTGATGTAGCGTTTAAAAGGTTGAAAATTGTAGGGGTGCGTTATATTCACCGTTAGTTGGCACCCGCATATAATCAAATGTGTACTCAGGTATTTTGTGTGCGAAATGTTTAAGAAATGTATAAGGTATCGATTTAATTTAGAAGTGTTAGCAATGTACAAGCATATTGTGAATGTTTTAGAGAAATGCATAGTTTAGTTTATATGAACGCACTGTGAAGTTAACGTGTAACCTAGAAAACGTTCATGTAGATTGCTTAAAACATACATGAAAGGGAAGACGTAAATGTCAATAGTGTGATTTAGACATGTTTGTGTAACCAAAGTAGTGGCCAGAATTCACATATATCGTTAAGGAGAAAGGCCTGTTATTTTCTTATGTTAGCCGAGGGCAATAGGCCAAAAGGATTTATTCTAGTAGAGGTTTTAGGCTGCAGTAAATTGCAAAGTTAAAAGATGTTAAGTATGTCTGTATTCCATGATCTCACTCCAGGTGCAAGGACAGTTGCTTCGTTAGTAGAGAAGTTCTTTGTTCACGAATTGACTTATGTAGTTAAAGCCAGTCATGGGAGTGCATTGGAATGTGCCAATCGTAACTCCTAGTGCGGACGGTGTCTGGGACTCAAGGCCAAGCTGATGGACGATGGAACTGGACAGCGCTCAATGGAAAATTACTGAAAGACGACCCGGCTGGAGAGGAGGTGCAAAAGGGCGTGTTCTGGGATTTGGGGTTCTGTATTAGGGAAAGCGCCCCGAGGGTGGAAGCAGAACAGAGCAGGCCAGAGCAGAGAAGAGTTAGGCGAGGAGTTAGAGGGGCATTTTTAGATCAAGCTCTCTAAGTGAGGACTTCTTAGGAAGTTTCACTCTGACACCTTTTCTCGGTTTGAGGGTCTCAAGGGATTGCTAAGTAGGGATGACATCTAGTACAGAGTAGGGACAGAGATGGTATGGTCCAGTGTCCCTAATATCGACATTGGCTTGGTAGTTTTCTACCTCATGCTTTTAGAAATTGTGCTTTTAGTTATTTTTAGTCGTATGCGGATTCTTCGTAGAGTAGCATTTGTGTTAGTGCCTATATATTTGCTGTGCCTCGTATTGAGGAGTTTGTATCTTCAAATTTTCATGTTGATAATAAAAGCCAGAGAGCCAAGAGATTAAGTCTCGAGTCCTTGATTATGACAATTTGCGGACAGCATTTTTCGATAATTGTGTTTATTCCCTCCACGCTATTGGGCAAGTAAAAAGTTCCATCCGACCAGAGTGAGTTCTTGTAGATAATTAGCAGATAAGAAAATGGGCCGGAGCAATATCATACCCGTTTTTATGAGGGCCTCAAAACACTGTGCAGTGGTAAGGTAACTCAAACACGCGCACCCTCGCGTCTCCCAGGTTGGCTCTGACAAAGGTGATTTAACGTGATGACGTTTTGTGGACTGTTGACAGTTATCTTACTTTAGAAGGCACAGAGTTTGATGCTTGTTAAAACGGTTTTAAACTTTGTGTGTCCGTAATTCAAGCAGGTTACGTCATTTTTAGCTGGTACTCAAAGTGTGTAACTACATTAAAGTTTACGTGGTTTAGTAAACGGTATCAATCGGTGTTTGACTTTCTTATTTACAGACAGTGATAAAGGGGCTGCCTCTGGCGAAGGCTGACTATGAACCTGCTTCCAGTCGGAGCCCTGCTCCCGTTTCGTCTGCAGACTCCGTGTAGAGAACAAAGCCGGCCTGGGCAGTCTCCCGACTTCATTGACAACAAGGCTGATTGTCGTTAGCACCAGATTGTCAAATTCAGCAGACCAGGTCCAGCCTGAGCCGCTTATTTAGCACACACCCTGTCTGGGGCTGTAATACACCCTTACTTCAGAAGCCCCCCACACCCAACGCAGCATGCATCAAGACAAGCTCTTCTATGAAAGTCACTCAATTTTACCATACTGAAACTTGTTTTAGGCAGTCTTTATGTGTTTGAGACAGATTAGAATAGAACGCATGGTTACATTTTGTAATCCCATATTGTCGAGCAGGAAATGAGATGGGACACTTAGCACAGAAACACGTTCGATTCGATTTGAAGCTGGTAGCCTTCACAGCACTGCGCACGACGTGAACACATGTTGACTATTTCTTCTCAAACTATCAGGAACAGCCAAGATTCCGAAGTTACGTAAATAGCGCTGTTAGCTAGTTTTGATGGCTGTAAATATGTTTTTTTCCGAGCAGCCAGATCAAAGGTTAAACCATAGTGGGACTCAGTATAGGCTGTGTTTTTCACAAAATATAGATTTTGGTGTTCTACTTTTTGAATATTGATTAGCACACAATAATAGTTAAAGATATCTGTGAACAATATGTGTTACATGGCCTTAGTTATCTTTGGTTCTTTATTTGCCAAGGGAATAGACCAAACCAACATGTCAGACCCACACTCATTAATTTCCTGTAATATGTTCATTTTTTAAGTCGAAAGTGTCAACATTATTTGATTGTCAGTGTGGCTGTGGTGGCAAGATCAGCTCACAGAATCTTAAGAGCTTCCCTTAGCAGAGTGACATCTCGGTAGGTTTCCATCATCTAGCTGTTTATCCGCTCATACACAAGCATTTTACTGGCAAACTAGGCAGTTCCCTTCTATAAAATAATTTCCTTGCACAAAGGCCTTATTTCCACCATTTAGGCAAAGGACCAGACATTCATAAGTAAGTTACTACGCTAGTCGTATCGCAAGTCTCCACTCGCTTACATTGGTTTTCAATTTTTGCCAGAGCTTGCCCCCTCCCGTGCCATCGCTGCTCTACACTGCCCCGGAATGTCCTTTGTTCCTCCTCCTTCTTGCCTACTAGTCCAAATGACCTAAGTTCCTCAAAATATGAAATCCTCCCCTTCTTAGAAACGAGCATTGGCATAGCCAATAGGTCTCGCCTTTGGGACCTTATAAGTGTTTAGCCATGCAGCACATTATCACCCACCGGGCAGATTTCTGTAATGGAACTAGTACTTATGTAAAGTGCTTTGATACCTTCATTCGCGCTACATAATGCAAAAAATTAAAAGGAATGAAAGAAGTGCTTGCAGATTTCTGAGGTGGGGGAGCGAAAAGATGCACTCTGTAGAGTTACGCTGTGCCCACCTGCTGTAGATGTTTGGTTTTTCTCCACAACAGTTAGGGTAAAATGCTGATTGCTAACGTTCTTCTGTTTTGTTTAACCAGAAGCATGATCATCCAGTCAACAAATGGTTAAGCATCACAATGTAGCTATTTACTGAACCCCATGAGGATCGTTCCCTTCCTCACCAAGACATGAGTGGTCTTTAAGGAGCTTTACTACTGTAGCAGCTGCTTGTTGCCTCACAGGGTAGGCTTGTTGGCCAAGGCCCGCTCATTAGATGGTGCTGAAGATTCCGCTGAAAAGTAAGATATCACCGTAATTGATTTTGTTTCTGTTCCTTTGTGTTTTAGAGAAAATGAAAGCGCACTCTTGTGGAGGTGGGGTGGAGGGGACGCGCCTTCTAATGAAAGCGGCAAGGTCTGGAAATGAAACCTGACCCAAAACAGATGGCAGTCTGTGCGCCGCCGCTGCTGGCTCCTATTATATACTGCCAGTACCAAATCAGAAAGCGAGCACAGTATATAAAATCAGGAGCTGAATTGAAAGGAGGTGAAAGTGAGTTATCCCAGTGCGCAAGTGAAGGCGGGGCTGGAGTATGCTGCATCTTGGTGCTGAGTAACAGATGTTTATTGCCAACCAAAGGAATGTTAATTAGTCCATCGGCCTCTAGTAGGATGAAAGGCTGATCAGACGGGCTGGGGTTCGAACCTGCGGTTGTGAGGTCAAACATAAGATTAATAGGGTGCTTTCCTTAAAGTTAAGATTGCATTATATAATGCCAGTACCAAATCAGAAAGCAAGCACAGTAGAGAAAATCAGGATCCGTGTGTGTAAGCAGAGGCCTCGCTACCTCTGCCCCCACTGTCAAAACACGATTCTGCTGTCTTCCTCCTACAAGTCAACAGCAATGGGCCTAGCATGACAGCAAATGAACAAGTTTCTCATTGCAAACAGAGCATTGGCAGGGCTGTGCGTGTGCATGTGGCATGTGAAGGGAGGGTTGGTTAAAAAGAACGGCACGAGAGAGAAGCGGGGGCCAGTGAGCACGGCAGCGAGGCGAACGCGCTAATTAAAAACAGAGGGTGACATGACCCCGAACAGATGGCGCCCGTGCTCGTAACCGCAAGCCGTAGGCAGATACCTTTCCTGGGAAAGGTGGAACATGCACCCGCCTTTGCCCAATTGTGTGCTGTCTTTTTTTTTAAAGACACACGCAAAGCCCAATAGAAAAAATTCAACAAAAAAAAAAACCACGCACGAGCGTGTGAAAAGTCCAGAGTGATTCAAGAGGTTGTTTTCCTAGCGCAGCGCTAGGCTCGACCTAAAAATTAGTGACTTGGTTTTAAAAACGGTTTTCTATATGTATTTATTATAAGAAATAACATTTTTGTAATAAATGTTTATAGTAAAATTGGCATGTGAGATGAGAACAGGGAGTGTATTGATACAATATACATACATGCGAGGGTAGATATCAAATTAAACAAGGGACAATAGTGACCCTTTTAAATGGGATAAATTGTATGTGTTGCCTCACCGTTGAGTGTAAGAGAGGGAGAACTAGAAAGCGTTAGGACAATATGTGAACTAAACAAGGGGGGTTATAATCTTGCTAAGGAGGTCCAAAGGAGGTACACAGGGTTAGTGTCTCCGCCTCTTTGTAATCAGCCTACTGTTGTCTTGTGTGCTCAGCTGCGCTATTGCTCCTATCTCAGGGCTGGTTAATCTCTTGCCCCTCCTCATAAAGGTGTTGCAGACTTGAATTCAGATTTTTTTCCAATCGCATTTTATATTTCTTTCAGAAAATCTGTACCTTGAAGTCTGGAACAATACTTATCCAATGGTTAATATCTGTAGATTCCCAGCTGTGTTAGATTGCCATGCATAGTATTTGGTTTCTCCCACTTTCCCTTCTTCTGGTCTATCCCTCCCCGTTCTTCATGCATTGGTTCTTCCCTTACATTGATGTTTCAGGCCATTTAGGATTGAGGTGATGAACTGTCTGTTGTGAGAGGAAGCAAGAAGAGCGACAGGAGCGTTGAGAAAGCTTTAATCATCTATGGCCTTAGTGATATCACGCCTGAAAAGTCGTGAGAGACATACTTTCCTGAAGACTTCCTCATTTACCACACTTTGGTTGTTGTTTCCAGTTGTGATCTGCTTGAAGATTGGCGATTGTTCGCATTGCATTTCTCATTCCAGCGACCTTCACTCTTGTGCGTCCAATCTTCTTGAACCTTGGGCACGTCAAGTGAACCTGGAAAAGGGATGCCTGGAGATTGCTGAATATTTGCACTGGTCAATTCTGCAAGAGACAAAGCTGTCCATGCGAGAGCCGACAAAGCAACCGGGTATATGTATGCAAACCCCTCACTTTACAAAGGCAAGCACTATGAACGTCTCTCTGACCATGGATTTTGGAAAGCTGACCTGGTTCACATCAAGCCTTTTCCTCAGACTGGAACACATCTTAACTCAACTACTTCAAGTAATTTCCCTAGCCTACCCACACATCGGTCAAAATGCAGCTGGTATTTTTCTACACTGCGCCTGTGATGCTCCTTGTATTAAACAATCTAATGTGACTATTTTAGCGTTAAGACTGTATGGTACTTTGTATAGATCAAATCTATTTTTCTGTTGATTGCTATATTTCTGTTGCACAGAACATGCTCAGATGTGAACGGTTTACTCAATACCAAGAAATCTAAATAAATGCTGGATGCTACCTTCAATGTATATCCTTCAGCAGTCATGCTTTATGGCATTTTCTCCTAAATGATCTCATTTTGTGTGATGTCGGAGTCAAGCTCACATTCCTTCCTATTGACTCAGTCCTCTTGCGCTTGTAACCTGGTGACGACCATACAGTCGCCTCATTGACTACTTTCTAGCTATAGTAACAATCACTTAACATTTCTCAGGCAAACTCTTTAAAAATAGCAGATCATGAGCAGGTTTAAAGGCAATTCATTGATTTTATTCCTAAAAATTCCTTTAATCTCTTCACTTTGCTATTTTTATGGTGTTGGGCGGGTATGTATGTGTGTGTGTGTGTGGGGGGGGTGTAGATAGTGGTTTTCTGTGTTATTGTCCAGTTTACAATGTTTATTACAGGGGGACTCAGTAAAACCATCACAGTCTCAAATTCTCACTGGTTTCACTTACCCACCAGCAAAGCCATAGGTCTCGCCTTTGCAAACTAATATGAAGGCTGATTGTACTTTTTTTTTAATTTCAAGCATATACTAGAAGAACAAAAATCCAAAAAAGAAAGCATTGCTGTCTGAATGTGGTGCAGCTTGAAATAATAAAGTGTAAATTACAAGGAAAAAAAGTAACCATCGCATATAATTTAATATAACAGTATGGGAGTTTCCTAGGATGTAGATGTATCTAAAACAGACAGAAATCATTTTTAGTTTTAAACCACATCTCGGGAAAATAGGATTCTTTTTGGTGCAAAGAAAAGGTACGTTGCTTTCAATTGCTGTAAGTTTATTAAGAATGGAAAAAGCATTGGCAAAGTAAAGCAGTACCTCACCAGCCCTAGCACTGAAGTGTGCTTCTTTTTACGTGGATGCACACATGTGATGTAAAAAATTTGATCACTAGCAGTTAACCTAACCCATTGCTCCATGTTGTGGTGGATGGAAGAAAAATGTGAATGGCAGTTCAATCGACCAATGGATTGAGATGGCAACTGCCCTGCACACTGAACGAGAGCTGCAAAGGTGCCTATGAGTGAGTTTGCTGCAGCATGGAAGATGTCCTGTACAACGCAGCATTGCTACATGTTTTTACCTTTAGAGATTGCAATGAGGAGGAACAGGGACACGTAGGAGGCCCTGAACAGTCAGGAGTACGTCCCCACTCAGCCTTTAATGCAATCTAACAACCTGCAGTGGCAATGTCATCTTTAGCATTTTTGGGGTTCTGGGCAAGACATTTTGGAGACCCCTGTTTGAAACTACTTTGCATTTTATTACTCATTTTCTGCTAAATCTAGCCTGCATGATGCAAAAAAACTTTCAGAAATTGGGGTGGGGAATTTAAAAAATGCTAAAATATGCCTAGGTAGGCGAGGGCTCAACAACCCCTTAAAAATACCTTGGACATAGAAGCAGAGGTATAGAGAGTCGAAAGGTTCACATACAGAAATATACAATGGTGAGACAGAGAGTTCCCTTTTCGAGGGTGGGCCCTTAGTATGTTGTGGCCCCCAGAATATCTGGCCCTGGGGATTGCCCATACCTTAAAACGTCTCTGTAGTAGCCTGATTGGATGCTCAGGCCATCCATGCCCTGTGCCTCCTATGCGACATCCCAATGTGTTGATGCAATCTTTTGCAAAACACAATCACTGCCCGTTTTACCCAAAATTCTACGACTTCAATGTTGCAGTTCCAGAATTATTGGCGGCGTGCACTAGCAAACCTCCATTACATCAACTTTCACTGTTTCAGCAGGAAGGTAAAGAAGCATGGGGAGGCGAAGCTCACAGAATCAAGCTAAGATCCTGTGCCCGCCTTTTCCTGCAAGGTAGGCCAAGTTCACGGGGAGGCGTGATTTTTAGGAACACGTGTTGTATGCTGGAATCAACATAGGATTATGTCAGTGCTTTAATTGAACAAATGAAACAACTCAAGGTATAGGTTTACATGTTTATTAAAGTATCAAAACATAAAAGTTGCAAGTAAAAAAACCAAAGGCTTTTCTACGACTCGCAGAACTTTCTTTGAAAATATAAATGCAGCTCGCTGCGTTCCTCCCAGTACTGTTGTCTCTCTGTAGGTCTGGAAGAGAAGCTCCCGGCACAAACACTTCCCCCACACATGCACACACACAGGAACCCAACCAGCAGATTCCCGCCACGTAGCAGTACGGCAATGGACAATTGCCTGCTAGTGAATAACATATATAACTCTGGACTAAAAAATAAAGCACATAGCGAATGATGCCTGCGTCACCAGTAACACATTTAATTGGCAATCATGCAAGTATATATTTATATTGAAACAGAAACCGACATTTCATTGCCCTTAGCGTTCAACAACAATGTCTAGTGTATTTGTTCCAGAGGACAGCGTCCAATTCCAGGAAACTGGTATTTGGCTGTATTTCATGATACCAGGAACATGACAAAATGAAACAAAGACCAACCAACATTCAGTGCCATTTTACCATACATTCCTATGGCCCCTATAGACAAGCATTGGCCGCGCGGCTGTAAAAGTAACAGCCGCGCGGCCGTGAAAGCGAAAGTGATCGCGATCAAAGTGAAAGTGATTGCGAGAAAGCGCTTTGTCGGAAGCACGCGAGTGGTGCGCGCACAGCAGTGATTGCGCTGGAAGGGAGGCAGATGGCGGCTGCGCGCATGCACGCTCGCGTGAACGCAAGCGCTAGGCCAGCAGAAGCCTGGGGTAGCACTGTTAAAAGCACACTACAAAATGTCTCGCAGAGCAGCGCATGCGCTGACTCAGCGAGTCATAAAAACAGCTCTCTATTGACATGAGCTTGAATCTATGGGCATTTTTACACTAGAACATTGAAACACATGAGAACGGAGTTCAACTTTACTCTGAAATACGGACTTTTCACATCAATTAAATACCAGGGGCCTCATTTACAATAAAGTGTCGCAGCGCGGCACCGCAAGTCCTTTCACTGCACCACGCTGCGGCACTTTCAAAGCACCGGGATGCGTCAGATCTACAAGGGTAAGACGGATACCTTTGCTCTCCCCTGCGCTGGCGCACAATTAGCTGCCATGCGCCGATGCAGGCACACTTGCATCATGGTGCAAGGATGCCTGTGTCAGGGAAAATTGGTTATGTGCAAGAAGGTTTCCCTTCCTGCACGTAAACAATCAGAAATGGCGTTTTTTCAACTTCTATGTGTGCTGCATTAGCACACACAGAACTTGCAAAATGTCTTTTTTTAAAGATTGTTTCTGCACCTGTGGTGCAAGGGGCTTGTAAATAAGCCCCTATGTGTTCAGCTTGCACAGCCTACCTGCATGCCCATTAGGAAGTGCTGCGCCAACGTCCAGGGCTGGGAGCAGGGACACTCTTGCAGAATCCTGATGGTAGTGGGGTGTAGTGTAGTATGCATCATGTGTGGTAGTATGCCTCATGACTGGTAGTGTGGTATGTCTCATGTGTGGTAGTGTAGTATGCCTCATGTGTGGTGTAGTGTAGTATGCCTCATGTGTGGTAGTGTAATATGCCTCGTGTGGTAGTTTGTAGTGTAGTATGTCTCGTGGGTGATAGTGTGGTATGCCTCATATGTGGTAGTGTAGTATGCCTCATGTGTGGTAGTGTGGTGTAGCGTAGTATGCCTCATGTGGTAGTGTGGTGTAGCGTAGTAGGCCTCGTGTGTGGTAGTGTAGTGTAGTATGCCTTATGTGTGGTATGCCTCTTGTGTGGTAGTGTAGTATGCCTCATATGTGGTAGTGTAGTATGCCTCATGTGTGGTAGTGTGATGTAGCGTAGTATGCCTCATGTGGTAGTGTGGTGTAGCGTAGTATGCCTCGTGTGTGGTAGTGTAGTGTAGTATGCCTTATGTGTGGTAGTGTGGTATGCCTCATGTGTGGTAGTGTAGTATGCCTCATGTGTGGTAGTGTTGTATGCCTCATGTGTGGTGTAGTGTAGTATGCCTCATGTGTGGTAGTGTGGTGTAGTGTAGTATGCCTTGTGAGTGGTAGTGTGGTGTAGTTTTATATGAATCATTTGTGGTAGTGTGGTGCAGTGCAGTATGCCTGGTGTGTGATAGTGGGGTGTAGTGTAGTTTTGGTCATATGCGGTGTAGTGTAGTATGCCTCATGTGTGGTTTAGTGTAGTATGCCTCGTGTGGTAGTGTAGTATGCCTTGTGTGGTAGTGTAATATGCCTCATGTGTAGTAGTAGTAGTGTGGTGCTACGTAGTATGCCTCATGTGTGGTAGTGTGGTGTAGTGTAGTATGCCTCATGGGTGGTTGTTGCAGGGATTCTGCCTAAGAACAGTACTATGCTTCGGCTTATGGGACCTTGGTGAGTAGGGACTGAGTCATCCTACCACCTGAGTACCCATATCCCCGGACCGACTAGCTATAGTGTTTCATTTGCTCTCCTACTCACTCACAGAGAAACAAGTGATTAGACACTTAGAACACAACACTCATATATCTGTCAGGAATCGTGGTAACAAGACACACCCTTTCGCTCGCACTCTTCTTAATAAGATCTGACAGAGAAACGAAACAGTTTAAAATATTTATTTTAACTAACGTGCCCGAACATGCATTATACATGCCACAACAAGTGGGAATATGCATAGTACAAATACAGTCAGCATAGCAGCTAGTCCATATGTAATGAAGGGAGATGTCATAATGACAAGACAATAGAGAAAAGACAACAGAGCCTAACCTCCCTCCCCTTGTTAAGAAGAAGTATTATTATATATGAGAAGCTCACTGGGCTTTGTCTGCAGACCACATACCTTAGACTATAGATGGTAGTTCTACATCATAGGTGCTGTCTCGCTCTTCTTCCTGGAAAGGTGCCTCTCCAAGGGTGTGCTACCTATTTGGGTATTTCCATAAGTCTAAAAGTACATTGTCCCATATAACTGCTGCATCAGTATGTTGTGTCTAGCTGCGAAGGCCTGACCAGAACATAATAACAAGGGGCATTGATTACCGACCTTGCACACAAGGTTCAGACTAAACTCTAGGAACAGGCAGAGAACAAAAACAGCAGAGAGTTCTCATGTGAAAGGCACAACAGAGTAGGTTGCAAAAATAAAGCTGTGTAGTAAAGTGCACAAAGCAGCATAATGGCTGCAGGGCTCATGCTAACTTAGTGATGTTGACAATGTCCCCAACAGCCATGTGACATGGTAGTGCAGTATGCCTAATGTGTGGTAGTGTAGTATGCCTTCTGTGTGGTAGTTGGTGTAGTTGTATATGAATCATGTGTGGTAATGTGGTACAGTGCTGTATGCCTTGTGTGTAGTAGTAGTAGGGTGTAGTGTAGTTTGGGTCATGAGCGGTGTAGTGTAGTATGCCTCATGTGTGGTAGTGTGGTGTAGTACAGTAAGCCTCATGTGTGGTAGTGTAGTATGCCTCATGTGTGGTAGTGTGGTATAGTGTAATATGCCTCATGTGTGGTAGTGTAATATGCCTCATGTGTGGTAGTGTTTCTGTAGTGTAGTATGCCTCATGTGGAAGTGATGGAGCAAGATTTCGCATCGAATAGAAACTTGCTCGGAAGCAATTCTCTCGAATAACTATTAAAAGTACATGTTTGTACGTATTAATATTGCACCACAATATATATTAGAAGAATCTTACTTATGTGTTGTGTTAACAACTAGCCTAAATGTCATTAAAATGGCCGCCAAAAACACGGGAAAGTCTCTGCGCATGCCTCAATTGCACCTACGTAGTATGACGTATCTCTTTGCTTGGTGGGAAACTTTGCAGCTGCGCACTAACTTATAAAATGGCCGCTTGGAAACTAGCATAATAACGCGTGTGCTACGCCGCAACTAAACCTCGCAAGTTCTAATAAACTGCTAATGCAAACGATTTTATTGGTAAATGGGATTAGAGTAGGGAAAGTGGTATACAGTGAATTCATTTATTTTAGTATTCTAACATGTTTTTCTTTGACTTTATTATTAGTTCGTATTTGGGCCTTGGAGGGTGACCTAATCCCTATCCCGCCTGATTGACGCACATGCGTAGTAGAGCATTCGTACTGAACAATGATGACACCATTGAACAAAGGCCAAGGCCATCTGAATTGTCTGCGCCTGGGAAGCTGAAATATCGACCCTACAAGAGAAGCAAATGTATCTAATGTAACTTAAATGTAATAATTTTCAATATGAAATGCGGGTGGGAAAATAAAGCTTGTGGAAGTGACATAAGGGGCGGGATATTAGACAATGGGACTAAAGAAATTAAGTACATTACGAATGGTGTGATGATCTCTCCCCACTGCCTGCACCAATCACAGAGAGGGGAACACATAGAATTGCAACTTTTGGGGGTGGATCATACATAAGTTTTAGTATAACTAGATATAGGTAAGTTAGTTAGTCACAGATGCCATGCCGAGATGCTGTCAGATGCTATGCTGACATAATGCCCATGAGCTGAACGAAGACTCCAACACTAGGGAAACTTCACGGAAAAATCAGAGGAGGCACATCTAGGAAGGGTTCCAGACGAGCCCAAGAGAGTAGTACCAGAGAAGGGTGCGACGCTGGTGTTACACTAGAAGAGGGTACCTGTCCTGATCTTAATGCTGTCCTGAAATCTTTGACTCGCTGTCCTGGTCCTCGCACCATTAGGTAAATATAATTCCATGTAGTATGTCCCTGTGCTGCTTTCCATTTCTCCCCCTCCAGGTGCTGTCATCGCAAGAATAACTTAATTGTGAATTAATTTGTATTAACTGAATTTTCCTTCCTCATGAGAAATGGTGTTCTTTTTCAATGTATTGTATTGACTCACAAAATAATTGACTAGATAAACTTTTAAAAATCTTTCCAAGCCTGTGGTTCTTAAAGTAAAGGTTTAAATGCTATGTCTTAATTCCCCTATTTTAACTATTTATAGACCTATTGACCAGAGGAAATTATCCTATATGGGACGGAATTGGTAAGTATTTGTGAATCTAGTTCACACGGGAAATGTATAAAATCAATTTGATCGCAGCGGGGTTTTATTAGCTCAATTGTATGAATGTGTATGGACCCAAGTGAGTGTGTTGTGATTTTGAAACCTGAGCTGGTAACTTCCGCTTCGTCAGATTTCTTGGTAGCAGAGAGGATGGTTATATTAGCTAGGTAGAATTTATTTGCGAATTGATTATTGATTTATGATTAACCAAACCCGTTATGTACTGTTATATGTTGTCTGGAATTTCCCAGGAATATTGAATATTGGGTAGTGAATGGAAGCCACACTGCAGTGAGGTTACTTGTCCGGATCGAGAAAGTGCTGAAAGTTACACAGGACTAGAAGCACTGAGTTAGGGATTACTTTCTTGTGTGTTAGTGAGAATAATTGTAGCAGAGAAGTTCACTGGTGAAACTTTGGTCGTATATCACCTAGAAAGGGTAATACTGAAGGAGTAGCAGGTTATTTGATGCTTGTGTGAAGAGTAAGCGGAAGGTTTTACTCGTAGTGTGTGAAAAGTAAGCGGAAGGTTTTACTCACAGTGAAAGGAATTGACGATTCTTTGAATTTAGTGGGTCAGACACAGTAGTGAATGTTTTTACGTTGTCAATTAATGTGAATTGCATGAAAATTGTGAGAAAATAAGTATTCGCATTACCTTGTAAAGGAGGGGTCAGTTGCGGGTGCTGGGAATGGTTGAGGCAGCGGGCGTGTAGTTGATGCGAAAGTGTAAAGGAAGGGTCAGTAGTGAGGAGTGGTATTGACGTCACAGAAAAGCCTCGCAAGGATTGGTTGAGCGAAAGAGCAGAGTAGAAATTGATTGAACACAGAATAAAACACGCGCTGGTACTAGAGAATCATTAAAATAAGAACAGGCTGTCAAAATAGAAGCCCCAAGAATAATAATAGATAGCACTTATATGTATGATCCGACATTGATAGGGAACCGTCCAGATAGGAGATTTGTAGGATTTGCATACGAACAGTACTGTAACAAGCATAAACACTCTATGTACCGAGAAAAGAGAAAGAGGTCATTTTTGCAGAAAATTAAAAATTATTTCAAGAAGGACAACTCTATTAAGATTAGAGAAGGAGTTCTTATCCCTGCCCCAAAAACACCTGCATCATACATGATGGTGGAAAGAGGCTACCATACCTGCATATGGTTAAAAAATTGGGTAGAATATACAAAGGATGACGGAGTATTAGCATATCCAGAGTGCAGAACTTTTAATGGAAGAGTACTGCATAATTTAAGAATCAGAATGAATGAACTAGAACCCAGACCTAGATTGACCCAATATGAAGCATTAGAAGAATGGGAAACTGAAGCATTTGAGCGTGATAGACCCCTACGTAACAGGAGTTTGAGTAAATACTATCCTAGTTTTCCCAGAGAAACCCGAGATAAACAGATGAAACAGTGGAGACAGGGCATGATAGCAGAAGGATTATATCCAGTGTTATTGGCAGAAGAACAGGCTGGAAGAAAGTGTTCAGAGAAAATGAAACATTTAATGATGTCAGGGGTTGGAGATTCAGAAGACGATTATTTAGAAGACATGTTCACGAAAAATCCTCCACCTTACCAGGAAGGACCAAATAGAACTACCCTGAGTGCCCCGTTGCTAGATACACCTTTGATTCCACAAGTTATACATGAAACTTCAATGGAAAGAGTACTTCATGAGATAGAAAAGGAAGCAATAAATAAGAATAGAGCTGAATTGATACAGAAAATAACTCAGTTAAGTACACGTCCTGAAGCATTGACAATTCCAATGACCATAGGTCCAGTAGTCCCATTATATGGGGAAACACCAAATTGTCCAAAACCACCAGTCATGACTACCCCAATCATTTAACCCAGAAAAGAAAACTTAATAATTGACGATCAAGCTATTGAATGTGAATCTGTAATTTCACTAATGGACCTACCTATAAGAGGGCAGATAAATGACACGCCAAAATGGAGTACTCCAGGGTGTTCAAGAGAAGTAAGAATGGAGACATCCTTAGGGATAAAAAGTGGCACTATAGTAACCCCTGAAGAAATAGAGAGATGGGCACAAGAAATAGAGAAGCCGAAAGCCCAGCCAAAAATACTAGACATTTTCAAATTACGAGTGGAATTGGAAGAAATGAAAGCTGGAAATGTGGGTCTAGACAGATTAAACACTCTTAGTGAAGAAGAATTATTGTTCATTTGCAGAAGCATTACTCGAAATACAAAAATATTTCATGAAAAACTGACAAATTTAGCCTCTGAAATGGGAGTCGACATAGGTAGATCTAAAGTATTGCAAAACCATATACAGCAGAATTTTCTGATAAAGATTTGGAGAACATGAATGTGTCAGGAAGAAAGTTACAGATCAAAGAATAATTGTTGTTGCAAAAATGGGGAGACCTAGACAAATGGAAAACAAGATGGTCAAAGAAAAAGGAGGAAGCACAGGCGAGTTGTGCGACTTCCGAGTATGCATTGAGAGAGACAGAAAAGGTCGAGAGGTTGTGTCCTATGAGGGAAGTTCCCGGAGGAGGATATGTGCATGTCCCATGGACTAGACAGGATATATTGTCTTTTACTAATGATTTTCCAAAATTGAGAGAGAAACCAGTGGAATGGTACAGGCAAGTTGAGAGGTTTGTGAAGGTTTCAAAGGTTTTACTGAAAGATTTGGATGGTTTGTTTGACATTGTGGTGCCTGCGGATTTGTGGACAGAATGTAAGATTACCGTAGATTGGCCCAATGATGAATATCCAAGAGACCCTAAAACAGGAGCCCGTCTGATGATGTAATGAAAAAGTATCACCAGGTAATTACATTCTTAAAAGGGTAGATTCCTCCTAAAGAAACAGATTGGGTAAAAACAGATAGAACTACCCAGGGAAAGGATGAATCTGTACATGCGTACTATGAACGCCTTTTACAAGTATTTAAACAATATAGTGGATTTGAGAATATTGGAGACAAAGACATGACCCATTTTACATACAGATTTGTGTCAGGATTAAAGCAAGATATATCCCAAATGATTAAGCAGCATATGCTGTGTTGGCAGTTGAAACCTATCGACGAGCTTCTTAAATATGCTAAGGACTGTGGAGATGAAATTGACAGCAGACAAAAAGCTTTAGAAGAAAAGGTAATGTGGGCTCAAGTAAAATTAGCAGAACAGCAAGAGCTTCAATTAAATAACCAATCAGGAAATTTAGGAAAGGGACAAAGACAAAATTACAATGGTGGGGGTAAACCCAGAGGAAAAATGAGCAGAGAAGAAGTGAAGAAAAGTTTCCCTGTCATGGGTGCGGGAAGTTGGGGCATTGGAAAAAACGAGTGTAAAAATATACAAGCTAATAATGGCCCAAATCAAAATTTAAATCCACAGACGCAGAATGAGGTGTTAATGAGTCAACCGCAACAGGTTAATAACCCACAGCATCAATTGCCACCTGCCCCTAAGCCAAATTTTGTGAGTCAAGCCAAGTACAGTGTGGACGCCGGATCTACGGAAGGAAGTGGTAAGAAAAATTATATGACATCACAGTTTCTTTTGCAGGATCCATATTCCGAATATGATCAAGAATGACGGTGCCTGAGGGGGGAGGAAGGGGAGTGCGTACTGAACGCATCCCTACCGGTAGACCAGTCAGGTCCTTACATTGAGGGAAAAGTAGAAGGAAATGATATCACCTCTTTGTTGGACACTGGCGCTACCCATTCTACTGTGACAACAGCAGACATTCCAAACTTTCCCCTCTCGGGTGAAGCAATCCAGGTAGTTGGTGTTTCTAATAAACAAATCCGAACACCAATCACTGAACCCATGGAGGTGAGAATTGGTAATTTTAGAGAGATGCACAAATTTGTAGTGTGCGACTCTAGTCCAGTAAACCCACTGGGAAAAGATCTGCTGTGTAAGATGAACTACACAATATTTTGCACACTGGACGGTGTTGCAATTCAGATCCTTGACGAAGACAGTGTATATAAATTCATGTTAGCTAAACAGGGAACAGAAGTGGATGAAATGTACTCACTAATGACAAGAGACTAATTACCAGATGGGGTCAAACTAACTGTAAATCCTGAAGTTTGGGATTTTATTGGGAAAGAAGTAGGATTAATGGTAAACGTAGATCCTGTAAAAGTGACAGTGAAAGAAGGTGCCATTTACCCAAACACTCGACAATACAAGATGAGTCCAGAAATTAAAGCAGGTGTTACGGTAGAAATTAAGCGATTAGTCGAACAAGGTATCTTGCAAGAAATCATGAGTAGTCCATGCAATTCGCCCATAGTTGGTATAAAGAAACCAAACGGAAAATATAGGGGAGTTCAAGACCTGAGAAAAATAAATAAAATTGTCGTACCATGTTGCCCTATAGTGCCTAACCCAGCTGTGATCCTGTATCAAATACCATGGAATGCAGGATGGTTTACTGTAATTGATTTATGTCATGCATTCTTTTCCATTCCATTGCATCCAGATAGTACATTTTTATTTTCGTTCAAATTTGAGGAACGTGTCTATGTGTGGAATTGTGTGCCTCAAGGGTATACTGAAAGTCCTTCAATCTTTAATCAAATTCTAAAAAGATGTCTTAAATCTCTTGTATTGCCCACAGAGTCAGTCCTAGTGAGGTATATCGATGATTCGATGGTCGCATCAAAAACTCGTGATGACTGTATCAAAGATTCAATTGCTTTACTGAATCATTTAGCAAAAGGTGGACATAAAGTGTCCCCAGAGAAATTGAAATTTTGTCAAAAATCAGTCAAGTACCTAGGACATCAGATAGAGAGAGGGGTTAGAAAGGTGACCTCTGAAAGAATAAAAATAGTAAGACAAATGCAGTTGCCTCAGACTTAAAGAGAAATAAGGATGTTTCTAGGAATATTAGATTATTGTAGGCAGTGGATTGTAGGGTTTTCAGCACTAGCAAAACCCCTGATACAAATGACAAAGAAAAGAGCAAAAGACCCAGTTGAATGGGAAGACAAAGCAGTGACAGCTTTTGTGAAATCACAGAGCTCTCATTGTGAAGCTCCTGCCTTGGGAATGCCAGACTATTCAAAAGAATTTGCATTATTCAGCTACGAGAGATAATTGTGCGCTCTCAGTCTTAACACAGAGACATGGTCTAATGCGACAACCTGTGGCATATTTTTCAGCGAATTGGGACCCTGTGGCAAGTGCATTACCGGGTTGCCTGAAATCTGTAGCAGCAACTTGTGTGAGCATAGAACAAAGTGAAGCAATTGTGATGGGACACCCTGTCAAGGTGTATGTCCCTCATACAGTCGTGATTTTATTGGCAAAGACCAGAACTCAGTACTTGACCACTAGTCGATTGACAAAGTATGAATTATCTTGGGGGCTGAAAATGTGTCAATAGCAAGATGTACTGCTCTTAACCCAGCCACTCTGTTGCCAGACCCATATCACGAAGAAGTAAGAGATGAAGTCGAACATGAGTGTCTCGACTTCACAGAATACAGCACAAAGCCCCGATCTGACATACAGGAAGAACCATTAAAAGACGCAGATCATGAATTTTTTGTAGATGGCTCATGCATGCGCCATGAGGAGGGAGGATTGAGTGCTGCATATGCTGTGTGTACATTGGCTGGAATATTCAAAGCATCCTATTTACCGGAAGTCAGGTCTGCACAAGTAGCCGAATTGATTGCTTTAATTAAAGCCTGCAAAATTGGGAAAAACTGGAAAGTGACCATTTTTACTGATAGTCAGTATGGTGACGGGGTTGTGCATGACTTTGGCCAACTTTGAATGCAAAGGGATTTCTTGACTTCTTCAGGAACCCCTATTAAAAATGGAAAATTTGTAAAAGATTTGCTTCAAGCAATACAGTTGCCAAAAGCAGTGGCAGTGGTCAAGTGTGCTGCTAACCAATCCGGAGATGACTATGTGACAGCAGGTAACCGATATGCTGACCAAGTTGCCCAACACTGTGCAAGATATAAAATTGCACTGAATCAGAAAGATGAAACATGTGGAATCAGCTGCCAACTTATGCTACTCGCAGGAGTGGGAACATGGGAGGAAATAAGAGGTTTGCAAAATGATGCAGAACCAAAAGAGAAAGAAGAATGGGTGAAAATAGGATGTCAGCAAAGAGCTGAAGATGGTGTGTGGGTTTGTTATGATGGTAGACCAGTGATACCAGATTGCATGCTTGCACCTATGGCTAGGGTGTATCATGGAGACACACGTAGGCAGAGATGCCATGATCAGACTTTTCAGACAGGATTGGTTTAATGCAAAGTTTAGGAATGTCGCTGAAAGCCTTTGCCAAAGATGTTTAACATGTCAACAAATGAATCCAGGCAGAAAAACAATGGTTAGTATGGGCAAGATTGGAAAGGCAGAAGGTCCATTTATAAGACTCCAAATAGATTTCATTCAATTACGTGCTTGTCGAGGACTGAAATATGTACTTGTCATACTTTGTTTATTTTCCAAGTGGGTGGAGGCATACCCGACCCGAAGAAATGACAGCTTGACAGTGGCCAAACTCTTACTAAGGGAGCTAATCCCTAGATTTGGTTTTCCAGTAACGATTGAATCAGATAGAGGATCTCATTTTAATAATGAGATAATCAGATTAATTTGTGAGGCATTCAAAGTCAAACATAAATTGCACTGTGCATACCACCCAGAGGCTTCTGGAGTGGTAGAACAATGGAATGGCACAATCAAGTCAAGACTGGGGAAAGTGTGTGCGTTCACCCCACTGGAGTGGCCTGATGCTTTACCTCTTGTTCTGATGGGACTCAGAAGCATCCCAGACAGAAATACGGGATTGAGTCCCCATGAAATACTCATGGGAAGAGCAATGAGGCAAGCATGTATACCAGGACACAAGCTGTTGAATATAACTGATGATTTGGTACTGAAGTATTGCAAAGAGTTAGCTGACCGAGCGCGTTCTATATCTTACCTGGTTGGAGAAGATGCAGTCAACACGCAGCTGAGCCAAGCGCATGATCTGAATCCTGGTGATTGGGTGGTAGTGAAGAATCACACCCGAGAATCTTGCCAAACACCAAGGTGGAGTAAACCACATCAGATTATATTAATTACTTCAACAGCTGTAAAATGTGCAGGCTTGCCTAATTGGATTCATGCAAGCCATACAAAAAGAGTGCCAGATCCTGATGAGGAAGACCTACAACTGACCCAAGAAGTTGAGGTCGCTGAAGGTTGCGCAGCTGAAGGGTCTCCTTTAGTAGATCCTGAAGTAGCTGACCAAGAACAACCAAGCACCTATCAGGACGACTGCATCCCAATAGTAGACATACCTGAAATAATTGTGAGAACTAGAAGTCAAACAAGTCTAGACAGACAGGAAGAAAGTGAGGATCAGTAAGGTATAGAAGAACGTGCTCAGGAGAGTAGGGAAACTGTTATTAGGGGACCTGAGCAGGCCCAGATAAGGAGAGAGCAATATACTGAGACGGAAGAAATTCAAAGCCCCATTCATGAGTCTGAGGAGGGACAGATAGGCCTTAGAGGACACTCAGGCAGAAGAAATAAATGAAGCAGAAAGACCTAAACAGGACCAGATAGGCGAAGCAAACGAAGTTCAGGAAGAAGAAAATAAAATCGAAGCAAATCTTGAACAGGGCCAGGTTGATGAACGCATCCAGGCAGAACAATCCAATCCGATAAGCCCTGGACAAGGTCAGATAGAGAGGCATACTGAAAACGGAGAAGAACAAACTGTGCCACAACTACATGAAAATAAAAGAACTTTTGAAGAAACCGACAGTGCAGTACGGGCTAAGAAAGTCAGAAAAAGCGATAATTGGCCGTGTATTATTAAAAGATTGAAATACCGCCTTTAAACAATAAGTGAAGAACTTGACCCGGTGAACGAAATATCCAGTCAGTCTGGACCGTCAAGACGAAGAAGTCCACAGCTGAAAGCACTGAATAATCAATTTAAGGGTCCTGAGTGGACAGAGGTCATTCTCGAGGATTTTGAGAATCTTGACAGAAATGATGAAAGTGATGACGAATTGAATGCATTGCAAATTGATGAGGAAGTGAGACCAACTTGAATACCAGAGAACACTCTAGATGTTATCCCAAACTGAATTTCTGAATTTCTGAATTTAAAAGAAGAGAAATCGTCTTGTCCCAAAAATGCCTGACAAAAAAGCTGTTGGAAAACCAAAACAAAGCTGTATAAAGAAATATTGTAGGATGTGTATTGGTAGCATATTTTTAGTACTTATAATGTGGCTAGTATTAACAGTAGCCATACCGTATATGATGGTTTCAAACAAACAGAATAGTACTAATACACATGAGAAGGTGGCTAACATTAAAAGAGATAAAGTAGAAATAGCAACACCAGATGAGTCAGATTTACACAACACTGTGATTAAAAATAACACCGATTTAAAAGTTTTTGCACATTTATTAGTACACTATGTAGAAACCATGGAAGTTAGTGATTGTTATGTTTGCATGAAGTTGCCCACATCAGTGGCAGAAGGGGTGACTTATCACTTACCCTTGACATATGGTATATCATGTAGTGTGTTAGCTAGTCTATTTTATAGAACTGTAAAACTGCAATATTCTTCTAATGTTGATGTAACCATTTCCGAGGTTCCCATGCGAAGAAGCATGGACCCTGTCCTTATTACTTTAGACTCACAAGTTATGGGTGAATAATTTCTAACGATGAAAACAATAGATATAGCTGACGCACATGAACGCAATTTAACATGTAAATTACATGAAGAAGAAAAGGTATTTTCGAATTTAGTTCAACAAAGGAGACAGGATTTCCAGAGAAGGGCCTCTGAACCGAAACCTCAGATACCTAAATGGGTTGAGAAGGAAGAACTTTTGGCCACTGGCAAGAGTCCTTAGACTTTGAAAAGAAAGAGAAAATCTGTCTCCATAGATTAAAAACAGAGTATAACAATGCATTTATTGGTTCCAGTGAGTGTGAGCATAATATTTTAATAATTGGGGGATGGGGATTAAAAGGAGGAACAGATCCAGTATTTCCTAGAGTCTATTATATCTGTTGAAACAAAGCCTTACTTAGGTTACCAGATCACTGGTATGGGACTTGCTATTTCGGAATAGTATTCCCTAAAGTTTATCATGTTAAAAGAATCACTGGAAGCATTGAAGACAACAAAGGACTAAAACGTAACAAAAGGGCTAGTTTTGCTGAAATAGTAGGTGATATCTTCAGTGCAATAATACCATCAGTGGGAGTTTTCCTAAATTCTCGGAAAATCTGTAAATTGTCTACAGTAGTTGATCGGTTATCAACGGACACTGCCGGTGGATTCCTATTGATCAATACAGAACTAGTTGCTGTTAGATCTATGGTTTTGCAAAATCGACTTGTCCTTGATATCTTATTTGCAAAAGAGGGTGGAGTCTGTAAAATGCTGAAAGTGCAACATTGTTGTACATACATACCTGACAAAAGTGTCGAAATTGGAGGATATATTAAGAATATTACACATTTGGCAGAAGAATTGAAAACACTGGAGGTTGACAGTGTATGGAAGAAAATAGCTAATGGTTTTGTTGCTATAGGTAGTTGGTTTTCTCACATAGGTAACTGTATTTTAGGTCAAATATTAATGCCAATAGTGTGTATAACTTTATTAGTTTTGACCATAATGTGTTGGTGCAAATGTTGCCAGAAAAGAAAAAGGTATGAAGTGAATGGAAAAGGGAATAAGAGAAAATTTGATGAAATGCAACTTGAAGAAATGAAGGGAAACATTTATAAAACAATGAGGGGTATGAAAAACAAAAAGGACAAAAATGAAAGGGTTGAAGAAATCGAAATGGTGGAGTGCTAAAGTTGGCATCTGATTAAATAATAGAATTTAGTGATGGCATAAAATGCCATCAGAGAGGGGATTGATGGAGCAAGATTTTGCATAATAGAAACTTGCTCGGAAGCTATTCTCTCGAATAACTATTAAAAGTCTAATCAACATGTTTGCACGTATTAATATTGCACCACACTATATATTAGAAGAAGCTTGCTGATGTGTCATTAAAATGGCCTCTGAAAACACGGGAAAGTCTCTGTGCATGCGTCTACTGCACCTACGTAGTATGACGTATCTCTTTGCTTGGTGGGAAACTTTGCAGCTGCGCACTAACTTATAAATTGGCCGCTTAGAAACTAGCATAATAACGCGCGTGCTACGCCGCAACTAAACCTCGCAAGTTCTAATAAACTGCTAATGCTAAAGATTTTATTGGTAAATTGGATTAGAGTAGGGACAGTGGTATACAGTGAATTCATTTATTTTAGTATTCTAAAATGTTTTTCTTTGACTTTATTATTAGTTCGTATTTGGGCCTTGGAGGGTGGCCTAATCCCTATCCTGCCTGGTTGACGCACATGCGTAGTAGAGCATTCGTACTGAACAATGATGACACCATTGGACAAAGGCCAAGGCCGTCTGAATTGTCCGCGCCTTGGAAGCTGAACTATCGACCCTACAAGAGAAGCAAATGTATCTAATGTAACTTAAATGTAATAATTTCCAATATGAAATGCGGGTGGGAAAATATAGCTTGTGGAAGTGACATAAGGGGCGGGATATTAGACAATGGGACTAAAGAAATTAAGTACATTACGAATGGTGTGATGATCTCTCCCCACTGCATGGACCAATCATAGAGAGGGGAACACATAGAATTGCAGATTTTGGGGGTGGATCATACATAGGGCTCCCGGTTTTCAGTTTTTACATATAAATACAGACGGAAAACTATATTTCCTTTCTCTGTATTTATATTTAGAAACAGCAAAATACTAGCAAATTTTGCACGCTGCCGTGCTCCAGTGCACAAGACCGTGTACATCATGCGTGACGCCATACACAGAGAATGCGCGCAATGCTGCGATGCCGGTCTTTCACAGAATCCTATCGGAGCATGCTGTGGCCAAGGGGCTGAGCTGTCTATCCTGCTCGGCGCGCCGCTAGTGCCCAGCCCAGCAGCGCACCAGATCTCACCCCAGTCTGTCAGAGAGCTACAGGCTCTGCGGACTTAGTGACGCCACGGCTGAGTGCTCAGGGCTGAAAGTATTCATAAAAGTAGATGTTGGACCGGTACCACAGCTGCTCACCCGACTAGACCCAAATTAGGTTAATGCGGCAGACTAATGCGCTTGTCACTGAAAACTCCAGTGGGGTCAGCACAGACTGACTGACTGCAATGTGAGACTGCAGAATTCAGCTGTTAAACAGGGCACGCATAGGCAGCTGAAGATGAATGATCATCATGACCGCAGGGCACTAAAAAAGCTATTTTTGTTTAGAAGCAGAGAATACCTCACTTCACCAGGCACTTAAACTCTTTGCGAGGCGAGTGGCAATTTGGTACAGGCTGTCTCGTGGCCTCAATGACTGTGAATCACCTGCGGCAACGCCTGGAGTGTTTCTGAGGGCGGCTCAGCTGCAGAGTGGACCACGGTGTGTTCTGGGCTGCTGAGTGAGGAACCACTTCGGCGGTCCGTGCACTCAGCTGCTGGCCCACAGTGGGGTGATGGGTCAGGTCTGGTCACAGGATCATTTAAAATGATTACCAACCCACGGTGCGAGCAGGGCCGAGCTGCGCTGCCACTGCCAGCAGCCCAAACTAACTTTATTGAACTGCCGCCCGCTCGGCTAGTGCCGCGGGCGGCAGGACGTCCCATCAATTAAAGTGGGAATCACAAAAGGCAGCTCTTTACGTTTCAGTGATTAGGCCACTGAGCACAGGGGGTCCTGTAGACACTGCCTGCAGTCTGGTAAGAAGAGGTGAAAAAACCCAACAAAGACTCGTAAATGGCCTTTTTAAAGACCTGTGAAGTACTCGGGTGCGGCTGGCAGCTCAAAAACTGTGTGTGTGTGCCCGGGAAGCTGTCTCAGCCTGGGCTGAAACACAGGACGGATGGGGAGGAAGGGGGGGCTTTGAGCACCTGGTGGGAGAGATGGCCCCACTGTGCAACCAGGGAACCTGTATAATACATGCTATGAGGTCTGATCACTTGGAAACTGGTCAGCGCAATTTGAGTGCTTGGCATGGATGTTTTGACTGGTTTGTGAAACAATGCAGGGGAGAGAGCTACCTACAGATCTGTACATTCATCCTCACAGTTCGACCAAATAGAACACTAATCCCCTCCAGCAGAGCCCTAGCCAAGCAATTGATTAAAATTCCTCAAAATGGATTCCCTCATCCTTGCAACCAGCTATTGCCCTCCGAGGTCTTCCCTCTCGTACATTGACGGTGGCAGTGCCCTCACATAACCAAGCGCATATGTGCATTGTCAATTTAAATAAATGTGGAAAAATACTAGCTGTAGAGTCGTCTTTTGCTTGTGGCATAAATAAATGTGGATAAATACAGAAAAAATGGCCAACAAATAAATATGGATAAATACAGACGGATATGGCAAAAAAATAAATAAGTTTTAGTGTAACTAGATGTAGGTAAGTGAGTTAGTCACAGATGCCATGTCGAGATGCTGTCAGATGCTATGCTGACATACTGCCCGTGAGCTGAACGAAGACTCCAACACTAGGGAAACTTCGCAGAAACATCCGAGGAAGCACATCTAGGAAGGGTTCCGGAGGAGCCCAAGCCGGAGAGAGTAGTAGCAGAGAGGGTTGCGACGCTGGCGTTGCACTATAAGAGGGTACCTGTCCTGATCTTGATGCTGTCCCGAAATCTTTGACTCGCTGTCCTGGTCCTCGCACCATTAGGTAAATATAATTCCATGTAGTATGTCCCTGTGCTGCTTTCCATTTTCCCTCCTCCAGGTGCTGTCATCGTAAGAATAACTAAATTGTGAATTAATTTGTATTAACTGAATTTTTCCTTCCTCATGAGAAATGGTGTTCTTTTTCAATGTATTGTATTGACTCACAAAATAATTGACTAGATAAACTTTTAAAAATCTTTCCGAGTCTGTGGTTCTTAAAAGTAAAGGTTTAAATGCCGTCTTAATTACCCTATTCTAACTACTTATAGATCTATTGACCAGAGGAAATTATCCTATATGGGACGGAGTTGGTAAGAATTTGTTAATCTAGTTCACACGGGAAATGTATAAAATCAATTTGATTGCAGCAGCGTTTTACTAGCTCAATTGTGTGAATGTGTATGGGCCGAAGTGAGTTTGTTGTGATTTTGAAACCCTAGCTGGTAACTTCCGCTCCGTCAGTAGTGTGGTGTAGCTTTATATGAATCATGTGTGGTAGTGTGGTGGAGTGCAGAATGCCTTGTGTGTGGTAGTAGAGTCTAGTGTAGTTTGGGTCATGAGCGGTGTAGTGGTTGTGTGGTGTAGTATAGTATGCCGCATGTGTGGTAGTGTAGTATGCCTCGTGTGGTAGTGTGGTGTAGTGTAGTATGCCTCATGTGTAGTAGTATATGCCTCATGTGTGGTAGTGGGGTGTAGTGTAGTATGCCTCATGTGTGGTGTAGTGTAGTGTAGTAAGCCTCATGTGTGTTAGTGTGGTGTAGTGTAGTATGCCTCATGTGTGGTAGTGTAGTATGCCTCATGTGTGGTGTAGTGTAGTATGCCTCATGTGTGGTTGCGTAGTATGCCTCATGTGTGGTAGTGTGGTGTAGTGTAGTATGCCTTGTGTGTGGTAGTGTGGTGTATTTTTATATGAATCATGTGTGGTAGTGTGGTGCAGAGCAGTATGCCTCGTGTGTGGCGTAGTGTAGTAAGTGTTGTGGTAGTGTGGTGTTGTGTATAGTATGCTTCATGTGTGTTAGTGTGATGTAGTCACCTCAATATGGCCACCATACTCCAGCTCTAATGGTGGAACTGAAAATCACAAATGCAGGGCATAGGGTGACTGCAGCAGGTCCGCACTCAGTGGCAGCACTATTTAAGGTGCTGTGACGCGCATCATGGCCGTGCGGGGGTATGCGTATAAGTAAGTGCAGGCTGCAAGTACATTCCTCTACGCCTTCCATCCATTTTAGTTATGCAAAGATGCTAGCGTAAAACACATTATTTTAATCAGGCAAGTAAATCAACCAGTGTCTTGAAAAAGGTGATTTGGAGCAAGCATGACATCAGGGGTCGCAAGGGATTGCCTAGGGGTCACAGTTGCGACCCCTGGCAACCCCAATTGATGCACATGTATTAATGAGGTGAAATCTTTGCACAAATAATGTAAAATTATTTAAGGCGACTGCTTTCTGAAGCAACGACAAAGAATGAAAAGAGAACACCAGAAAGACTTTATTGCAAGGAGAAAGGGAACGCCTGAAAGACAAAAATTTCATTTTTCCTAGGGTTTTGAAACCATTGCATAATATGGAATGCAAAAAACTAAATAATCAACAGACAGTCCAGGTCAGCCTTCCAATTGACCACTTAGGTACCGTTAGACACACATAAATATATATAACAGCTGAATTTTAATTTTGTCCAATGTAAGGGGCTGTGAGAGGGAGTCGAGTGTCTGTTTAAAGACATGTTTTTCTGGTAAAGAGAATGAAGGAGACAGAGACCACGGCGTGGGGTACTGTGTTCCTATCTGGTCCTATACAAAGCTTGACTGCTCATCTGCCAGTTGCCTATTACTGTACTTGGCTGTTAATCTGGTACTAAGAAGGTGAAATCTTTGCCCAGATAGTGTAACTGCATTGAAGGGGACTGCTTTCTGGAGCAACCACCAAGGACCAGAAGAGAGCACCAGAAAGACTTTATTTCTAGGGGAATGAGAGCGTCAGAAAGACAAAATGTCAGGGCAGGAATGACTCTAAGTTCATGTTTAAAAACAGTCACTTTTAATAAGTGCTTCTCAGTGGAGTGCTATAACATAACATATTGATGTCAAAGCACCATATTTAAAGACATGAATCATGCAGAGACCGTATCATATTTCATGTGATGGTTGTTGTATGATTTACATGGAAACCATTTCTGGGCTCTACTCATGCATGAACGCTAAGAGCCATGCCAGATCCTTGGCTGGGCACACCTTGTTAATTTGTTGGCTCACCCACCTTTACACATGACACTGCTCCCTGTGTAACCATTGCCACAGCCTTCCCTGACCTCTGACCCAGCACACGGTACACAGAGCCCCATTGCAAACAATACATACATCACAGAGACTGTGAGGGTCTGAGGCAGAGAGTAGGAGCTTAGAACTGTGGGACATGAGTCAGTGAGGTAATACAGGGACAATGATTTATTATAGCCTTATAGCCCGCCGTAGCGGGCTACACCGGCTATTAAAGGCCCGCTGCAGCGTTAAAGGCCCGAGCCGAAGGCAAGGGACTTTAATAAGGCAGCGTGACTTTAATAGTGGTATAGCCCTGCTACGAAGGGCTATAAGGCTATTAGAACATTCTGCCACTACAGGGCAGACTGTTCTAACAAATTAAACAAAGGCTTCTCGAAGCTCAAGGGGATTTAAATCCCCTCGAGCTGCGAGAGGCCTTTGTAAAACATTGGAATGTTGCTCTGCGGGCCTTTGCCGGCCCGTAGAAGCAGGGAGCACTCCATTGTCTACAATGGAGCTCCCAACATTCCAATGTTCTAATAATAATGACAAGTCACAGGGCTGCCTGTTTATAGAGAGACACCATCTCTGTCACCATGTGAACAATCCTGATGGGGGCGCTGTTCAGACTGCAGGAGCAGAGGAGCCCTTTAAAGCTGAATTAAATGTCCTAATAACTGCCCCCTCCCAAGAGACTTATCCCCAGAGAGTTTTAATATTAAAAAGCGTCTCTGCTTTTGCTCCTGGTCACATTGTTATAATTGCAGAATGGGGTGAGAGGAAGGGATGAGGGGCTGACGCTCCCAGCAGCTCTCACATCAGCCTCAGCTCCGCTCCTCCACAGAGCCAGAAGTAGGGGAAGAGCCTCTGTGTGAAGGGGGCCTGTGGGAACGAGTAGAGAAGCTCCATGGAGTCAGCATTGTACAGAGAGATCCGCCCCCCCTCGAAGTCCAGATACACCCCCAGCTTCAGGGGCTTCTCACGAGGGGACAGAGGGGTTAGAGGGGAAGTGAGAGCAGAGTACTGACCATTAAACACCTGCACAGCCCAGACTCCCTTCTCAGGTGACCATGTGAAGTATTTCTTCCTGTTCACAGACTCCGCTGCTACCCCCACATGCCACCCTCTCCCCTCCTGCACAAGCTGCACCTCCCAGTAATGTCTGCCGGAGGTGAACCCCTTGCTCCCAATCACAAAGGGATAGTAGGTGAATCTCTTGGGGGTGTCCAGCAGGGGCTGTGCTGTGCCTGTCTCTCTCACAAGTCTCCTCCCCTCAGACACGAGGAGCTGTGGATAAGCTGTGTCAGGATCCAGAGTCACCATCACTGCAGAGAAGAGATTCAGAATTAGAGATTTAATGGCACAAATAAAGGCTGTAATTACTGCTTCTGTTTTACATATGATTAATTTACATCTGATCTGGAAGGAGCACGCGGTGCTACAGAGCGCGCGGCACTAGACTGCTCACTGCTCTAAAGCATGCATTTATGTAGAGCACACACTAAACCAAATAGACAGGACCTTCTATTACACTCTACACTGCACTACACAGCATACTACACTACAACACACATGAACAAAACTATGCTACACCACACTTGACGCATACTACACTACCACAAAAGACCAATACTCCATTACACCACACTACCACACATGAAGCATACTACACTACATCACACTACCACACATGAAACATACTACACTACATCACCTTACTGCACATAAAGTATACTACACTACATCACACTACAACATGTGAAGTATGTACACTACACCACACTACCAAACATGAGGCATACTACACTACACCACACATGACCCAAACTACACCACACATGGCTCATGCTACACTACACAACACATGATGCATACTACTCTACAACACACTATCGCACATGAAGCATACTACACTACACCACACTGCCACATGAGGCATACTACACTACACAACATGAAACATACCATACTACACTAAACTACTAGACATGAAGCATACTACACTGTACAATGCATGAACCAAACTACACTAAACCACACTACCACACATGAACCATAATATGTCACATGACACGCTGCATTATACAACACCCTCTACTAGACAGTGCACTATACTTTCTAGAACACTGCACTAAATAGTACATACTACTAGACAATACACTACCCAGGTGAGTGCACTGCATTAAACAGTTTACTGTCCTAGAATGTAAACTGTACTAGAAATAATACTCCACTAATCCGCACAGCCCACTAGACAGCACACTGCACTACAGTGCACACAACTGCAGGTAGCACACTGCTTTAACAGTACTGTACACTGCAGAGGATACTTAACTATGAAACACACTGCACTAAAGAGTACACTGTACTGCAACACACTAAACTGGACAGCATACTACTTCAGACACAACACAGTTACACACTGTATTATGTGGTACACTAGACACTGTATGTATTAGCCAAACACAGAGCTAGATGTATTGGATAGAAAGAACACTGTACTAAATACCATGCAGTGTTAGATAGCACACTATCACACTATACTAGTGGCACACCACTAGAACACACACACTGCATTCAAGTTAAGCAGAGCTTTAAATATGCTGCTACAGTCATGCACAGAGTACCTGTACTTCTCTAATGTGAAAGGAACAGCACCAGCACTTCTTTAATGTGAAGAGTGATATAGTGTAGTTTGGTCCGTGTATATGTACCATCATACTATTCCATAACATCCCATCCCAACCACACCATACCATTGTCATGAACAGTAACATATAGAGCTAATCGTCACAATGATATTTACCTTTATAATTCTTCACCACCACCTCTGGGCCCGAAATCTTCACATTATTACACCTGTAATAACACACACATCATCTTTGATTAAAGAGCAATGACAGCTACAGGAACAAAGGATGAACATCACATAAAACCTGCATTGAAATAAGGTTCAGTACTAAGAGCAGCGATTGCAGACTAGAGCTCAGTGTGAGTTACTGTTCATACACAACAGTCAAAGCTCTAACGAAATCCAAAAGTACCTTTAATATCTTATGCCAGAATGCAGGTGTTTTAAGGCAGATAGCTCAGTGAGACCAGCGTGCTTCATGTTATGCTATGGAGTGCCACACTTCGGTCTTCTAGGAGCGGAGGTTAGCTCAGGGAGAGCAAGGCCGATTTACAGATTACATCTGCTACTGGTGGAGTCTCGAGTAAATACTAAATAAATTCTTAACAGGGGTCCACATGTATTCCTGCCAGCACCCACAATACAACACTGCCACACCCAACCCCTGCCAGTGTAAACCATGTCACCATTCCTCTATGACCTTGGAAGGATTAGCACACAACCTCTGTTACTGCAAACTCCATCATCACTGCTCTACAACTTTAGAGCACAAACACCTCTAAAAATACATCCTCAAGTTTACAAGAGGGCTCAGTGAGGCAAGTGCTCACTGCTGGAATCTGTCAGACCTGTATGACACAACTGTGAATTCCAGCAAGGCAAACTCACCCTTTCATCCTTCTGAGGTTGTTACACGGCACACAATCGAAATGGTTAATGTCAATTTTATTTACAGAAATGATGAATGCTCAAAAACTGCACTACTTTGAGAGATCCCTGCCCATATGCTCTCACTACAGCAGCAGACAGGCACACAACCCTTGCCACTGTAATTACAGGCATCACTGCTCTAGAACCTTGGTGGGATTCGCACACAGCCGCTAACACTGTAATCACCATCATCACTGCTCTAGAACCTTGGTGGGATTAGCACACAATACCTACAACTTTAAACCCCTTCATTGTTGCTCTAGAACCTTGGGCCAATAAACACACAATCCCTGCTATTGTAAACCCTGTCTTCCCTGTTCCAGAACTTTTTTTTTTTTTATAAACATATTTTATTTTGTCAATTTGACTATCACCACGCAGGGCTCTGTAGTCCAGAGACGTCTGCCATATCTCTTATACATTTACATGCAGGCAAATGACAATTGTATATGCAAGAACACTTAATTTCCCCTCCCTAAACTCCCCCCTCCCACCCCCAACTCCCTGTGATCGCACTGCCTCTGTCTAATCTTGCTCTCCCACGTCCACCAATCAGTTTCCCCACTCGCATTACGCGCACCCCCGCATACGCCCCCATCCAGAACTCTTAATAGGATTAGCGCACCATACTAGCTCTGTAGAGAGAAGAAGTCATGTTACTACACAATGTAACCTCTAGGCATGTTACTCCTTAGGACTCTTCCTTTCATCGTTGGCTGAACCCGGTCCATGGAATCTATAGGATCTATATGTTCATTTCTCCTGATGGAGCAAGGTTTCATATAAAAGAAACTTGCTCGAAAGCAATTCTCTCGAATAACTATTAAAAGTCTAACCAACATGTTTGTAAGTATTAATATTGCATTACATTACATCTTAGAGATGCTTGCCTATGTAGTTCACTAACAAGTAACCTAAATGTCATTAAAATGGCCGCCGAAAACACGGGAAAGTCTCTGTGCATGCATCTACTGCATCTACGTAGTATGACGTATCTTTGCTTTGGTGTGAAACTTTGCAGCTGCTTTTCTGAATCACTTAGCCAAAGGTGGACATAAAGTGTCCCCAGATAAATTGCAGTTTTGTCAAAAATCAGTCAAGTACCAAGGACATCAGATAGAAAGAGGGGTTAGAAAGGTGACCTCTGAAAGAATAAAAATAATAAGACAAATGCAGTTGCCTCAGACTCAAAGAGAAATAAGGATGTTTCTGGGAGTCGAAGGGTATTGTAGGCAGTGGATTGTAGGGTTTTCAGCATTAGCTAAACCCCTGATACAAATGACAAAATAAAGAGCAAAAGACCCAGTTGAATGGGAGGATGAAGCAGTAACCACTTTTGTGAAATTACGAAGCTCTCTTTGTGAAGCTCCTGCCTTTTAGAATGCCGGATTACTCGAAGGAATTCGCATTATTCTGCTACGAGAGAGATAATTGTGCACTCTCAGTCTTAACACAAAGACATGGTCTTATGCGACGACCTGTGGCTTATTTTTCAGCGGCTTTGGACCCCGTGGCAAGTGCGTTACCAGGTTGTCTAAAATCTGTGGCTGCAACTTGTATGAGCATAGAACAAAGCGAATCAATTGTGGTGGGACAGCCTGTAAAGGTGTATGTTCCTCATGCAGCCGTCATTCTATTAACAAAGACTCGTACTCAGTATTTAACCCCTAGTCGATTGACAAAGTATGAGAGAATTATCCTGGGGGCTGAAATTGTGTCAATAGCAAGATGTACTGCTCTTAACCCAGCCACTCTGTTGCCAGTCCCAATTCACGAAGAAGTAAGAGATGAAGTCGAACATGAGTGTCTCGAATTCACAGAATACAGCACAAAGCCCCGATCTGACATACAGGAAGAACCATTAAAAGACGCAGATCATGAATTTTTTGTAGAGGAGGGAGGATTTAGTGCTGCATATGCTGTGTGTACATTGGCTGGAATAGTCGAAACATCCTATTTACCAGAAGTCAGGTCTGCACAAGTAGCTGAATTGATTGTTTTAATTAAAGCCTGCAAAACTGGGAAAAACTGGAAAGTGACCATTTTTACTGATAGTCAGTATGGTTACGGGGTTGTGCATGACTGGCCAACTTTGGATGCAAAGGGATTTCTTGACTTCTTCAGGAACCCCTATTAAAAATGGAAAATTTGTAAAAGATTTGCTTCAAGCAATACAATTGCCAAAAGCAGTGGCAGTGGTCAAGTGTGCTGCTAACCAATCAGGAGATGACTATGTGACAGCAGGTAACCGATATGCTGACCAAGTTGCCCAACACTGTGCAAGATATAAAATTGCACTGAATCAGAAAGTTGAAACATGTGGAATCAGCTGCCAACTTATGCTACTCGCAGGAGTGGGAACATGGGAGGAAATAAGAGGTTTGCAAAATGAAGCAGAACCAAAAGAGAAAGAAGAATGGGTGAAAATAGGATGTCAGCAAAGAGCTGAAGAAGGTGTGTGGGTTTGTTATGATAGTAGACCAGTGATACCAGATTGTATGCTTGCATCTATGGCTAGGATTTATCATGGAGACACACATGTAGGCAGAGATGCCATGATCAGACTTTTCAGACAGGATTGGTTTAATGCAAAGTTTAGGAACGTCGCTGAAAGCCTTTGCCAAAGATGTTTAACATGTCAACAAATGAATCCAGGCAGAAAAACAATGGTCAGTATGGGCAAGATTGGAAAGGCAGAAGGTCCATTTATAAGACTCCAAATAGATTTCATTCAATTACGTGCTTGTCGAGGACTGAAATATGTACTTGTCATACTTTGTTTATTTTCCAAGTGGGTGGAGGCATACCCGACCCGAAGAAATGACAGCTTGACAGTGGCCAAACTCTTACTAAGGGAGCTAATCCCTAGATTTGGTTTTCCAGCAACGACAGAGGATCTCATTTTAATAATGAGATAATCAGATTAATTTGTGAAGCATTCAAAGTCGAACATAAATTGCACTGTGCATACCACCCAGAGGCTTCTGGAGTGGTAGAACAATTGAATGGCACAATCAAGTCAAGACTGGGGAAAGTGTGTGCATTCACCCCACTGGAGTGGCCTGATGCTTTACCTCTTGTTCTGATGGGACTCAGAAGCATCCCAGACAGAAATACGGGATTGAGTCCCCATGAAATACTCATGGGAAGAGCAATGAGGCAAGCATGTATACCAGGACACAAGCTGTTGAATATAACTGATGATTTGGTACTGAAGTATTGCAAAGAGTTAGCTGACCAAGTGCGTTCTATATCTCACCAGGTTGGAGAAGATGCAGTCAACAGGCAGCTGAGCCAAGCGCATGATCTGAATCCTGGTGATTGGGTGGTAGTGAAGAATCACACCCGAGAATCTTGCCTGACACCAAGGTGGAGTAAACCACATCAGATTATATTAATTACTTCAACAGCTGTAAAATGTGCAGGCTTGCCTAATTGGATTCATGCAAGCCATACAAAAAGAGTGCCAGATCCTGATGAGGAAGACCTACAACTGACCCAAGAAGTTGAGGTCGCTGAAGGTTGCGCAGCTGAAGGGTCTCCTTTAGTAGATCCTGAAGTAGCTGACCAAGAACAACCAAGCACCTATCAGGACGACTGCATCCCAATAGTAGACATACCTTAAATAATTGTGAGAACAAGAAGTCAAACAAGTCTAGACAGACAGGAAGAAAGTGAGGATCAGTAAGGTATAGAAGAACGTGCTCATGAGAGTAGGGAAACTGTTATTAGGGAACCTGAGTAGGCCCAGATAAGGAGAGAGCAATATACTGAGACAGAAGAAATTCAAGGCCCCATTCATGAGTCTGAGGAGGGACAGATAGGCCTTAGAGGACACGTTCAGGCAGAAGAAATAAATGAAGCAGAAAGACCTGAACAGGACCAGATAGGCGAAGCAAACCAAGTTCAGGAAGAAGAAAATAAAATCGAAGCAAATCTTGAACAGGGCCAGGTTGATGAACGCATCCAGGCAGAACAATCCAATCCGATAAGCCCTGGACAAGGTCAGATAGAGAGGCATACTGAAAACGGAGAAGAACAAACTGTGCCACAACTACATGAAAATAAAAGAACTTTTGAAGAAACCGACAGTGCAGTACGGGCTAAGAAAGTCAGAAAAAGCGATAATTGGCCGTGTATTATTAAAAGATTGAAATACCGCCTTTAAACAATAAGTGAAGAACCTGACCCGGTGAACGAAATATCCAGTCAGTCTGGACCGTCAAGACGAAGAAGTCCACAGCTGAAAGCACTGAATATTAAATTTAAGGGTCCTGAGTGGACAGAGGTCATTCTCGAGGATTTCGAGAATCTTGACAGAAATGATGAAAGTGATGACGAATTGAATGCATTGCAAATTGATGAGGAAGTGAGACCAACTTGAATACCAGAGAACACTTTAGGTGTTATCCCAAACTGAATTTCTGAATTTAAAAGAAGAGAAATCGTCTTGTCCCAAAAATGTCTGACAAAAAAGCTGTTGGAAAACCAAAACAAAGCTGTATAAAGAAATGTTATAGGATGTGTATTTGTAGCATATTTTTAGTACTTATAATGTGGCTAGTATTAACAGTAGCCATACCGTATATGATGGTTTCAAACAAACAGAATAGTACTAATACACATGAGAAGGTGGCTAACATTAAAAGAGATAGAGTAGAAATAGCAACACCAGATGAGTCAGATTTACACAACACTGTGATTAAAAATAACACCGATTTAAATGTTTTTGCACATTTATTAGTACACTATGTAGAAACCATGGAAGTTGGTGATTGTTATGTTTGCATGAAGCTGCCCACATCAGTGGCAGAAGGGGTGACTTATCACTTACCTTTGACATATGGTATATCATGAAGTGTGTCAGCTAGTCTATTTTATAGAACTGTAAAACTGCAATATTATTATTCTAATGTTGATGTAATCTTTTCCGAGGTTCCCATGCGAAGAAGCATGAACCCTGACTTAATACTTTAGACTCACAAGTTATGGGTGAATATTTTCTACCGATGAAAACAATAGATATAGCTGACGCACATGAACGCAATTTAACATGTAAATTACATGAAGAAGAAAAGGTATTGAAAAGGTATTTTTGAATTTAGTTGAACAAAGGAGACAGGATTTCCAGAGAATGGCCTCTGAACCGAAACCTCAGATACCTAAATGGGTTGAGAAGGAAGAACTTTTGGCCACTGGCAAGAGTCCTTAGACTTTGAAATGAAAGGGAAAATCTGTCTCCATAGATTAAAAACAGAGTATAACAATGCATTTATTGGTTCCGGCGAGTGTGAGCATAATATTTTAATAATTGGGGGATGGGGATTAAAAGGAGGAACAGATCCAGTATTTCCTAGAGTCTATCATATCTGTTGAAACAAAGCCTACTTTAGGTTACCAGATCACTGGTATGCGAGTTGCTATTTCGGAATAGTATTCCCTAAAGTTTATCATGTTAAAAGAATCACTGGAAGCAATGAAGACAACAAAGGACTAAAACGTAACAAAAGGCCTAGTTTTACTGAAATAGTAGGTGATATCTTCGGTGCAATAATACCTTCAGTGGGAGTTTTCCTAAATTCTCGGAAAATCTGTAAATTGTCTACAGTAGTTGATCTGTTATCAACTGACACTGCTGGTGGATTCCTATTGATCAATACAGAACTAGTTGCTGTTCGATCTATGGTTTTGCAAAATCGACTTGCCCTTGATATCTTATTTGCAAAAGAGGGTGGAGTCTGTAAAATGTTGAAAGTGCAACATTGTTGTACATACATACCTGACAAAAGTGTCGAAATTGGAGGATATATTAAGAATATTACACATTTGGAAGAAGAATTGAAACCACTGGAGGTTGACAGTGTATGGAAGAAAATAGTTAATGGTTTTGTTGCTATAGGTAGTTGGTTTTCTCACATAGGTAACAGTATTTTAGGTCAAATATTAATGCCAATAGTGTGTATAACTTTATTAGTTTTGACCATAATGTGTTGGTGCAAATGTTGCCAGAAAACATAAAGGTATGAAGTGAATGGAAAAGGGAAAAAGAGAAAATTTGATGAAATACAACTTGAAGAAATGAAGGGAGACATTTATAAAAGAATGAGGGGTATGAAAAACAAAAAGGACAAAAATGAAAGGGTTGAAGAAATCGAAATGTTGGAGTGCTAAAGTTGGCATCTGATTAAATAATATAATTTAGTGATGGCATAAAATGCCATCAGAGAGGGGATTGATGGAGCAAGATTTTGCATAATAGAAACTTGCTCGGAAGCAATTCTCTCGAATAACTATTAAAAGTCTAATCAACATGTTTGTACGTATTAATATTGCACCACACTATGTATTAGAAGAAGCTTGCTGATGTATTGTGTTAACAACTAACCTAAATGTCATTAAAATGGCCTCCGAAAACGCGGGAAAGTCTCTGCGCATGTGTCTACTGCACCTACGTAGTATGACGTATCTCTTTGCTTGCTGGGAAACTTTGCAGCTGCGCACTAACTTATAAAATGGCCGCTTAGAAACTAGCATAATAACGAGCGTGCTATGCTGCAACTAAACCTCGCAAGTTCTAATAAACTGCTAATGCTAAAGATTTTATTGGTAAATTGGATTAGAGTAGGGACAGTGGTATACAGTGAATTCATTTATTTTAGTATTCTAAAATGTTTTTCTTTGACTTTATTATTAGTTTGTATTTGAGCCTTGGAGGGTGGCCTAATCCTTATCCTGCCTGGTTGACGCACATGCGTAGTAGAGCCTTCGTACTGAACAATGATGACACCATTGGACAAAGGCCAAAGCCATCTGAATTGTCCGCGCCTTGGAAGCTGAACTATCGACCCTACAAGAGAAGCAAATGTATCTAATGTAAATTAAATGTAATAATTTTCAATATGAAATGTGGGTGGGAAAATATAGCTTGTGGAAGTGACATAAGGGGCGGGATATTAGACAATGGGACTAAAGAAATTAAGTACATTACGAATGGTGTGATGATCTCTCCCCACTGCCTGGACCAATCATAGAGAGGGGAACACATAGAATTGCAGCTTTTGGGGGTGGATCATACATAGGGCTCCCGGTATTCCGTTTTTATGGAGTTTTACATATAAATACAGACGGAAAACTATATTTCCTTTCTCTGTATTTATATTTAGAAACAGCAAAATACTAGCAAATTTTGCCACGCTGCCGTGCACCAGTACACAAGACCGTGCACATCACGCGTGACGCCATACACAGAATGCGAGCAATGCTGCGATGCTGGTCTTTCACAGAATCCTCCCGGAGTGTGCTGTGGCCAAGGGGCTGAGCTGTCTATCCTGCTTGGCACGCCGCTAATGCCCAGCCCAGCAGCGCACCAGATCTGCTACAGGCTCTGCGGACTTAGTGACGCCACGGCTGAGTGCTCGACACTGAAAGTATTCATAAAAGTAGATGTTGGACCGCCACCACAGTTGCTCACCCGACTGGACCCAAATTGGGTTAATGCGGCAGACGAATGCGCTTGTCACTGAAAACTCCAGTGGGGTCAGCACAGACTGACTCTGACTGCAATGTGAGATTGCAGAATTCAGCTGTTAAACAGGGCACGCATAGGCTGCTGAAGATGAATGATCATCATGACCGCAGGGCACTAAAAAAGCTATCTTTTTTTTAGAAGCAAAGAATATCTCACTTCACCAGGCACTTAAACTCTTTGCGAGGCGAGTGGCAATTCGGTACAGGCTGCCTCGTGGCCTCAATGACTGTGAATCTCCTGCGGCAACGCCTGGAGTTGCAGAGTGGACCACGGTGTGTTCTGGGCTGCTGAGTGAGGAACCACTTCGTCGGTCCGTGCACTCAGCTGCTGGCCCACAGTGGGGTGATTGGTCGGGTCCGGTCACAGGATCATTTAAAATGATTACCAACCCACGGTGCGAGCAGGGCCGAGCTGCGCTGCCACTGCCAGCAGGCCAAACTAACTTTATTGAACTGCCGCCCGCTCGGCTAGTGCCGCGGGCGGCAGGACGTCCCACCAATTAAAGTGTGTATCACAAAAGTTTATCATGTTAAAAGAATCACTGGAAGCAATGAAGACAACAAAGGACTAATACATAACAAAAGGGCTAGTTTTACTGAAATAGTAGGTGATATCTTCGGTGCAATAATACCTTCAGTGGGAGTTTTGCTTAATTCTCGAAAAATCTGTCAATTGTCTACAGTAGTTGATCGGTTATCAACTGACACTGCTGGTGGATTCTTATTGATCAATATAGAATTAGTTGCTGTTAGATCTATGGTTTTGCAAAATCGACTTGCCCCTGATATCTAATTGGCAAAAGAGGGTGGAGTCTGTAAAATGTTGAAAGCGCAACACTGTTGCACGTACATACCTGACAAAAGTGTTGAAATTGGAGGATATATTAAAAATATCACACATTTGGAAGAGGAATTGGTTGACAGTGTATGGAATAAATTAACAAATGGATTTGTTGCTCTAGGTAGTTGGTTTTTTCACATAGGCAAAAGTATTTTAGGTCAAATATTAATGCCAATAGTGTGTATAACTTTGCAAGTTTTGACGATAATGTGTTGGTGCAAATGTTGCATGAAAAGAAAAAGATATGAAGTAAATGGAAAAGGGAAAAAGAGAAAATTTGGTGAAATACAACTTGAAGAAATTAAGGGAGACATTTATAAAAGAATGAGGGGTATGAAAAACAAAAAGGACAAAAATGAAGGGGTTGAAGAAATTGAAATGGTGGAGTGTAAAGTTTGCATTTGATTTAGTAATAGAAATTAGTGATGGCATAAAATGCCATCAGAGAGGGGATTGATGGAGCAAGGTTTCGTATAAAAGAAACTTGCTCGAAAGCAATTCTCTTGAATAACTATTAAAAGTCTAACCAACATGTTTGTAAGTATTAATATTGCATTACATTACATCTTAGAGATGCTTGCCTATGTGGTTCACTAACAAGTAATCTAAATGTCATTAAAATGGCTGCCGAAAACGCGGGAAAGTCTGCGCATGCATCTACTGCATCTACGTAGTATGACTTATCTTTGCTTTGGTGGAAAACTTTGCAGCTGCGTACTAGCTTACAAAATGGCAGCTTGAAACTAGCACAATAATGCGCGTGCTATGCCGCAACTAAACCTTGCAAGTTCTACTACATTGCTAATGCTAATGATTTTATTGGTAAATGGGATTAGAGTAGGGAAAAGTGGTATATAGTGAGTTCATTTATTTTCGTATTCTAACATGTTTTTCTTTGACTTTATTATTAGTTCTTATTTGGGCCTTGGAGGGTGACTTAATCCCTATCCCGCCTGGTTGATGCGCCTGAGCAATAAAGCTTCGTACTGAACAATGATGACACCATTGGACAAAGGCCAAGGTCGTCTGAACTATCAGCGCCTGGGAACTTAAACTCTCGACCCTACAAGAAGAAGCAAATGTATCAATTTTAACTTAAATGTAATAATTCTCAATATGAAATACGGGTGGGAAAATAAAGCTTGTGGAAGTGACATAAGGGGCAGGATATTAGACAATGGGACTAAAGAAATTAAATACATTACGAATGGTGTGATGATCTCTCCACACTGCCTGGTCCAATCATAGAGAGGGGAATACATAACTTTGCAACATTTGGGGGTGGATCATACATAAGATTTAGTATAACTAGATGTAGGTAAATTAGTTAGACACAGATGCCATGCCGAGATGCTGTCAGATGCTATGCTGACATACTGCCCGTGAGCTGAACGAAAACTCAGACACTAGGGAAACTTCACGGAACATCCGAGGAGGCACAACTAGGAAGGGGTCCGGACGAGCCCGAGTCCAAGAGAGTAGTACCAGAGAGGGGTGCGACACTGGCGTTGCACTAGAAGAGGGTACCTGTCCTGATCTGATGCTGTCCCAAAATCTTTGACTTACTGTCCTGGTCCTCGCACCATTAGGTAAATATAATTCTGTGTAGTATGTCCCTGTGCTGCTTTCCATTTCTCCCCCTCCAGGTGCTGTCATCACAAAAATCTTAACTGTGAAATTAATTTGTATTAACTGAAAACTTTCCTTCCTTATGAGAAATGGTGTTCATTTCGATGTATTGTATTGACTCACAAAATAATTGACTAGATAAACTTTAAAAATTTCTTTCGAGTCTGTGGTTATTAAAGTAAAGGTCTTAATGCTATGTCTTAATTCCCCTATTCTAACTACTTACAGGTCTATTGAGCAGAGGAAATTAACCTATATGAAACAGGGTTGGTAAGAACTCGTGAATCTATTTCACAGGGAATGTATATAATCAATTTGATTGCAGCGGGGATTTACTAGCTCAATCGTGTAAATGTGTATGGGCCCAAGTGTGTGTTGTAGTTGATTGTGAAACCCGAGCTGGTAACCTCCGCTCCATCACTCCTATGGGCATTAATTTGTTTAATGATATATAATATTACCGTCTGGACTCCTTCTTTGTGTATATAGTTCTGTGGAACGAGATGTGTTAAATAAGACCCCCACTGTTCATTGGGAGTCCCCAGGTGAACGAGGATGTACATCCAAAACCATGTATTCAATCCATGGCTGAGGTTATGTTACAGTGATCTGTTAGCTACATAGCGTGCCTGACAGACACAACACTACAATCCAGATGCTGTTTTTCTCATAGCACCTCTAAATCATATACACGGGAGTTGCTCTTAAGGAGTCAGGGGAGGATTTCTCGCAGATCTGAAGGTTGTACAACGTGAGCCTCTAACTTGCGCAGTCTGAGATGCAGAACACCTAACCATTACAAGGTATGGGGCCCAGCTGTAATTCCAGAGATCTTTTAATTAATTACTGAGCTCACGTATTATTTACGAGTATGAAGATTAGAGTAGCAAAATATATCTTTCATCATGGTAGGGTTTTTCATTCTGTACGGCCGGTTGGCTCTGTTTAGTAATATGTTGATTTATATATGTCTAATAACTGCAGCACATCAGCTTCATAGCAGAGAACGACAGAGTTAATAAATATTATCAACTTTCCTTGTGACTCTCTTTGTTTTATTGTGGATGCTGCATGAGTGAAAAACGCGAAAGGGACTGATCTGTTTTTCTACGGTCCCTCGAGGACTGGAGTTGTGTTCTGGGAAACCAATTCACTTATCTCTCTGGAAAGGTTAGGAGAATAAGTGAGGTATCATGAGTCAGTCTGGATTTGGGCTCACAGATGCTAATGTGGTGTGTTGACATAGTCCTCCCATTCTGAAGTCCTGGCATAATTCTGTTTCAAAGCAGAATCCCTGCAACAAAGGCTTATATAGTGCACAGCTACTTAGAGAGTGTCCGGGGCTGATCCAACAAGTAACCCCAGGAGGAGAGAAAGCATTATGTCCTAAACAGATGCGTTTTAAGCCTTTTCCGAAAGCCGTTTTCATACTGCAGGGCCCTAAATTGAAATGGTAACCCATTCCAATCGTCTATAGCTCAATGTACCTCCTATCCTGACTCGCTTAAAGTGAGATACCACCATCAACCGAGCCTCACTTGAGTGAAGCATCCTAGTTGGACGGTTCTGCTGCAGTCTGGCAGACAAATACTTTGGCCCAGTTCTGTAGTAAGCCCAATGGGCTAAGACCAACATCTTGTCCAAAATTCTCTTTTTTACTCATAATCAGTACAACTCCAGTAAGTACGAGGAAATGGCCAAGTGATGGGAAAGCTTAAATAATAGGTGACCCACTGCATCCTGCACCAGTTCCAAACGTTGAAATAGATAGCCTGGCAGGCCCAAATGAAGAACATTGGCATTATCAAGGCGTGAGATGACCATTGCCTGTACTGCTCTCTGAACTTTTCCTGGGAGTATAGTAAGGAACTTCTTTATCGTTTTCATAATCCAAAAACATTATACCATCAAACCTACCTGGTACTTAAAAGACAGCTGATGATCAAATTAAATGCCCAGATTTCTAGCAACTGCAGCTGGAGACGGAGGGGCAGGGATTTATCTCTTGGCCAGCAACTGGTCCAACCAGGGAACGGGTCAGCACCAAATAACACCTCAGTTTTGTCAGGATTATACTGAATGTCATTGATTCTCATCCAATCACTCACAGCACCCATGTAGGCAGCAAAAGCCTGCTTTACTGTGTTAGCACCACCCTCATAAGATAGTAAGAGCTGTGTATCATCAGCATATAATATGAATAGGCTTTCCTGTTTTCAGTTTATATTTTTGGTAAATTCTGGTGTTTTTTGTTCAGTGTTTTCAATACCTTAAAAAAACCCAGTGGTTATCAATGGTTACACATTTTCGCGCCATTAACAACAACAGAAACAGTGTTTTTCCGGTGTTTATGGAATGTTTTGCTTTCTTACTTTCTGTACTGATAGAGCATGTGTATAGACAGTGTGCGTACTGGGTATATGAGGTTCAAATAAAGTTTTACAAATCAAACTTATTGTAGTACACCATACAATACTTCTTTAGTGAGTCTTTGGTCATGCGCGCTCGCTCTTTCCTTCCCATGTAAACGTTTATCTGTGAAAAGGCCCTCTCAAGACTGGCACTTAAGACAGGCAACGCGAAAACAGCCAGTGCACAGTTTGCTAACTCTTGCCACTGACAAAGCTTGGCCATGCCAATACTGGTGCACCTGAAGACAGCAATTCTCTGGGACAGGCTCTGCAACACATGCGTTGAACTGGGCGCATTAGCCCTCAGTTATTGAAGCAGTCAAAAATTCAGTTGCACTTTTCAAAGTCCAGAGAAAATTCCCCTTTACAGAAGGGATCCAGGAACTTGTGCAGAGTACCTCAGTGAGGCTTCATTGACTTCAAATGCCTTGGTTGGTGAAGGGACATTTCTATGCATCACTTCAAGCCATTTCTCATGCACTGTAAAATAAAATTTCCTGACTGGCTCACCATTTCATTTGCTTATCAAGTAGCAAGAATTCTAACATGGAACATGTTACAGTGCCAAAGTAAAAAAAAATGTTTCCCAGCCTACTATCAAGGAGATGTTTCACATCTACACCAATTACCCTGAACACTTGGTAGGCAACGGTGTTTCCAGACTCTAGTTCTTGGATTATGTCCACTACAGCAGACACGTTTTCCTGTAAAAATGTAAGAATGCAGTAGAGTGTACTTTTTTCACATCACTATCAATATACGACCAAAGATCCTCACATTTATTACCTTTGGCATCATCGCTAAGCAAAAATTCTGCAAACGGTCACCACGTGAATAATATAGCATTTGCAGCCTCTAGGACAGAGAACCACTGGCTAAAAGACACAGTTGGGATGACTCTTTCTTTGATGCCACAAAAAGCACACAATGAGAAATGTTTGTGTTTTAGTTCCTGCACATAACAAAACAGTGCACCAGAATGGACTCCAAAGTCAATGGCATTCTTCATCAACTCTGAAAATTGTAAAGTTGCTTTCAGTATACCATCTAGCAAGTGGCAAGGATCTCTTGCAGGGAAGCACTTCAGCTCAGGAATCAATTTTGACAGGTCATCAAACAACCTTTTCATATATGTAGCTGGATTAATGAAAATGCAAACAATATCACTCCAATCTTTGTTGAACTTGGTAAGAATATTTTTGCAGCAGCATTCCAAGTGGCACTATTCCATGTTTTCCAAACATCTGGTGTCATGTTTTCACCACTATCTCAGATGCTTGGTGACAGCACTCTTCACATATACCAGTCACTACACCTTGCATCGAATGTTTAAAGCCAAGGGTGTATAGCAATTCACCTATCAAAACTGGCTCACTAGAAAAGGGGACTGATGTATCGAAGGGTTTCACCCGTTCTCTGTCTGCGGGTAAATGTGATGGTACATATTGGGAAAGGTTCTTATAAAAAAACAGCCATTTTACCCATCAGTGAGAGAATCAAACGTAGCCAAAATATCAAATATGATATTGATGTTTCCCGATTCTCTAGTTTATAAAATAATTAAATAGGACCTAAAACATACTTCTAAACCCTGCATCTTTAGACCAAAGAACACAAAATTGAAAATAGCAAAAGGAAGAAGAAACAATATTTTAGTGACATTCCTAAACAACAAAACTCAAACAGAATAATGTTAGCCCAGTCTTTCTTACTGCTGTCTTGTACAACTAAGTTACATTGTGAAGGTGTTTTTTCAGTGTTTATAGGTTTACACTGGTGAGGGCTATTTTCCTCTCTGTGGGGTTTTATCAGTTAATATAGGTTTAAAACTAAAACAGGATAGCCTAGATATGATTTTGATGCTAAAAGCTTCCACCAGCTCAGCCAGTAGAGACATATAAATATTAAACATATTAGGGCTTAATGGTGATCCTTGGGGAATACCCAATTTAAATGTTTTAACATATAAGGAAAAAGTATTTATCCAAACTGCCTGCTCTCTATGGTCCCAAAAAATCCTGAACCAATTCAAGCCCCCTCATCCCCAAATTAGTAAGGTGGTTCAACAGAATCTCCTGAGAGACCGTATCAAAAGCCGCAGAGGGGTCTAAGAGGATCAAGGCAGCACTGTGGGTTTGTTTAATCATCAGCATAATCACTTCCACCATTTCCAATAATGCTGTGTCCATACTGTGTCATGGGAGGAAGCCAGACTATGAGGTGTGTAATGATTTATTCGACTCCAAATAATCCAAGAGTTGAACACTGGCAATTTTTTCAATACTTTTTGGAGCTGCATGTAACAATGAAATAGGTCTGTAGTCAAATAACACTGACCTGTCTGCTGATGGCTTTTTTTTTAGCAGGTTAACAACTTTCGCCTGTTTCCAGAGAGTGGGAACTTCACCTGTGCACTAAGAGATATTGAACAAGTTGACGTATATTGGATTTATGATATTCGCAACCTGCTTCATAATGGGAGGTAGACAAGGATCTGCAGGAGAGCCACATCTACAATTCATGAAACCAGTCCTTAGCTCCTGCTCAGTTGTCCTACATTGGATCAAAGCACATTCCCAGACAGGAGTTGAGCTAAAAAAACAAGGTCTCACATCAGAAGACTACCCTTGAGGTAGGAGATTTAACAGAATTTTATCGATTTTTTCTTCAAAGAAATCTCCATCCTTTGTACGTAAGTGCTCACTGGCAGTAAGAGGAAGGTCCGCCGATGAGGGATGCACAAAATTAAAGACAATCTTAAAAATCTCTTGAGGTTTATTATTGGCCTTATTCACTCTCATCGTGTAGTAATCTGTCTGCGCATGTTTTAAATTCATATGCTATTTATTAAGAGCTTCCATGTACCTGAGTTTATCTGCCATGGGGTACTATCTGCTCCAGATCCTCTCCAGGCTTTTGCAGCATTTTCTTTCCTCTGCGAGGCTGGCAGAAAACCAGGGGGGCAGAAGGTGCTTGTCTTGACTTGGTGCACGTTTTTTTCAGGGGCAACCTTATTAGCTGCCCCCAAGAGCCAACCATTTGCTGTTACTGCATCCCAGTTCACCTGACAACATAATAGCCGTACGGGTTAAAATGTCCCTCAGCTTTGGGATCTTATATTCCCCACTCTGAACAAATTCCGCATCCCCTGGCGCTCATAGTCCTCCTTAAACTTTAAGGACCCCAAAAACAGAACCATAAAGAGGTCTGACCATATCATCTCTACGGGACCATCCACTAAAAGGGAGGTGTTGCTATATTCAGAACTGGTACTAAAGAGGTGCAGCTAATGCCCAGACAGTGTTAACAAGCATTTGCAATGCAATAGGTCTCGCATTTTTTTGGGGGCCTTGCAATGGAAATGTTTTTTACTTATGTGTTTTGGAGTGGAGTGGAGGTATGCAATGGCAATTGTATGTTTTGCATTGAATATAAAAGGAAGTGTCAAAACACTAGCAAAGGTGCACCACAAATCAAAAATTCAGGAAAAGCAATGATATAATCATTTCCCACATCAAAATTATTCAAAAAATAATTCATTTTTATTCAAGGATTATAATCATTATCATTTCTTTTTAAAACACAGAATTGTAAACACAATTTGGTCTTGACAGCACAGCCGACGCGTTTCGTCCTAGAAGCGGACTTCTTCAGGGCATGAGAAGGATGCAACAATCAATCAATCCCATACAGCATGAGCTAATATAGTGCCAGAGCCGTAGATTCTGTGAAAGTTTCCCTTTGTTTTGTAAGTCGGTTGAGAGTATATTGGAGCGTGAAATTCTATCAGATCACCATAATTTTCCAAAGGCTGACCAAGTCACGTCATTTAAGATTTTTTCTTGTTTTGTAAGACCGAGAGATAACAGTCTTCACAGTCAGTATTCAGCTGCGAAGAACGCCCAAAGGATCCGATAATAACGGCAAGCGGGCACTTCTAGGACGAAACGCGTCGGCTGTGCTGTCAAGACCAAATTGTGTTTACAATTCTGTGTTTTAAAAAGAAATGATAATGATTATAATCCTTGAATAAAAATGAATTATTTTTTGAATAATTTTGATGTGGGAAATGATTATATCATTGCTTTTCCTGAATGTTTGATTTGTGGTGCACCTTTGCTAGTGTTTTGAAACTGTTAGGTCCCCTTAGGGGATTAGCATTGTTACAGTGGGTGCGATTCAGTGTGCACACATACCCCTAGTAACCACATGGGAATACAAATATACAAGGGATAGCAGATTAGGTGCTGGTCTATAGAGGGCTCCACTGTTGGGTGTGTTTCATGCCATTTTGTTTGCATATAAAAGGAAGTGTGTTGATGTTTGGATGTGGTGTATGGGGCATGTCATCCGATATGTGGGCCAGTGCAGCCCTTAGATGTTCAAAACTGAGGTTGATAAATAAATTATATTATTGCGCGAAAATAGTGCAATGTATTAATCAGAAAGAGGCAAATAAAACATGTCAATAATGAACGGAACTGTAATCTATACAAATGGGATAATGTCGAAAAACATGAGCAGAAGAATGGAGCCTGAAAAGACCGTGGGTTTAAAAGGGTCCCTGCAGAGGAGGAAGCAAATGGTAACGGATTATTGGCGAAGGTAAACAGAGAAGATGCAATGTGAATTCCAGCACTGATTGGGCGCATACAGGAGGGTTATGTATTATGCGCGAAGTTTAGTGGATGCAACAAATCTGTGGAGTAAAGGATAGGGAGTGAGACAGAAAGAGATGTAGTTGCACCTACTTGCCATCTTCTGTGCGGTCGGGGATGAGGCAACCCAGTGTTTTAGTACACGGCTGGTTGACTGAGAGTCCTAATGTTGGCTGAACACATACATGTTTTACTATTTATTCAGCTAAGATCACTGGAACATAGCAAAACACATCACATCAGAAGATGAGGCACAAAACTGTGCTGTACTTACAATTTACAGAATCATTATCCAGCCGCAGACTTGACAAACCTAATATTGAGTGAGATGAATTTCCAGGAGAGGGCTGTAGAGCTGGACCCACCCGGTGTGGTGGTTTTTGAGGGGGACTCTGCCCTGATTTAAGGACTGCTGTATTTTGGAGTTTCAAATAAGGCTGAGTACCAAAGTGACCACAATGCGTGAAGCAACGCACCCTGTTTGTTTCCCAATTTTCCCACTGATGTCACACTGTTGAACTTTGCACCATGCCACTCTTGTGTGCTGTGCGCTTTCCGTGCTGCCTTCAAGGAAGCTGGCAATGGGCACCCTAGCAGTCTCTTTTAAGCAGCACATCTGATAAGAACACTACTCTGAAGATATGACCGCTGGGGTATAAAGGGATTATGGGGCGATGGGCTGGGCTCGGCGCTGCTCAAGTGAAGGGGGTATGGCCGACCCAGGTCTCTCATTAATTTAGAAGCCCAAAGTGAAACAACCCTGATGTCAACGATGCGGAGGAGAAGAGGGAAAGCATTACATTGGTCAAATTATTTTTATGGACAGTATACATGTAACAGAGATGCTGACTTTGGAACACGGGAACCGGGTTTGAGTCTTGGCTTGTCTTTCCCTTGTGTACTAAAAATATTGATCGTAACAAATACAATCAAATTAACAATGGTGTGATTTACATAAACAATGCGTGCAGATTTGAATGAATGAAATACATAAAAAATGCCAATTGTAATGAGATTAAAAAGGAGGATGATTATGAAGAAACAACCAACAGAAAATAAAGGAAGTAGTCCCACAGTGTAATGAAACGGCAATTGGCTGGTGCTTCTGAAGGAAAAACAGAAGTGAGGTATGAGGAGCACCAACCAATAAGGAGCCACCAAAGAAGACGATGAAGGAAAGAACCAATGGTAAGCCGCAGGCGGAATTTCCATCCGTAGAGTAATTACACCAGGTCTTGCAAACAGCGCATGCGCGCTGATGCTCGGCCTAAAAATGACTAAATAATGAAGTAATATTTCCACAAAATGTGCCACTAATTTGCCTTTTCTTGCAACATAATTTACTCAACACAACCACACAATTCCATTGGCCCTGTGAATAAGGCATTATAATGATGCATATCTAATATGTTTTGAATGTACAAACATATGTTTTGAAGGGAGTGAATGTTCAATAAGACCGCCTTAAAAAGTACCTCCTTTTGTAAAAGTCAAGGACTTCATCAGTCTTCTTGCTTTTCTCCAGCGTACTTCCACAAAAAGGGAGATCTCTCTGTGTACGTCCTTTCTCTTTCATACTGTTACCTTATTAAATTTAATAAGTGATAGCTTCAGTTTGTGAACACATAGAGAAATAGGGGTTACACTCAAAAGAATTATAATTTGAAAACCTCTTTAATGGCAAAGTTTAATTTAAAGTTACAATTCTAAAAATGTAACTTTTAGAATGTTGGGATTTTTCTACCCAAACCTTTTGTGCCTTTCTGCCATTTTCCTGAGTCGCATGGCTGTGATTGGCTCTCCCACTGAGCGAAGGAGGTAAGGGGAAAGGGCCTTCCTGATAGAATGCCTGAGCAGCAGCTGGACCCTACATTAAATTACATTTCTAAAGACCCTGCCTGCAGTACATACAAAGGAATTTGACATCAGGCCTAACCTTGCCTTTGTCACCCTGGACAGTTTGGAGACAAGACCAGAGGATGGGGAAGAAGTGACCAGAAAAAGTTTTGGCAGTCTGTCAGGGAATTTCTTCACACAAAGCTGACACCAGTATGAAAATGGGACCTTAAGAACACACCATCAGAACACTCTTGGATGTGTGGAGGATTCAGAAGGACTGCATTGCTGTCTGAAGGTGGACTGGACCGGCTTGCCTGGATCACAGGCTACCCAGAGTGACTCCAACGTTTAGTCGGCTGACCTCCTGTGTGAGCTACAGTGACACAACAAGCTTCTAGTGCCCTTCCTGCAACCGCTTTGTTAACCAGTAGCAACTTAACCTTCCTGAGCCTGTCTTGGCCTCTATCTGAAGCGAGTCCTGATCCACAGCAGGTGACCGCAGGTCCTGGACCGTTGGCTGGCATCAGTGGAAGCTCCTCCTGGAAAAACGTTAAAGAAACAAATGTTTTGGGCTTTTCGTGCCCATGATGTGATCTCTTTGTGCCGAGAATCGACTGCCAACATAAAGCTGCAGCGGAACCTGATCTTTACTATCTTTGTTACAACAACAACCGCGCACAACGACTATTAATGCGAGGCCCCTGCCAACACGAACGGCACTGTGCGAGGATTAGAGAAGGTAAGATCCTAGAGAGACCGCCTTGGTCCCTTTGGCCAACCCTCGCTCCATTGTGTTCAGCCTGAACTTGTTACTTTACCCAATTCCTTTGTGACCAGATGACCGCAGTACGTGCTTTGTATTTCTTGGCACTATTTCTGCTAAAACTCATAGCTTTGGTTCTATTTATTGCATGTAGGTCGGTTTGGTGTCATTTTATTTATAAAAATGTACTCTGTTTTTGTAAATTGATTTGGGATTTTATTGGTATTGTGTTCTCACTTTATTACTGTTTGTGTGTTGCATAAATACTTTACATATTGCCTCTGAGTTAAGCCTGACTGCTTTTGTGTCAAGCTACCAGAGGATTAATTCACTGACTTCTGTGGTTCACCCCGACAAGGATTGTGGTTGTTGCTTGAGTGGGTACCCCCCTCAATAAATAACCTAATTTTGCCAGGTACAATAGAATAAGACCTAGTGAGACGAGGGGAGGAGGTATAACAGTGCAATAACTAGTGAGACCGCAGCAGAAGGTACAATAGGACAAGTGCTAGTGAAACTACAAGAGGTGTTATAACAGAGTGACACCTAGTGAGGCCACAGCTGACGGTACAACAGTGGAAGACCTAGTGAGACCACAGGAAAAGGTATAACAGCACAAGTCCCAGTAGGACCAAAGAAGGAGGTATAACGGCTCAAGAGCTAGTGAGACCATAGCACAAGGTACAGCGGAGAGAGACCTAGTGAGACCACAGGGTACGTATAACGGAGTGAGAACTAGTGGGACCACTGGAGGAGGTATAACAGAACCAGGCCTTGTGCAGCCACAGGAGGGGATCTGCAGAACCAGGCCTGATGAGAGCACAGGAGGGTACAACTAAGTCAAAGCTCAAAAGAGGTTTAGGAGGCGAACAACAGAGGCAGGTCTTCTCGGAGGACATGAGAAGGAAATAGAGCTAGGCCTCGTAAGGCTGTAGGAAGGTACAACAGACCAGGTCTCAAGGGACCATAGGAGTTTACCACCGAGCCTGGTCACATGTGTACATAGGAGGGTACAACCAAGCAAGCTCTAGTGAGACTATAGAAAGGGTAAAACAGGGCCATGCCTAATGAGACTAGAGAAGGGTGCACCTGAGACAAGCCTGGTCAGACTACAGGCGAGTATAACCAAGACACGACTTGTGATCACAGGAAAGGACAGCAGAGCCAGGTCTCAAGAGACAACAGGAGGAATACGATGGAGCGAGACCAGTGAGACCACAGCCAGGTCTCAAGACGAGAGGAGGGAACAACAGAGACAGGCCTTGTGAGAGAACATGAGAGGACAACAGAACCATGCCTCAAAAGACCATAGAAGGGTGCCACCGAGTCAGGCCACATGTGAACATAGGAGGGTACACCGAGCAAGGCCTCGTGAGACCACAGGAGGTTAAAACAAGGCCAGGTCTGGTGAGACCACCGGAGGGTACAACAGAGACAGGTTTCATGAGTCCAAAGAAAAGGTAAAACAGGGCCCTGACTTGTGAGGCCAGAGAAGGGTACACCTGAGACAAGTCTGGTCAGACAACAAGAGAGTATACCCAAGACAGACCTTGTGAGTTCACTGCAAAATGAAACATTTGAAACACATTTATAGAGCGCACGGATGCTCAGCAAGAGTGTCCCGGCACAAAAGACAGCAGTGCCAACCAAGCATCAGTGCCTCTCTACCAATACATTATTTTCTTACAATATTGCACAATTTCCTCTTAATTTTCCCCTTGAGCATCCACGTTCTCATTATCATCATCAATCAATGGAGGAGGAAGTTGTTTGTGGACATCTCTACCTTTTGCCCTAAGCAATGTTTTCAGAATGGGCAGTTCTCTTCTTGGTGTTTTGGAGGGGAGGAAGAGAGCACTCCAAATTCTCAAACACCCTTGTCAGGCCTGGTGTGCCTCACATTCACGCGATCATGGTGAATGATTTGAATACTTTGCACCCCTGGTAAACCCTAAATATGAGCATTTCATACTCTTGCAAACAAGACGAACCTTGATGGATCAGTGGATGCGTTTTGAGCTTGGTTAAAAGAACTGGCCAGTGGATGAATGATAACTGATGAAGCCGGGGACATCAGAGCTCAATTCATACAGGGTAGTGCATCTACGAAACTAAGGTGCAGTGACACTCGGGTGCTCCCTCAAACTTTCTAGCTCTAGGGCCTCCCATATGGAGTTGGCCCTCATCAAACTTTTAAATTGGAGCCTGTGAACATGATCAGATACAACCCCAGCTCAATCCAAACAGGTTTGCAAACTAATCCAGAGCCGCTCATCTGGGCATTGCTGAGGAGGTTTTCCCCAGTCAGGTGCTTCTCCGGCCCTCGGCAAAAAATGCAAAGCCTGCAGCAAATCAAGTCAAATAGCGAAAGTGTGTTGATGAACTCACACATACAAACCATCCAGAAGATCAAGTGTCAAGGCACCAACATCAGCAGACATCCCACCAAATGATGAAGGACAGAGAATGATCCATTGGGTATACGTCATCGACCACAAATAACACCAGAAGTGTGCACATCCTCGCTGCAATATCCTGGGAGGGAATCACTTATCAACAAAGGAATGTTGATCAACGTTATATCAAAACAATCACTCAGCTGAAACTAAAACCAATGAAGATAAAAATGTATGCCTACAGACTTCCAAATTTAAGCAAATATCAAGCAGGCAAATATCAAGCAGGCTTCCAGTGGCAGAGGGAAGAAGGAAGGTGGAAAATGCCGGACAAATTCTTTTCCACTCGGATTTAAGGTACGAAGGGGCTAGAGGTAAGGGTTGGGGTATAGAGGCGAGGGAGTCGGGGGTGGCCACAGAATCCCAGCAAGGTCAGGTATGGCCTACGGCACTCCAGAGTGCTCACTCCCAGCTTTGCTCTTGCCCTGGGTTTTTACAACTTTATGACTCTGCCCAAAACCAGAAGATAAAAGAGGAACCTAGCAAGAAGGAAAGAATATAGAAAGCTATAAACTAAGCTTTTTACTATTTGCGTAAGTGACCATACTCATGAACAATTTTCATGAAAAAATTGGGAAGGGAACAAGGAATACCAAGGAGTGCTGGAAACAGAGCCCGACTAGGAAACTCTGTAGTGAATCCTGGAATAACTATATATTTCACAAAACAAAGTACAAAGGAACGAGGGAAAATACAAAGCGAACAACAAAAAGTGTTGACAGAAGACGAAGAAAAGAAAGTAGTGGTCACTAAGAACTTTACTCAAAGTCAAAAAGGATATGAGGAAGATTTAAACAGTATCTCCAGAATCATGGAAGAATTAATCAATAACTCCATAAACTTAGAACTAGCAAACTCAGAAGTACAACATGGCGGCTCCAACACCGCTTTAGCTTTAGGTGACCGGAAGCTACAGCAAACTTTAGAATTCTATATCACCTGCCCAGATATAAACATTAAGGATTTGTTTTTCTGCCAGGTCTTAAAGGCACCAAAGGAGCCACCGATATTTCAGAATAGTACACCACAAAATACATTTGACCCAGAAGGGACCCTCTCTCAGTCACCAGATTTTTCACTTTTAAAGAAAATGGAATCCTCTAACGGATATACTCCGGTGTCTAAAGCCCTATTTTGACTCCAAAGAATTTTGGAATCAGTTCTTTCCCATCTCGGGAACATTTTGGAAAACTCAGATCCGATGCTAGTTACTCAATTAGGAATGTTAAAATATCTAGAGAAAAAAAAGAGGAAACAACAATTAAAAACACAACCACCTGTAGTAAAAGGAGAAAAACCAACTGCGGAAAACTTCCCTAAACCAAAAGCCTTTCTATCAACAGGTGAACTTTCTCCGCTGAAGTAAGAAATAGAGACTCAAACGGGCCGGAGTACACAAAAAGCAAATAAGGGAAAAAATGAGTTCAATCAAATTTATTCCCTTAGAAAACTTTTCAAGGAACCTAACAAGGTCAATAATCATCAGTCGGTCACTGCATATTATCCAATTTTCACACAACAAAAAACAACAGCCCTATCAAACCTGAATAATACTCCGGTGTCCAAACAAAAAGTAATAGAAACCTCTGCAACTCCGTCCTTAGTCTCCCTCAGTCCTGCAATATCGAAAAATGAGAGGAGATTAAATAAGACCAGTCGAAAAAGGGCAAAGAAAAGGGCAACAAGAAGGTTTGTAAAGCAGAAGGTCCGGAAGACAAGGTTCTCGAATACCTTACCTTCTGCACTCATGTCCTCAGAAAAAGAGAAAAGACAAGAAAAAGTACAAAATCTGACAGAAAAGGGGCAGAATTACTCGATTAAAAACCAAAGGGTAAATTCCAATCAACTGAATACTACGGCCCCAAGTTGTTTAGCTACAGCGACAGGAAAAGAGTCGCCGGCGCAAAAGGACGTTCAACCAAGGGACCTCGCTATAGGGAAGATGACTATTCAGTCGCAGAAGACTCCACCATGCCGCCTGGAAATCACAGATCTATTCTCCTGGGGCGATGTCCCGCTTAACCGAGAGAGAATAACAAATCTACTTCAAATGATACAGCCGCTTCAGTCTCTTTCAAGAAATGAAATAAAATTAGTAGTCTTCCCGGAAAGATCTAAAACCACGACGGCCGTTGTAGAATTTTGGTCTCCAGTGATACCAGGAATAATATTAAAAGAAAGCGAGACTCTACATAAATACGGATTTCACTTGGCACTTGTAACAAATAATGAAACCCAAAGATACGATAAACCTGAGGAAATTAATAAAATTGAAAATCAGCATTTGTTTCAAAGGCAAAGTGGCACAAGAAAATATATCCATCTCAATTATGAATGGAGAAAGGGGAAGCTGGAACCAAAATATACAAAAGAAGGAAATTACAACCAACGAAAATACATGGGCATGGATTGCGGCGAATCTAAACAGTAACAAACAGGGTCAGGTAAACAAACGCCCTTTTTAACAAAGGGTTGACTATTTCTTCCTAGAATATAGCTGGAAAAACCCAGGAGAAATTAGCACTAATTACGGAAGACCGGCCAGGGATTGTGGCCTTACAAGAAACCTGGTCAAGAACAACCTTTGACCACCTTGATTATTTTGTGTATGACATTCCAGCAGAACTGGTCGATCGGGGGCATGCGAAAGGAGGGATAGCAATTCTCCTTAACGAAGAATTTAATTGGGATCAAGAAATCATCCAAATGTGTTCAAAGAACATTCAATGTATCAAAGTCAAATTCGGGATCGACCCTTTGGAAACCTTGAATGTCCTCCTCATTTTTAACGTTTATATTCCCCCAGGTTCTGAAATGGATGTACTAGCAATATAAATATTTGAGGGAATAGAAAAGACGGTAGAAGGACAAGGTTTTCCGTACGTTTTTTTAACAGGAGATTTTAATGGGAAAATATCTAACGACTTATTAGAAAAATGGGTTAATGGCGAATAAGAAGCACTCTTGGCAATCCCAATTCCACAATTCCCCACAGGAAGTAAAGCAGATAAAAGAGGAAAAATGTTATTATCCTCACTTCCAGTGTTAAATGGAGTAATATTAAATGGTAATATAGAAGATGATATTCCGGCATCCTGCACAGGAAAAGGCAATTTTAATACTTCAATTCTCGATTATATGATTTGTAGCCTAGATTTGTTCGGATCAGCCTTACACTTAAATATTAATTTTGTGTTAGGAAGCGATCACGCAATATTACACTTAACAACAGAGTTAAGACTGAAACCTACATCTTCAGGGCACATCACTTATTTACAAAGTACAGTACTGGTGAACCAGGTCCAAGGGCGGCGGTCATGGAATTCAAGAACACTTAACAAAATTATTTCTGTAATTGAGATGGCACAACCATTACAGATCATTCATTCAACAAACCCGATAACTAATTTTGAAGCAGTCACCAAAAAATTGGTACAATCCATGCAGGATAATCTAAAACAACAAATTCCAATATCAGCAAAAAACAAAAGACGGAACCCAAACATAAGTGCAATTGAATTAAATAAACTAATAAGGGCACAATTCCTTCAATTCTCTGAAATAAGACAATGCGAAATTAATAATTTAAAAAACCGTCGCAGGAGGGATAGGAAAAAAAATCGTAAAAAAATACAGGATAAACAAGCATTGACATAGCCAATAGGTCTCGCCTTTGGGACCTTATAAGTGTTTTGCCAGAGCTATTAGCTTTGCCAATGGGTTTCAGCTATGCTGTAGAGCAGTGCGGCTGCTGTACAGCATGTTGAAAAGTTATAAAGTGTTATAAGCATTTTTGTTACCTTATATATTACCAAGTAAACATTATGTACAAATGAACAACCCTATTAAAAAAAGAATTAACATATACAATGTCTTCTAGTTTATCTGTCCTGGTGCTGAGGTGATGATGTGCTGATGCTCTGGTGATGCTGAGTTATACTGACATGGTGCTGGGGTGGTGGTGTGCTTGTGCAGAGGTGGTGCTCAGTGATGCGGAGGTGGTGCTGAGTTGGTGCTGTGCTGGTGCTGCACTAATGCTCAAGTGGTGCTGCACTGGTGCTGAGGTGGTGCTGCGCCGGAGCTGTGATGGGGCTGCAGTAGTGCTGAGTTGGTGCTTTGCTGGTGGTGCACTGATGCGGAGGTGGTGCTGTGCTGATACGGAGGTGGTGCTGTGGTGGTGTTGAGTGATGCTGAGGAGATTCTGCGCTGGTGCTAAGGTGGTGCTGAGTGATGCTGTGATGGTGCTATGCTGAGGTGGTGGTGCACTGGTAGTGAGATGGTGCTGCACAGGTGTTGTTCTGAGGTGGTGCTGTGCTGAGGTGGTGTTGCGCTGGTGCTCAGGTAATGCTGAGTTAAACTGACGTAGTGCTAAGGTGGTGGTGTGCTTGTGCAGAGGTGGTGCTGCGCTGGTGCTGAGGTGGTATTGCTGTGGTGCTGAGGTGGTATTGCGCTGGTGCTCAGGTCATGCTGAGTTAAACTGACGTTGTGCTAAGATGGTGGTGTGCTTGCACGGAGGTGGTGCTCCGGTGGTGCTGAGTGATACTGAGGTGTTGTTCAGTAATGCTGAGGTGGTGCTGAGTGATGCTTGGTGGTGCTTCAGGAATGCTGTGATGGTTCTCAGGTGGTGCCGAGTGATGTTGTGGTGGTGTTGAGTGATGCTGAAGAGATGCTGGTGCTTAGTGCTGAGTAATGCACAGGAGTGGTCTCGCAGTAATCTCCAAAGGACGAGACAAAAGGTAGCAAATGGGCACAATGCATAGAGACAGGGTGCCAAACAACCACACACTGCAAGGGAGCAGATGGCTCCAAGTCACACAGCACAGAAGGAAACTGGCAAGCACCTGGCACAGAAGTAACGAGTGGCATACAAGCAGAAAGACCACACATGAAATTGGTGGAATGGGGGAGGATATATCCAGAACAGGCAGGATGGCGGAGGGATATACCTAAAACAGACAGTGGGATGGAGGGTTTTAGGCACAGCAGTGGGTGGGATGGAGGGTTTTAGGCACAGCAGGGGGTGGGATGGAGGGTTTTAGCCACAGCAGGGGGTGGGATGGGGGCTGAAGCCATAGCAGATGATATAGCACAACTTGTTTGGGGGGGATGGGGATGGCGACACAGAAAAGTTTGTGATCAGCAATCACTGGACACATTAACCTGCTAAACACACAAGAATTCAACTGCTGGACAAAGGCAAACAATGCATAACAGCGCGACCCCCGCAGAGCAGATTAATGAAAAGTTAAAATAAAAGTGGTGGCAAGATTCCGAACCAAAAAACAAATCACAATTAATGAAGCAACAAGGTTTCACTAGAAGGGGAGAAAAAACACAACTTGTAGGTATGCGGGCGGAAGGTTAGAGACTTTTGCAGGCACCTACCCCCACCAAAATACTAAAACTGAAACAATGAACATTCTGGGAGGTGTATTAAGTGCACATGTATGCCCCGCTTGGCGTCGAGAAGCCCCTGAGCTGGAATGCAGGGAGTTAAGCATCCCCCTCCCCCGCCCATATTTCCAATTGAAGCCAGATGCCCTCACGGGAGCCAGGGCCTGCTGTGCGGATTAATGCAAAAACACAGGGCAGCTTCAATAAATGCAGGAGAGGGGGAGCATCTGCAGTAGATCACACACTGATAAATGGGGAGATATAAAATGACAAGCTGCCTGCAACAAGTGAGGGAGAGCCGGCATCTCATGATCCCGCATCTAACCTCACAGCCCCTTCACCTGCACGGTTGACCGATAAGAGAAAGGCGGGGCCGGTATCGGCCCTGCCGCAAGTATGGCGGGGCGACGAAATAGCAAATTTGAATACATTTAACGATCCATCTGGCTATTCCTGCTTTGGAAATGGCGTTGCCCTTGTGTTGTGGAGAAAAGGCAACGAAAAGTTGTTTTGTTTTCCTAAAGTCCTTAGTTCTGTCTATATAGTACATGAGGGCCCTTTTTACATCTAGTGTATGGAGCATTCTCTCTGCGACATTCTGTGGATTTTGAAAGAAAACAGGCAGTTCAATAGTTTGATTCATGTGGAACTGCGATATCACTTTGAGCATGAATGTGGGGTTGGTACGTAGTACAACCCTGTTTGCGTGAACCTGTATGAATGGCTTTTGAATGGTTAGTGCCTGGAGTTCACTAACTCTTCTTAACAAAGTGATTGCCACTAGGAAAGCTACTTTCCAGGTGAGGAATTGAATCTCACATGAATGGAGAGGATCAAAGGGTGGACCCATTAATCTGGTGAGGACCAAATTGAGGTTCCACACCGGTGCCGGTGGGTGTCTTGGGGGGATTACTCGTTTGAGTCCCTCCATCTTCAGGGCACATCACTTATTTACAAAGTACAGTACTGGTGAACCAGGTCCAAGGGCGGCGGTCATGGAATTCAAGAACACTTAACAAAATTATTTCTGTAATTGAGATGGCACAACCATTACAGATCATTCATTCAACAAACCCGATAACTAATTTTGAAGCAGTCACCAAAAAATTAGTACAATCCATGCAGGATAATCTAAAACAACAAATTCCAATATCAGCAAAATACAAAAGACGGAACCCAAACATAAGTGCAATTGAATTAAATAAACTAATAAGGGCACAATTCCTTCAATTCTCTGAAATAAGACAATGCGAAATTAATAATTTAAAAAACCGTCGCAGGAGGGATAGGAAAAAAAATCGTAAAAAAATACAGGATAAACAAGCATTGACATAGCCAATAGGTCTCGCCTTTGGGACCTTATAAGTGTTTTGCCAGAGCTATTAGCTCTGCCAATGGGTTTCAGCTATGCTGTAGAGCAGTGCGGCTGCTGTACAGCATGTTGAAAAGTTATAAAGTTATAAAGTGTTATAAGCATTTTTGTTACCTTATATATTACCAAGTAAACATTATGTACAAATGAACAACCCTATTAAAAAAAGAATTAACATATACAAGGTCTTCTAGTTTATCTGTCCTGGTGCTGAGGTGATGATGTGCTGATGCTCTGGTGATGCTGAGTTATACTGACATGGTGCTGGGGTGGTGGTGTGCTTGTGCAGAGGTGGTGCTGAGTTGGTGCTGTGCTGGTGCTGCACTAATGCTCAAGTGGTGCTGCACTGGTGCTGAGGTGGTGCTGCGCCGGAGCTGTGATGGGGCTGCAGTAGTGCTGAGTTGGTGCTTTGCTGGTGGTGCACTGATGCGGAGGTGGTGCTGTGCTGATACGGAGGTGGTGCTGTGGTGGTGTTGAGTGATGCTGAGGAGATTCTGCGCTGGTGCTAAGGTGGTGCTGAGTGATGCTGTGATGGTGCTATGCTGAGGTGGTGGTGCACTGGTAGTGAGATGGTGCTGCACAGGTGCTGTTCTGAGGTGGTGCTGTGCTGAGGTGGTGTTGCGCTGGTGCTCAGGTAATGCTGAGTTAAACTGACGTAGTGCTAAGGTGGTGGTGTGCACACCACCACCTTAGCCAAGAAGGCTTTGATGGCAGGCACTCTGAATAAAGAGAGGTGCTGCCTGTTTTGGAGATAGGCTGCTATCGTGGTTAAATGGATACGTATTGAGTTGAATGCCAGATTGCATCGGTATAGGTGTAGGAGGTAACAGATGATGTTTTGAATGGATGCGTCCAGCGGGGTAATGTCATTGTTGTTGCAGTAAATGACAAACCTCTTCCATGTAGCCGCATAGCAAGCTCTGGTAGTGGGTCTCTTGGCCTCTTTGATGATCTCCATACAGTCAGGTGGCAGGTTTAGGTAGCCAAACTCTAAGACCTCAGGAGCCAGATTGCCAGGTTCAGCTGTTGCGGATCTGGGTGCTGAATTTCGCCATGGTTCTGCGTCAAAAGTGCGGGTTTGATCCGCAGCCTTTGATGCGGCACCACGGAAAGTTCTAACAAGGTGGTGTACCATGGTTGGCGCGCCCATGTGGGAGCAACTAGGATGAGTGTCAGTGAGTGTTGTCGCAGTTTGCGTGGCACCAGCGGTATTAATGGCGCTGGGGGAAAAGCGTACGCAAATCTGCCGGACCAGTTCATCCATATCGCATTGCCCTGTGACTGTGGATGTGGGAACCTGGCGGCAAAGCTTTGGCATTTTGCGTTTTCGTTTGTGGCGAATAGGTCTATCTCTGGATGACCCCACTGTTGGAAGTACGGTTGGAGAACTGACGGATGTAGCTCCCACTCGTGCATCTGGTGGCTGTGTCTGCTGAGCAGATCCGCCATCTGGTTGTCCTTGCCGGGGAGGTGTTCCGCCATGAGGAATATGTTCCTCTGAATGGCCCACTTCCACATGCTCTGAGCCAGATGAGACAACTGTGGAGAGTGTGTTCCTCCCAGCTTCTGTATGTAGTACATGGCAGTCATGTTGTCCGTCCGGATCAACACGACTTTGTTGCACAAGTGTACTTTGAATGCCTTCATGGCTAGGAAGATCGCCATCAGTTCCAGAACGTTGATGTGCATCTTCTTTTGTTGCGTTGTCCATAGTCCCTGCACTGTGTAAGTGAGTACATGAGCTCCCCAACCCTGGAGAGATGCGTCCGCTGTCAGTATTATTTGTGGAACAGGCTCTTGGAACGGTCGGCCCTTGCAAAGGTTTTGTGGATTCCACCAATGCAGAGAGTTGTATGCCCGACCGCTCACCAACACTAGGTCTTTTAGTTGCCTGTGAGCTTGATTCCATTGACGTGCCAAGCACTCCTGAAGCGGGCGCATATGTAGTCTCGCGTGCGGGACTATGAAAATGCAGGAGGCCATCATGCCTATCAACTGCATGAACACTCGCGCAGGAAGGGAGTGTTGAGGTTTGAACTTTGAGATCAGCAGTTGCATGCTGTTGATCCTCACTAAATTTGGCTGAGCCGTGGCTGCCAGAGTGTTTATGGTCGCGCCCAGGTACTGTCGTACGTGTGCGGGTTGGAGATGTGATTTTGGGTAATTTAGTGAAAATCCCAGACTGTGAAGAAGGTGAATGGTGAGGGACATGTGGCTGGCACATTGCTGGGCTGACTTTGCCTGAACAAGCCAGTCGTCCAGGTAAGGGAAGACGTGAATGTGTTGCCTCCGTAGATGTGCAGCCACTGTTGCTAGGCACTTGGTAAAGACCCTGGGTGCTGTTGTTACTCCGAAGGGGAGAACTTTGAATTGATAGTGATGTCCCTGAATAGTGAACCTGAGAAATATTCTGTGTGATGGGTGTATGGGTATGTGGAAATACGCATCTTTTAGGTCCAGTGTGGCTAGGAAGTCTCCTTGACTGAGTAGCGGGAGAACCTGCTGTAGGGTGAGCATATGGAAATGCTCTGAGAGAATGTATTGGTTGAGGGGTCTCAGGTCTAGTATAGGTCTGAGCGACCCGTCCTTTTTTGGGATTAAGAAGTACAGAGAGTACACCCCTGTTCCCTGCTGGTTGACGGGCACGACCTCTATCGCACCTTTTTGTAGCATACTTAGCACTTCCTGCTGCAATAATGCCAAGTGCTCTACGGACATAGGACGGTGCTTTGGCGGTATGTTGGGTGGAGTGGAAGTTAATTCGAGACAGTAACCGTGCTGGATAATGTCCCTGACCCACCTGTCTGTGGTGATGGTTTTCCACGCTGACAGGAACCGTTGGAGTCTCCCCCCGACAGGTGTTATGTGATCGGGGGGCAGGGAGAGGGCATCACTGTTTGTTTTTGGGGGAGGACCTGGTGTTACCGTAACCACGTCCTCTGCCCTTGGTGCTGGAGCCACGATAGCCACCTCTGTTGGTTTTATCATAGGTACTTTGTGTGCCCCCTTTAGTGTACTGCTGCTGTGACCCCTGACCTCTAGCTGCTCCTCTATTCCCGGGGCGACGAAAGGAGCCACTACGAAACTGCTGCGTCTGCAGAGCCCCCATTGATTTCGCAGTGTCAGTGTCTTTTTTAATTTTCTCGAGGATAGTGTCAACTTCAGGGCCAAATAAATAGTCTGGGTTGACCGGTTGATTTAAGATATTTTTCTGAATCTCCGGCTTGAAGCCTGAGATTCTGAACCATGCATGCCTTCTCAACATGACGCTTGTGTTGATTGCCCTCGCCGCTTTGTCGGCTGCATCCAGTGCGCACTTGATGGATGCATTGGTAAGGAGTTGTCCTTCTCTGATGAGGAGCTCCGCTGACTCTTTATATTCATCTGGCAAATGTTGGAGTAGTGCTTCTAGTGTGTCATAGTGGGACCTATCATAACGGGCCAGGAGTGCCTGTGTGTTGGCAATGCGCCAGATGTTTGCTGCTTGCGCTGCAATCCGTTTGCCTGATGTCTCCAGCACTTTGGACTCCTTGTCTGGGGGAGGAGCATCACCTGTTGTTTGTGAGTGGGCTCTTTTGCGAGCATTAGCAACCACCATGGAGTCCAAAGGTAACTGGCCCCTAATGTACATAGGGTCTCCGGGTGCAGGCTTGTATTTTTTTTCAATCCTGGGGTTTAGCACCCGTGCCCTGGTTGTTTCTTTAAAAATGTCTTTTGCAGGTTTGAGAACTCCTTTTAACATGGGCAGAGTCTTGACAGTTCTTTCGGAAGAGGCGAAAGTGTCCACCAAGAAGTCTTCTTCGACAGTGTCAGAATGGAGTTCTACTCCATGATTGGCAGCAGCCCGTTCTATGAGGGCATTAAAGGCAGCAGTGTCCTCTGTGGGAGATGTCTTTATGTTATAAAGCTGCGTGTCATGGGTATCTGGTGCGGTACCCTGGTCTGTGGGGTCATCCCATGCCTGATCTGGGTCTTGCAGGTGATCATCAGGATTGATATCCCCAGGGTAGGTGGTATCATCCCCTACATAGTCCTGTACTGCGTCTGCCTCTGAAGACGTAGGACAAAAGGACGGTGGATCCTGATGGAAGGGTTGAAAGTGTTCATGAAGCACTGGCTCTGACCCTGCCGGCAATTTGTGTTTGAGAGGAATTTTGTAGGAGTCCAATAGCCTCTCTGGCGTGATTTTCCGCTTGCGGAGCATCAGCCTACCAGTGTTGGCGTCGATAAATTGTGGCTGTGAAGGCTCGAAATCTGTTTGTCCTGTGGATGGGGACTGTGTCTGGCGGACACGTGTCCGAATCTCGAACAGTTTCGCCGCCGTGGGCGGCGGCAACCCAAACGTGATGTTGGCCGGCGCCGAGGGTGCTTTTGAAGCCTTGTGCGTGTCGGGACCCGACGTAGAGTGGAGGGCTGCCCGTTCTCTGATGCGTTGCAACGATGCCGAGACTTGTTGCACGGTGAACGCAGATGGCTCTTTGGAACCGGTCGGCACCTTGGAGGTAGGCGTCGAAGCGGCACCTGACTTTTTTGCAGTCATGGGGTCATCGATCCGAAGGGAGGTATCAACGCTCGTTGGAGTCGATGACTTGGCAGGCGCCGCCGTTTTAGACGTCGACGCAGATGGGGTGGCCACTTTGACTTTGGTGGTTGGGGCCGATGTCTTCGGTGCCAGAGGCCGAGGCGCCTTGTGGGGACCGAGGGCCTTCTTCTTTGGCTCGGCACCTGTATCCGCTGCGGTGAGCTCGGCACCGAAATCCCTTTTTGCGCGGTCGGAGCTGATGACCTTTGCCGGCGTCGAAGGTGTGGAGGGCTTCGAGGCCTTCGAGCCGATCACAACCAGTTTCACTTTCGGTTTCGATGGAACTGGTGCGATGGATGGTTTCGGTTTCGCTGAAGGGAATCCAGTCGCCTTCGATAATAATGGCTCTTGCAAAATGTTCCAGGCCGGGCCCGAAGGCGGGGCCGAAGAACCGTGAGATCGATCTTGGGTAAGGCCCGAAGGCGATCCCTCGACTTGAGCCTCATGACGACGTATTTTTTCGGCCTCCGTATCGACGGGTTGGCCTAGCTCTTCACTGGAGCTATCTTCCTCGGCCCCAAAGGCCTCATCGTAGTCTCCTACCTCTTCGACGACTTCTTCTCTCTGAAAGATCACCTCATCGTCGTCTTCCGATCGGGAGTTGTGTTCGGAAGCGGGGCTGGAGTCTACGTCCTCCACGCTCTCGGCGTCCTCGTCTTCGGTGCTAAAGATGTTGGCCGGGGCAGGCGCCGATTGCTGCGCCTCCAATCGCGCTGCCCGTCGATTCCGGAGAGTCTTCTTCGAGCGGAATCGGGCACAGGCCATACATTTCGATTCATCGTGATCCGGTGAGAGACATTTGTTGCATACCGGGTGGACGTCGATGTGTGGGTATTTCGCGTGGCATAAAGGACACCTTTTGAATGGAGTCCTCGATTCCATCGTCGATCGAAGTTCGATGTTCGGACCAAGCGGATCCGAAAAGCTGGAAGAAGGTGCTAAAGCACTAAAGAAACTACTCGATACCGAACGGGAACAGTACCGACGATAACTAAAGGCCTTTTGGCCTTAAACTGAATTTTCCTAACTTGAGCTAAGATAAGCACATCCGAACCCAATGGCGGAAAAAAACAATCTAAGGATGGAGAGGATGCCCATGCGCACTGTGGTCCAGGGCAGGAGTCACCTATCTCGAGATACTTCGAAGACTCTTCCAGGACAACAATGTGCAATCATCCGGACCCAACACTAGGCGGCGATCTATGCACAGATATGAATTCAGCAGCCCACATGCCTCGAACAGTGATAAAAGGCCGGGGAGCGCAGGAGTCAGACTCTTTTGTCCCGTGCTCTCAGGCCTGCTGCACTCAGCCTCCAGGAGGCTGACAACCTTTGTTTGCCCACCCACCATCCCCTGTAGCAATATGGTCATTGTCATGACTGGTGAGCAGTAAATTTAAGGTCCTTAGGGGGCGGCGTCATTCTCGGATGGGGTCGCCCAGGGGGAGGGACAAGGCGTCTCTCCTATAACTCCAGGGGCGGTACATCCGGTTGGCTGGATGGGTGCGGGGAAAGGGGGGAGTCACGCTTTCTTTAGCCTGGTTGGCCACCCCGCACTGGCATTGACGTCACTAAATGGTGCAGAGTGCAAGAGCCCCCATTTTTAAAGGAGTTCAGGGAACGTATGGGGGTAACCGGGGGGGGGGGAGGAACTACCCTCTCGGTAAGCGGGCCCTCTGTGCATGCGCGCTCCCACGGGAGGGCGTGGCTAATTGATAAGGATCTGACACCGGTTAGCGACCTTGCCGTAGGCCCAAATAGGATACGCAGAAAGTAATTAATGTATGATTATGATCCAGATGTTAGATTCGGATAGGAAAAACTATGTATTAGAAATATGTTAAGTTTAGCCATCTGATATCTGTGCATATGAATTGTAATCAAATGTCATGTTATGTTTCTGCGTAAATTGTGTAAATATTGTTTAATTCAATTTTAATTTGTTTTCATATTTTAATAAATACGGCCGGGGGTTGTACGACCCCCGCCTACAAAGAAACTCCCCTCTCATGTCCATCATTAGTAAATGTGGTTTATGCACAGGGCGGGGGATGGGGAAGTTCGGTAGTCCCAGGCCATACTGAAGCCGGTAAGCAAGCAGGCAGCACGACCTGCCTTGCCCACATCGGACTTAGAGAAGGGTTCAAAGTCTCTCACTATCTGGGTGTGCAGGGTAGTGTTTACTTAATCACTGCACACGTGCGTTGTGGTGCATCACTCCACACGTCCACCACGAAGCAAGCACAACCCAGGATTACAGACTCTCTTATAATTCCGTGCAGCATTGTCATTTGGAAACTTTAGTCTTTAGAGATTTATGCAGCAGGTCAATTAACTTCACGGCCAGTCTTACATGCAGAGCACCAGATATGAAGCAGTCAGCGGCTTCAAAAGTCCACAAATCTTACATGTAGCCGGGTGAGAGCTTCTGCCTGTACGTATTTCAAGTACAATGCAGATCTTGACTTGAAAGAGCTTCTTTCTCATGCACTTGGTTTCACATAGCGCTGTGAACACAACTTTGATGCACAGAAGCTATCAACTAAAGTTTACAATTTGAAGCGATCCGTCCGGAGCGCACTCTTGAAACTACCTCGAGCTCCTTGGAGAGGGGGAGAGTGGGGGACAGCGGGCTGTCTTCGCCGCTGATATTTGAGACACAGGAACACAAAGAGGAGTGGTGAGGGCGGGCACACAGAGACAACCCAAATCAAACCAGCACCACTCACTGCACCAGATGCTTAACACTGCCCTTCCGCTTTGCAAACACCGGGGGAGAGACGCTCTGCCACCAAAGAGATCCCGATGAGCGCTGTGCAGTCTCTACACGCCCGCCTGGGAGCCGCCATCTTGTGCGTTTGTTACGGCAAACTCCACCCACCCTTGAAACAAGCCCGCGAGAGAGGAGCAGGGGCGAGCACGGTAGGGAAGCGAACGCGCTAATTATAAACAAATGGTAATGGTAATGAGAAACAGATGCTGCTGCTGCGCGTAACCGCAAGCAATAGGCCATGGGTGGTTACATTTGTTGGGAAAGGCAGGACATGCGCCTGCCTTTCCCCAATTGCGTGCTGTCTTTCTTAGAAAGACGCAAGCAAAGGCCAATAGGCTGTCAGCCCAAAAAAAACACATGCATGTGAAAAGTTGTGGAGAGCTCCAAGAGGTCGTTTTCCTATTGCAGCGCATGCACGTTGCAATAGGCTCGACCTAAACATGAGTGGACATACAGATTGCAGCAAAACAAAATAACAAACGTTCCTACTGGAATATAATTGCCAAAGAAACAGGCACAAAAAAATCACTACAAGCTATTCCAGTCCTCCCATCAGAAAGGGAAATATACCTAAGCAACCTATATAAACTAAACGAGAGAACAGAAAGTTAGACTCTATTGTCAAGTAAGCTAGGAAAGACATCTCAGATAACGGAGCTCCATCTCCTCTCCAAATTGAATACTAGATAAAAAAGGCAAGAACGTCGGCAGCAATGGGTCCAGAACAAATTATAATTAAGGTCCTCCAAAGCAACCCCAAATAATGGAGCAAGTTTTTAGCTCTCCTTTTTTCCCATAGCTTTGAAACTGGGGAGATACCAAAATCTTAGAAGGGGAGCATTGTAATCCCAATCTATAAGAAGGGCTCCAGGCTGCTCCCCTGCAACTACCGGCAGATAGCTCTCCTGGATGCAACTGGAAAAAACTTTGCGGCAAGTGTTTTAGAACATCTCAAAGAGTGGGCATTTTTAACAGGTTCTATTCCCTTAAATCAAGCAGGGTTTAGACCAAAACACTGACAACATTGCAGCGCTGCAAACAATACTTGATAAATATGTCACCTTAAAGTCTCAGGTTGTGTATGCAGCCTTCGTCGACTTTACGACTGCATTTGACAGGGTGGAGAGAGCAATGCTCTGGAGAAAACTTAGAAAAATGGGAATTCTGGAAAACCTCCTTCATTTAAGAACATCATTGTATTCAGAGACATGGTGTCAAGTTCAAATGAGGAGGTGGAAGGGTCTTACTAGCCCAATAGCTACACCTAACGGCCTTCGGCAAGGGTGCCTCCTAGCTCCAATACTATTCTCTCGATATCTTAGTGACCTGCCGGAAAGCTTCAAACAGGTTAGCAATTTTCCACCTAAACTCGCATTTTACAAAATACACACTATGATATATGCAGAAGATGTAGTCATCTTAGATCTTCTTCCATTTGGTCTTCAATGGAATTTGCAAGCACTTACTAAATATACTGACGAAAATTATTTAATACCAAATATCACCAACAACAATTGTTCCGTTTACAGGAAGGAAACAATATGTTAAATACAACTGGACTTTAGGGGGGAAAACCGCTGGAAGTTGTAAGGGAATACAATCAATCAATCATGGCATTTGTAAAGCGCACTACATACCCGCAAGGGTCTCAAGGTGCTAGGAGGGGGCAAGCTGCTTCTGTTCGAAGAGCCAGGTCTTGAGAAGTCTTCTGAAGGTCAGAAGGTCCTCGGTCTGCCGCAGGCAGATGGGGAGGGTGTTCCATGTCTTGGTGGCGAGGTGGGAGAATGATCTGCTGCCGGCGGTCACTCTTCGGATGAGGGGGACGGTAGCGAGGGCGCAGTCTGTGGAACTGAGCTGGCGGGTGGGGGTGTAGAGGCTGAGTCGGCTGTTGAGGTACGTTGGTCCGGTGTTGTGGAGTGCCTAGTGTGCGTGGGTGAGGAGTTTGAAGGTTATCCTCTTGTTGATAGGGAGCCAGTGTAGGTCTCTCAGGTGGGGTGTGATGTGGCTGCGGCGAGGGATGACGAGGATCAGGTGTCCTGAGGCGATCTGGATGCGTTGAAGCCGTTTCAGGAGTTTGGCCGGGGCTGCTGCGTAGAGTGCGTTTCCGTAGTCCAGTCTACTGCTGATGAGGGCCTGGGTGACCGTCCTTCTTGTTTCGGTGGGGAGCCACTTGAAGATCCTGCGAAGAATGCGGAGTGTGTTGAGGGAGGAGAAGATGTTGACCTGCTTCGTCATGGAGAGGGTAGAGTCGAGGATGACACCTAGGTTGCGTGTGTGGTCGGTGGGTGTTGGGGGTGTTCCTAATGCAGTCGGCCACCAGGAGTCGTCCCAGACCGAGGGGGTGGATCCAAGGATGAGGATCTTCGTCTTGTCCGAGTTCAGCTTCAGTCGGCTGTTCCTCATCCAGTCGGCGACGGCCTTCATTCCTTCGCGGAGGTTGGTTTTGGTGGTGTGGGGGTCCTTGGTGTGGGAGAGGATCAGCTGGGTGTCGTCGGCGTAGGAGATGATGTTGAGGTCGTGCCGTTGTGCGATGTGGGCGAGTGGTGCCATGTAGACGTTGAACAACGTTGGGCTGGGGCGGATGAGCCTTGGGGTACGCCGCAGATGATCTCAGTGGCTTCGGAGCGGAAGGGGGGGAGGCGGACGCTCTGTGTTCTGCCGGAGAGGAAGGAGGAGGTCCAGTCCAGGGCTTTCTCTTGGATTCCGGCGTCGTAGAGGCGTGTTCGTAGTGTGCGGTGGCAGACTGTGTCGAAGGCGGCTGACAGGTCCAGGAGGATGAGGGCCGCAGTTTCTCCGTTGTCTAGCAGGGACCTGATGTCATCGGTGACGGCGATGAGGGCAGTTTCGGTGCTGTGGTTGCTGCGTAACCCGGACTGGGACGGGTCCACGATGTTGTTCTCCTTGAGGAAGCTGGTCAGTTGTTTGTTGACGGCCTTTTCGATGATCTTCGCCGGGATTGGGAGCAGGGAGATGGGTCGGAAGTTCTTGAGGTCCTTGGGTCCGCCTTGGGTTTCTTGAGTAAGGCGTTGATCTTTGCGTGTTTCCATCTCTCCGGGAAGGTCGCTGTCTCAAAGGAGATGTTGATAGTTTTCCGGAGATGGGGTGAGATGGTGCTGCTGGCTTTGTTGAAGAAGTGGTGTGGGCAGGGGGTCTTCCGGGGATCCGGAGTGGACGGTGTTCATGATCTTGAAGGTGTCGTCATTGATGTTGGTCCAGGAGATCAGGCGGTTGGTGCGGGTGGTGGTCGTGGGAGTGGGGGTCTCAGTGGTTGCCGGGGTGGTGATGGTGTTGAAGCTGTCATGGATGTCTGCGATCTTGCGATGGAAGAAGGTGGCCAGCGAGTCGCACAGGTCTTGTGAAGGTGGGATGTCGTTGGTGTTGGAGCTGGGGTTGGAGAGTTCCTTCACGATGTTGAAGACCTCTTTGCTGTTGTGTGCGTTGTTGTCTAGGCGGTCTTTGAAGGAGGTCCTTTTGGCGAATCTGATGAGGTGGCGGTGTCTGCGAGTGGCGATCTTGTGGGCGGTGTAGCTTTCCGGTGTTCGTTCACGGATCCAGGTTTTTTCGAGTTTTCGGCAGGTTCGCTTGGAGGCCTGGAGGTCTTCGGTGAACCCGCTGGCTTTCTTGCTAGTGTGGGTGTTGGAGGGCTTCTTGAGGGGGGCGAGGGTGTTGGCGCAGTCGTTCATCCACTGTTTGAGGTTGCGAGCGGGGGTGTCGAGGTCGGTCGGATCTGTGGGTGGGTTCCGGGCGAGGGAGGTGGAAAGCTGGTCTTCAGTGACTTTGCTCCAGCAGCGGCGCGGCATCCGTTGGGTGCGGTGGAGCGTGGTGGGTTTCCGGAAGGTGAAGTGGATGCAGCGGTGATCGGTCCAGTGGAGCTCGGTGGTGTGGTTGAAGGAGACGTGGCAGCTTGCGGAGAAGATGGGGTCAAGCGTGTGGCCGGCGGAGTGGGTGGGTGTAGTGACGAGTTGTCTGAGTCCGAGGTTGGCAAGGTTGTCGATCAGGGTGGAGGAGTTGGTGTCGTTGTTGTTCTAGAGGTGGAAGTTCAGGTTCCCGAGGAGGATGTAGTCCGTGGAGGCGAGGACATGTGTGCTGATGAGGTCGGTGATGGAGTCGCTGAACTGTGCTCGTGGTCCGGGGGACTGTAGATGAGGGTTCCTCTGAGGGTGGTGTTGGGATCGGTGTGGATCTGGAAGTGCAGGTGTTCGGCGGTGCTGAGGGTGTCGTCGATGTTGGTTGAGACTTTGAGAGAGTTCCAGTGGACGATGGCGATTCCTCCTCCTACTCCATTGGTGTGGTCCATGCGGGTGATTTTATAGCCTTCCGGGATGGCTATGGCGATGTCGGGTGCCGAGGAGGGGTTCAGCCAGGTCTAGGGAGAATTTTTTCACAATCTTTGCAAAATTTGCGTCACGTGCAGAACTTGGGCATTAAAGTTGACGTCCATGTGGGGGCACTCCAACGATTATACTCCTCCACTGACCAAAGGCACTTTTCTTCTCTTCTTCAAGTATATAGCTCTAAGATCCCACCAGTTTTATCATATGCACTTGAATATATCCCATCAAATCAATGGAAACAACTGGAACAGAAAGAAGGGAAAGTCCTCCGGAAACTGACTAAGATGTCACAAGCCGTGCCAGTACAAGTTCTTCGACTTGAACTTTCATTAGTCAGTTTTTACGCCAGAGGCATCACTAATATCTTAAGATGGGCATATAACCTTATCCATGCGGACCAAGGAACTCTACGATCCCTACTAAAAATAGAGACATTTGAACAAGGACAGCCGAATTATGTATTCAGCAGAAATGTATCTATCGCCTTTAAAATATCAAACGTTACTATTGACCTGTTGCAATCTTAGACTCCCGCTCACTTGAAGCTTTTTTATAAACATTTAACATCAAGGTTAAGCTTCGATCCTGATATCCAACACTACTCCAAATTGCTATTGTATAAACAATAAGCTGACACAATTGTATATAAGAAAGAACAGCAGTATATTAGTTTTAAGTTAAGTGAGGAGTCAGGCGAAGCATTATATTACTCCGTCTCGGGATACTTCCTCTAAAATCATTCACCTTTAACTGGGTTTCAAAGGAAAACGCTATTAGTTCCTGTGTAATGCTGGGGTGCAAGATTTGGAACATGTGTTATTTATTTGTCCAAATCTGACTGTTGTAGAAGCTTGAAAGAGGTTTATACAACCAATTCGAACAAAATGTCAAATTAATTCAGTTCAGAACCTGATTTCTCTTTGTGAGGCACTGCCTAATGAATTTGTGTGTTACAATATGTTTACATTATTTAAATCTATTTTAATTTTGTACTAGAATGACAGTTAACTATTTTAAATATAATTGTATTCCTTAAATATTTGTTGTTCTGTCGAGGACTAAATCAAATAAACTTAAACTTGATACTTGACTTCCAAATCCACTACATTTAACAGGAGTCTTCAACGTACAACTCACTCATGAGAAACTAGCAGTCAGTGTAAAGGTGCTCATTACCAAAGAGTGCAGGAATGCACCTAAGCTGCCAGGTAGCCAAAAGACTTCCGCTGATTCAGTTTGCCTAACTGCTGAGCTGGACAATCTTCTCCAGGAATACAACAGTCTGCTTCATGTCCTTGGCTTTTTGAAGGGAAAGACTGTGCATCTGAATATTGATCAATCTATTGACATCACCGAGTGGCGATTTATCTTCAGGCATAAGTGGAAAAAGAGCTATGAAGGCTGGAAGACGCTGACATCATCAAGCAAGATTACGATCCTGCTCCCTGGGTTTCCACAAACTGTTGTCACCAGGAAGCCCAAACAGCCAGGAGAGGAGTGCCTGTGTGTGGGCATGCACCTCCTAAATCAGACCATTGAGAGAGAACAGGATGTCACACCTACAGTCGATGCACTAGTAAGTGAAATTTTTCCCAAAATGGATCTTAAGTCAGGGTATCACCTGTTGATGCTCATGATATATTACAGCCTTCACACATCTTGGCCCGAGACCATGCAAAATACTAAACTTTGCACCCTCCAGTGTAGAGGAGGTTTTTCAGACCACCCTCCAAGCAGTTCTATTTGGATTGAAAACAAACATTAATGTCAGACATTTTGGTCTTGCATTAACAGTAATGGGGTCCCTCAGAAGCTAGGTATTGATACTAAAATTTACTGATGATTGTTTCGGATAAATTAATTGCTTAGCATCCCATAATTATTATATAGTAAGAAACACACCAAGGACAATATTCCGTGGTTCAGATGTAATGTAATGATCTTTTTCATATAAGGCTGTCACATGAGAATTTTTTATCAACACATAAACAAACAAGCGACTTTCGGGAGTACGTGAAAAAGAGTGACCGTAGGACGCGTCCTACGGTTGCATTGATTGCCACACGCCGAAGGGGATACCAACCCTTGGGTGGATCTAAGTAATACAAATTATAGGGTATTTGACTCGACAAACCTGAAGTGCAGATTCCAACCGAAGGGTGGAACTTACTCAAGATTGAGCACTCATCTCCCATTCAAAGAATCTAAGTGGATGGTGGATTATTTACAGGTATTACTGCGAAATTGCTGCAGTGTGCCATCTCCTTACCAGAATGACTGTGGGGATAACAAAACGATATCCACTTTTGGGTGTCCACCTCCATTTGATTGTCCTGAAGAAGACCCGCCGTGACGCTGGTTCAAATAGCACACACCTTGGGTCGAAACGTCGATGCTTTGTATCTAGTTCATGTTCTACAGCTTCCTCACACCAAAAGCCAGGAATAGGAATGGCACTAGGCCACTTGGGAAAGCTTGAGAAAGAAATTGTAAAAGGACAGACGCTTTTTGATTGATACAATACATGGTTGTAGTTCATCCCTGTTGTATATATTGCACTCATGACATCACCTTGTCACTCTTTTTCACTTACTCAAGAAAGTCACTTGTTATCCTACAGAACCATCTGTAGATTTTAGTAGTGACTTTTTGTTCTTGGCACACACCTTGACAATCATTATTGCCTCTGAAAAGTCCCACAGTGCCTTCAAGACAGCGGCCGCAGGTTAAACCCTGCCAAGTGTGACTTCCTAAAGCAAGTCATCAGTTTCTTTGAACAGAGATTTTCAGTGGAATGGGAGGCTCAGAATCCAGTCAAGGTCAAAGACATCAAATTTGCACCCCCACCAACTTTCCTAGGTGTGGGCACATACTGTAGTCAGTTCATAAACGAACCGGACAGGCTTTACCAGTCTCCTACAGGTGCTTACAAAGACTGATGTCAAGCAATGGTCACAGAGAGCAGATAGTGTTTTGACAAGCCAAAAATCACCTGTTGGCTGAAACGATGTAGTCCTATTTCAACCCTGCCAAAGACTCAGAGCTGCCACCGATGCTCGGTCCACCAGCCAAAGCGCTCTTCTTTAACAAAAACAAGAATATGTAGTGTCGACTATGGTGGCCTGTGCCAGCAGAGCTTTGACAGACATGAAACAACGCTATTCTCAGATGGAACGGGAGGCCATCACCATCCATTGGGGATGCACACATTCTCCATCTGCACGGACTATAAGCCTCTAGCTCCATTGTTTCAGGGGTCGGCATCCAAGCCTCCCCCAAGGATTAGAAAAGTGTATCCATCATCTACAGGAGGATGCTTTCTCTGTATTCTATCCACCAGAATCCAACAACCCTGAAGAAAATCAGTTGGGACACCCAGGCGGCAACCAGCGAAGAAGAGTTATGTTCTTTGGACATGGAGGAGTAGGTCTTGATGGTGATGGAATGATCATGTCTCCTCCCAATGTCCCGGGAAGACATGAACACCAAAAATTGCCTCCAGCTAACCATCCAAGCCGTCCAGACAGGCAAATTAAATAAACTGACTGATAACCTCAAGATTACACGTCATCTATTAACATTATTATATATTGTCAAGAATGACAGAACCCCAAAACAGTTGCCACATTGTCAACTGAACTTGCCCCGGCGGTTCAGCCTTTATTGAACCTGTCCCTTGATTCTGATAAAGTACTACTGAATTTAAAAACAGCTCTGGTCATCCCTCTACAGAAAGAACCTAATATCGATCCCACTAAGGAAAGATTCTTGAGTGCCATGGGAACAAACAGCTCCTGACGTTTTTGGATGATCACTCGATCTTGGATTCCTCCCAGTCGGGATTCCGAGCAGCCCAAAGCACCGAAACCGCTCGAGTAGCAGTGACCGATCCTATCCGTCTTTCTTTGGATGGTGGTGTTCCTGTCATGCTGGCACTATTGGACCTTTCAGCGCCTTCCAACACCGTTTCTCATCCAGTTCCGATTAGCAGACTGCATGAGATCGTTTTGCAGTGGTTAGCTGACTTTCCAAAAGATCGGACCCAAATAACTACACTGGGTTCCTTTAAATCTCAGCAGGTTCCCCTCACCAAGGGTGTGCCTCAAGGCTCATCAATGATCCCAATGTTATTTAATATTACCTTGCTCCCCTGGCACAGCTGGTGAGACACCCATGGCTTTGAAGTAATCTTGTCTGCCGATGATACTCGGCTGATCATCACTATAGGATAGGACATTAAGGACTCAAGACATCGCTTCCAAAACTGTATGAAAGATATAATATAGCTGCCTGGATGGCTGCCAACTGTCTTCAGCTCAATAGTGAGAAGACAAAGATCTTGCTATTCGGCAAGGCACATCAGCTTTGGTCACTGGACTTGTGGACGTCGGAGCTGGGCATGCCCTGAAGCCCAGTCACTCAGTGAGAAGTTTAGGGATTAAAATCGATCAGGAACTGACAATAAAAAACCACGTTGCAGCAGTAAGAGGGACTTGTTTTGCCACCATGCGTACCCTGGAGAACGTTTTCTCCTGGCTCCCTACTTCGGCCAGGAAACCACTGATCCAAGCACTGGTTATCAGTCACCTCGAATACAGTAATGCCTTGCTGATGTCAGCCAATTACACTCTTTTTACAAAACTTCACGTCGTACAAAATACAGCTTCCCGACTGATCTGTAACCTCATGGCGGGTTCCCCTTCGGCCCCTATTGTAAGGTCCTTGCACTAGTGGCCAGTTACGAAACGCATCATTTAAGACTTGCCCACAAAGCCCTTCTAGAAAAACCCCCTTCAAACTTTGAAAAATAAACTATGCCATTACTGCCCGACACGCACACTGAGATCCAGTGACAAAGCGTTCCCCTCTATCCCTCTGAATCGGCATTCCAGATTTGAGGTAGATCCTTCTCTTACACTGCTCCAAGGGCGTGAAACCAACTTTGTCCATCTGTACGGCTGCAGGTTTTGGTCAATTTAAGAAGCTGTTGAAAACCTGGCTATTTTAGATCTATGCCGATGGTTCCTGAAGAGTTTAGCGCAGAAAAACACCTTTGAGTGTGATTCGCTGTGCTTTACAAATGGCTTTCATATCATAATGACCTGATTTTATCATCAGAAGGCGGCCTCCTCCAAGACAATGAAATTGTGATCCGGTAAGCTTTGGTGATGCAAAAGTACAACTGGCCCATGTGGACCATCAAGGGATTGTGAAAACAAAAATATACTGCATAGAAGTATGGTTCCTGCCCTTGGATGACCTTGTGTATAGCAGTGAAAAAAAGGCTTACTTTGCCAAGCATCGAGGAGGCCTGAGTCCTCACTACCAATTATCACTGAATGCTCCTTGAGTCTGAGTGAGGGCTGATTTTGGGATTTTCCCTGACAGGTGGCACGCACTGATGATCCGGAATGATTATTTAAAATATCCAGGCTTCCAAGAGAGGGGTCCGCGTCAATGGAGAAAGGGATACCAAAGCAGCCCTCAGCATCTCAAATTAAGAACAGACAATGGGCCACCATTTCAGGGACAAGAAATGGCTGATTACCCGAACCAGTTTCACATGAAAAACATAAATGTGACACCTCGATGCCCAGACAAATATAGATGCAAAACCTCGTGAAACTAAAACAAATTGCACTCATAGAATATCAGAACATTGATCAAGGTATTTACTCATTCTTGCGGGATGCCTCACACCATGACGGAACAAGCTCCAAGCCAACTGCACATGGAGAGAATGGTGGTGGACATCATTCCCCACCATCCAAGGTGGACATCAGCCCCAGCAGAGGATGATGTCATCATGGCTAGGAGAATCAAGGGCAAAAATTAAGCCTGATGAAGACATAGGGTCAGACACTCTGATCGGTGTGTGAATGACTGATGCTATTCAAGGACTGTCATCCTAAGATCAAGTTCTGACTTCTCGATGAACTGACTCTGTGGAGCTATGGTGACGGTGAAATGAGGACTGGAGGAGGTGACTAGAAAGGTGCTTTCTCTTGCAGATTTCAAAGCTCTTTTACTTCCCCAAAAAGTCTGAGCTCCTGGAAGGAGACGAGGATCTCTATGTTGGCAACCGGTTTGAGAGGTCTCCACGATGCAGTGATCACCTGAATGCTGTGTCACAGCCAGGAATTCCCCTGACCGACAGTGTTCAGGTACCAGAGGCAGCTGAGGACAGAGGAGAAGTGAGTGAAGTGGACCTGAACAATAAAATGGGTGTCTCCAGAATGCGATCTGACCATCATTGAAACCATTTCTGGGTGAATCCCGCTCCTCTCCACGCTACACAGACCAAGAGCCACAGACTGTTTGAAACTATAGCCGGCCTACCCTGGACTGGTGTTGCTTTTTTATAACATTTTGGAGGAATGTAATATTGATGGTACTAATGTGCATGCGTAGTACCATGGGTCAGGCCATTTCAGATGCCAGTGGTCACCCTTAGATCTGAGCCCATTTGTTCAGTCTGGGGTGGCAGCTTAAAGCCTGCAAAATGTGTTCTTAGAGTTTGAGCCACACAGCGAGTGTGTGCCATTCAGCAACATGATGCAACACCAAAACAGCATCCACTGGACTTCTCTCCAGAGCTCAGCGCAAGCCACGCGCCGCTCAGAAGAGTTGTGCCAGCTGCGCACCAAATCCACTTCCTGGTGGCAAGTAACACAGGGGCACTGCAGCATCCCAAAGAGAACAGTGGCAATGTGGCCATGCAGTTACATTTCCACTCGGGAATCTCTCGTCACTATTCAAATCTCTAGGAGTCACACACATTCTATATTTTAAATCTCGTTCAATCTTGTTCAATTTCCTCCGCACATTCAGCCTTGGTCCTCCACATTTCCCTTGTGAAAATTACTAGAATCTTAAGAGAGAGAGGGGGGGAGAGGAGGGGAGGGGTTGGGGGGAGGGAAGATGCATCTCTGTACTCAATTATATTCTCCAATCAGGTGCAGCTCAGTAAGGTAAAGGTGCGTCTTAGGGGGACACCACAGCCAGTTCCACCTGGTGTGTTTCGTTAGGACTCTCATCTGCAGTCCCCTCATTTCTACTTTCCCAGGCGCTCATTACCTCCGCCCACAATCCTGCCAGCGGGCGACAACATACCCCTCAGGCGTCCTTGCTCATCAATGCCCGCTCTGCTCTGGCCCACACATCAACATCTTTTTCCCAAGCCGCCACTGAAGGACCCATCTCTGCCATCCACTTCAGCATTATCTGTTGCTGCGCCAGCACCAAAGCAAGATCTAAGAATTTGGAGCCTACTTTCTTAGCCTCGAGACTAGGAAATAGACCGAATAGGCAGACCTCTGCTGTGCAGGGCAGTGAGCGAGGCAGCACTGTTAATTGTGTCTATTATCGTAGCCCAAAGGCCCTAAAACCTTGAGCATCCCCACGTCATATGTGCAAATCCAGCATCCAGCTCGCCACATTTAGGACCTTTGTCATCTCCCCCATACATTACTTGTAGTCTGTGTGGGGTCAGGTAGGTCATGTGCAGTTAATTAAATTGGATGAGCTTGTGTTTAGTGTTTCTAGAGACACGCTTTGAGCTCCCCAGAACTCTGGTCCATTCCTTATCCAATAATTCTCTATTTAAGCGCTCCCCATCGTTCTCGGGTCCGATCTCAGGGCTTCATAATCATCTCCAAATGTGCACTATAGAGCCCCTTCACCAGATGGTGAGCGGCCCCAGATTCACCAGCTCCCATAGAGCACTGCAAATGGGTTTTGTCATCCTCTTGGCCATAACTCCCCAAATGTTCTCGCGAGGGCATGGTAATTCAGAAACTGACCGAGGGGACGGTCATATTGGGACAGAAGATCATCAAGTGGGATGAGCTCTCCCTGTTGAAAACAGTCGCTCACTGTGATGATGCTGGTTGATGTCCACTCAGACAATAGACCTCTCATAAATGGTGAAATGGAGAGAGGTTGTCACCATGTGGGAGCCCTACCAAAGGTAGGTCCGGTGCATAGAGGGGGGTTCTGGATGTGCGCCTAAGGAACCTCTGCCAACATTTCAGTGCCACCTGCAACAATACTCCTGGCTTGGTGATACTACTTTCGGATGTAGGAGGTTTGCCAACAGTATCTGGGCATACCCTTCCCACATAGGGCGAACAGCAAAACACACAAGATTAAACCCAGATCTGTGACTGGGGGTGAATGTTTTGCCAATGTGCAACATTCCGTCCATCATCTTGTGTGTTTTGCTGTTCACCCTATGTGGGAAGGGTATGCCCAGACGTGGGTCCAGTGCTCACTACGCCACTTGAGTCAAGCTATCCTGGCTGAAGAGGGGTGAAACCCTGAAACCGGTCCTAGGATACTTGATTCCGGTCCAGGGAAGACATGGCTTGGTAGTTCGGGCTGGACTGTTCCCATGAGGCACAGGGTCAAGACTGATTTGGATATGGCCATGTCTGAACTGGGGTGGTGTGGTGAGCAAAATAACGATGGATTAAACCCAGATCTGTGACTGGGGGTGAATGTTTTGCTAATGTGCAACATTCCGTCCATCGTTTTGTGTGTTTTGCGTGTGTACAACAGACATACCCATCGGAGCCATCCCTCACCCAAGCCCATTCTCTCCATGACCGTGTGTAGAAAGTCCCACCTCACTGAGTCAAATGCTTTTTCTAGACCAACTGACATTATTAAAGCTTCAGGGTAAAGGCCAATGTCTTGGTGGTGCAGAATATGGAACAGTCTACAAAGATTACCAGAGGTGGACCCAGTCGGTATGAATCCATTTTGATCTTCATGTACGAGACTCTGCATAAATGGTAGTACTCTCATGGCCAATATTTTACTATGGATTTTAAAATCCATGTTCAACATGGAGAGGGGGCTGAACTCAGATGTGCGTGTTGCTGAAGATTTCGACTTCGGGAGTGGGATTACTAATGTGTTTTTAGTCTAATCTGGTGATCCTAGCGCCTCCAATTTATTGGCTAGAGTCCGTGCAAAAGCAGAGTAAAGCTCTGCCGGTAGACCATCCGGCCCTGGAGTCTTTACAGTTACTATCTCCTTGATGGCCCCTCTGATTTCCTGTACTGTCACCGGCCCACCCAATCCTTCCCGCATGGCCGGGTCCAGTGTCTTCAGTGGCAGAGGCGCCAGGAACTCCGTTAGGTTCTCAGGTAGTTGCGCCTTGGGGACCTCGTAAAGAGTCTCGTAATATGTACAGAAGGTCGTGTTTATGGCCTTAGGTGAGAGTAAAATTGTCCTGTCATCTATTCGGATCTGAATGATGGGCGTAGCTGTAGACTCTGGGCGCACCAACCATGTGAGGAGTCTATCTGATCTGCCTCCCTCCTCATGTACCCTCGCCTGATATTCTTGTAGGTCCATACATCTTAGGTGTTCCAGGACAGCATTGTATTTACCTCTTGTGTCCTTGAACTGTGACTGAGTGGAAGTCGCAGAACTCAGTCTGTTACTCTGATCGTGTAGGTTGTTCTCCAGCAAGGAGAGCTCCTTGTGTAGCTCCCTTCTCACCCTAACAGTCTGCCCCATACAATGGGCCCTCAACACTGCTTTAAAGGCGTTCCACTCTACTAGTGGGATGCCAGTTGTGCCCTGATTGAATCAGAAATAGTCTGAGATGGCAGACTGAAGTGAATCTCTAAAGTACGTACAGTTTAGGAAGGCAGGGTTGGGGCTCCAAGTAGTGGTCACTGTGGGTTCGGCGATGGGACGGCACACCAGAAGTGGGCTATGGTCCGATAACGTGCGCCCCAGATATTTAGTGAGAGTCACAGATGGACAGAGGCAGTCCGATCATGCAAACATGTCTAATCTTGTGTGCAGGCTATAGCGATGGGAGGAAGAGGAATAGCCTCTCGTGTGCTCGTATTACACTCTCCAGATATCAGTGAGGTCCCATTGTTCCATCCAATCTCGAAACCCTTGTGAGGTCTTAGATACCAATGTCCCATGTAGTGGGGGTGTGAACCTATCTAAGCCCACATCTGCCACACAGTTAAAATCACCCCCCAGAAGGAGGTCCTTTGTTAACATAGTGGAAAGGGGTGTGGACAGTGTCCAGAGAAATGAGGCTTGGTCTTGGTTTGGGGCGTAGATGCTTACCAGTGTGACCTCCCTACTCATCAATCTACCCTTTACCAAAGATAACAGCCCTCAGGGTCAATGATGGAAAGGGCAGCCTCAAAGGCTAATTCATCCTAATCCACAATAATGTTCCCCTAAAAAAGGCAGAGTAGGAGGTAGCATATAGTTGGCCACGCCATCTACGAAGCAAACAGTTGCTCTCTTTGCAGAAAAACGTGTCCCGTTGTTGCAGGGATTCTGCTCATGTACAGAACTATGCGCAGGAAACCAGGACCTCGGTGTATTGTTGTGTACCAAAAAAGCCACCTCAGTGCCCAGAACACCAATCTGACAAGTAATAGTGTCTCATTTGTTCTCCGTACTACAGCGAAACTACCAATGATTAGACAACCTAGAACATGCGATTTAGTAAACTCTCAGGAATAGTGGGTACCAAGAACACTCTTTCGTTCACACTCCTACTTGTCCACAACGTGAGTAATCAGAGACCCTTTATAGTTTAAAATGTTTATTTTTAACTAACGTGCTCTAAGGTGCAGTACTCTTGCCAATATGAGCAGCAGAATGCATAAGAACAATATGATAAGCATTGTTACAATTCCATAAAGCACAAAAGGGGAAATCATATTATAATGACAGTGGGGAACAGGACTATAGCGCCTTTTACCACCCTCCCCGTGCTCATAAGCTAGTTTAGAATAATTATAGAAGACCTCTGGGCGTTGTCAGCGAGACCCCATACCTATGAGATCAGATGCAATGAATCACATCCCAGGATCAGCACAGCTCTTCTATGTTGGAAAGGTTTTCTCCAAGTGCCTTCTCATGCATGTAATGCCATATTAAAAGCACCGGAGTTTCAGTTGGGCCGCTCTGCCTTATTTTATGTCTAGGTGTGTGGGTCTGACCAAAGTGAATCAACAGCATACATTGTTATTCGACCTTGAACGCGCTGTGCAGACAGAGAACACTGTGTACTGCTAAATTTGTGAAAGATAAATGGTTCTTGTGTGAAGCAGCGCCAGCAAAGTATTTACGAGAACAGGGCCATGTAGTGTTGTGTGCAAAAGCGGCAGAATGGCAGCTAAGCATCCATTACTTATTCTAACTTAGCAATGTGTGCAGTTAACCCCATTTCTTCACTACACCCTCCCCTTGGCCAGGCCAACGGATAATGGACCTAATAGAACACAGTGCTCAAGTCAGAGTGAGCAAGAATCTAGAGCAAAAGTCAATTTTGGGCAAAGAGTCAAATGTCGCATAAATGCGTATGTAAAATAACGATTTAGGAAGAAAAAACAGGGCAAAAAGAAAATAATATCCGGCAGGTGATGGAAGTGAGCCAGGTTAATCCATCAAAGTATAGGAGCAGCAAGTTGCAACAGCCTCCAAGAGGAAGTCATTGTTCTTGTCAGAAAAGAGAGTAGCCATCCATTCCAGAAAAGAGAATGAACATACATGTTCTTCAACAATGGGGCTTCTAGCACCATCAGTGGACAACTTGCGTGTTCCTCGAGAAAACTTTGTTGTAGGAAATCCTGTGCAGCTGCACAGACATCTCATTCCACTAACACTACCGCGCAGCCCATAATCCCAACACCTGAACATTCCAGCTCATGCACCACTAGAGGACTCATTAGCAGGTTGTAATCCGGGGCAGGAGACAACGTATTGGAGAGACAAAGATCCAATGCCCATTCAAATGAACATTCCAGGCAGTGGAAGACTGGTTGCACGCAAGTGAAATAACCAAAACGGAAGGATAATCCATAAGCCACGCTCAGAGTGGCCAGTGGCAAAGTACCGTAGCATTCAAGCATACGACTACGAAGATGCTGCAGCCGGTGCCGGCTGTTTGGGGCCACAGAGGGAGCAGCCATTCTGGAGCAGGCAAATCAACAGCAGAACCCCAGCAGCTAATGTAAGTATTAGAGGCAAGACGCTGGAAGAGATAGAATGAAAAAATGCCGGTATGACACTAAATATAGTTTGGAAAGAACTCTCAAGGCCAGAACCCACAATTTAAAAGAAATGTGCCAAGCCTTCAGTAGTAGAGGCATTGAAAATGGTATGAATCAAAGCACCGAAATGGAGTGTGAGGTCGGTGTTAAGAAGCGCCTGTACCTCTGTGCGGGTGTTTGCCACGTGACGAATGTCTCACGGGCAGATGTGAGCGCAACTTCTTTTGGGGACAATAATGCTCTTATTCTGCTCAATTTATTGAACTCTGCCTTCAAGGTCGGAATGGAAGGCCAAATCGAGATGTCGAGCGTTCCGTGTGGGGGTGGGAAAAGCACATTTTTACAGCAAACCACACGTTGTGAGACAGTTACAATGTAATGGATGCCAGCAAGCATCCTGCAGCAATTCTCATTATTTAAAGGCAAATAGCTACCGTTTGCAAGCAGGGTAAATGTAGGTGTGATAGCCGGTACCGGATGATCTTTTAAAACACAAGCTAAATTTGGTGCCTTTAAGTTACATACGCCATGCAATTGTATATTCTTACATACAAGAGAATGGTCAGGCGAGGAGTCACATGATTCACCAGTGAGGTACACCTCTTTCCCATCCCGCAAGCATCTATATGTAAATGGCAAAGACCACACCTCGTGATGAAATGAACTACCTAAGGGCTCATAGCGGCCCAGGGGATAATGTTTCATACATGAACTAAATTTAAAGGAAAATGGCAGAGTTATCACTCCATGGATGAGCCATACTGCTGAATCAGTTTCAGCCACAGAAAATGGCAAAGGTTATAATGTTTCAATATGTAGCATAGTATATGTGGAATCCTTTATGGATATAAACTGTTGTTTATTTATCAAGTTAAATGGCGCAAATAAAGAGGAAATGTTCATGTAATCCCATGGAACTTTGCCCAACTTTAAAGTTTGCAATGTCCATGCAAAACTGCATAATTGAACGCAATTGATTTTGACCATGATACAAAGCAGACACTTTATCATGAACAATATCTACAACAGATGAAACAATATTGCCTAAAGTGTAAATGCGGGAAGAAAGAGTATTAATATTAAGTTAAAGCCATTTGCTTTGCTAATGGTATTATATAGCAAAGCAAATGGCTTTAACTTAATAAAAGGCGAGGCCTATTGCATTTTCAATGCTTGTTCTGTTTGTTAGAAATAGTCTTTAAGGGACGGCTGCTGCAAGTTCAACATTCTCTAAGATGGAATGACCCTTCGTGAGGGTTTTACGGAAGGCGGGCGGCAAGTCTGGCTCAAGACTGCACGATGCGCTTACCTTAGGCGGGTTCATGGTGTCAAATCGTGCCCGCTGGAGCAAGGCTCTGGTAAGGAGCACTCTTGGTGTGCAAAAGAAATACTGCGTTTTTATCAGGTCGCCATATGGGTATATAGCGAAGACTACAAAACACAGACAGAGATACAAAATGAAGGCAATGTGGATTGAAGATTTACGTAAGCATTTGGCGCCATCGGGTCCTGTTGAGGCGGTACGACTTTTATAGCCCTGCGGGTGTCCACGAGTTCCAGCACTTCATGGTGGAGTGGGGACTGGGAGACCCCTGGGAGCGGAGGGCGTAGGTCGGGCATACCAGCAAATGCTGCGAAGGAGGATTAAGCATTGAAGAGGTTGCGTTTGTGCCAAGTTGCAGGAGGGCTCAATGGGAAGCGGGAGGGGCAAAAAGAGCTTCAAGGAGCACGTCGCAGCCTGCAAAACAAAGGAAAGGCGGCACCTGCTTCATGCTCCGGTGATATTGCCCCCCATAATGCACACCCAAGTGCCATCTCTCACTCACAGGCTCCGTTCCCATACGGAGAGGGGCACCGGACGAAGGGAAAATTAAGTTGTATGAGCCGCCCTAAAAGAAAAACAAGTAGTCCCTAAACATGACATACGTAGTTGCAGCGCAATAAAACTGTAGTTGGTCGGTGCTGCTTCCTGCAAAACGGAGGCAAAACGGAAGTAATGTATCGGAACAAAAGTCAACCTTAAGCCAGATAAGAAGAGCAATGCCAGAATCAACCAGTAGCAAGCGACAGGAGATATTACCCTCCAGATTTGTGTTTACTATAGGTCTTGCAACAGCGCATGCTCTGTCTAGGCGAGACATAAAACGTGACTGGTTAAGGGTGATTTCTCGCAAAGCAGGCAATCACTCTGTAGTGGGATACACATATTAGGTTTCTACATGAAGACTGCAAGCCGGAGGGTCTAACAAAGGATTAGCAACAGTGGTCATCTCTATGCCAGTGTCAGGCCTGATGTTGGAAGTGGCCGTAACTGCATTCCTGGATATGACTGGGCAGGATGCAGCAGGTGTCATACTATGTAGAATCGGCCAGGTGTTGTAATTTGACATTGTCAACTAAGATGTATCTGTTGTCTTTGCGACCAGGAAGTGGTGGTAAAATGACTGTACGAGTACCCTTCACGCCAAGCACTGGGACAGGTGCATGATAAGAGGGGCCAAACTATTTTTTGTTCTCTACCTTCTCACGGACCAGGTCTCCGATCTTGGGTAGACAGCAGACTACCAGAATCTGCAGCTCCTCTTCAGTGGCGGAGGGCAAATGTTCCTATGCAAGACTGTCACGAGTCTCTTGTAGTTTCTGTAATACATCAGAATGATTATCTACGTCAAAGGATGCGGCTGATGCCGCCATGTCTAGTCCGTCGGGGTCTGGAACAAACATCTTTATGCCAAAGAGCATTTCGTATGGGGTCCACCCACCCAGAGATCATCAAGGGAGATTATTTAGTGCACGTTGTATGCTAGCTATACAAATGGGCAAACCAGTTCCTGCCAGTGCCTATAACTCTAGCTGTCAAGGATTGCTTTAAGTCACGGTTCATTCGCTCCACAACTGAATTGCCCTCAGGCCTGTAAGGAGACAAAAATTTGACTTGCACCCCCAAAGACCTCATGGCATTCCTGTACGCCTTAGAGGCAGAATGAAAGGTGTGAACAAAGAAAAAACAAAGGGGATGATGGACGGAGTGTTGAACATTGCAAGCACTCACCCCCAGTAAACTGATCTGGGTTTAATACATCATCATTCTTTAGCTCACTCCGCCACCCCAGTTCAGACATGGCCATATGCAAATCAGTCTGACCCTGTGCCTCATGGGAACAGTCCAGCCCAAACTGCCAAGCCATGTCTTCCCTGGACCGGAAACAAGCATCCTGGGACCGGTTTCTGGCTAATCAGCCGTCCTCAGCCAGGCTAGCTTGAATCCAGTGGCAAAGTGAGCAAGGGACCCACGTCTGGGCATACCCTGCCAACTTAGGGCGAACAAAAAAAAACAAAGGGGATGATGGACGGAGTGTTGAACAGAATGAAAGGTGCCACATGCAAAAATTCCCACAAAGACATGCATATCCCTGATGACAGTTCGTGCGTCAGCGCTGCGTTGTGGCCAGACCCAAAGAAAACGTGTGCATGAATCAACTGCAACTAAGATAAACTTATACTCAGTATCTGAAGAAAATGGACCACAGTGATCTAAATAAACACAACTGAAAGACTTCTTAGAAATGTACAGCTGCGTTTGGGGCGGGCTTACTACCTTAGAAGGTTTAATCTGCTGACAGATGTCACAAGAACGCACATCATTATGGGTCTGTTTATATTACCCACGCCACCAATAACACCGCAGCAAGATAGAGACAGTCGCCGAAACGCCTGCATGAGCAGAGGCCATGCCTTCGTGCAAGGCTGTTATCAATGCCTGTCTGCGGTCCTCGTTGGGAATCAACCTGTCACCAACATCATTAATTCTCACATAGGGAACTTCATCGGGACTTAAATGATAAGAGTATTTAGAAGGGAAACCTTGTGGGTATTTACTTCCCTTCTCCGTAGCAGCTATAGCTGCCAAGATGTCATCATCAATCTTAGTCATGGATCTTGTAACTGCTGCTACTGAGTATGTGGCTGCTGCTGTTTTAGCTGCTTCATCAGCCAAACTTACTGACCGCGTCTACTCCTACGCACTGGTGGCCTAGTGTATGAATTACTTTTGTGAGAGGCAGACTTTCTTTTTCTTTTTCTGCGACTCGAACCCAAAGCATTTTGTGCTTAATTACGCTTTCTTTAGAATCACGATAGTCATTCTGAGACCAAAAAAATTATTTGTCATTAAAAGACTGAACACAGTAGTAAGAATCACTTACAATTAAGGTAGTCACATTAGGATCGGCAAACTCCAGTGCTAGCACCAGCGCACGCAGCTCCGCTAGCTGGGCTGTACAGTCCCCTAGTGCCTGCGTGTGCACGACACTGGACTTGAACTCACCATTCACTATGGTACCTGCCACTATAGCGCATGCTGCAGAGTAAGAATGTTTAGATCCGGTCGCCGGTTGCGCAGAACAGTCGGTGTAAATGATACAATGGTAGTCCTTGAGCGGTCGCATTGACAGAGGAGCAGGATGAACAAATTCATACTGTAAGAACTCCTGAGTTTGCAAAGAGGAGTCAAAAATATAGGTGACATCAGGTGATGTCAACGAAGTAGCCCATTGTATCCAACGCGGATGTAAAGCTTTTGAATTTGGTACACTGGCTTTCGTCACTGCTTCAAGAGCAGGATATGGTGTTACAACCATCATGCGTTTTCCTTGTGCCAGTTTGCGTTCCTTCAGGACCGCCATCTGGACAGCGGACAATTCTTTTTCCATAATTGAAAAACGCAGTTCAGCATAAGTGTACAAATGTGACTTGTAAGCAATAGGTACTGTGTCACCTTCAATAAACGTCAAATAGGTGAAACCCATTGTCCCTGGCACAATTCTTATCACCAGGTTTGTGAAGTTATCACGTGTTAACAAGTATTTAGATTCAAGAAGATCAGATTGCGAGGACTGCAGAATAACTGAATGTTCCGGAAGCCAGCAGGCTTTTGTAAAGGCATACAGTGGCTTGATACGCTGGGCATAGTCGGGTATGTAAGTTCACCCGAAGTTTAAAAATCCCAGCAAAGATTGCAACTTTTTCAGTGTTGTAGGAGACCGCAAACGTGTGCATTTCTCCAACAAGTGAGGTGCCAGGCCTCTTCCTTCATTATTGAGCTCATAGCCCAGAAACAACACTGTGTGCTCTGCAATGTGTAGTTTTGCAAAGTTAAATTTGTAACGTAGTCCGCAAACAAAACTATGATGCGGTCAACCGGACAAAGATGCGGCCATAATTTGTCGTCCGTGAGATAAATATCATCAACGTACGAGTACGCATCGCAGTCTATGTAGTCTAACAAAGAGACAACTCGAACGACAAAAACACCTGGGCTGTTTTTGCAGCCCATGGCTAATCTTGTAAATTGGTTTTGTTTGCCGCCCAGGGTGAATGCTGTCCATTGACTACTTATAGAGAACAGATTGTGGCTAAAAAGGCCATTGAAATGTCTAGGGTAGTCTTATATCTTTTATGTACAAGACCGGAGCTATGGGTATTCTGAACCGCACAGTTACGATAATGAGAGTTCAAATATCGGTACTCCAAAACTAAGCGGTACGACCCATCTGGTTTTGTCACAGTAAAGAGAGGGTTATTCATCGGTGATACACATGTCTCAATCACTCCTTGATACTCTAACTGATCAAGAATTTCAGAAACGGGAGCTTTAGCTTCCCGTCGGATGGGATATTGGGGTTGTGGCTGTGGCATAGACCGCAATGGTATGTCATGAGGTGGAGAGGTTTTATCCCAGCCCACCTGAGTACGGCACAGAGTAGGTGCAAGCACCAAAGCCCACTCCTTCGCAAAAGCCATTCCTTGATCCTTGGCTACGTTGTGTGAAAAACTAGGGAGGATTACCTCCTCTCCCCACGGAGTGGCTAAAACAAAAGGTGGGGGCCAGTCTGCCTCAGCTAACAATATGTCATACAAAGTAGTCAGATTTTCCCCCAAAAATCCCTTTGACAACTCGTTGTATATCACCTTCAATTAGAAATACAATTTCATATAATCTGTCAGGGGAGCCACTCGGGTGTCAGCAGTTTCTACTGTGATGAAAGTGTCAGTTGCTGTCGCCTCCAGAAATGGACGCAGTGCTTGCCGCACTATTATAACCTCCTCTGCGCGGTCTAGCAGCGTTAGTGCCCAAGTTAGGTTCCGAAGGCGGGTTCTCACCATCTGTGGCATATCTTGCTGTTAAAGCAGCAACTTTCTTTTTCTGAAACGGAGGGCACTGACTAGGAAAATCGTCCTGCTTCCCTTTGCCGTCAGTTTGACGAGACTCGCGTCCTAGCGGAGCACCTCGACCTCTGCCGCGATCTTAGCGATCACTTCTACCGGCTTGTGAGCCTGATGTTTCCTGTGAAGAACGAGGAGAACGCTGATCAGGAACCTGAAATGTGTCAGGTGACCTAATTTTTGCGCGGTCGCGCAAATCATAAGTGCGCTCAGAAGATTTGGGTTCCGGTGACGCTGCACATGACCCTTGTTTGTGTTGTTACTTCCCCAGTTTTTTATTTTTCCAATTCGTCTTTGAAAAATTAGGACGGCCGTCTTTAGTAGACAGCGCAGTCTGAGTTTGCTGTTGTGCCGGTATTTTAGCAAAAGGCTTAACACCCAAACTATTACACCCAATGGTTTTATAAGCATTCACAATGATTTTCGGTAACTCGCGGGGTTTGTCCCCCTCCGGGACAAGTCGCAAAGCATTAGACACCTGAAAGTTAACTGCATCTCCCTTGCCGTTAGCAAGGACGAGATCAGCAACTACATCAAACACTCCGACAAGCCTCATCCCCAACTCCATCGCTGCCTCAGGGCTGTGCTCATCCTGAACACGCTTGGTCACAGAGGGCAACACAGTCAAACACTTTGCATATACTGCTGCGAACACTTTACCCCAATTATCACAATCGGTTACCTCTGGTATTAAGTCTTTCTGCAAACTGATTGTTTAGATCCTCTGTTTCTCAACAGGAGATGTATCAGGAAATACCGCTTCCAGCTGGTCAAATTTCTCAGCAAGCCAATAAGATAAATCATCTTTATTTTGAGGTCGCTTGCCCATAACCAAATTAACCATGACGGGACTAATGGACATCCCGGCTGGGTCAGCTGGTTGCGCCACAATCCCAGGTGCTCCCATTTGGAGATTGCGGGATACATATTGTACTAGAGCCCTATGCATCGCAATTAAGGAGGTGTACAAGAGACGGAATTCGTCTACAGTGGCCGATAGATAACGTGGATATGGTGTGAACCCGGCCAAAACTAGCCAAGTGGCCCCTGGAATTGACAAAGGGCATAACCGGACCGGAGTCACGGTGTGGGGGAGGGCACCATTAAACCAAATACTATGTTGCCATGCTGTAATCGGAACTTCGAGAGTGGTATATGGCTGATATGCCACAGGTACTGCAGTGGGAGCATATTCATGGAACAAATCATCATCTCCATCCACTGCCAGGAACGTTACCAAAGAGTAAAAGACCTCAAAGCGGAAAGCCGGATTGGCCTCAACCACAAAAATAAGTGCTATGCCCATGTCTGGCACACCATATGCGGCCAAATGAAGACGGAGCGGTGCGTGGCTATGCGCCGCAATAGCAACATCAGCCATAAGAACTAAGATAAAGATAACAACTTAAATGCGTGGCAGCGCAACAGGTTCGTAAAACATACAAATGAGAAAACTTTTTTATGATATCAAGCTTGAAAAGACTTCTAAAGTATCAATACAGGTAGGTTATGTCATCACAACTGTTTACCGGAAAACATGAGTGAGGGTGTGTGGCCAAGTAGAAGCACTACTAAAGTGTCTCGTAAATAAGTACCAGACCAAACATTAGGTGCGCCATGTTGCAGGGATTCTGCTCATACACAGAACTATGAGCAGGAAACCAGAACCTCGGTGTATTGTTGTGTACCAAAAAAGCCACCTCAGTGCCCAGAACCCCAATCCGACTAGCATTAGTGTCTCATTCGTTCTCCGTACTACAGCGAAGCTACCAATGATTAGACAACCTAAAACATGCGACTTTTTAAACTCTCAGGAATAGTGGGAAACAAGAACACTCTTTCGTTCACACTCATACTTGTCTACAACATGAGTAATCAGAGACACTGTATAGTTTAAAATGTTTATTTTTAACTAACGTGCTCTAAGGTGCAGTACTCTTGCCAATACGAGCAGCGTAATGCATGAGAACAATATGATAAGCATTGTTACAATTCCATAAAGCACAAAAGGGGAAATTTTATTATAATGGCAGTGGAGAACAGGACTATAACGCCTTTTACCACCATCCACGAGCTCATAAGCTAGTTTAGAATAATTATAGAAGACCTCTGGGCGTTGTCAGCGATACCCCATATCTAAGAGATCAGCTGCAATGAATCACATCCCAGGATCAGCACAGCTCTTCTATGTTGGAAAGGTTTTCTCCAAGTGCCTTTTCATGCACGTAATGCCATATTTAAAGTACCCGAGTTTCCGTTGGATCGCTCTGCCTTATTTTATGTCTAGGTGCGTGGGACTGACCAAAGTGAATCAACAGCATACATTGTTATTCGACCTTGAACGCGCTGTGCAGACAGAGAGCACAGTGTACAGCTGAATATGTGAAAGGTGGACGGTTCTCATGTGAAGCAGAGCCAGCAAAGTATTTACGAGAACAGAGCCATGTAGTGTCGTGTGGAAAGGCAGCAGAATGGCAGCCAAGCATCCATTACTTATGCTAACTTAGCAATGTGTGCAGTTAACCCCATTTCTTCACTACACCCCGCAACATCACTATATGTGCTCCCCTACAGCATAAATATCTATGTATTTTATGGCGCTTGGCTGCAGTCCCCTTCCCCCTCACATTCCAGGACAAAAACTTCACCTCACCATGTAGTTGGCTCGTAGCTGGCATAAACGTGACCTATGCACTGTACTGCTCCCCAGCCCTCCCCATCTCACCCTGGCCCCCCCCTCCCCCTTATCAGTAAAAGAGCAAAATGAGGCCCTCTGCATAAACATTTTTTTTTTTTAAACTACAAACTCCCCGTCCCAAGGGCAGTTTCGCAACGACTAACCACCCAAACCTGTAACAAGAAAGCATTGTAAAAAGAAGGCCTCCTCTAGTCGGCTTGTAGGGATGATCAGTTCAGGGGTGGGCTAAATAATGCAGGGTACACATTCTCTGTTTTAGCCCATTTTTCAGAGTCATCACCAAGTGGTTTACATCTGATGACCTCAGCCAATTATATGTTCCAGATCTGCAGTAGGCTGTTGCGGTACCCCCATTGATTATTGTCAATTACAGCTTTGATGGCCTGAGTCAGTCGCCCAACAAGGAGATCAATTTGAGTCCCGCAACTTTTACCCTGCTGCAAGGGTGGCCCAGCCATCCCACCTATTCACTAAATCAGTTCATCTACTGATCCCAACAGGTAGGACCACATTACACATGACTGAGCCCCCAGATTTAGAGACTACTGATTTATGATCGTTATATAAGTCTGTGCCCATATATGACTTCTGTGTCGACATTATCTCCGCCACAGCCTATAATGCCGCCTTCCATTCTCGTTCCTTCTGGGAAGATGAAAGTTTCCTCAGTGGGGCCTTCCTAGTTGACCGTCTGATCCTCTTCTTGTTAGACCGGTTCGCCATCCCGGACCCCATTTGTGGCTTCTGGAGTGGTGTTTCCGCTTTGTAGGCTTCCAACCAGGTCCATACAGCGTCAGGTGTGTCGCAGAAATGGGTGCCACCATCCATAATGATTCGGAGCTTAGCCGGGCACATTAAGGAGTACTGAATATCTTCTTCTCGTTGTGCCTTTTTTTGCTTCCAGGAACGATGCTTGTTGGGCTTGTACTTTGGCTGTAAAATCCGGGAATATAGATATCTTACTGTTCTCCATCATATAAGGACCATTGACGCAGGCCTTTTGGAGGATTATATCTCAGGCCCTGTAGGTTAGTAGCTGCGCCACCACTGGACAGGGGGTCGCCCAAGCGCCAAAGGGCGCGCCGGCACCCGATGCTCCCTTTCTAAAGCAAAGAACTGTGTAAGTTGTTCCGGTGCAACTGCGACCAGGAGCCAGCCCTCCAGAAAGGCTACCATGTCCATTCTTTCTGCCCCCTCTGGGACTCCTACTACTCTGATAAAGTGGTGGCCTTCCACAGCTTCAGCCCACCATTCGAGAGTGGCCACTCTGGCTGTGAGGTCGTCAATTTTACGGGATGCTGCCTCCTGGTCCGGTTGAAGTTCGCCCATCGTATGTTCCACAACCTTCACTCGGTCCACCAGTTTGCGGTGTTTCACTTGCAGAAGGCCCAAGCCAACAGACACCGCTCCGATATCTTGCTACAGTGTGGCCTTCATGTCCGCTCTAGCGGCCAACACTTTGTCTAGGTGACTATGTATTGAGATGTCAGTGGTGCCTTGTTCCTCCTCCTTGGACCCCAATGGGGTTAACAGGCTTTCCTCTGCCTCCAGCTGTACGATCCCGTTTATTCTTTAGTTTTCCCATCGCTGCAGCAGTCCCCACACAGGGGCCAAGCACCAAGTAGGCCAAACATGGGTATCAGCAGCAGGGTCCAGACTGCCCCAGGCATGAGGTTGACTCTGATACTGAGAAGGTAGGGTGTATCTTTCCACAGTCTCGCACGCAGAAGACAGGGGACCCGGAAGGTGCCAGTGGTCTGTCGGCAACCACCCACAGGTTAGCAGAAGGACCATCACCTCAGAACCCACGCCAAGCCCCCGCCTCGCTCGTCGTCTTCACTTCTAGTCCAGCAGGCCCGACAGTCAATCAGGTAGCCTAATACTGCTCAACTCCAGGTGCCAACAGCCCCATTGGCTCTGTCCTAGGTGTTGAAGTGCCCACTGTGTGCTCTAATTCCTCCGTTCCTCCGGGACTCAATTGTAGGCAAGCAAGTCCCAACTCCTAAGGGACACCAGCGCTGAGGTCCCTCCAGTGTACCCAACAGCCCACCTGGTGGTTCCCTTGGCCAATTTCAGTAGGGACGTCTTCGCAAGCTCAGGCTGAGGGTTTCTGCGTTCTGATAGAGAATCAGGCATGATAGTCAATGCTTCTTTCTCTCAGGTACTCTCTGTCCATCCAGTTATGTCCTTATCCCCTGACTACACCATAAAGTTTGACCCTACAGAATACTGTCCTATTCTACTTCCAATGAGTCCCAGAACCAACCGACTGGGCTTACTGTAGCTCTGCAGTCTACCCCACTATCCTGAGTGGGGCAGCCGTCACCAGTACTCTCCCCCAAGTCCTGGCTGGCTGGGGCCTCCTATCTTACTGAAAGGGATGGAAGCCTAAAGTGAACACTGCAGGATCCGGCCGTCGCTCCCCCAACAGGCCCAGCTCAGTCCCAGGGTGCTGCATGTGTATTGGGCCCCGGGGCCTCTCTCCTAGCGTGCAGGCAGGCAGTCTCCCAGCCCCCAGTTCACGGTTTTGCTCCTTCACACCATCTCCAATTGACGGGGAGGCAGGGCCCTCCTAACCTCGGCACTCATCTCTCCTGCGTCACCACCAGCCCACGCACTGGACCTCAATGTTGGCCCGACCTCCATCGCCGTCTTGGCCCCCTCGCCTCAGGAGCATGTGGATTTGCTGCTCCGCCACAACACCTCTTGCTTCGTTGTCCCGGCTCGCATGTTGAGCCGATCCTCTGGTGCTCGATCCCCGGGGCAGTCTCCACAGGCCCCCCGCCGTCTGCAGAAAGCTCCGGAACCTCCACCAGTCCATCGCCTCCTTGGTGTGTGGGGAACCGCACCCCGGTACTCACCGGGGAGGAGAGGGAAAAATCCTCTTCTCTTGCTGTCAGCAGAGTGGACCGCTGCCCAACACAGTCCCCGCTACCAGCAAGACCCCACACGCTTCAGGTAGGCCTCAACAACATCGATAGACCAGCTTCCAGGGTGTCTCGCACGGGCTTCCGGCAATTTCTGTCTGCCAGCCCCAGCTCTGCCCACAACACTGGTAGAAGGGTTCGGCAGCTGCACTCTTCAAGATCTGTTGCAGCCACCTTGGCAGGCCGATGCACCAAGATATTTACTGGGCCAGAGCAGAGCTATCTGCTCACGCGTCCGCCATCTTCAACGTCTTAGCCACACCCCCTCATTTAGCTTTGTTAATAATGAGTTAGCAAAACTAGCTTGTAAACAAGCAGCAAATATGTGTAGATCACGTTATGATGAAGATTTGGAAACTTATTTACAGGTTTAAGGATTAAAATGAGGACCATGGATGGATCCTGCTGCTCCTTCAAGACCGCCACCTTCCCGGAGAGCTGGAAGCACGCCGAACTCAGCGCCCTCCTAAAGAAACCATCGGCAGACCCCACCGACCTCAAGAACTACCGCCCCATCTCGCTGCTCCCGTTTCCCGCCAAAGTCATCGAGAAGACCGTCAACAAACAGCTGGCCGCCTTCCTCGAGACGAACGGATCCCTCGACCACTCACAGTCCGGCTTCCGAGCCAATCACAGCACCGAGACCACCCTCATCGCAGCCACTGACGACATCCGAACCCTGCTCGACAACGGGGAAACAGCGGCCCTCATCCTCCTGGACCTCTCCGCAGCGTTCGATACTGTCTGCCACCGCACCCTAGTTCAACGCCTCAGCAACGTCGGAATCCAAGAGATGGCTCTGGAGTGGATCATCTCGTTCCTCGCCAGGAGAACCCAGAGAGTCCGCCTCCCCCCGTTCAGATCTGAGGCCACCGAAGTCATCTGCGGCGTACCACAAGGTTCATCACTCAGCCCCACCCTCTTCAACGTGTACATGAGCCCCCTCGCAGCCATCGCACGCCGACACAGCCTCAACATCATCTCCTACGCCGACGACACCCAGCTGATCCTCTCCCTCACCAACGACCCCGCCACCGCCAGAACTAACCTACACGAAGGGATGAAAGAAGTAGCCGAGTGGATAAAGAACAGCTGCCTGAAACTGAACACAGACAAGACGGAAGTCCTCATCCTTGGGTCAACACCATCTGCCTGGGACGACTCCTGGTGGCCCCCGGCCCTAGGCTGCGCACCCAAACCAACGGACCACGCACGCAACTTGGGCTTCATACTGGACTCCTCCCTGTCGATGACCAGACAAGTCAACGCCGTCTCATCTTCATGCTTCAACATCCTATGCATGCTCCGAAAGATCCTCAGATGGATCCCCACCGAAACCAGGAAGACGGTCACCCAGGCACTTGTCACCAGCCGACTAGACTACGGAAACACCCTCTACACCGGAACCACAGCCAAACTGCAGAAAAGACTCCAACGCATCCAGAACGCCTTCGCACGACTCATCCTGGACATCCCCCGCCACAGCCACATCTCCAGACACCTGAGAGACCTGCATTGGCTCCCTGTCAGCAAAAGAATCACGTTCCGCCTCCTCACCCAAGCACACAAAGCACTCCACGACCTGGGCCCCAGGTACCTCAACAACCGCATGACCTTCTACACTCCCACCCGCCAACTACGATCGACCAACCACGCCCTCGCCGCTGTCCCACGCATCCGAAGAACCACCATGGGAGGAAGATCTTTCTCCTACCTGGCAGCCAAGACCTGGAATTCCCTCCCCATCAACCTCTGCCTCACCCAAGACCACCTCTCCTTCAGGAGGCAACTGAAGACCTGGCTGTTCGAGCAGTAGCGGACCCCCCCCCCCCCCCCAGCGCCTTGAGACCCTCCGGGTGAGTAGCGCGCTATACAAATTTCTTGATTGATTGATTGATCGCTCAGGAATGGAGACACTCCTAAGGAAATTGAGATATGGAAGGCAGTCTCTGCAGGTGAGGAAAGCGAGGCTGAGACTGCTGGAGTCAGCCCCCCCCCCCATCCCACAGGAACGGAAACGTGTGTTTACAGACACTCTGGTCAAGGGTGTGACCATGATGCAGTAAGTAAGTGAGCAAATTAACTTTATTTGCATCAGTTAATCAAAACCCTTGCAATAAATATGTACAAAACATTTGAGTCAAAAGACATAGTTAAAAGATTGAACAAAATATTAAAAAATGTCAAGTATTTCTGTGTGCCGCCAGATGAGTAGTACTTGTAACCAATACATAGCAACTGAAAAATTGAAAGGGACGTAAAATAGGTGTACATATAGATACAGTGGCGGCCCGCCGCCTCTTCAGCTCTAACGATGCTCACACAGGCTCCCAGACTACCCTGCGCCAGAAGCGTTGGGATCGGGTGGAGCAGGCTGGTTTCATGCTCCAGCAGGGACTGAGAGGCTGTGCTCCTGAGTCCTGCTGATATGTTCAAGCAACAGCCTGCAGATATCCAAGTGCGCATATCAGTTTGGCCCTCCTAAGACGTCCAGACAAACCGACATGTGCACTTACAGTGCCCTGTGCCCACCACTCATCCTGCTGCAGATGGCCGCACACACAAGACTCAGCTGCGGCTCCGGACTAAGTTATAATATAATAAAGCAGTTTTATTAATTGCTATATTAAGATTTTATTTTAAATGAGTCTGCTGGTTCCAGCAGTGGAGCAATGCGCCTCCGCCATAACAGAGGAGCCGCCCCTGTATAAACATAGCAAAGCCCCACATAATTTGGTGAGCAGCTTAAGGAAAGCAGCTGTGCAAATTGGTAACGACACGAGCATAAATACACCAACTTCGTAAAACACTCTCATAAAGTTACTCCGTGCCAGAATGGCCTGGCAGTGATGCATGTCCTCCCTGACTAGCAACCTGACCCTTTAGACAAGAACATAGTTTTAAGTCTCTCATTGTCACAGGCGGATGGGCGACGATGGTAATCAGAAAGTACCAGGAAAAAACAGAAGCGCCAGAGAGGTGCATGTATAAGTATAGCAAGACCCCTCATAAATTGATGAACAGCTAAAAAAGAAAGGTGGCTTTGCAGATTAAAATGACATAAGCAGAAAATACCAGCTTCATACAGCACTCTTGTAGAATCACATGGAGCCAGGATAGCCAGAGGGTGTAAAGTGGGTCCTCTTTCTGGCTAGCAGCCTGGCCTCTAATACAGAGGTTAAGTATTGGTTCTCTGATTGCACTGAACCATGCTCCACACTTTTTCAAATTAAGTATTTCGCAAAACAACAGTTCAGTTTGAGGTTATCAGGTTGTAGGCAGGCTAGAACGGCCTGCCTGCATGTACAGATCCCATTATTTTTTAGTGTACTTTCGAGGATGTGGATCCGGTCAGTGGCTATTTCAGGACAGATGCATATAAGGTGAGTAAGATCTTTAGTGCTTGAGCCACAAAGGTGACCGCCTCTGTGACGAGTGTACCGCCATACTGATTTTTCAGTTAAAGTAGGGAGTAACCAAGGTGGCACTGTAGCAGCTTTAGTTTTAGATGTAGCGGATATGTACAAGCCAAATATGTTGTCTGCTTTTAACGGATATAACTGGTAATCACTATCCAGCGTGCGATCTTTTCGCAAGCTCATCTTTGTCCTTCGATATGGAGTGCTTAGCCATAGTGGTATTAACATTTTTTAGAAACATCATATGTAACTAGCAGCTTTCATAGGTCACAACTTGTACATTTGCTAGAGATTGATCGAAGTACTCTGAAACTACCACTGCTGCTGCTGTAGGTTGACCACAAGATGTTATTTAGGGCCAGATGTACGACCCTTTTTTGCGGTTGCAAACGAGAGATCGGCCCGTTTGCAACCGCAAAAAAGGGTCCATGCATGTACAAACGCTTTTTTGCGAGTCACTGATTCGCAAAATAGCATTTGTGACTCTCGTTATTAGGAAAGGGTGTCCCTTCCTAATAGCGAGTCTCAATGCCATGTACTATTGTTTTGCGACTGCATTTGCGGTCGCAAAACACTCGCAGTTTACCACCTATTTCAAGTAGGTGGTAAACCACTTGCAACCGTGAAGGGGTCCTTCCCCTTTGTGAGTGTGTGCGAAAATATTTTTTAAGAGCAGGAAGTGGTCCCAGGAACCACTGCCTGCCCTTAAAAAATTAAAATTAAAAGTTTCATTTTTCTTCTTTAAATGCATTCCTTTAAGGGGTGCATTTAAAAAAAAACTGCTTTATTTAAAAAGCAGTTACAGACATGGTGGTATGCTGACCCCAGCGGGCCACTATTCCTGGGAGTGCTAGCCATTCCCAATAGGCTCGCAAATTGCGAGTGCCTCATTAATATTAATGAGGCATGCAATTTGCAACCCCATTGGGAATAGCAAACAGTGTCTGAGACACTGTTGTACATTCACTTTTGGGAGTCGCAAATTGCGAGTCCCAATTCAATGAAATTTGTGACTCGCAAAAGTAAATGGTCGTACATCTGGCCCTTAAGAGTGTTAGCATCTGGATGTTTTAACTTAAAATAACACTTGACAGTTTCGCCCTGCCCATGATACAATAGTTGTGAAGATCTATATCTTATTTCAGAAATAAAACAAGATGCCTCCGAACCAGCCCCCATGTTTTCAATGATATACAACATGTGACTGATGACTCTGAGCCACTGATATTTAGTGTTTGAATCTGTATTGTTACCAAAAAATTATAAATAGACCTTAAAAAAGGAATGAAATGAGGCTCCAGAAGACACAGAAGGATGTCTCCAAGGAATTGAAGAAGGATTTGGTGTCTGGAATGAGTGGTCAATGACCTGGGCAGAGGTTTGAGGATTGGAATGAGGCTTCTAAAGACTAAAGAGGATGCTGCAGACTAGAGGGAGGTCGCTCCAGACTGGAGATTTCTTCGGATTAGGAGCAGATCAATCAGTTATTTATAAAGCGCTGCTCTACACCCCAGAGGGTATCCGGGCACTGAGGTTCTGCTGGCCTCAGTTAAAAAGCTAGGTCTCGAGTCCCCTTCTGCATTCCGCCAGGGAGGATGATGTTCATTGGTGGCGAGGTAGGAGAAGGAATATTCTCCGCTGTGGCTTCGGCGAATGCGGGGGGTGTGTGCGAGAGCTACGGAGGCAGGGCGCAGCTGTCTGGCAGGTTGGTGGAAGTTGGTGGTTGATGTATGCTGGTCCCTGATTGAGTAGGGCCTTGTAGGCGTGTGTCAGTATCTTAAACTGGCATCTCTTCTGGACAGGGATCCAACAGTGGTTGCTCACGTGGCAGTGATGCAGGTCTGCTTGGTGAGGTTGATGAGTCTGGTTGCTGCGTACTGTATGGTCTGGACTCTCCTGAGGAGAAGGGTGGTGATACCGGTGTAGAGCGCATTTCCGTAGTCTAGCCAGCTGGTGACAAAGGTCTGGGTGATGGTCTTTCTGGTGTTGACAAGGATCCATCTGAAGATTGTTCGGAGCTTGCGGAAGGTGTAGAAGTAGGAGGCAACTTCGTTGATTGGGCGCTTCATGGTGAGTTTTCTGATTAAGGATGATGCAGAGGTTGTGGGAATGGTCTGTTGATGTGGGTCCGAGCTCTGAGGGTCACCAGATGTTGTCCCACGGGTAGGTGTTTGTCCCGAAGATCTGCACTTCCGTCTTGTCTGTGTTGAGCTTCAGGCAGTTGGTCCTCATCCAGTCGGCGACACTGGTCATGCCGTTGCGGACGTAAGTTCTAGTGGTGGAGGGGTCTTCAGTGAGTGAGAGGATGAGTTAGGTGTCGTTTATGTAGAATATACTGTTGAGTCCGTAGGTTCTGATAGTGTGGCAAGGTGTGTCATGTAGGTGTTGAACAGGGTGGGGCTGAGGGACGATACTTGGAATACGCCGCAGATGATGCTCTTGGGTTCCGAGGTGAAGGGTGCATGGCAGAGCCTCTGAGTTCATCCCATAAGGAAGGATGCAATCCATTTGAGGGCATCCTGTAGGTGCCGATGCGGTTGAGTCTGTTGAGGGTGTGGTGGGCTACGCAGTTGAATGCAGCTGAGAGGTCGAAGAAGAAGAGGGCTGCCGTTTCGCCCTGGAGGATGGATCTGCTGTTCTCGGTGGCACATATCAGGGCTGTCTCGGTGCTGTGGTCGGCACGGAAGCCGGATTGGGAGGCGTCAAGCAGGTTGTGTTTTTTCTAGGTGTTTGGTGAGCTGGAGGCTGATAGCCTTCTTGAGGACTTTGGTGGGGAACAAAAGCAGCGTGATGGGGCGATAGTTCACTGGGGTTGGCGGAGGGTTTCTTCAGGAGGGGTCTGACCTCGGCGTCTTTCCATCTGTCGGGGAAGGCCGCCGTGGTGAAGGGCACGTTGAGGATGTTGGTGAGTTCTGTGCTGATTTCTTTGGTCTGGAGGACATGAAGGCTGTGCTGATCTGCGTGGTAAGAGGATTACATGTGGTAATTGAGCGGCTACGGTCTGTAGGTGGAAGAAGGTGGTTGAAGTCGAAGTCGGTGGGTTGGGTATCGAAGTTGTTGTAGATGGTGGCTATCTTGCTGTGGAAGTAGTTCGACAGGGTGTTGCAGAGTTCTTGGGAAGGGCGGACTATGCTCTCTGTAGCTGAGAACTCACTAACTATGTTGAAACGTTCTTTGGAGTGGTTGGTGCTTGTTTTGATGTGGTCTGTGAGGGCATCTCTTTTTGAATCCTTGATGCATTTGTGGTACGTGTTGAGGGATGATTTGAAGCCGATTCGGTCGGTGGCGTCTTTGGGTGTGCACCACTGTTTAGGTCTCGCCTGACCCAGCGCATGCGCTGGTCTGGCGAGACTTATTGAGAGGGCTCCAAAAAGTGCTACCAGGCCAGCCTAGAGCTACAGTGCATGTGCGCAGGCACGCGCGCCGCGCTTTACCGCGATTACTTTCACTTTCGTGGTCGCACGGCCACTTTGATCTTTGATCGTGATCGCAATCACTTTCACTTTCGCGGCCGCTTTGCATAGCCAATAGGTCTCGCTTTTGGGACCTTATAAGTATTTAGTTATGCAACTGTTGCATAGCTAAACACTTATAAGGTCCCAAAGGCGAGACCTATTAGCTATGCCAATGCTTGTTTTCTAGTTATTTGCAGTTGTGCTTGATGGTTAGGAGTTCTAGTGTGAACCAGTTGACTTGTCTGGATGATCTGAGGATTACAACGAGATTTAGGAAAATAGGATGAGACCTGTTTATGGCTTTAATGAAATTTCAATGATGTTTGGAAGCACTGAAGGGATGTTTTGAAGACTGGCATTGTAGTTGGGACATTTTGAAGGAGTTTTTGCATGACTCAAAATTGAGGAAAACCTGGGTGGACTTTTCCTAAATGTGCTTGCGTTTTCTGTGTGTTCAGGGTACTTTTCTTAGGACTTTGGGTAAGTTTCAAAGAAACAAATTTGTTTTTTGAGGACAGCAGTTCATCTCTGTAGCAATTATTTCAAGACTCAAAAGAGTTTTTCTGGCGACTCGGGGAGTAGTTAAGTTTCCAGGGGAATCAAAGGTATTTTCTGAGGACTTAAGGGTTTATTTGAGGAAGCAAAGTGATTTTATGAGGGCCTGGCCGTTTTCTAACACTTTGTGTGAGCTTGGTAGTTACATTTACACACTGCAGCAGTGACACCTGCTCCTTACACACTGAGAGGAGGATAACAAACAAACCTTACCTGCTTAGGGTGCTTCTCACATCCTGCAAAGCAGAGAGACAAACACAGTGAAATTGGTTTCCACAGAAGTTGTTAATGTTATGGCAGTCATTTTAGGAGTGAAACACTTATAACTATGGTTAGAAAACGGTGACTGAGGGTCACGAGGCATAGCACATTCTATGGCACTGTATGACTAAGCACAGAATGTGATATTCTGAATGAGGTCATATGACATAGCAGAAACTGATATTCAGAATGGTAATGACATGGCACAGTGCCATTCTGAAAGGAGGCACAAAACACAGCACATTCTGATATTCCGAATGGGGTCACTTGACACATTGTATGTAGTTCTCAAAGGGATGCATGGACATCATTTATGGATTACAAAGGGATTGCTTGCCCCTTGTGACCCCTGACACTGCTTGTGCGACCTCCAGCTTCAGAGGTAGTAAAATCAGTGCCAAAGAAGACAAATGCAGCTCGCCCTTACGTTTTCGGCCAATTGTTTATTACACAGAGAACTTCAGTGGCAGATGTAAGAAATTTTTTTTTTAAAATGTATGCAGTGTGCATGCTTGTGGCTGAGACTGTTTCTCTGCAAGAGAGCGTGTGTTTGTGAGTGTATGTCTGTATGCGTGAGCTTGAGTGTGTGTGAGTGAAAATGAGTGAGTCAGTAACAAGTAGTGAGTGAGAGCCAGTAAAGGTAGCGAGTGAGAATAAGTGAGATTGAGTGTCAGTGAGTTTGAGTGAGTCAGAATGAGTGACAATAAGAGTGTGTGCACATGACTGAGAAAGTTTGAGTTAGAGTGAATGTGCGTGAGACTGAGTGAGTGAGAATGGCTGAGTTAGTGCAAGTAAGTATGAGTAAGTATGTGTAGTGGGTTAGTTTTTCTCTTATTGCCATTGTGGTTGTGTTCTTTTCCTCGCGCTTGGAGAGTGCATGTTCGGGGGTTCGATCGGATTCTGATAGTTGCAGATCGAGCCTCTGAGGGTGTGCTGCGCCTTGCCGTGGCTGAAGCTGTACTACAATAAAATACTTACTTTTATAAGAAATGTGGCTCCTTCGTTGACTTCCCACAGCATGTTGGAGTCAGAGTGAGAGTGAGTTAGAGAGAATACATTAGTGCAAATGAGAATAAATCATGAAGTGTGAGTGATAATGAGTGTAAGTGACTGAATGTCAGTAAATGTGAGTGAGAATGTGATATTATGCTTGCTAGTCTGCCATTTGACCTTACACACAGAAGGTCATTCGTGGCTTGTAGAGGGGTCCATGGAAATATTCTACCACTGGCGCACTGGAAGCAAATGTTAGCATGACAGGCACCTGTGAAAAATACTGGTACAGGCACACTGGAGGCAATTCTTGGCATAATAGGAACCGATTGAATAATACAAGCCCACTTGAGGAAATTGTTGGGATGGGGGCACTCATGGCAAAATGCTGGCAGTAGCTCATTGGCGATGCTTCTTGGCATAAGAGAGGAAAACCAAGGCATATGAGGGTGCAACCATGACAACATTATAGCACTGATACACTAAATATAATTTGGCATAAGGGTAAACTAAGGTATGTGATGGCATTAATTGCAAAATTATGACACTGGAATACTGTTGGTACTATGTGGCATATAGGGCATGCATTGCATACGAGGGGTGCAAATGCTGGCCCTGGCAAAATGGAGGTGACTTTTGACCTAAGGGGCCTCCATAGCACATTCTGAAAACAATGGTGTGAACTCCTTACGAGGATCAGGTTTCATTGGCTTGTCACACCTTGAAAGTACTTGAATATAAATGAGTGCCCTTTCAGAATGGCTGGTTTTTAACAAATTTATGTGGAAATTGTGCTTTTTAATACACTAGTAGCTCCTCTTTCAGCCCTGCCAAGTACCATGCAGCACAAGTTAGACTAACGCATTTTAGTGTTGGTGTCCACATCGCTGCACCAATATGCATTAGTCAAACAATTATAGCGCTCCAGCGACCACGCTTTATGAGAGGTGGCCGAAACTCATTTAAAGCAGTGAGCGCGCTGTGCTGCCCAGCTCCATGCTCTGTTCTCATAACAGTAGCCGCCTGAATCTTAATACACTCTTTTTCACTAGATTGCAATTTATTCATGCCCCACGTAGCAGGCCGGGAAACGAATTATTTCCCATTTACGGAGCAGTTGAAGTTGAGCTGCTCCACCTAACTGAGTGAGCGTACCACGTGGTCTCTATCAGTGGAGGAGCGCGTGCTGAAAAGAAACAATCTGGACCAGCCAGCAGAGGCTGGCCCCTCACGTGGGGTTGGGGCAATGCATGTTGTTGTTTCCCAGTTTCCTGCAAGGTGCCGGCCCCACTGTATTCACGCAAGGTCTGATTGGCAGGGCTGAAAGAGGAGCTACTAGTGTATTAAAAAGCACAATTTCCACATAAATTTGTTAAAAACCAGCCATTCTGAAAGGGCACTCATTTATATTCAAGTACTTTCAAGGTGTGACAAGCCAATGAAACCTGATCCTCGTAAGGAGTTCACACCATTGTTTTCAGAATGTGCTATGGAGGCCCCTTAGGTCAAAAGTCACCTCCATTTTGCCAGGGCCAGCATTTGCACCCCTCGTATGCAATGCATGCCCTATATGCCACATAGTACCAACAGTATTCCAGTGTCATAATTTTGCAATTAATGCCATCACATACCTTAGTTTACCCTTATGCCAAATTATATTTAGTGTATCAGTGCTATAATGTTGTCATGGTTGCACCCTCATATGCCTTGGTTTTCCTCTCTTATGCCAAAAAGCATCGCCAATGAGCTACTGCCAGCATTTTGCCATGAGTGCCCCCATCCCAACAATTTCCTCAAGTGGGCTTGTATTATTCAATCGGTTCCTATTATGCCAAGAATTGCCTCCAGTGTGCCTGTACCAGTATGGGGACTTAGCTTTGTCCTCTACTGTAGGCCCCAGTAACCTGGGCAAGTACAGACAGACTCCTTTTATCAACCAAAGAATGGCTCAGGCCTACAGGGACACTGGGGCTAGTGTCACAATGGTGACACCTGCTTTTGTGGACCCTGGACAGATCATGCTAGGTGAGAATTACCTAGTGACCAACGCTAGCAATGCCACTACCTCCCATAGTGTGGCTATTGTTAACTTCTCCTGGGGAGGGGTAACTGGCCTCAAGAAAGTTGTTGTTAGTTCAGACCTTCCTGTAGAGTGTTTACTGGGCAATGATCTTGAAACTTCAGTTTGGTCTGAAGTGGAGTATAGGACCCATGCAGAAATGCTGGGGATAGATGCACATGTCCTTGCTGTGACCAGGTCACAGGCCAAAAAGTGCACCACTGAACAAGTGCTGGATCCTGAAACTATGGACCAGTCACAACCCAAGAGAAAGAGCAGTAGGGTTAAGGCTGTGCCTTCCCCCCTGCCTCAGGTGGTGGATCAGCCCTCCCAGGAGGATGATTCTGAGAGCCCTGAAGGAACTGTCCTAGAAGAACTTGAACCTGATCAGGTTGAGTTTCTTGGGACAGGGGGACCTTCAAGGGCAGATCTGAGGCAGGCTCAATTAGACTGCCCCTCTCTTGAACCCCTCAGACAGCTGGCTGCTGCTGAGGCTGCAGGGAATGCTCAAGGTACCCATAGAGTGTATTGGGATGAAGGGCTACTGTATTCAGAGGCTAGAGACCCCAAGCCTGGTGCATCCAGGAGGTTGGTCATACCACTGAAGTTCAGAGGCTTCCTTCTTACCTTGGCCCATGATATTCCCCTTGCAGGACATTTAGGCCAGAATAAGACCTGGGACAGGCTTGTCCCTCACTTTCACTGGCCCCACATGTCAGAAGATACTAAGGAGTTTTGTCGCTCCTGTGTCACCTGCCAAGCCAGTGGCAAATCAGGTGGCACCACAAAGGCCCCCCTCATACCACTACCTGTGGTGGGGGTCCCCTTTGAAAGAGTGGGCATAGATATTGTAGGACCAATGGACCCACAAACAGCATCTGGGCACAGATTCATACTGGTGATAGTGGACCATGCCACCAGGTACCCAGAAGCAATTCCCCTGAGGACCACAACAGCTCCTGTTGTGGCAAGGGCCCTGCTTGGAGTATTCTCCAGAGTGGGCTTTCCAAAGGAGGTCATTTCTGACAGAGGTGCCAACTTCATGTCAGGATACTTGACTGCAATGTGGAAGGAGTGTGGTGTGAACTACAAGTTCACCACACCCTATCACCCACAGTGCAATGGGCTTGTGGAGAGATTCAACAAGACCCTAAAGGGAATGATAAAAGGTTTACCAGACAAGCTTAGGCGAAGATGGGACATCCTTTTACCCTGCCTTCTGTTTGCTTACAGAGAGGTCCCACAAAAGGGGGTTGGCTACAGCCCTTTTGAGCTTTTGTTTGGGCATCCTGTAAGAGGACCCCTGTGTTTGGTAAGGGAAGGATGGGAGAGACCTCTCAAACAACCCAAACTGGACATAGTGGATTATGTACTTGGTCTCCGCTCCAGGATGGCAGAGTATATGAAGAAGGCTTCTAAAAACCTTGAGGCAAGCCAAGAACTCCAAAAAGCTTGGCATGACCAAAAGGCTGTACTGACTGTTTACCAGCCAGGACAGAAAGTGTGGGTGTTGGAGCCAGTGGCCCCAGCAGCACTCCAAGACAAATGGTCTGGACCCCACACTATTGTTGAGAAAAAGGGAGAAGTCACCTACTTGGTGGACCTTGGGACTCCCAGAAGCCCCCACAGGGTGCTTCATGTCAACAGATTGAAGGCATATGTTGACAGGGCAGACATGGGGCTACTCATGGCTACAGATGAGGGGCAGGAGGAAGAGAGTGACCCTCTCCCAGACCTGTTGACTCAGAACCCTGATGATGGCTCAGTTGATGGTGTGGTCTTTTCTGACAGCCTCACTGCCCATCAGCAACAGGACTGCAGGCAAGTTCTGCAGTCCTACAGACATATGTTCTCTCTGACCCCAAGTCAGACAAACTGGTGCACCCATGAGGTGGACACTGGTGACAGTCTGCCTGTGAAGAGTAAAATCTACAGGCAACCTGACCATGTCAGGGACTGCATAAAAGTTGAGGTACAAAAGATGTTGGAGCTGGGAGTCATTGAACCTTCAGAGAGCCCTTGGGCTAGTCCTGTAGTCCTTGTGCCAAAACCTCACACCCAAGATGGTAAGAGAGAGATGAGGTTTTGCGTGGATTACAGAGGTCTCAATGCTGTCACTAGGACAGATGCCCACCCAATACCTAGGGCAGATAAGCTCATTGACAGACTGGCAGCTGCTAAGTTTTTGAGCACATTTGACCTGACAGCAGGCTACTGGCAAATCAGACTAGCTGAGAGTGCAAAGGCCAAAACTGCTTTCTCGACCCCAGGAGGACATTATCAATTTGTGGTAATGCTCTTTGGTTTGAAGAATGCACCTGCCACTTTCCAAAGGTTGGTGAATCAAGTCCTTACTGGGTTGGATGATTATTGTGCAGCTTATCTTGATGATATTGCTGTCTTTAGCTCCACCTGGGAGGATCACCTGGTCCACCTGAGGAATGTTTTAGAGGCCCTGCAAAAGGCAGGCCTCACTATCAAGGCCACTAAGTGCCAGATAGGGCAGAGCAAGGTTGTATACCTGGACCACCTAGTTGGTGGGGGTCAGGTTCAACCACTGGAGAGCAAGATCCAGACCATAAAGGACTGGACTCCTCCAACTACCCAGACTCAGGTCAGAGCTTTCTTGGGCCTGACTGGGTACTACAGAAAGTTTGTTAAGAACTATGGGTCCATTGTGACACCACTTAATGACTTGACCTCCAAGAAGATGCCAAAGAAAGTTCAGTGGACAGTAAGCTGTCAAAAAGCATTTGATGACCTGAAGCAGGCCATCTGCAGTGCACCTATTCTGAAAAGTCCAGACTACTCCAAAGAGTTCATTGTCCAGACAGATGCTTCTGAGTTAGGTGTGGGAGCTGTTCTTTCACAACTGAATGTAGATGGTCAAGACCAGCCCATTGCTTTTATAAGTAGAAGGCTGACCCCTAGAGAGAAACGTTGGTCAGCTATTGAGAGGGAGGCCTTTGCTGTGGTTTGGGCCCTGAAGAAGCTGAGGCCATACTTGTTTGGCACTCACTTCAAGATTCAGACAGACCATAAGCCCCTCTTGTGGCTAAATCAGATGAAGGGTGAAAATCCCAAACTTCTTAGGTGGTCCATTTCCCTACAGGGGATGGACTTCACAGTGGAACATAGACCTGGGACTGACCATGCCAATGCAGATGGACTCTCCAGATATTTCCACTTAGAACATGAAGACTCAACTGGTCAAGGTTAGTTTAATGTCCCTAAGTTTGGGGGGGGGTTGTGTAGGAGAGTAGGGTCTGCTTTCTATGTTCACCCCCACTTTTTGCTTTTGCTTTACTGGTTTTCGACTTAGATGTGGCTGTGGGCCTGCTAATCAGACCCACAGCCCTGCTGTTCTCTCTCTAAATTGATACTATGTACTTTAGGTGCATAACCCATTTGGATAGGATCACCTTATTGGCCCCTGTACAGTGTACCCTAGGTACCCAGGGCATAGGTGTATCCTAGGCCTACCAGGGGCTGCAGCATGTATTATGCCACCCCTGGCCTGGCCTTCCATTTTGACACAACTGGCTGATCACTCAGCTGGGGCAAGGTCGTGTAATCACCCCTTGCTTAGGTGTAGTATTCCTATACCTAACTTACATATAGACACATGTGTACCTATCAGCCACTCCTATGGCAGGCCTTAACAATCCTGGAGGCAGAGTGCTTGGTAACATGTGAGATGGTGCTCTAGCATGAGCTGAGCCTGTCTGCAGCTTTCGGAACCATGTCCTTATAGCTGTTCTATGATATAGCCTACCATATACTCTTAAAGTGCCTTATAATCTTAAACGGTTATGGTAACTATGGTTTGGCTTTATCGAAACATGTCGTGTAAGGTGTCTAACACTGTGGAATAATACCCCCATGCCATTTCTGGACATGAGCATATTATTCCCCCCTTCTAGAGGGAAAGACATGTTAAAATCATACTTCACTGTTAGCCTCTGACCGAGGCCTCAGCATCACAAAATGGATGCTGCTGCCACGACACAAGTCTGACCTCCTGCTGCTGGGAGTGATCCCAGCCAGGGAGGCCTGGACAATGGGTTTCCTGCTTGGGGAGGTGCTAGCACCTCCCCAGACAGCCTTTAGTGTATTGGGGCAGGGTGGGCTGAAAGGAATGAGACATGCCTGGGGCACACAAGGTGCTCCTTGCATAGTCCAGTTCAAACCGGCGCTGGGGCACTCCAGCCCCAGCTCTGGCGCGAAACTGGACAAAGGGAAGTGGGTGTAACCACCCCCTCCCAGGTCCCACCCATAAGGCGTGACCTAGCAGGTAGCCCCAGCCCCCCAGATTAGTATAAGAGTGGGAGTTGGGCCTCAAGACTTTAGATTATCCTGAACCTGCAACTTGAACAGAAACTCTGGACCTTCGACATTCGACGAAAGAAGAAGACTGAAGAATCTCCCTTGTGGCCAAGGAGTGGCTACCCTGTGCAAACAGGCACCATCAAGAGACTACCCTTTGCTCTGCGAACGTTCTACGAGGAACCGACTGCAGAGCCTGACCAGAGCCTTGACTCCCAGACTTCTCCGACCCTGATCCACATCTACAGCAGAGCTGAGATCCGTGGAGGCGACGAGCGACGTGGGACCGGCTACCTGGGAAAAGTGGCTAGTAACTTAAAGCGCAGCTTCTGAGGTACCCTTGAAGTTGTGCACCGGGGATTGAGAAGCCCCAACCCCAAGCACCATCTGCACCGAAGATCAGCCCCCCACACTCCACGAGTCCTGCGTGGGGCCCTTCTGCATTTTCCTGCTTGCCGCGTCTGTCCGGTTGCTTGCCCGCTGGCTAGTGGCCTCTGTGACGACGCATCCTGAAATCTTCTGCGCTGGTTTGGCTCCTCCAGACTGGCTCCCGCTTCTCTGCAAAGAAGAAGCACCCCAGACCTTCCTGGTCTGCACCAGAAGCAAGTCCTCCGTTCTGCGTGGGTTCCGCTTGCCAAGGCTTGGTGAGTCCTAGTCCAACTTCGACGCCGCCGACAGCAAGAGCCTTCGTGGGACAGCTCGCCTCCTGGTCCTGGTCGTCCTCGACGCTTCCTGGTCCTCCTGGCTGCAGCGACAAGCTTCACCTTCACCTGCAAATCTTCACGACATCGCCTGGTTCCTTCCTGGTTCCACGTGGTCACTGGCTAGTGACCTTGACTCTGTCCCCTCTGCTTGCAGGTCTCCTCTCTTCTTGATCCCAGCCTTGGGATCCACCGGACACTCTTCACTGACTGCCTGTCAGCATCTTTCTTCAGGCATCCATAGGAGTCAACGACGAAACACGACGCAACTTCAACCCTATGCACCCGCAGCCTGTGGGCTAGGTAACTTGGGTACTCCGGTGCTCATCAGGATAGTGACTATCCTAGTGTCTAGTTTTCAAGTCTTGACTTCCTAGCTACTCCGGAAGTGTCCTAAATCTATCTATTTCCAAACTGTACTATTGCTAGTGACTTTTACGCATTACGCGTGAGTGTTTCCACTCTGCACACGAATCCCGTGGGCCTCCCACTTCCTAACCTTTGGTAGTATAGTGTAGCCCCAGCGATTCCCTAGGCCTAGGCCTATTCTACTTCCGTGACAGTGGTCCTTATACCACTTACTTAGTATATGGTTTGCGTGGCCCCTAGGGCCTAACTGTATTACTTACCTGTGTGACTTAATGTATGCATAAATAAGACTGTGTTGTACTTACCTCTAATCTCATAAAGAGTGCTGAGGGTTTGACTAGAATAAATACACTTTATTTTATATATATATCTGTTGTGGTGTCCTTTCATTTGGTATTCAAGGGATTATATATGGTATCACAGCTGGCTTCACATGCCATTCAGAGTTTAGCCTAAGACTGCTCTTGTCCATGCTACCACTAGGATAGCTGGTCTATAAGGTTGACTTTACAACCAATCACCATAAGGGTATTTGGACTGATATAAGGTGTACACTAGAACTAGTGACATCATACATCAGGCCAACTTCTCACACTATACCCCCATCATACCAGCTCTTAACCAGTTTGTCCATTGCAATACGCACTGGCTTGTTTCCCCATAGTGAACTAGATACTCAGTCGCTATCATTTTAAAATAACTCGCCGGTACCGGAAATGGAGTGTTTTCTAAGGCGTAGAGAAACCGTGGGAGCGCCATCATTTTAAAGAGCGCTGCCTTCCCAAGCAACGTCAATGGCAATGTATGCCAGTGCGTTGTGTCCCGTTTTAGTCGGTCTAGGGGGGGCATTAGATTTTTTTTTAAAGAATTCTTCAGACCTAGGCGTCACATAGATACCCAAATACTTGAAGCCCTCTGTTGTGACTAGGAGATCGCACTCTTTAGGAAGATGTGGTGTCGGACCAGACAGCACAAACAAAACCGATTTAAACCAATTAATAGTGTAGCCAGACACTCTCCCATAATTTTCACAGACGTTCAGTAGCACCAGAATGGAACACCTAGGGTAGGCCAGGTATAGCAAAACGTAATCTGCATACAAGGAGATACGGTCCTCCCATCCCACCGCCCATTTGAGTCCCCTGATGGTCGGTTCCCACCTGATCAATGCTGCCAGCGGCTCCAACACAAGGGCAAACAACAAGGGGGACAAGGGGCATCCCTGGCGAGTACCGCGTCCCAGCTGGAAGTCCTCTGACATGTGACCATTGGCGGTGACATGTGCCAATGGTTTCGAGTATAACAGGTGTACCCATGCACAGAATTTAGGGCCAAAGCCTAGACGCCGAAGGACCGCAAATAGGAAGGGCCATTCCACCATATCAAACGCCATACGGGCATCCAACGATAGAATAACAGCTGGTTCTTGGATATAGGGTATACGGGCTATCACCCCATGAAGGCGCCTCAGGTTAAGAGTCGTGTTGCGACCTGGCATAAATCCCGATTGATCTGGGTGTATTAGGACCGTCATGTGAGGGGTTAATCGAGTCACCAATAGTTTGGCGAGTATTTTAGCTTCCGCATTAATCAATGAGATTGGGCGATATGAGGTGTAGTCCTCAGGAGGTTTCCCAGGTTTAGGAATAACCACTATGGTGGCCGTTCTTTGGTCCCGCGGGAGCTCTCCCGCATCTAGACTTTCAATATACATTTTTAACAGGTGGGGGGGAGAGCGTTCCCGCCATCCTTTTATAATGCTCGATTGGTATGCCGTTAGGCCCTATCGCCTTCCCCGTCTGCAGAGACTCAATTGCTAATTGTAGTTCTTCTGTCATGAGGTCAGCTTCGAGCGTGCTGGTCGCCTCTGGTGTTAATGTGGGCATTTTGATGCCTTTGAGATAGGCTTGTGCCTCCTTAACCGTGTTGGTCGACGAAGATGTGTAGACCTGGGCAAAGTAACTGGCCAGTCCGTTTACAATTTCTTGAGTGTCCGAGACCATTACCCTCTCTCTAGTTTTTATCCGTGCTATCCAGTTCCTTGCTCGTTCTTTTTTGTCGAGCCAGGCCAAGAGCTTACCTGCCTTATCCCCAATTTTCATATTTTTTATGTTGTGTATTCTTTAATTTGGACTTTGCCTTCTCTTTTAAATATTCCCTGTATTCTTGCTGCTTAATACGCAGGGACTGGGACGTTTCCAGTGTCGGGTGCTGTGTATGACAGTCCTCAGCCTGATGCAAACTCGATTCTATGTCACATAACTCTGTGTTTATAACCTATTATGGATGTAGTGGCTTGCCCACGAATAACAGTCTTATATGCCTCCCAGAGGGTGACTGAAGATGGGACTGACGTTATATTTTCTTTAAAATAGTGCTGTGTTGTAGTGCTGAGGTCTTTAAGGATTTTGGGATTATTCAAATATCCTGGGTGTATGGGGTAAATGCGTCGTCTGACCCTGCGATGGCACGTGTATGTTAGTAACACTGGGGAGTGATCTGATATCCCTCTGGGTCTGATCTCTATGTCCGCTACATTCTGTAAGCTGTCCGCTGACGTCAAGAAGTAATCTATCCTTGATAGGCTATTGTGTGCTCCCGATTGATAAGTGAACTGTCGTGTCGTGGGGTGACGGCATCTCCAGGCATCCAGGAGACCAAGGGCTTCTATAAAACTCTCTATGCAAGACAACGCGCCAGTGGGAGGTTTGGGAGGATGTCGGTCAAGAGTCCCATTGATTGCGGCATTTAGGTCTCCCCCAATTATCAGTTCTCCCTCTGGGAGAGCGAGCAGAAACTTACTGAGCGCTGGGAGGGCCACTGCATGGCGTGCCGGAGGTATATATACTGACACCACATTAAAGGATCTCCCCTCCCACTGACATGCTATTGCCACAAAGCGGCCCAGGTCATCTGTCCATTTTTGGTTAATGATCAGCGGTAACTGCTTTCTTACCAGAATACCCACTCCCCGTGATCCGGAAAAAAACTCAGAGTGCACAATCATTTTAAAACCAAACCGGTCCAGCGCTCTACAGGTCGTTCCGGTTAAGTGTGTTTCCTGTAAGAGGGCTATCGCTGGTGCACACCGCTTCAAATACTGTAAAACTAGACCTCTTTTAATCTTGTCTCCTAGCCCCCGAACATTCCATGTAACCAATGATAAAGGAGCAATTGTGCATACAGGGGACGTGATTGACTCAGCCCTTGAGTGATCCTGAACCATTATTCTGTAGTAGGGGATCTCTGTGTATAGTCATAATCTAGTGAATAGTCCCGCCCATGTGCGGGGACCCCGGAGCAATACAAAATAATCTCTTAAGGTGTCAAAACATGCAGACCTGCATCCACCTTTAAGAGAGAATTTAATTTAAAGACAGATAATGCAGCCTATACCTATAGGCTACACTGTCCAGTACTTCAACTAGAATTCCACCAACATCCACAAACAGCACTGCCTGTCCATCTTTTCTCCACAAGGGAAAAAACACCCTGCCTCTATCAACAAAAGTCTCTGGAATGATAGAGAGGAAGGAATGGACAGACAAGCCCCATAGGCTGCCATTATGTGGCTCAGAACAGGATACTGTGCCTTTAAGAAAACTTTCCAGAACTTTCCCAGTATCCCAGAATGCACAGCAGGTCCCTTTTACTTTCAGTTCTTTTTTCCGGCTCCTGCTAGCAGGACCCTGGAGCATTGAGCTCTCCCTTTTCAAGGGTTTATTTGTTCACTTTTCAGTGATTTAGTGTTAGATTAAAGTCCTTTCCTTCTGGAGTTGTCAGCATGCCTGGCTTGTTCGACAAGTGTCCTGATTGTGAAAGGAAGAAGGCTAAGTCAGACCCACACAGGGTGTGCATCGTCTGCCTTCCCCAGTCCCAAGTGCCGGAGGAGTGTGAGATTTGCCGCTCTTTTTCAGCCAGGACCCTGAGAGAGAGGATGAAAATCAGGCTCCAGGTCCTGGAGGACAGAAGACTGAAGGCACGAGGTGGGTCTGGAGGGGCTGATTCTGCCCATGCTGAGGCCTCTGGGGGGCTCCCCAGGGGCAGGAAGACCAGCAAGCGTCCCCACTCCCCGTCGAGGGCGTCGACGGCGGCGTCGAGGGGGATGACTACAGTCTGTTCGCCATCTCCCCAGGGCTCTGGGGAGAAGCGGCGTCGACGGTCGACGTCGAGGGAGCTGAACAGGCCGCCGTCGACGACATCGGCATCGTCTGCGACGACGCCGTCGGCGTCGCCGTCAAGCCATCGGCGTCAAGATCGGACTCGGCGTCGGCGCTCGCCGTCAAGGGGAGGTCGCCGATCGCCGTCGGCGAAGAGAAGAAGGTCGCCGTCGAGGGGCTCCTCGACGTCGCGAGCCAGCCGACACCCGGCGTCGAGGCGGCGGTCGCCGTCGACGTCGAGGAGATCGACGTCACGAAGGACGACGTCACGGAGATCGACGTCACGGAGGAGATCGACGTCACAAAGATCGACGTCGCGACGGTCGACGTCGCGAACATCGACGTCGCGGAGATCGACGACGAGGAGATCGCCGTCAAGGAGATCGCCGTCGAGGAGATCGACGTCGAGGAGGCCGCCATCGAGGAGATCGACGTCGAGGAGATCGACGTCGAGACGGCGCAGGGGGAGCCCTGACGCCAGGAGAGAGAGGGGAACGGAGTCACCGGGATCGGTGTACTCAGAGGTGTATACACCTCCACCTCCTACGCCTCCTCCACCGCCTCAACCACCGACTCCTCCTCCTCCATCGCCTCCACCACCACCACCACCACCACCGCCTCCACCACCGCCACCTGCGTCACCGCCTCCACCACCCCAACCGCCGCCGAGACCACCTCGCTCCCCGTTGGGGCCACCTGCGGTTCCGCCACGGTCGGTCTCCCTGCCCAGGTATCCGACTCCACCGCAGGGGACGCCAAGGCCGCGACACTCACGGTCGCCGGGCCCGGCTAGACCGGCGGACAGGCCAAAGCCGAGGAGGTCGCGCTCCCGTTCCTTCAGGAGGAGAAGGTCGTGGAGTCGTGGACGGTCGTCGTCGTCAACATCGGGACGACGCCATAGGAGGCACAGGTCCAGGTCGCGCACACGGTCCTCGGCCAGGGATCTCTCACCGACGCTGTCGGACTCACCGGGGACTAGGGTGTCTCCGGTGGATGATCTGGTCTCCTTCCAGGAGGTGCTGCTGAGGGGGGCAGCCAAGTTGGGGATCACGGTGACGGTGCCGACACCCACGACGTCCGTGATATTCGAGACTCTACACAAAAAACACCTGTCTCACCCCCTGCTGCCTCTAGTGCCGGGACTGGTGGAACCCGCGTTGGAGTTGTTCCTCACCCCCGCGGTGACGAAAGCCGCTCCCTCACGGCTCATGAAAAAGTATCGGGCCCCAGACTCGGACCCTGCTTTTTTACGGATGGACCCGAAGCCGGATTCTGTCATCGTGACGGCTGCGAGGAAACAGCATGCGACTGCACCCTCATCGACGGTTCCCCCCGACAAGGAAAGCCGCTGGCTGGACTCGGCGGGCAGGAAGGTGTGTGGGACCGCGTCTACCACCATGAAGGCGGCAAGTGCGGGGGCGCTGTTGGGACGTTACGACCGGGCCCTGTGGGAGTCCCTCCAACAGTATGCGGACCTGCTGCCTCGGGACAGGAAGGAGGACTTCCTGGAAACGGTACGAGAGGGTATGCTGGTTTCGAACCAGGTCATCAGTGCGGCAGCGGATGTCTCCTTGTTGGCGGCGCACGCCTACTGTCATGGCGTCCACCAAAGGCGTCACTCTTGGCTGCGCCTGACGTCGCTCAAGCCAGAGGCTCAGCACAGAGTAGCCAATCTGCCCTTCTCGGGGGAAACCCTGTTTGGAAAACATGCGGATGATGAGATGGCCCGCATGAAGGCGGAGGCGGAGACCCTGATGGCTGTCGGGTTGGAGAAGGCCGAGAAGAAGAAGCGCCCGTTCCAGAGGCGGTTCGGATCTACGAGCAGAGGGCGTGGGCAGGGTTCGGGACAGCAGCAGCACCAACAGCAGCAGTTCCGGAAGCCCTTACAGAAACGCCAGAGGGGTAGAGGAGGCCAGCAGGCTACTACCACTACCAAGGGCCCGTCCGGGTCTCGGCCCTGAGCGCCTACTTCCCCTTCAACCGTTACCCACTCCAGTGGGGGGAAGCATTCAATTTTTTCCGGCAGAGTGGAGAAAAATTACTCAGGACAAGTGGGTGCTGAATATTGTTTGCAATGGATACAGTCTTCGGTTTATCAGCCCGCCTCCAGCGATTCCGCCGGTAAGCTCTCGGTTTCAGCTGCGAGAGCTCCAGGCGGAGGCAGACATCTTGTTGAGAAAAAAGGCGGTAGAAGAGGTACCTCTGTCTCAAAGGGGAAGAGGTCTGTACTCTCGGTTCTTCCTCGTCCGCAAGAAGGACAAGAACGAGTTCAGGCCCATTCTGGATTTGCGACAGGCAAACAAATGGATTCGCAGAGAGAAGTTTCGCATGCTATCGTTGCATCAGATTTACCTTCAGCTGCAACGGGGAGACTGGCTCTGTGCCATAGATCTACAGGATGCGTACTTCCATGTGCCCATTGCACGGAAGCACAGGAAGTTCCTGCGATTCCAAGTCGGCGCCAATCACTATCAATACACAGTACTGCTGTTCGGACTGAAGTCCGCGCCCAGGACCTTCTCGAAGTGCATGGCTGTGGTGGCGGCACACCTGTGGAGGAACAAGGTGTTTGTCTACCCGTACCTGGACGATTGGTTGATCAAGGCCTCATCCTTCTCGGAAGCAGAGGAACACTTCCGGTGGACGTGCATTCTTTTGCGCAAAGTGGGGTTACACGTCAACATGTCCAAATCGATCCCGACTCCGGTCCAGTGCATTCAGTACCTGGGAGCCTCCATCGATACGCGGTCAGCAAGCATGTCTCCTTCAGAGGAGAGACGGTTATCATTCCTTCGGAAGGCCCAGGAACTCAGGATTGCTCCATCGGCGACAGTGAGGAAGGTGTCTTCACTGCTGGGATCGATGGCCTCCTGTATCTTCCTCACGCCTCATGCACGGCTGCACATGAGACCTCTGCAGGAGTGCTTGGAGGATCAGTGGGATCAGAAGACTGGTTCTTGGGACGACAAGATACAGCTGTCTCTACATGCTCTTCAGTCTCTGAAGTGGTGGTGCTCGGCGGAGAACCTCCTCAAGGGGGTTCCCTTCCACAAGGACATTCCCACGAACAGTGTCGTGACGGATGCGTCTCTCCAAGGCTGGGGAGCGCATTCCGGGGAGTTGCAGATTCAGGGAAAGTGGTCCCCGTTGGAATCGACATACCACATCAATTTCCTGGAACTCAGAGCTGTCTTCCTGGCGCTGAAGGCCTTTTCTTCCGTCCTTCCAGACCAACTCACTGCTGATACAGACGGACAATACAACCACTATGTATTACCTCAACAAGCAGAGGGGGTCGAGATCGCGCACTCTGTCGCAGGAGGCGCAGGCGATCTGGCACTGGCTTCTGGCCCGAGGACTGACGATTACGGCCACGCATCTGCCAGGGGTGCAGAATGCTCAGGCGGCCGCACTGAGCAGGCTAATTCAGGAAAACCACGAATGGGTCATAAACGACGAAGTACTAGGAGAAGTCTTCGCAAGGTGGGGGACTTCAGACGTAGATCTGTTCGCCACTGCCGAAAACAGCAAATGCCGAGACTTCGCATCCAGGTACTACCAGCGGGGGACGCTGGGGAATGCGCTATGGATCGACTGGTCGAACAGCTTTCTGTACGCTTTTCCACCCATTCCCCTGATTCCGGCAGTGCTCATCAAGCTGTCCCAGTCCAGGGCTCGGATGATCCTGATCGCCCCGGAATGGCCCAGACAGTGGTGGTTCACGGACCTTCTCCACCGGTCTCTCCTTCCTCACATACGGTTGCCGTGCAGGCCGGACCTTCTCACGAAGTTCGGGGGGCGGATGGTGCACCCCAACCTCTCGTCTTTGAGTTTGGCGGCATGGCTCCTGAAATAGTGCAATTTGGCCATCTGAATCTACCAGAAGATTGTATGGACATACTGAAGGAGTCTAAACGGCCTTCCACTAGGACGTCCTATGCCTATAAGTGGAAGAGGTTCTGTATCTGGTGTAAGTCCAAGAACTTTGATCCTACGACATGTAAGGAAGATGTCATCCTTCCATATCTTTTACATTTGGCGCAGTCCGGCCTTAATTTCCATTCCATTAGGGTTCATCTGGCTGCTTTGACTGCTTACAGGAAATGCCCTTCACAGACTTCCTTCTTTCAGATCCCTGTGGTCAAGGATTTTTTGGAAGGCTTGAAGAAAGTGTTTCCTCCTGTCAGACTTCCCTCGCCTTCCTGGGACTTGAATGTGGTGCTGTCCAGACTGATGAAGGAGCCTTTTGAACCCATTCACAAGGCTTCATTGCAGCACCTATCCTGGAAGGCGGCGTTCCTAGTGGCCATTACATCGGCCCGCAGGGTGAGTGAACTTCAGGCATTATGTTGTCAAGAATCTTATACTGTATTTCACGCTGCTAAGGTTGTGATGCGTACTCACCCTAAATTTCTTCCTAAGGTTATCTCTGATTTTCATGTCAACCAGACCATAACTTTACCTACGTTCTTTCAGAATCCCTCTTCGCCAGCGGAAAGGTCTCTCCATTCCCTGGATGTTCGGAGGGTGCTGAAGTTTTATCTTGATAAGACCAAGGATATTCGTAGGTCAGACCAATTGTTTATTAATTATGGATCAGTCAGGACCGGTCTCGCGACCTCTAAGCAGTCCATCTCTCGGTGGATTGTGTCCTGCATACAATTGTGTTATCAAAAGGCTAATAAGACCTTAGGGGGTAAACCTAAGGCTCATTCCGCCAGGGGCAAAGCTGCCACGACGGCTTTGCTGCATAATGTTCCGATTGCGGAAATCTGCAAGGAGGCCACCTGGAAGTCGGTCCATACCTTTGCTGCGCATTACTGTCTGGACACGGATGCCAGGGCAGATGCTCAGGTTGGGCAGGCTTCGCTGCGAAATCTGTTCGCACAGTAGTGGTATTGTCTTGTGTATTCTCCACCGCCGTTGTTGTGTGGGGATGGGCTTGCCATTCTATTCACTAGATTATGACTATACACAGAGATCCCCTACTACAGAAGGAGTCGTTTCTTTTCTGTAACTCCAGTTCTGTAGTAGGGGTATCTCAGTGATAGTCATAAGCGCCCGCCCTCCTCCCCGGTGGAGAGATGAATGTTAATATACGGAATGCTACAGGTCTGGCGTGCTACGCCTTCAAAAAGAACTGAAAGTAAAAGGGACCTGCTGTGCATTCTGGGATACTGGGAAAGTTCTGGAAAGTTTTCTTAAAGGCACAGTATCCTGTTCTGAGCCACATAATGGCAGCCTATGGGGCTTGTCTGTCCATTCCTTCCTCTCTATCATTCCAGAGGCTTTTGCTGATAGAGGCAGGGTGTTTTTTCCCTTGTGGAGAAAAGCTGGACAGGCAGTGCTGTTTGTGGATGTTGGTTAAATTCTAGTTGAAGTACTGGACAGTGTAGCCTGTAGGTATAGGCTGCATTATCTGTCTTTAAATTAAATTCTCTCTTAAAGGTGGATGCAGGTCTGCATGTTTTGACACCTTAAGAGATTATTTTTTATTGCTCCGGGGTCCCCGCACATGGGCGGGACAATTCACTAGATTATGACTATCACAGAGATCCCCTACTACAGAACTGGAGTTACAGAAAATAAACTACTCCTTCCTGTCATATTGAAAGCATGCAATCAGTGCTGTAAATCGTCTGTACTTTCTGTAACCAACACAGATAGAACACATTGTAGCCAGTGCCCTTAAAAGAATAATAACCAACAACTTTCAATACTGTAAGAACAACCCCGTACCTCCTGCCCCCTCCCTGCCTCCCTGCTTGACGGACCCTTAACTACCCGCCACCCCACAGTGCAGAGCGATTAGTACCCTTCCCCGATACCATAACTTGGGGGTGAGAGCAATCGTCCGTTGTCCTCGGTAACCCATTGTTCCCTCTTCAGTAGTAGCAGTCTCTGCTCCCTCTCTGTTAGTTCGTGTACATTTGGCGATTGGAAGGCATGGTTTCCCTTCAGCAGGCTGTTCTCGTCGCGGTAGGCACTTCCCCCAACCCCCGTGTGAGGCAACCTTGACGTAATTACAATGGATTCCTCGATAGTCTGGCAAATTGACCGAAGTCTAAGCTTCAGCCGATGAGCCTGTCCAGGTCGCGATCTCCTTATCATTGCAGCTGGTTCTTTCTCTACTTCAGCAATTAATGTCACCCTCCCCTACAGCCGCTTACTCTGGTCCCTTTTGCATTTCAGCTCCCCCGCGTTGGTCGTGTCCCGCTGCCTTTTCTTGATGCATTGCCAGCCAGCATTATTTCAATATCTATTTTCGTTTTTGAACGAGTGATTGCAGCTACGGAAGCCGTTTGCACAGCCCCTTTCGTGGCTTCATCAGCCAATGAATTCCCTTCAACGTGAACGCCATCACGTTGATGACTCAGCTTGTGTATCACGTGAGTGTTTTGTAGTCCGTTTCGCAACTGAACTACTTGTTCCCAAAGCATTTTATGCTTGATTGTGCCACCATTTGCATCTTTGAAACCATTTTTAAGCCAATTCCGTAAATATTCATTGTAGGATTGTACACAGTAAAAAGAATCGCACACTATGAGTGTAGGGAATTCGCGATCCGTGTTTTCAAGTGTCATCTTGAATGCTTGTAGTTCAGCTTGCTGAGTTGTACAATCTCCTAGAGATTGTGTTTTTGTGAGCATTGGTCTGAATTTGCTATCTCGCATGCGACCTTTAACGATAGCACACGCTGCACTATAAGCTTGTTTACTCCCCGTAGCGGATTGTGCAGATCCGTCAGTATAAATTATAAATTCGTACTGGTCAAGAGGTAGAATTTCAGTAGGCAGAGGACATTTGTGTTCGTATTGCAGGAATGCTTGTGTTTTCAAATATGGATCAAAAACATATTCAACATCAGTTGCAGCAAGAGAATTAACGCATAGTATCCATCTCGGATGTAAAGCTTTTGTAACTGCCTCTATGGCTGGTACAGGAGTCACAACCATAATGTGTTTCCCCTGTGCTAGGGCTCTCTCTTTTGCTAAGGCGGTTTGAACTGCTGTCAGAATTTTTTCTGTAGAAGTGAATTTCATTTCTGCTTGTGTATACAAATGTGATTTGTATGCAATTGGTACTTTTTCACCTTCGTTAAAAGTTAAGTAGGTGAATCCGCATTGAACCGGAATGATTCGGATCACTAAATTGCGTACGTTTACGCGTGTTTGCAAGTGCTTTGTTGCTAACATGTCTGTTTGAAGTGAACACAAAATTTCTGTGTGTTTTTGTGTCCAAGTTGTGATTTTGAAATCAGGTTTGATTAGTTCGTAGCGAGGTTTAACCCTCTCTGCGTAATTTAGTATGTAAGTTCTTCCAAAATTCAGGAAACCTCGAATTGACTGTAAATTTTTCAGCGTTTTTGGAGGCTGGAGCAGCGCACACTTTTCTAAAAAGTTGACTGCAAGGCTTTTGCCTTCACTTGATAATTCATATCCTAGGAAAAGGACGTTGTGGTGGGCAATTTGTGACTTCTTAAAGTTGAATTTGTAACCCTCAGAGGCGAAGCCCAATATTATGGTGCTTACCCTGTTCAAGTGCCTATCCAGGTCATCGTCTGTCAGATATATATCATCAACATATGACAATGCCTCGTCATCATACATTTGTAGTAACTCTTGTTACTCTTGCTGAGATTAACCCGGGCTGTTTTTGAATCCCTGGGGCAGTCGACAAAATTGACGCTGAGTCCCCATTATTGAGAAAGCGGTCAAATATCTACTTTCAGGTGCAATATTTTGACAAAAGAAACCATTTGAAATGTCTAATGTGGTTTTGTACTTTTTACGCACAATGTTATTCATTAATGCTGTACTGTGTGCATTTTGCACTGCAAATGTTTTGCAACAAGAATGTAAATGTCTGTAATCCAAAACTAGACGATATGTATTGTCTGGTTTGGAGACAGGAAACAAAGGATTTTTCATCGATGACGTGCATGTTTCAATCACCCCTTGGTACTCAAGTTGATCTAAGATCTCCCTGACCTGTTTTTAGGACTCGCTGAGACAGCGAAAGCTGTCTCTTTGAGACATTTTGTAAGTGGGCTTTCAAAAGTGTTACCCACATGGTTTTGCTGGCCTAGGGCTTGAGTGAACGATGGCGTGCACGTGCACAGCTGCTCCTCTGCTCCTTGCATTCCCCCTCCCTTCTCACCCAGCCCTTTGATGCTCTGCTCGATTACTTTCACTTTCGCCGCTTTGACCCTTGCATTCCCCCCTCCCTTCTCACCCAGCCCTTTGATGCTCTGCTCGATTACTTTCACTTTTGCGCTTTGACCCTTGCATTCCCCCTCCCTTTTCACCCAGCCCTTTGATGCTCTGCTCGATTCCTTTTCACTGTCCTTAAATCCCTTTGTAAGTCCATCTTGTTTGGGTCACCTTTGCTTCATTAGCTTTGCTTCATTAGACCCATCTTTCCCGACTAGGAACCGGTTATTTTTGTCCACTCCCTTTAATTTACTTTAATAATAAACTCTCGCCTTAAGTGAAGCAATTGACTTTTAAATGTCATCGTAATCTTACAGCCTTGTTCTCAAACAAGAAAACTCCTCTCCTTCCACACGTTTCCCATTCGGCCATCTTTTCTTCTGCAGTAGTTGATAACATTGTGGCCATGTTTTAACCAAAGCATCAGGTTTCTGCAATTTTGTAACGACGTGGTGATGCACATACTTTCTGTATGTTGTACATTCCGCTGCCCCTAATGTGTCCGAGGTTTGTGAGCTGTGATGCATGCTAGCGCGATCCCACGCCATGCGTCTCTTCAGCCCTCCTAAAATATACCATCCTCACTCTCCAGGTTAGAATTCGACACTTCAAAAACAAACGTGTAGCAACGATCTTCTATTAATAATGCTATAATGGCAGCGCTTCTATGCATTCCATCGTAAATGTTCTGTGGAAAGTATTTTTATTTTATCATTTTGCAGTGGTTCCGGTAGGTCGGATGTCATTGATTCCTTGTTTGTGTACCTTTGCCCAGGGGCGTTTCTTCAATTGGTACAGCAGGTGCAGTGGCACCAGGGCCCACGAACGCTGATAATTCGTGTATTTAATATAACTGTAGCATATTGAGGAGGTTGGGAGGTCATTTACTTACTTGTCCTGGGGTCCATGACACTGAATAGGCTGGTGTTTCGCCACGTAATTTCATTGGTCAGTGTTTAGCATTCGAGGTTGTACTCCTGAGTGACGTGACATAGAATGTAAGATTGCTTGTGCCAGGGCATGAAAAGGAAATGCGGCTCAGGGCGCCAATTGTGTAAGGCATCTAGACCTCACATATGCTCTTCCCTCTATGTTTTTCTCTCTGGTCTCACATGTGCTATTCCCTCTGTATTTCCACTCTGCCCTCGCATGTGCTTTTCCCTCTCTATTTTTCTCTCTTTCCTCACATATGCTATTCCCTCTGTATTTGTCTCTCTTCCCTCACATGTACTCTTCCCTCTGCATTTTTTCTCTATGCTCTCACATGTGCTCTTCGCTCTGTATTTTTTTCTCTGCCCTCGCATGTGTTCTTCTCTCTATATTTTTCTCTCTGCTCTCACATGCTCTCTTCCCTCTATGTTTTTATCTCCAGTCTAACATGCGCCCTACCCTCTGTATTTTTTTCGCTTTGCTCTCAAATGAGCTCTTCCCTCTCTATTTTTCTCTCCTCCCTCACATGGACTCTTCCCTCTGTATTTTTCTCACTGCCCTCACATGCTTTTCCCTCTGTATTTTTCTCTCTGCCCTCACATACTCTTCCCTGTATGTTTTCCTCTTTGGCCTCAAGTGCACTCTTCCCTCTGATCACATGCATGCACAACTATGCACACATACAAACACACACATGGATTTACACACACATATGAACATATACAAACACACACAGACATGCATAAACATATGCATATACATGCACACCAACACACCAACCCCACATACACATATAAACAAGCACGCACACCAACATACTCAAACACATATACATACACACAAACATGCATACACAGACATAGGTATACACACAAACATATGTGTACACATTGTGGAAATGTGGATTTTCCTGGTCAGTTATGTCCCCTATCTTGGACCCCAACGGTTCTATATGCATGTTACAAGTACATGTATGTTCCCTCCAGTTCCAGTTTCTAAGACGCAAACATATGTGTGTCTACCGTCAACATGTTCTCTGTCAGATCCGCCATCAATGGGCTGGATATTCGATTCCTAAGTATAAAAGGCCACCGACTTTATATGGCCAAGTTACTCCATTTTTACAGTTCAGGCGAGTAGGCCCGATTCTGTCCTCAAAGCCTTTCCCTGCTCTCTGTCTCTGACAGCTTCAGCTTGAGCTCGCATCTGTATCCATGAACTTTGTCCTACTCTCTGTGCAGCTAACGGTGCCTGCCTCGGCCAGTTTTCGCCTGTCTGCCAAGAAGTTGTATTTCACCTTCGAATTATCTATTTTGCTCTTCAGCCGATGCATTCTTGCCTAGTAGTTTAAGTAAACATTCCTCCAGTTACCAAGCAAAAGGCCAGGCTTCTCTGTCTTCATGCAAGTGATTCATAGCCCTGTTGCTATGGAAAGTTTTCTGCCCCTCGCATCTCATATAGACACTTAGACGCTTGTACACGCACATAGTCAGTATAGAATAGATTCTGTCCGAGAGTCTCTTCCTTGTGGATAACATAGTTCTTTAAACATAGGATGTTAGATATGATTTGGGATTAGGATGACTTGACCCCAGACTTCTCGTCTCCACATGTAGAGCTAAATGTCAAGTCCCCTTCACCCCCTAGTTACACGTCAATTACACGTCATGCTGCTGCGCGCGCATCTATGCCAAGTATTATCTTATAGATCCACCTATGTCTGATAATGCAAGCCAATTATGTTTCTTTTATTCCTTATTACGCCTAGTTTCGATTATGTCACTGTTACGTCATTTTTCTTATCAAATGTTACGCCTTCTACATTCGTTTCATTGTAATGCACTTATTATAAAAATGTATGTCTGTTAATAAGTTATTGTACTTCACTTCCTGAACCCTCGTGGTGACGGAACCTGAAGGCCGCCACTCGAGTCGGCCATTTTGAATGGAATAAAGCCCATTAGAAAACCTCTTAGACCACGGATTCTGCCTCTTGTTATTTTGAGCTATTTACTTTAATTTAAGATTCCGCATGAAATTCAGTCCGGTAATATTTATTTTATTTACCACATAATGGCGCCCGAATAGGGACACTTTCTCATCTCACGCGCCGGCGGTGCGTTGCAGGCCCGGTCTCCTGCCACAGCTGGACGGACCATAAACGCGTACCAGCAGGATTTCCTGTAAGCTCCCTCCGGTCAAGCGGGGGCGACTGAGGCTGCGATCAACCCAGACGAGGCGGTGAGAAGTGCGAAGTATCCCGACCAGAGCCTAGCTGAGAGAGCAAGATCCGAGGTATACAGAGGCCCACCAGGTTTTCCGAAATTCCGACGTCCAGAGGGTCCGATGTCCGCAGTTATCGAGTCCTGTCCATTCTCTGAGGCCTTCCGTTTCAAGGAGCTACTCGGTGAGTACCATCGCCGGGGAGGCATGTTGACGTGCACATAGGTTGTGCCGGTCAAGACGGATTTGGGTACACAAATCCGGTCTGCACTGTTTAGCAGTGTATATGTACTGTTTAGCAGTATATCAAGTATTCCGAAGTATTCAGTTATTGTCAAGAATTCAGCGTGGTGATTAGTTAAGCAGACTGTCATCATTGTCGACCATTATTAAATGTTTAATGTTTAATGTTTAAAGTATTCAGAAAATGTCTTGCATATTGTGGTATGAATGACTGTTCATTGTTCACTGTTCATTATTGTGTTTCTCGTATTAAGTAAGTTCAAGAGTAAGTATCAGATCAGTTGTTAATATGCCGCTCTTCTCGAAGTTAAGACAGATTACCACCAGAAAAGGGGTGCTTGAAGAAGCAGTTCCTATTCCTCCTAGAGACACTCCAGGACATTTCATGTACCATAAACATGGCATAGATGCCATATTGTTTCTTGATCTATGGGTAGATTATACCAAGGGATTACCGGAAAGTCAAAGGTGGCCCATAGCGGGAACCTGGGATGCAGAGTGCATCATGAAAGTGGAGGAAGAGTTATGGAAAAGAAAGGTCAGACAGTCACAGAAAGACGCTATCGAGTTATGGCGTAAAGAATCTCATAGACGAACAGAAAAAGCACGTAGACAAGAAGAGAGGAGTAAAGAAAGTTCAAATAAAGTTCAAGAAAATCTATTAATTGAGGAAGGTATCCGAGTGAAATCAGAACAAGTAAATAGACAAAGTAATGCTCTTATGAATGGTATGTATCCCCTTCTAGCCGAAGGATTACCTAAGGCTGCTCCAGAGATACCAAAAGACTTGCCACCCCCATTATTTCCAATTAAGGTACATCCAAAAGGGCGTCCCAGAACCGCAGAAGACGTTTTCCTTTCCTCATATCTAGATGATGCAGCCCCCGAGTATGCTAACGCCACACCACATAGACCGTCTGGCGGAGGGGTTCAACGTCAGGATCAGGTATCTGTCCCCGTGCAACAGCAAGTCCCGACGCAAGTTTCGGCAAGCACATCTGTTTCCGCATCTGTTTCCGCAGTCGACTCTACAGGGGTATCGACACCCATAGTTGCTGTGTCACGTTCAACGAACCCTTTCACACCCGACGCCCCAGATGGGGCCACGGGAGGTGCTAGCAGTACTTTTACACCACCTAGAATAAATAAACTTGTCTTTCAAGAGTCAGCACATTCACGTACACCTAAGTTCGTAAGTGAACGTGCGCTTAAGGAACTCCTTGTAAATTGTAGATATGACCCGGTGGTTGGTAAAGAGGATGAAATGGTCCTGGCATCATTACGTATTAGGCGAGCCGCAGAGTATTTAGCAAGGTTACCAGGGATGACTACGCATCTGGATAACATATATCATTTTGTTCAAACAGGACGAGATCCAGGATGTATTAACAGAGCTATGGAATTCCAGAAAGTAGAAATACAGGGGGAACTGTTACGTTTCCTCATAAACTGTGTGATCAGAAATCAAGATCGTCCGGGGGTAGACATGAACGTAATGCTTACTCTTACAAGATGGAGTCAGAATATATCAGAAGGGAGACACGATAAGCAAAATTGTATAATAGCCATGTGCCGAAAAATCCGTAAAGAAATAGAACGTATTCATGCAGAAAGATTGGGAACAGACGAGTTTGAGCAAGATGAAGTGTCCGAATCAGGGGACTCTGCAAGACAGTCAGAGACCATAGCCTATGTAGGCAGAGGAAGATCCTGTGAAAATACTAGATGTTTTTCTGATCCCATACATTCTGTATGTCCAAATAATAGCAGAACGTATCCAACGCCTGTAATAAATCTGAAGTCTCCTGAACATTCGTTTCAAGCCGCAGATAAAATACTACGAGAACGAAGGGGTTACCACCTCCTCGATTCCATGGATGAGCAAGAATTAGCCAGATCAGCCGTTCACTGGATCGTTAGTCCTGAAAAATATGGTGATGAGACCGTAGCACACACGTTTCTCAATCTCAGTACAGATGAACAACGTTTAGCTGGAATCTATATGATTCAGCAACTCCTCATATTATATAAGAGCCAACATGCTGATCCTGGTCCTTTACCTGATATATTAACGGAACTACTCACGAACAGATGGAGAGGTTCTAGTAACAAGTTAATTAAAGAGATATTAGTGTCACGTAAACAGTATGTCCTTTTTGTAAGTCCGGATTCTCTCTCGCTGCCCCATAGAGAAAGAACGCCGTACTATATGGATAGACAAAATCCTTTACGAGAAGTGCACCCAATAAAAGGCGAAGACAATGAGTTTCACCGTGTATTTGTTTACACACCCATATCAAAAATGGAATTATTAGAAATGAAGAAAGTAGTACCTAGCCATGATAAAGACCCAGCGGGTTTCCACCGAGAAATTAAAGACATGTTACTGATGGGAGAGTACACCTTTCCTGATATTATGACGATATTAAAGGTGCTTTTGCCTGCTGGCATTTATGAAAAACTGAAAGAAAAAGAGTGGGAAGTGGGAGACCAAAAGATAGACTGGACAGCATTAGCAGAGGAAGAAAGGGGCCGAACTGCAGGTTCGGGGCTCGGGGATAAAGTTAAACTATTACCAGGTTTACTAGTACAGGTACTGCCACGTTTATTAACTACAAAAAAGGAAGATTGGGGTGCAATCACAGCCTGCAAACAAAAGCAAGATGAAGACACAAGCGATTATTATGCTCGATTTGAAAAATGTTTTGGTATAAATAGTGGTATAAAAGCAAGTAGTGACTCGTATCCACATTTATTTGTGACAAAATTAGTGGAAAATGCATTACCTCCAGTAAAGAATAGAATATTGAAATTCGAGAGTACCTGGCAAAGTAACACTCCGTCGCAAATGCTACAAATGTTACAGTATCATCACAATAGAATTAGGGATGAACAAGAACACGAGCATAGACGCATGAAGGATACAAAAATGAAAATGCTAGTTTCTCAGACAGTACCAGCAGATGGTCACAAAAAGAGTGTGACACATTCTGGTGATTCTGCAGTTCCTGTAAAAGGAACCTGCAATTACTGTAAACAACTGGGCCATCATGTACACGATTGTCCAGTCCTGAAACGTAATATAGCTACAGGCATTACAAAGGAGAGACCACGATTAGTTAGACAAGATCAGAATGAACAAGGAGCTATGCTGCATGGACAGTCCGTGCCAGTTCAGCAACAGTCCATGCCAGCCTCACAGCAACCCATACAGTTTGTGCCAGCTGCACCACCGTTGCCTGCTACTGCCACACAAACCGCAACACGACAACTGTATCAGACTGCACAGTATGAATACCCTGAATACCAGCGTTACGCATGAACCAGCCTAGAGAGGGAAGTTGACTTACCACTTATCGAGATTCCTGTAGATCAAGAAGGACCTTATGTACATAGTGAATTATTAGGTCAAGATAGAAAATTCTTACTCGATACAGGGGCAAGTCGAACAACTATAAAACGTAGTGAAGTTCCAGGGGCACCCCTCTCAGGCTCTCAAAATGTTTCCCTTGGTTTTTCAGGAAAACCTATTGTTAATGAAGTATCAAAGCCTCTACCACTTACGATAGGACCTTTGACACGAACTACAGATTTATTGCTTACTAAATCATGCCCAGAAAATCTGTTAGGAATTAAAACTCTGAAAGCACTAGGAGCCATAATATGTTGTTCTCCGGAAGGAGTAAGGTTGTTTTTACGTGATTTCAAAGGTCACTATGTATCCAGAGACATGGATTCCCGACTACAGAACTTACCAGCGCATCTATGGGCACAAGGCCCTACTGATGTTGGCTGCATGAACATTACACCATACCGAGTCACACTGAAGGCAGGAGTGGTACTACCACGAATGCGACAATACAAGTTACCACCCGATGCTGTAGTGGCTTTACTGAAGATCATTGACGAGCTAGTTGCGCAAGGAGTGGTTGTAGAAACCAACTCCAATGTGTGTAATTCACCGATAATTCCGATTCTTAAACGAACTGATCCTATGGCCCCACCAGTATATCGATTAGTTATTGATTTGCGGGAATTAAACAAATGCATTGTGCCACAATTCCCCGTGGTCCCCGATATCTCATCATTACTGACAGCCATTGATTCTCAAGCTACATTTTTTACCGTAATTGATCTCAAGAATGCCTTTTTCAGCGTCCCAATAGATCCGGAGAGCCAATACTTATTCGGATTCAGTTTAAATGGGCGCAGCTTTAAATTCTCACGCGCTCCCCAAGGATTTACAGAAAGCCCCAGCATCTACAGCCAAGCACTGAAACGAGAACTTGACAGTATCCACATGCCAGTCAATACAGCACTGCTTCAATATGTCGATGATCTGCTGATCACCGCGAGAAGCGAGCCAGAATGTGAAAAAGCTTCTCTGACAGTTTTACATTTCCTAGCCGACAAGGGGCACAAGGTGTCCCCTTCTAAGCTGCAATTCTGTGTTCAGCGAGTTATTTATCTTGGTCACTCGCTGTCCAAGGAGGGAAGGCAGCTTACACCAGATCGCATCCAGTTAATTGCTAACATGTCAATACCCCAGACACAAAAGGAGGTGCGGGCTTTTATAGGCCTCACTTCATATTGTAGACAGTGGATCCCTCAGTACGCATTTCTAGCAAAACCACTCATTCAGTTAACCACACAGGAGGCAGCCACATCGACTGTTCTCCCTTGGACTCAGGAACATTCACAAGCTTTTGAAAGCCTAAAGGAAGCTTTATGTCAAGCACCTGTTTTAGCAACACCATGTTATAGCAAACATTTTACACTCTTTGTTACAGAACGCGAAGGTACTGCCTTATCAGTACTCACTCAGGATCAAGCAGGATCACGCAAGCCATGTGCTTATTTTTCCAGTACATTAGATCCCGTAGCTCAGGCTTTGCCTGCATGCCTGAAATCAGTGGCAGCGACAGCTTTAGCAATTAGACAAAGCGATGCCATAGTATTAGGACACCCATTGACAGTACAAGTACCACATGCAGTAGAGGTTCTTGTGAACCGAACACAAACACAACACTTGACCATAGCAAGACTTACTGGTTATGAACTGACATTGTTTCAACCACACATAGAGATCCGACGGTGTAATACATTGAATCCTGCTACACTATTACCTGTAATTGGAACAGACCCACTAGCTCATGATTGTGTTGAAATCATTGAAATAAAGACGAAACCTAGACAAGACTTGACAGACGTTCCATTGCTAGATCCAGACCTGACGTTATATGTAGATGGTTCGTGTATGAGGACAAGTACAGGAAATTTAGTTGCCGCATATGCAGTCACAACAGACACTGAAGTTATTGAGACAAATTGTATAGATACTTTGTCAGCCCAAGCAGCAGAACTTGTTGCTCTAACACAAGCCTGTATTCAAGCCACGGACAAGAAAGTCAACATATATACTGATTCACGTTATGCATTTGGAGTCGTACATGACTTCGGAGTGCTTTGGCGGGAGAGGGGTTATTTAACTTCTCATGGAACACATATTCAACACGGGTCCCTCATTCATGCTCTGTTAGACGCGATTCATTTACCGACTGCAATATCAATTATGAAATGTAAAGCACACACGAAGGTTACTGATATCATTTCTCAAGGCAATGATTTAGCTGACAGAACAGCCAAACAGACTGCTCAGAATTGCACATCCGACATGACAAAGCCAATAGTTCAGACACCAACACAGTGTATGACAATTAAGGATCCCACACTTGATGTAATTGACATACAGACACATGCCACAGCAGAAGAAATAAAGAAGTGGACTGAACTAGGAGGGATCCAGACAGATCAAGGATGGATGACGAAAGAGAAATCTGTATGGTTTCTCCCTGATTCCATGGTTCAAGCCATTATAGCTACAGTTCACAGTCCAGCACATTTAGGAGAGAAGGCTATGCTAGACAGCATTCAGCACATTTGGTTCAACAAACATTTACGAGCAGCAGCTAAACAAAAAGTTCGTACCTGTATGATATGTTGTCAGTTTAATCCAGGAAAGAGTGTTCCCGTAGAGCAGGGTGGATTTCAGCCTCCTGACCATCCTTTTGAAGTCCTCCAGATGGATTATATTCAGATGGAACGTTGTCGAGGATTCAAATATGTCCTCGTAGTTGTCTGCGCTCTCTCCCGTTGGACAGAGGCGTATCCCGTATCAGATTACACTGCCCCGACTACTGCCAAGCAGCTAGTTCGAGAATTCTTCCCACGGTACGGTTTACCACGTGTTGTATATTCAGATAACGGCCAGCCTTTCTCATCCGAATTAATGAAACATGTCTCACTTTTGTTGGGATATCAGTGGAAATTCCACTGTGTCCGACACCCCGAGGCAGCAGGTCTCGTGGAACGACATAATCAACTTTTAAAAATCAGATTGTCCAAAATATGTCAGGAAAAAGGTGTGGACTGGATAGTAGCCTTACCAGTTGCGCTATTCTACATGAGAATGGTAGCACACTCTCGAACAGGGCTATCCCCGTATGAGGTGATCTTTGGTAGACCACCGAATATGTGGGGGACGCCTATACCCCGTAAAATAACTGATGTTGACTGTAATATGCTGACAGATTACCTGGCTTCCTTGATGTCTGCACTACAATCTTCTCGTTCACAGGTGGTCGCAGCTTTTCCTGACAACACTGAGGTGAAACCCCATGACGTGGTCCCCGGGGACTTTGTCCTGGTTCGGAATTTTGATAGGAAAAGCCAATTGGATCCTAGGTGGAAGTTGCCTAAGCAGGTCCTGCTGACGACCAGAACAGCTGTGAAGATCGAAGGACGGAAAGGATGGGTGCATTCCACCCATATAAAAAAATTTCATGGACTACCTTCAGATATAGACACTGTGCCCTGCACTCCCTCACAGACTGATTCAAAACTTCCTTTTGTTGAACAAAATGACTCTCAGTGCTATAAACAGAAACTCAGGTCCAGATCTAAACTGTCGGACGATTTGATTGTTTAAGTCCTCTCCAAGGTGAAGCGGTTGAATCTGTCCCGACATGTATCCCTTAGGTCTGAATGATGCAGAGTCCAGAATCATAATGAAACGACATGCTTATTGTAAATTACTGCGTAACCACTGTATTGTGACATTATTAATTTTGTTTTTATTGAGTATTTTAGTAATTATTACGAGTATGATTTTGCACATATATCATCCTGTTTCTAAACGTGTTTTCAATATAACTGATGAACATTCTTTTAGTGACCTACCGCCACATGAGTTGTCCTATAGACTTGCGCTGCGCAATAACACATTCATTAGTATGTTACATCATTCCCATCAGACTAGTAATGTGACCAATTGTTGGGTGTGTGGCCGACTCCCTCCCTATCAGAATAACAAAGGAGTTCTGCCTTTCTTTCCACATCCATTTACACGCAATGGCTCCTGTGGAGCATGGTTTAGTTTATTAAATTCCATAGACCCAGACACAGCAGTTTATCAACAACATTGGATATGGGGAAATCTAAATCTAGTTTTATTCAAAGTCTGTCACCCTAATAAGGAGGGTCACCCCAGTAGAACAGGAACTGATTTAGAAAATGAAGTGTATAAATTAGGTAATTTTACGCCTAATCTTATGATTTTGAATGTCAAATCCGAAGTTGAACTAATTCTGCCCACTATGTCAGTATTTCCAGTAAAGGGTGAATTATGTGTGAGAAAAGTTGGTTCCATACATATGGGCCATAGCCAATGCGTTACTACAGTAGAATATAGTGATCAAGGCAAATCTTCATTTAGAGCTTCTCGCCATTCTTACTTTATATGTGGTCAGACGGCATATATGCGTCTGCCTCTAGATTGGGATGGTACCTGTTACATAGCATTCCTTCTGCCACCTGTTTTCCTAGCTCCTCCTGATTATTATCGAAATGTTCATTTAGTACACAATAGAGAGCGAAGAGATCTCCCAGTTGTCGATTATACTGAGACGGCATGGGACAAGTATGTAGATTTCAATAAAGGTATCTTTCCCTATATAGGTACAATATCAAATAGTAAGCTGATACGCAGACTCACCAAGACTCTTGAAGCTGTAGTAAACGAGACTATAGCCGCCCTAGGCAATCTGACAGAGGAACAATCAGTGATGAGAATTGTTGTTCTCCAGAATCGTCTTGTCCTTGACGTCATCCTGGCCGATAGGGGCGGAGCTTGCAGGGTCATCGGATCCAGCTGCTGCATTTTCATACCAGAAAATTCGCCATCTGTATATAAAGCTATAACACGCCTTCATAAGATTGTAAGCCAGATACACGAGAATCCAGGCACTTGGACGTGGTCCGGGTGGTTTTGGAGTGTGATATCAGCCTGGGGATGGAGAGTTCTATCCTTCCTAGGTATTGGCCTTCTTATGCTTTTCAGTTGTTGCATATGTTTGCAATGTGGACCAGCGATTTGTGGTCTGTGTGCCACATCGTGTATTCCACATCAAGGTTTTCGCTCAAGATCCCGGAAGAAGAAGGAAGAAGAAATGATGCTCCATGAGCAAATCGATGGAATGATGAAGATTGATGTCTCGTGAAGGGCAAGAAGGGGACAAGGAGGGAATGTGGAAATGTGGATTTTCCTGGTCAGTTATGTCCCCTATCTTGGACCCCAACGGTTCTATATGCATGTTACAAGTACATGTATGTTCCCTCCAGTTCCAGTTTCTAAGACGCAAACATATGTGCGTCTACCGTCAACATGTTCTCTGTCAGATCCGCCATCAATGGGCTGGATATTCGATTCCTAAGTATAAAAGGCCACCGACTTTATATGGCCAAGTTACTCCATTTTTACAGTTCAGGCGAGTAGGCCCGATTCTGTCCTCAAAGCCTTTCCCTGCTCTCTGTCTCTGACAGCTTCAGCTTGAGCTCGCATCTGTATCCATGAACTTTGTCCTACTCTCTGTGCAGCTAACGGTGCCTGCCTCGGCCAGTTTTCGCCTGTCTGCCAAGAAGTTGTATTTCACCTTCGAATTATCTATTTTGCTCTTCAGCCGATGCATTCTTGCCTAGTAGTTTAAGTAAACATTCCTCCAGTTACCAAGCAAAAGGCCAGGCTTCTCTGTCTTCATGCAAGTGATTCATAGCCCTGTTGCTATGGAAAGTTTTCTGCCCCTCGCATCTCATATAGACACTTAGACGCTTGTACACGCACATAGTCAGTATAGAATAGATTCTGTCCGAGAGTCTCTTCCTTGTGGATAACATAGTTCTTTAAACATAGGATGTTAGATATGATTTGGGATTAGGATGACTTGACCCCAGACTTCTCGTCTCCACATGTAGAGCTAAATGTCAAGTCCCCTTCACCCCCTAGTTACACGTCAATTACACGTCATGCTGCTGCGCGCGCATCTATGCCAAGTATTATCTTATAGATCCACCTATGTCTGATAATGCAAGCCAATTATGTTTCTTTTATTCCTTATTACGCCTAGTTTCGATTATGTCACTGTTACGTCATTTTTCTTATCAAATGTTACGCCTTCTACATTCGTTTCATTGTAATGCACTTATTATAAAAATGTATGTCTGTTAATAAGTTATTGTACTTCACTTCCTGAACCCTCGTGGTGACGGAACCTGAAGGCCGCCACTCGAGTCGGCCATTTTGAATGGAATAAAGCCCATTAGAAAACCTCTTATACCACGGATTCTGCCTCTTGTTATTTTGAGCTATTTACTTTAATTTAAGATTCCGCATGAAATTCAGTCCGGTAATATTTATTTTATTTACCACAACATCCATGAAGACAAATGAACACAATGACACACCCATACTTGCACACCAACACACACATGCATACACAAACATATACACATACAAACACACACACATGCATACACACACAGATATATACATGTAGACACACACACTATGCACACACACGCATCTCCCGTACTGTCTCAGGGGAAGAGTCGGTGTCAGCTGTCTCCTAGAGGGAGATCTCACATGAGACAGTAAGACTCAGAGACATGTGGCGGTGGGGAGAGACAGACATGCCTCCCTTTAATTATGTTGTTGCAAGATGGTGACTATCTTCTGCCACTGGTGCATTCAGATAAGCGGCAGGAAGTTCGTCGGACACATGCACTGGTTTCAATTTCGAGAAAGTGGGGTGAACGTTTCACAGATCGGGTGCATCAAAGAACTTGAGGATGGGTCGAAGTCCTCTGATGATGCCATAGCAAGAAGCCGCCACCTTCTTGGTATGACAGATGAAACTCAGAGAAGGATCAAGCCACACCCCCAAGTTTTTTATCTCTGCCGCTGGGAGGGGAGTCACACCCAACTCCGAAGGCCACCATTTGTCATCCCACAAAGCCACCTGTTTACCAACCACCATAATCTCCGTCTTCTTGGTGTTTAACTGGAGACAGTTAGAATTCATCCAGTTAGCCACTTCCTGCAGACCATCACAGAACCTGGGAGCCTCCAGGTCTGAGTCCCCACTCAGTGTGACCGCCAGCTGCGTGTCATCTGCGTAAGAGACCATGGTCAGGCCCCACCGCTTGACGACCGCAGCCAACGGTCTCATATACAGATTGAAAAGGGTGGGACTCAGTGAAGACCCCTGTGGGACTCCCTGGTCTAGCGGGTAGGATGACGACTTACCGGGCGGGATCGCCACCTGGAATGCCCTATCCGTAAGGAAGGAACGAAACCGGTGCAAGGCGGAGCCAGAAATGCCCACCTCCTCAAGACGCCAAATCAGAATCCCGTGCGAGACCATGTCGAAGGCGGCACTAAGATCTAATAACAATAGTGCCGCCGTCCGACCGGAATCCAGCACGGAACGCAGATGCTCGACCATCGAGAGAAGGGCCGTCTCCGTGCTGTGACCCGCACGGAACCCGTTCTGGGTAGGGTCGAGAATGTTAAGCCTACCAAGATGGTCTGTAAGAGTGGCATTCACATGGGCCTCCGCTATTTTCGTGGCCCAAGGGAGAAGGGAGATAGGGCGGTAGCTTTCAGGTTTAAGGGGGTTAAGGGTCGCCTTCTTCAGAATTGGCGTGACTACTGCCTGCTTCCATCTAACGGGAACCACTCCAGAAGAGAGAGACAGGTTGATCAAGAACAGCACCGGGGTACGGCAAACCGGTGCCAGGGTCTTGAGTTGGGCCGGTTTCAGCGGGTCTGCCGGAGATCCAGACTTGATTTTGGCGCTGAGAAAGTCAAACACCTCCAGAGATAAGGGGGGTAAGATGGAAAGACATTCCCCCTCACCTAAGGTGCGACCAACCTGCTCTAGCATCAGGGAACCCGTTGGGAAAGTGCGATAGATGGCTTGCACTTTTTCATGGAAGAAAGAGGCCAAACCCTCACAATGTGAGTCCGAGCATATTTCCACTGCAGTTGCTCTCTTCGCCATCAAGTCCTTTAATACTTTAAAAATAAGTTTCGATGGATTGGCAGAGTTCTGAAACTGTTGAGCATAAAAGGAAGCGCGAGTTTGACACACTGCCCTGTGATAAATCTTGACCTTGGCCAGATAACATATTTTCAGATCTGGGTCGTACAACTTCCTCCATAATCTTTCGGCCTGTCTACAGGCCCTCTTAAGAGATGCCAAGGAAGTGTCATACCAAGGGCTCGGCTCCTTCTGGTGACACTTAGACCAACACATAGGAATCAGAGAATCGAGGGCACCAGATATCCACTCACAGAAGGAGTCGTATCCACAATCGACCTCGGTGAGCGGACCTAAAGGAACCTTCTCGAGCTGATGGTAAAAATCCTCCAGTCTTAATTTGTTCCAGTGTCGTTTAAGAACAAGTCTATCCTGAGATTGAAAAGGAGAGTAAGACAAAGAGCATGCCATTTTCACCAGCATGTGGTCTGTCCAGACCAACTGAGAGGAACCAAGAACTCTGAATCCTTCTAGATTTGTGAAGAACGGGTCAAGAATATGACCACCTTTATGTGTGGGGAAAGTAATCATCTGCGAGAGCTGTAAAGCCTCAAGATCTGCCAGAAAGCTCCTAATAGAGGGTAAAGAAGGGCAGTCCAAATGGAGATTAAGATCTCCCACAACATTAAAATTTGCGCATCCTAGTGCCTCTATGCTAATATACTCAGGAAGAGCAGCCCTAAAAACAGAGTCACAGCCCGGAGGCCGGTAAATTAATAGCCCAGAGAAGGTAAACTGGTGACTAAACGCTATTTTAAATAGGGCACCCTCACACCCCAAAAGTTCAGCGGCTTTCCACTCGCAGGGATAACACCGTTTGGTGGCCATCGCAATACCTCCACATGAATCCTTTAATTGCATAAGCGAGCGGGTATGGATGTAAACAAAAATGTAACACTAATACCACATTTTCTGTCACTCTTGTGAACAGGTTTGCTGTGAATGTATGAATGAGAATGGCGTTTTAGAATACGTTGCATGGAAAAGGGTCAACATGCTGTATACCTGTTTTTTGGTGTTTTTTAATTTATTTTTTATTGCATGGTTAACGTCATGATATACCGGATTCGGATGCTTCATTGCAGATCAGTTGTTTGGCCCGTGGTTATTTACGAGTTTGGAAAATACTTTTGTATTGTTTCGATTCTTTTTGTCTCTGCCCTATCTCTTGGCTGCGTCCTTACTCTCTCCCATCTTCTCTCTCCACCTCTTTGCTACATGTTCTCTCGTAATGTTTTCATTTTCCCCAACTCTCTTCTTTACTCTCTCTAATTCTTTTTTGCTCCTTTTCTGTCTCTGTCCCTTCTCTCCTCTTTCTCTCCCCACCTGTCCCTTCTCTAACCCCACTCCTCTTCCTCTGCCCGCCCCCCCATCCCTCTCTCTCGCAGTACTGCAGCATAGGCAGCACCAGGTCTCTGATGCCTTCTCTGTGTTGGCCCTGGGGGTGGAGGAGGTAAGTCAGCCCCCCAAGTGAATCCCATTATCAACAGATAGTGAACCTCTATTTACCAACAAGTACGGAGCGGTCTCGGGTGACGGCTGATGCGAACAGTGATCTGCTCTCGGCCCCGGCAGGGCCTGTGGGGTGGGGGCGTTACCTTACACTAGGAGAGGAAGTAAAAGTGATATCCTCCCCTCCCCCCCACTCCACCACTGTCTCATCTCACCCTTCACCTCTCTCTCTCCTCCACTTCTGATTCCCTTCCAACTCGGTCTCTCCTTACCCTCCACCTCGGTCTCTCTTTACCCTCCACCTCGGTCTCTCCTTACCCTCCACCTCGGTCTCTCCTTTCCCTCCACCTCAGTCTCTCCTCACCCTCCACCTCGGTCTCTCCTCACTCTCCACCTCGGTCTCTCCTCACCCTCCACCTCCGTCTCTCCTCACCCTCCACCTCCGTCTCTCCTCACCCTCCACCTCCGTCTCTCCTCACCCTCCACCTCCGTCTCTCCTCACCCTCCACCTCCGTCTCCGTCTCTCCTCACCCTCCAACTCTGTTTCTCCTCACCCTCCACCTCACCCTCCACGTGTCTCTCCTCACCCTCCACCTCACCCTCCACGTGTCTCTCCTCACCCTCCACATCTCTCCTCACCCTCCACGTGTCTCTCCTCACCCTCCACACATGTCTTTCCTCACCCTCCACGTGTCTCTCCTCACCCTCCACACGTCTCTCCTCAACCTCCACACGTGTCTCTCCTCACCCTCCACACGTGTCTCTCCTCACCCATGTCTCTCCTCACCCTCCACACGTGTCTCTCCTCACCCTCCACACGTGTCTCTGCTCACCCTCCACACGTGTCTCTGCTCACCCTCCACATGTGTATCTGCTCACCCTCCACACGTCTCTCCTCACCCTCCACACGTCTCTCCTCACCCTCCACACGTCTCTCTCCTCACCCTCCACCTCACCCTCCACACATGTCTCTCGTCACCCTCCGGGTCTCTCCTCACCCTCCACGTCCCTCCTCACCCTTCACGTGTCTCTCCTCACCCTCCACGTGTCTCTCCTCACCCTCCACGTGTCTCTCCTCACCCTCCATGTCTCTCCTCACCCTCCATGTCTCTCCTCACCCTCCACGTGTCTCTCCTCACCCTCCACGTGTCTCTCCTCACCCTCCACACGTCTCTCCTCACCCTTCACACGTGTCTCTCCTCACCCTTCACACGTGTCTCTCCTCACCCTCCACACGTGTGTCCTCACCCTCCGCCTCACCCTCCACATGTGTCTCCTCCTCACCCTCCACATGTGTCTCCTCCTCACCCTCCACAGGTGTCTCCTCCTCACGCTCCACATGTGTCTCTCCTCACCCTCCACACGTGTCTCTCATCACCCTCCACACGTGTCTCTCCTCACCCTACACGTGTCTCTCCTCACCCTCCAAGTGTCTCTCCCCACCCTCCACGTGTCTGTCCTCACCCTCCACGTGTCTCTGCTGCACGCCTCACACTGCTGCACACCACACACTGCTGCACGCCTCACACTGCTGCACGCCTCACACTGCTGCACGCCACACACTGCTGCATGCCGCTGCACGCCACACACTGCTGCACACCTCACACTGCTGCACGCCACACACTGCCACACACTGCTGCACGCCGCACACTGCTGCACGCCACACACTGCTGCACGCCACACACTGCTGCACGCCACACACTGCTACACGAAACATTGCTGCACGCCACACACTGCTGCACGGCACACACTGATGCAACCGGCACACTGCTGCACGCCACACACTGCTGCACACTGCTGCATTACTCACTGCTGCATGCTGCACGACACTGCTGCACGCAGCACACTGCTGCACGCCGCTGCACGCCACTGTGCTGCATGCCTCACACTGCTACACGAAACACTGCTGCACGCCGCACACTGCTGCACGCAGCACACTGCTGCACGCCACACACTGCTGCACGCCGCTGCATGTCACAGTGCTGCATGCCTCACACTGCTACACGAAACACTGCTGCATGCCGCACACTGCTGCACGCCGCATACTGCTGCACGCCGCACACTGCTGCACGCCTCACACTGCTGCACGCCGCACACTGCTGCACGCGGCACACTGCTGCACTCCACACTTTTATGCGAGTTTATGCTACTGACATTGTAAATGACAATGCCTTTTATTTGTTTTAAAACCAAAACATAAATAAAAGGCATTGTAATTTTACAATGCCAATAGCTCAAACTCTTATAAATGCGAGACCTATTGCATTGCAAATGCTTGTTTAGCTTCTTGCTTAACTGGGTGCTGCCTTTGTGCAGTCGGTTGACTTTTTAACTGGATTTTATGGTGAGGTGAGTCCTGATCTCATCCTACATGATTTTTATATAGTGCCGGGGCTTGGGCCACAGCCCTTTTCCTGGCTAATGTATATTTTAAATGTACTGGAACATGGTTAGAGAAGGCAGGCATAATGATGTCCTCGCCATGTGGGCACTCCCTGACAAATTCTGGTGGCCAGTCTTGTTCTGCTAGAAGTATATCATAACCCCTTGAAAGATGCTCTCAAAAGAGTGCTTTCACTTTTTTTGGTATGTCACCCTCCATCCGGAGTGTTATGTCATATAACCTATGCGGAGAACTAACCCTCGTGTCTACAGTCTGAACTTGTATGTCTTCATTCAAGTCCACTGTCTTCATAAGTCCCTTCAGGTTCTGGCGAGCTATTGAAACTTCTGCTGCACTGTCCAGCATGGTCTGGGCCCACTCTCCGTTCCTGAGTTGGGTTCTAAGTATTCTCGGCATGTCTGATCTTTAGACCTGCTACTTTTTTCTTGGAGAATTAAGATTTTGCTTTATTTTGCTGAACGTGTTGATCGTCTTTGGACTTCACGCGTTCTTCCTTATTTTCTGACCGTCCTCTTCTTTTAGATGCCCGTGACGATATCTGAAAGGTACGAGAGGAACGTGTATCATTATCTTGATTTCTATCAGGTTTTCTCAAATTATCCCTATTCCTGAGGTTGTACCTCCTTTCAGAGGGCTCCTTTTCAGGAGACCTACCTCTGGATTGAGAACGCTTCTTTTTGGAATTCTGTTGATTATGTTTCCACTTCTTTTTAGAAGAGGTTGGAGTGTTTTTAGGAAAGACATTTTCAGGACTTTCAGACCGTTGTGGTTTAACTGGTTTCCCTCCCAAACTGTCTTGGCCTAATTCTTCATAGGATTTTTCAATTATTCTGGCTAGTTCTTGTGGTTGTTCTGTTACATCAAATTCCCTTAATTTCTGGCGGATTGCCACTGATGCTGCTTCTCCTTTAATATTAGATAATATTATTGTTAAGACCTGGTCAAAATTCTTAAGTAACTTCATACCTAAATTTAGAGCTGGCTGTGCCCCGTATTCGTTTTGAATCTGTTTCAGGACGTCAGGTATTACCGCCATAGACGGAACACCATGTGTTTTTGTGTAGATAGCAGCAAAGACTGTGCCCCAAGTGGTGCAGTCTTCCAGCTGTGGTGTGATCTCCATTGGTAAACAGATTGTTAGAATTCTATGTTTCTCATAAGGGCTAGTATTAGGAAATACTGCTTCGATTTGAGTAATTTTTTGAGCTATCCAGAATGGAATTTGTTCACGTTTTGCGGGTAATTTACCCATGGCTGCGTGTAAAGTCTGGGGAGTAATTTTTGATGTATTTCCCCGATGAAGGGTTGGAGCTTGAATGGTCAATGGTGGCTGGACTGTAAAGGTCCGCATGACATATTGAACCAATTGTCTATAAATTTTTATCAACTCTTTGAGTTGCGCAAGTAATTCTACATCTGTCATTTCTTCAATGTCAGGGTGAGGTGTGTAGCCGGCTAAAATCGGCCATGTTGCTCCTGGTCTACCTAGTGGACTGAGCCTGGTAATGTGATTGTAATGTTTTAGGGCGCCTTTAAACCAGAGCATATGCTCTTGGTATGTGAGTGGAATTTCAACATCTTCGAAAGGAATATATTCCTCAGGTGGTTCATCTTCTTTGAAGAAGTGAAACAAATGTGTTACTGGATTTGATTCTGGGAATACTATCCATAAATAGAATACCTCTGTCTGGTGAGATTCATGTGCCTCTATCACAAAAAAGGCTCTACCACCTCTAGGTGTTAGGCCATGTTTTATACGTTTTAGAGTGATGGCTCTCCCTAAATTTGGTGGGATGTGTATAACATCTGCATTGGTTTCATTTAAACCTGTAAGGTCAGCCATAGCTGTACCGTTGTCGACGTTGTCCGCATCGGACACTGTTTAATGAAAGTTGCAGAGCAAGTTTCAAGGGAACAAAGATAAGGTGCACAATATTTTGGAACACTGTATCCTTCAACGTTGAACAAACCAAACAGCGAATACATAGGATTTTCGTCCTACTCAGCTATGGCGGATATTATCCCTACCCACTCCAGACGGCTTATGGAGTATTATGAGTAGAGGGTCTCTGAGAAAAGCACGACTGAGTTACTTCAGTATCTAGCGTTAAATTAGTGCCTTACCAAACCGTTGGGCGCCATGTAGTGTAGTTCCTATATCCCTGATAGGCTTGGCGCATTGGAATAACATACACTATAGATTTGACATAGGACTGAGGCCAGCATGTCTCTATCAAGTATATTAAACTTAATTGTGTGTGTGCCAGCTAACTCAGAGGTCACTAGAAACTTCTCGAATAAACAAGAAGGGATTAGTCTCTGACAACCGCATAAACGTGACAACTTTGTTTCCCTTAAAGTTGGAACAATCTTAGAGTCGTGGAAGGGGGCTCGCTAGCGCCCCCCCTTCCATGACTCTAAGATTGTTCCAACTTTAAGGGAAACAAGATGGCTGCGCTTTAGTGTAGCTCTGCTGGTCGACCTATTCATCCGTCAACAATCCGCTCATACTGGCGCCATCCATGGCCAAAAATGATGACTGCCTGCTGTTGTGCTGTTGAGGAGGGCTCTGCTGCGGAAATTTAGAAAATCTGCTGTCTCTGTCCCGACTTTGGGCTGCTGTCCCGCGCTGCGGGTAAAATGGCGGTTTTTGTGCTGGCGGACTGCTAACTGCCTTGTGCTGCGGACTGCTTCTCTTCTGGCTGGCTGAGTGGGTGCCCTATACTATCGTTTTGCCCCCCGACTGCTGCCTGTGGGTGCTGGACCGCTATCGACTACTGGCGGCCCTCTCGGGCGAGCTCTGTCTGCTGTGCCGCACTGTGAGTCTAATGGCGGCCCCGGGCTCGGCGTCCTACCCCCGACGCGGTGACCTACCTTCGCTGGATGCATGGGGCTGGATCCTGCACTTGAACGCCGCTGCCCGGCCATAATCGCTGCTGAGGGGTGCGGCGCTCGTTGGTGGTGGAGGCCTGGGCTCAGTGTTGGTGCACCCGTCGGCTGTTCTGGGCGTTGCTCCTGAGTCGGGACCCCGCGGAGCGGTGAGCTTCCCGTTGGCACCGCTGCGCTGCTGTGGGGCAGGGCGCCGGCTGCTGGGGCTCGCTCTTTGGTCTGCCGGAGCTGAGTGAGCTGCGCTGCTCTCCGTGGCCGAGTCGTTGGGACCCCTTGCAGACACCGGCGCGGCCTGGTCGGCCCTGATAGGACCGTGGTGCATCCTGGGATCTGCGCGGTCGGCTGCAGTTGCTTCGGCGGGGGAATCCGCTCCTGCCATCGGAGGGCCCCGTTTGCTGGGACACTTGTTGAGTGTGTCGTCTGTGGAGCGCTGAGGAGCCGTGGGGCCTAGGTAGGTGCCTGGGCCTGTCGCGACCTGTGTGGGGGCGGGGCGCAGCGCAGCCCGTGTTGGGCCTACACAAGGTGGGCACATCGTCGTTGCGGGACGCCTTGCTTCCCCGGCCAGCGCACCACTTGCTTCCCCGGCGCCTCTGGTTGTTGGCTGCCTTCACTGCCTGTATCCTCAGGTCTACGCCAGGCGCTCTTTTCACTGTACCGGATATCGCCTCACGTCTTGGGCTTATACTTGCGTTGTGGGCACCACCATCCATTTATTCTATTTTTACTGCGCCCCAGGGGTGGACTTGATCCTTTTGGGCGCGAGACCTCTGCTGGGCATCTTGACTAGTCTGGTTGCAGACGCTAACTGCACTCCTTCTATAACGCTACGTCCCTCCACTACGCCTATTCCAGTATTACTATGGGGCGGACAGACAAACAGCAAAGTAAGCTTTAGTTTGAGGCTAAATCGCATACGAAAACCTCTACTCCTGCTGCCTTTGATTCGGAGCCAGACCCGGAGCAGGGTCTGACTGCCAGGCTGGAACGCATGATGCTCAGTATGCAACAAAGTCTCCAAACTATAGATGCCTAGATTGATGGGCTCAATCTCCATATGGACAGTATGGCCTCGAAGTTGGACAAACATGGCACACAAATTGCGGAGGCTGAGGCTCGCATCTCAGCGACAGAGGATCGGATGGAGGTGGAGGGAGCCTCGTGTGCTATATAGGAGAAAGTCTTAGATGTCATTAAGGCCAAAAATGAGGACATAGAGGCTCGTTCCCGAAGGAATAACCTCCGTATTATTGGGGTGGCCGAAACTACCAACACTGGTCCCATGGAGACGTATGTTGAAACGCTGCTCACGACGCTGCTGGGAGACGAACACTTTTCCAAAGTGTTTATCGTTGAGCGGGCCCATAGATCCCTGGCTCCAAAGCCCATTCCTGGAGCCCCACCGCGACCAATCATTGCCAGACTCCTTAACTATAGGGAATGGTATACGGCTCTCCGTCTGACCAGAGAGAGAGGGAGGCTCGACTATCAAGGGATGAAAATAGAGCTATTCCCAGACTTCACCATCGCAGTTCAACAAGCTCGACGAGAGTTCCAAACTGTGAAGAAGAAATTGCAGTCTCTTCAAATTCCCTATGCTATGCTTTATCCAGCCCGTCTGCGAATACAACATGATGGGAAGGCGCATATCTTTGCGACGCCAAAGGAGGCATTGCAATATACTCGACGGCTGGAGCGGCAGGAGACTCAACGCGGGAAGAGTGGGCATTCTGACTCTGAGGACTGAGCACGTGAGCCTATTATAACTTTGGTTGTTAATGTTACCCTGCCTCGTTTCTTTGGTACCTTCTATGTGTAGTTCGCTCTTTTGCTGGATGCCTTAGGCTTAACACTTGAAATGTACTGCTTGATATCTCCATATGTGCCATGATCTGTAGGTGCCTTGAAATTATGCTGGCATGGACACCTGTTTAGAACTATATTTCATACCCACTGTCAACACCTGGCAGCTCCAGCTATCACTTCACATTTTCCATATTGCCATGAGTTGGTCTGCCAATTCTCTTCTAGCTCGACCCATCCCGCATGTGCGGTGGGCCGGAGGCCTCTAGCGACCCACGATATGGGAATTCCCCGCAAAGTTTGGGTTTTATGTTGGTGCCAGTATGGCGCCCTTCTTGGGGTATTGGACTTCTTTGCCCCTAATATGCTATGCATTGTGACACTTCAAATGTTATGTTTCTGTTCTGTTTATGTAGGGAACTCTGCACGGCACTGTTCACTGGCCGCTGTGGGTGGGTGGGGTGGTTGGGGATCTCTGGTACAGTATACTGGCACTGTGCAGGTTCTATGTTTGAGTGCTGCGTTGTATATAACATGTAGACTCCGCTCTGATACAATTTTATGTCTCAGATTGTGTGGTCATGGTAGATATAAATCGATCTAATCTTACCTGGGTGAATGTCAGGGGGCTTAATAACGCCAAGAAGGTGCGGCAAGTGTTAGCCTATCTGGACAGACATCATGTACAGGTCACCCTACTGCAGGAGACGCATCTTACGCAGCAGTCAGTCTTGCCACGAGATGGGCCGGGGTGAAGTTACCGGCATCTTATTCATCGCATGCTCGGGGGGTTATGATCTTGGTGAAGAAAATTTTTCCCTTTACGCCCCTTCATGTTGATGCAGACACTAAGGGCAGGTATACAATAGTGCAGGGTAAGCTATATAATACACATGTAACTATTGTTAATGTCTACGGCCCAAACATGGACGATCCAGGGTTTTTTGATACTCTGCGAAGTAAGCTCTATACTATTTCCCCTGAAACCATCATTTGTGGGGGTGACTTTAATGTGGTCCTTGACCCAGAGATAGACCGTAGAACGACAGTAGATTACCCCCCGACCCCCCGAAATGCCGCTTGTGTAGTGCATGAGGGAATGAGATCACTGGGACTCGCAGATATCTGGAGACAGCGACACCCACAAGTCATGGAGGGGACATGTCACTTGTATGCACAGCAGTCCTGGTCCCGTATTGATTACTGGCTGGGAACGCCGGATGTTTGTAATTGGGTTACGCGGATCAGGCAGCTGCCTTGAACTTTATCTGATCATTCCCCTGTGGCTATGGAAATGACACTGCCCTCTCATGTCCCGCCCCCCTTCCAGTGGCGCTTGCAGTCCTCTTCCCTACTTGATCCGGTGTTTGCGGAAGATGTCCGTAAGGCTATAACGGATGACTTCTTTTTTAATACAAGGTCGGTTCAAACTATGGAAACATTGTGGGAAGCCTTTAAAGTGACCATTCGGGGGAAATGTATAGGCCTCCAGGCTGGGGCCTTCAAATCTCTCCGTCGCACCATGGCGACTCTGGAACGGGAGCTCAGTGACCTGGAACATCAATATAGCGTTCGGCCTAGCCCAACCATACTAGCGCAGATAAAAGAGAAAATCCTAGCTTAGAACGAAACAGCTGACTAAGAGGTTAGGCATCTCTCCCGACGGAGTAAGACGCGGTACTATGGGGGAAGGTGGCTGGCCGGGGAGGACACTTGCGGCCCGCATCCTAGACCCACGCCCTAGGGCGCAGGTTGTTCAGGCAATTAGGGTAGATGAGGATACACATTACGACACCGATAATATTTTGCAGGCGTTCGCTGATTACTACAATAAGATGTATGCCCACAGCTAGCACGGCTGAGTTAGAATAGTATCTGGATGATATCGCCTTGGTGTGGCTGTCACGGAGGCAACAAGAGTTTCTGATGCATAGACTCACGCTGGGGGAGATACAGGACGCGATCACTTCTCTGCCTAGTGGGAAAGCTGCGGGCACTGACGGGCTGCCAGCTGAATTTTATAAAGCGTATTTTGAACAATTAGCGCCGTGTCTACTCCAACTCTATGAGGAGGCATATGAGGCCCAATGTCTGCCGCCGACCCTGCGAGAGGCGCTAGTGGTTGCCCTTTTGAAACCTGACAAGCTGCTGAAAAATGCGACTCGTATCGCCCGTTGTCTATCATAAACATTGACGTTAAAATTCTGGCGAAGGTTTTGGCTACAAGGCTCCAACTCCTCCTTCCGATAATGGTACTCCCAGATCAGTCGGGATTTATTCCCACTCGTTCCACTTCCCATAACTTGCGCACCATTTTTGCGGTAATGCATGTGCTAAAGCCCACACTCCCAGAGGTAGAAGTGTTGCTGGACGCTGCAAAAGCGTTCGATTCGATATCTTGGTCCTACATGATTGCAGTCCTCCACCGCATGGGCGTCCCGTTTGCTTTTACGAACTGGATACAACTGCTGTACACTAGGCCAGAAGCTAGAGTTAAAATTAATGGACACCTCTCGGGTAAGTTCTCCATCCACCGTGGCACTCGGCAGGGCTGTCCGCTATTGCCACTGCTGTTTGCGCTTGTGTTGGAGCCCTTTGCGTGTATACTACGGCAGCGGCATGCTGCATCGGCCCTGAGATTCTATCAGAGCCCACGAGCAGTTTCCATGTATGCCGACGACATGGTGCTGTATGTTCGCGAACCGGCGCAGTTCCTGGCGCCACTCATCCGTGAATACATTCGGTTTGAACGCTTCTCAGGCCTCGGCATCAACAGGTCCAAGTCCACCATATTAGCTCTCACTGACAGTACTCGCCCCTTTGACTTGGAATACCCCTTAACGTGGTGCTCAGATGCGGTCAAGTACTTAGGGATCTGGCTGCGTAGGGACCAGCAGACGGTCATTCAAGATAACTTTGGCACTGCCATCACGCGATTGGAGGAGCAGGTGCATTGTTGGATCAAATTGCCCCTGTCCTTTGCAGACCGATTAGCCTTAATGAAGATGGTAGTGCTCCCACGCTTTTTATATCTCTTTTTAAATATCCCGGTACGTCTGACCAGACATTTCTTTGATACTCTTCGCTCCCTCCTGATCACATTAGCTTGGGGTGGGAAGAAGTCCCGGCTTAAGTGGGAAACACTCACCTTACCATATGAACAGGGCGGGTTTCGCAGCCCCAGATTTCCATCTTTATTACCTCTGTGCACAAGCGCATTATGCCTATTACTGGAAGCACGGCCCGGCATACATCCCACACGTGGCGGTAGAGGCGGGTGCTGTGCATCCTATACCCCTTAAGGCCATGATCGTAAATTCACACACGGTGTTTGAGAGGGGGGAATTCGGTACGATTCAAATTACGTCTCACGCTTGGCGAGAGCTAGGTCAACAGGTGCACAGACTACCGCTATATGCCCCAAACATGCCCCATCTCCACCATTCCGATCTCTCGGAAACCCAAGAATCGGGTGCGCTAAGGACACTTGCGGGGATGGGGCTCTCCATTATGGTGGACATGTTCCCTGGAGGCCGGTTCATAACCTCCGTAGAGCTGGCCACCCGGGGTGCGGTCTCTGCCATGCAGATATTTGTGTATACTGGGTTGCGCTCTGCCATGCGCGCACTTAATCCGCATTTCCCTTCTGAATCGCCGACTCTCGAAGCACTGTAACTCCTATACACGGCTACATCCAGAACCAAGCTGGTTGCGAGGCTTTACAGTGCTTCCCAGCGTGACATGGCGTCCGTGGAACCGGCTGCCCTGGATAACTGGAATACTGTGCTCCCCGAACCACTGGTTAGATAGCTGTCGCTTGACGGGACAACTGACGTCTAATAGCAACCTACGACTGGTGCATTTTAAATACTTGCATCAGTTGTACCATACACCGGCACAGCTATTTAAATTTTGGCTCCGACAATCCGATACCTGCAGGCGCTGTGCTGCACCTGGGGCGGGGTTCTATCATCTGGCTTGGGAGTGTCCTAAAATACTTGACTATGGGGGTGAAGTTGTACGCATACTTGGTCTGATGATTGCTGAGCCGCTTGTCTGTCATCCGAAGCTGTGTCTGCTGGGAGTGGGGGCAAAGAAAACTTATGTCTATCGCATTGCTAATAGCTAAACGCAGGATATCTATCTGTTGGGAAAGTCGAATAGCGCCTACAGCTAAATTGTGGCTACAGGACTTGGTGACCAGCTCAACTGCTACGCTGAAGAGTTACCATCCGCTTCCAAGCCCCGAGACATTTGGAGACCGCTCACATCGTATCTGCGGTCACGTACGGATGTCTAATGTCCTGACTGTAATTACCATGCTACCCTGTTCACCCTCACCCGCAAATCATCACCTGTTCTGCCATGTCTGTAATTCTGGGTTTATATGAGCTCAGGTTGTTGTGATGATGTCATCTCACAACTGTGATATTAAGTGATATGTTAACTGTACAGATGCCGTGCATTTGGAATTATGCATTGTTTAGTATTGTCCTTGAAAAGCACAAATAAAATATAAAAAATAAAAAAAAATCTTAGAGTCGTGGAAACAAAAGATAACAGTTTCACTCAGTCAATCGTGCATGCTTCGTTTCTACAGAGTTACACAGAAATAGAGAGATGGGCGTTTCAATAAAAGGGGTTTTATTGAACAGTCTTATTTCTCGTGCAAGAGATATGAATTGCTACAATCGTAAGACAGACTACGAAGTACAACATGTACAGAGTTAGCAGTAAGATAAAATATTACTGCAATAGCATGGTTTGTAGCTATGACATATATTAGTTAAAATACATAATAAATAACACAGGCTAAAATATGATACTCATCTGATGCTTCTAAATAGTTCTTCCCCAGTGAACCTAACCTAAGTGTAGTACGAAGTTTGAAGTAGGTGCTGTTTATCTAAAGTATAGCTAGCTATAGTTTAGTTTTAGCCAAGAGTTGCCAAAAGTTTCTCTAAGTTCTAGTCAGCTCCATACCTGAGAATGAGAGAGGTTGGAATCTCTTTTCTGGACTCGATAGTCTAATCCCCCGCAAGGGAAGTCAGAGAGCACTGGAGCTGGATTCTCTGCGAAGAGGATGACAGCATCAGGTCAGTGCTTCAGGCTGGAACTCGATCTCCTTCCGAACTTGCCGTGGCGAACCGCGTGGTCTGGGTCGGATCGAATCCTCCGGGAACCGCAGGTATATTTATACCTTGAAGGTGTTTAGGAATGCTAGCATTGACGTAAAAGTCGGTCATGTATGAACCCCTAAGGAATAGATGTTCATGCATACTTAATGAGTTCTTGGAGAAATCAATACTCAAGCTGAGGGAAATTCCTGAAGGCTTAAGGGTCAGGGTTTCCAAGAAATCGTTGAGACGTGGATGGACGGATGTAGGTGGCCAGGCCTGTATTTGGTTTGTACAGACAATGTCTAAATAAAGGCTGGATTTCTATGTCCAAATAAGGGCAATGTGAAATGTACCTATATAACAAACAGCGAAACCTATATACAGAATCTTAATCTACACACAACACTTCGAACGACACCTGATGGCCTTCCGAACTCAGACCCAAATCCACACCGACACACCACATCCGCAACCTAAGCATCATACTGGACAGCGAACTCACCATGAACTGCCAGATCAAAGCAGTCTCCTCTGCCTGATTCCTCACCATTTGCCTGCTCCCAAAGATCTTCAGATATCACTCAAGCCCTATTCACCAGCTGGCTGGACTACGGCAACGCACTCTACGATGCAGGGCTCACCACCCAAATCCTGAAGAGACTCCAGACAATACAGAACTCAGCCGCCAGACTCATCCTGGACCTCTCCATGAGGAACCACATCACTCCCCACCTCACGAACCTCCACTGGCTCCCATCAAGAAAAGATGCCATTCAAGATGTTGACATACGCCTACAAGGCCATTCATGACCAAGGACCAGCATACATCAACCACCATCTGAACTTCCACCAACCCTCCAGACACCTGCCCTTCACCTCCCTCGCCCTCGCACACACTCTCTGCATCTGCCGAAGCAACAGTGGATAATGCTCCTTCTCCTACCTCATCAGCAAGAACTGGAACGGCCTCCCCTGCACCTCTGATTATCATCCTCTTTTTCTGAATTCTGAAAAGGTCTTGAGACCTGACTTTTCAACTGATCCCAGCAAGAACACAGCACCTGGATAGCCTCACAGGTGATTAGTGCGCTCTACAAATCCAAGTGATCGATTGATAACTCACCTTCAAGAGTTCCCACGCTGGCCCCTCACACTTCTTTTCTATTGCTGTAATTAGGGCACTGAGAGAGGTGATTTGATTGGACAGTTTGGTGATATTTGCATTTTCCACCATGGTGATTTTCTTCTCCATCTCCTTCAGTCTCCCGTGCAGTGTTTGCTCAGTTTCCATCAGGAGATGCCGCAGTTTTTCAAACTCAGATTCAATTTTCTTCTTCTCAGTTCTTAACTTGTCCTGTCATAAGCAAAACAACAGCTGGTTAGATAGTAAAAAGCTTCCTACAAGCCGTTCCTAGAGTGGGAGTCCAGGAGGAGGGTGGACGGGTTGATAACTTCTTTCAAAAATCACAACACTAGCGTGCTTCTCTGAACTGCAGCCCCTTATTACCTTCCCTTTTACCGTCTTCTGTCCTTCTCACACTCCTGCCCTCCCCGTTCCCTCAGACACCTCATGAACTGTAGAGAGGTCAGAATTTGTGAAGCTGCAGAGAAGCTCAATCCATGGAGCTTGTGCAAGGAAGAGAACCCACCGCAGGCAGAGACGCTCGATCCGTGTAGTGAGTGCAAGGAAGAGAACCCGCTGCAGGCGGAGACAGTCAAAGACACAGAGACCGGCTGAGTGGAGAGACTGGCTGAAGTCAAGTGTGAGTGGATGTCACTGACAGGATAGAATATATGGGCAGGAAGTTGAAGCGCTTGGGATGGAAGAGAGGATATATGTGGTGTGCAGGCTGCCCTGGATGTGCTCCCCCCCAGAAGGAGAGGCTGAGGGGGTATCCTACTATGGCCCCCATTCAGTGTGAGGGGGAATCAGCGATGTGGTAATTTAATGTTTGAAATTATAAAGAAATTATTTGTATTCTGTTATTAAATGGATGATTACAAGATAAATCAATGTTACTGAACCGTTTTTTTAGATAATTCACAAATTCCTATAGAAGATGGGTGGGGAGATTGATTAGACATCTTGTCCTATCGTAAGAAAGGAGGCTGTGTGCTATCATGTGAGGTATGTCACACTGTAGCTTAGAGCAGGAGCCTGTGTGTTATCAGATGAGGTATGTCACACTGTGTCTTAGAGCTGGAGCCTGTGTGTTATCAGGTGAGGTATGTCACTCTGTAACTTAGTGATGCTAAGAAAGGGGGTTACGTCCTATATTGGTGGTCAGGTGGGGCGTGAATAAGGCTTTACAAAAAATAGAACCCGGCAAACATTTTTCTTTTGCTGCTATTTATTTCAGCAGACTAGGGGCCAATATTTATAATTCCTTGGTCCTGGCTACATTATTTTGCCATGATTTATACATTTTTTAAGGAAACATTTCTTCAATTTTATGTCTGAAAACATGTGGTGATACACTTTCAAATCAAAATTGCTCTGTGCTGATTTTCAAATGATCATAACATAAGACATTCATAAACAGTACATTTTGTCGAATAAAACAATTGTGCTTAAGTTCAGTACCTGTGTAAATCAAAACACTTATACTTCAATTCAGTGCCTGTGTGAATCATACTAACAATTATAAAATTACACCAGTTTGTAATTTATACATCTATTCTATTAATGAGCACTCTCCTTGAACCCAACAGGTTTCCTCTTTTGGAGAGTTGCTCTCCTTGAGGAGAATATTCGGTTTCTGTGGGGATAATTCAATGTTCATGTTCCTGCTACAGATTCTGAGATTCATTTAATCAGTCTCCATCAAGGTGGAAGAAAAAAAATATTCCTGACGAGTTTCAAATCCCTGTTCCACTCAAGGGATTATCTTCAGGGCAATAACACGGTGTAGTCTGAGTTGTGTTGGTAAACATTCTTCCTGACTTAAAGGTAAATTTCTTTTCTGGGTTCTGGTTTTTGTCACTTTTTAAATGCTTTAAAGAGTTGCTTTATGTCCGATAAAGTTTATGTTGTAGCAGGCCTCTCGGTTGCACTGTGAGCTTGTTAGACCAAAGCTGCCGGTTCTTTTTATACTCAAGTTCAATTTAAAGACTTTCAGAATTGCAACATTGTAGTCAAGTTCTGTTTTGTTCGGTCAAGGGCCCAGTCAGCCTGCAGTGACGCTTGTAAATTAAATTTAGGATTAGCACAATTAACTTTACGGGCGTCCTCCGAGGTTCAGTTTCTGATCTGCCTTGATCCTCAGATAAGACTCTACGTGAATCCACTTTCGTGTAATAGTCGTCCTTCAAATAGGGGTAGACTGTCTTTATGTTGAAATATTTTGAGGTTTTTTTCGAATTTAGAAGTTTTAAAGTTTATGGTGTTGTCTTTGAAGGTCTGAATCTCTTTGTCTATTTTCTTGAGTAGTGCCTTTGCTTCAGTCACGTTATGATTGTTTTTCATTGTTTGAATTACATTTTCAAGTTCCTTGACCTCTTTCTGGCAAATTCTTTGGGCTGTTTCTATAGTATGGACCATGAGGTCATAACTACATTTGGTACCTATAAAGCAAAAAACTTTTTTTATATTCAGGATCATCAATGAATATTACTGGAACATTTTTATTTTGGAGGCCCCAAGGGATAGTGCCTGCTTTTAAATGCTCCAACAAGAAATGTACATGAAGCTCAGTTCTAATATGCTTCTTTTTCAGACAAATGAGTTTCTCCAATTCATTGTGCTGCTAAGCTGTGGTGCTCAATGATATTGACGAGAAGGGAGAAGGTGTGGAAATTAGATTCTGAATATGGGTTTCTGAAAATGAGAGTGTATCTTTCTCAGACATTTTGTTTTACAGGGAGGGTGGTATTCCTACCTGTGTGATTCAATCTTAGAGCTTATAGGAAAGCTCAGTTTCCTGCTTAAACCCTCGCGGGATGCCCCGCTTTAACTTGTGAAGCTAAGAAAGGGGGTTACATCCTATATTGGTGGCCAGGTGGGGCGTGAATAAAGCTTTACAAAAAATAGAACCCGGCAACCATTTTTCTTTTGCTGCTATTTATTTTAGCAGACTAGGGGCCAATATTTATAATCCTTAGTCCTGGCTACATTATTTTGCCATGATTTATAAATTTTTTAAGGAAACAGTTCTTCAATTTTATAAGTTTGAAAACATGTGATGATACACTTTCAAATCAATATTGCTCTGTGCTGATTTTCAAATGGTCAAAACATAAGACATTCATAAACAGTACATTTTGTCAAATAAAACAATTGTGCTTAAGTTCAGTACCTGTGTAAATCAAAACAATTATACTTCAATTCAGTGCCTGTGTGAATCATACTAACAATTATAAAATTACACCAGTTTGTAATGTATACATCTATTCTATTAAGGAGCACTCTCCTTGAACCCAACAGGTTTCCTCTTTTGGTGAGTTGCTCTCCTTGTGGAGAATATTCGATATCTGTGGGGATAATTCGATGTTCATGTTCCCTCTACAGATTCCGAGATTAATTTAATCAGTCTCCATCAAGGTCGAAGAAAATATCAAGTGTTGACGCGTTTCAAATCAGCACAGAGTAATTTTGATTTGAAAGTGTATCACCACATGTTTTCAGACTTATAAAATTGTAGAAATGTTTCCTTAAAAAATGTATAAATCATGGCAAAATAATGTAGCCAGAACCAAGGATTATAAACACTGTAACTTAGAGCAGGAGCCAGTGTGTTATATGGTGAGTTATGGCACACTGTAAATTAGGGAAGGAGGGTGTGTGTCAGCAGGTGAGGTGTGTCGCACTCTAGCGTATGAGCATGTGTGATCAGCTATTGTCACACTGTGGCTTAGAGCATGCGCCTGTGTGTTATAAGGTAAGGTATGTCTGCACTGTAGCTTCAAGCAGGGCCATGTCTGTTATCAGGTGAGGTATTTCACACTATAACACACTGAAGCTTAAGGCAGGTATGTCACACTGCAGTTTATTGTAGGATCCTGTGTGTTATCAGGTGAGGTATGTCACACTGTAGCTAGGAGCCTGTGTGTTATCAGGTGAGGTATGTCACACTGTAGCTAGGAGCCTGTGTGTTATCAGGTGAGGTATGTCACACTGTAGCTTAGAGCAGGAGCCTGTGTGTTGTCAGGTGAGGTACGTCACACTGTGACCTAGAGCAGGAGCCTGTGTGTGATCAGGTGAGGTGCGTCACACTGTCTCTAGGAGCCTGTGTGTTATCAGGTGAGGTATGTCACACTGTGGCTTAGAGCAGGAGCCTGTGTGTTATCAGGTGAGGTGTGTCACACTGTCTCTAGGAGCCTGTGTGTTATCAGGTGAGGTATGTCACACTGTGACCTAGAGCAGGAGCCTGTGTGTTATCAGGTGAGGTGCGTCACACTGTCTCTAGGAGCCTGAGTGTTATCAGGTGAGGTATGTCACACTGTGGCTTAGAGCAGGAGCCTGTGTGTTATCAGGTGAGGTATGTTACATGGTGGCTTAGAGCAGGAGCCTGTGTGTTATCAGGTGAGGTATGTCACACCGTAGTTTATTGTAGGATCCAGTGTGTTATCAGGTGATGTATGTCATACTGGGGCCTAGAGCAGGAGCCTGTGTGTTATCTTTTTTAATTTAATTTATTTATTTATTTTATTATTGCAACGAAAGAAAAATAAGTCTCAATGCAACACAGCCTTTCGCCTACAACCCATAGGGCCAGCTGACCGCAAATCCACATCTGTGCACACAGCTTTTCAGCCAGCAACCCAAAGGGGCAGACAGCGTATTTTGATCACATGGAACTGGAAGACATTCTCTCTTAGTAGTCATGATGCACCAAACCCCTGGTCTTAGCTAATTTACACTGTATACAGTAAGTCTCATAACACATGCTCGCGAGCAGCACCCTAATGACGTAGATATTTACTAATATCCAGTAGATGGAAAACCCTTCCGCTCGTGTGAAACTAAACCAAGCCCCTCTCCCTGCAATTCCCGCCCATCGCACCAGGTGCGTCATGCCCCTTACAGCTGATTGGCCAGGTGAGTACCTCAGTGTGTGACCCTAGAGCAGTAAATTAGAGTCCGGGAGTGTGTGTGTCAGTAGTATCCTGGGGTGTCTCAGCCATGGAGACCTCCTTGGTGAGCAGATAGGTATTATATAATCCCCAGAAGTACTTGGGTCTACTCCTGGGGGGAAGCAACTCACTAAAGGTCTCAGTTTGGGTAATGCAGTAGAGCAGACCATTGCGCCAATGTGGGCAATGGGCCCTTCAGCCAGCACATTGCAACCCGTCTCTTCGCCACAAGCAGGCCCATGTCCACCACTCTTCCCAGTTCCTGAAAGATCGACTCCCAATACCTATACACCGCAGGGCACTGCCAAGCCAGATGCAGAAAGCCTGCTATCTGCTCATGGCACCTATCACAAGATAAGTCCTCTCGTAACCCATACCGGCAGAGCCTCTCTGGGGTGTAATACGCTCTGTTCAGATACTTGAAGTGTACAAGTCTATGCCTGCTGTGCAGCGAGATTCTCCGTGTGTTGGTACAGCAATAGGACCACCTAGAGTCAGCATTCTCCAGTTGCAAGTCTCGCTGCCAGGCCAGCCTGGCTTTCGTATAGCGATGCGCCCTATGAGACATTGCCAGTTTGTAAACGTTGGAAACCACCTTCCGAGGCGTTTTAGCTTTAATAATACAAGACCGCTCCAGCAACTCAGGCGCTTCCTGTAGGTCATCCCCCAGTACATCCCGTAAAGCTCTCCGTACCCTGTGAAACTGGAATCTCTGTAGTAATGTGTAAACCCCGGCTGTACCCTCCACATCCTCCCACGTCTTTACCACACCATCACGAAACAAGTCCCCCACGGTTAGGACTTTCAAGGTTTGCAATGCATGAATCACCCCCTTATCCCTACAATGAGGGCCCATTCTATTGGCATAACCGGTGAGTACAACAGGGCCCCAGCCTGCAGTTCAATAAAGTATGCCAGGCATGGCGTGTCGAATTAACTGAGTCCATTATACCCATCCTGCGGTCAGGGGGTTCAAAGATCGTGGCTGGGAGAGGTAGCGGATCAGCAAAAAGTCTTTCCATGCGGAGGAACAGGACATCCGGTGAGCCGTGCATCCAGTAATAAGCCTGTGCGCCCTGTGCCGCCCTATAATACAAATTTAAATCTGGTGCGCCCAGACCACCCATGTGATATGGGAGAGTTATTGGAGAGTTAATATCTGCCAGCGCACCCTCGCTTGTTTGCCCGCTCACTTTATCAATAATGAAGTGACCCTCTGAAAAAAGGAAACTGGTAAGACAATGGGGATATTTGTTAACAGAAACAGGAAACAGGGCAGGATCACCATCTTCATGATGGACACCCTTCCAAGTAATGACAGTGGTAACTTAATCCAGGACTCTATGTCATCCTCCAGCCTGCTGATCGCTACCCCATAGTTTTCCCTAAACACAGTTTCCGAATCTGTATGGAGAAGTATGCCCAGGTAACGAATCGCTTCTGTAGACCAGCGTAACGGGAAATCTGGCTCAAAGCTTTCCGTAGCCGGGGTGAGCGGGAAAATTATGGACTTAGACCAATTAACACGTAGTCCCGACAACGCTCCAAAATGTACTACTTCTCTGAGGATAGAGGAAAGATTATTCTCTGGGTCACGGACATACAACAACGTATCATCCGCGTATGTGGACACCACTATCTTATAGGTCGGGAAACGAATACCCTCGTGGCTTTGGTATTCTCTCAACGCACATGCCAACGACTCTGCGACTAGAGACTGGAGACAATGGACAGCCCTGTCTCGTACCCAGAGTGATGGCGATGGGCTCCGTTACCAAATTACCCATTTTTATGCGTGCTCTGGGGGAACTGTACAGAATTCCGAGCAACTGGAGAAAGACGGGCCCCAGTCCCATCCTCGTGAGAACGTGATGCATGAAGGGCCACTTGACAGAATCGAAGGCCTTTTCCATGTCGAGGAAGACCGCGACAGCCTTAGTATCCTGCCGGACATACTGAAGGGTTCCGAACACCGTACGGAGGTTGCATGCAAGATTCCTATCAGGGACGAATCCCGCCTGCTCGGGAGCCACCAGTACCGACGTCAGGGGGGAAAGACGGTTAGCCAACACCTTTGCAAAATGTTTAGTATCCACATTGAGCAAGGAGAGCGGTCAGTATGACCCACACTCACTCGGCGGCTTATCTAGTTTAGAGATGGCGACAATCACCGCCTCCCTTATTGATGGTGGCATTGTGCCTGACACGCACATGTCATCAAAAAGAGTAGCGAGGTGAGGAAGTAGTAAATCAATAAATGTCCTATAGAATCCGACAGTCAGGCCATCCACCCCCGGGGCACTAGTTGCCCGCATCCCCAACACTATTTCGTCTTTTTCAATGGGCCGCATGAGGAACTCACGGTGCGTGTTCGTAAGGAATGGCAGTTTGATGTACTCAAGATATTCTTGGATTTGTTCCCCTGTCCCTAAAGAGCGGGACGTGTATAAGTCCCCATAAAATCTTTTAAACCTATCGGCAATTTCGCGTCTTCATTTAACAGTTCTCCCTCCTCTGACTCAATCTCTGTGATCTGTACTCTGTTGCACTTGGTTTTAAGAATCTGTGCTAGGACCGACCCAGGCCTGTCGCCCTCCCCATAGGTGCTTGCCGTCGCATATTTGCCCATGTGTTTCAGTTCGCTGTCTGCTGCCTCATGATATTCCGCCAACCAACCTTTAAGGGCCTGCGCGGTGTCTTCATCCTGACTCACTAGCTGGCGTTGCTCTAAAGCACCCAGTTCCTTTTCCAGGGAGGACAATCTGCTCCGAATCGTGCGGAGGACCCCCGAATGCTTGGCCACGGCCACTCCCCGAATATAGACCTTAAAGGTTTCCCATACCACCTGAAAACTATCCACAGAGCCCTCATTAAGGGGGGAAACATGTTTCTATGGCTTCAGCTAGTTCTGCTTTAAAAAGAGGGTCAAGCAGTGAATAGGGAGGGAAGAGCCAAGTGAATGGCGGTATTATCTTCTTAGGCGTGGTAAGTACCAATAGGAGGGGGGAATGGTCCGAGGGTTCTGCTTCTATGGTGTACCACTAGTATACAGACAGAAGGTTGTGTTCCTGTGTGTCTCACTAGTATACAGGTGGACAGTTGCGTTTTTGTATATGTCACTAGCATACAGATAAAGTATTGTGCTTCTGTGCTGTGTCACTAGTATACAGTTAGAGGGTTGTACTCCAGTGATGTGTTACTAGTATATGGGCAGAGGAGTGTGCTGTTGTCCCGTGTCACTACTATATAGAGGTTGAGCTCCTGTATGTGTAACTGGTATACAGGTAGAGGTTTGTGCTCGTAGAGGTTTGTGCTCCTGTTCCGTGTCACTAGTACACAGGTGGAGGGTTGTGCTCTTGTGCTGCTCCTATGCTCTTTCACTAGTATACAGGTAGAGGGATGTGCTCTTGTGCTGCTCCTATGCTGTGTCACTAGTATACAGGTAGAGGTTTGTGCATGGAGAGGTTTGTGCTCCTGTACCGTGTCACTAGCATAAAGGTAGAGGGTTGTGCTCCTGTGCTGTTTCACTAGTATAAAGGTAACGGTTGTGCTTCTGAGTAATGTCACAAGTATAGAGTTAAAGGGGTGTGCTCATGTGGTGTGCCACTAGTATACAGGTAGAGCACTGTTCTGTGCTGTCACTGTCTGTATACTAGTGGCACACCACATGGGCACAACCCTCTACCTGTACAGTATTGACACAGCACAGCAGCACAACCCTCTACCTGTATACTCGTGACATATCAGAGGAACACAATGCCCTACCTGTGTACTAGTGACACAGCACAGGAGCATAAACCTCTACCTGTATACTAGTGACACATACCAGAGGATTAACCTCTACCTGTATACTAGTGACACTTACAGGGTCACAACAGTGTACTTGTATATTAGTGACACAGCACAATACTCTTCATGTCCACTAGTGATCCAGCACAGAAGCACAACTCTCTACCTGTATACTAGTGGCCCAGCAGAGAAGTGCAACTCTCTACCTGTATATTAGTGACAGCACAGGAGCACACTCCTCTACCCATATAGTAGTGACACAACCGAGGAGCACAATCCTCTACCCGTATGTGTCACTAGTATACAATTAGAGGTTTGTGATCTGGTATGTGTCACTAATATACAAGTAGAGGGTTGTGCTCCTGTGTTGTGTCACTAGTACACAGGTAGAGGGTTGTACTGTTGTGCTGTGTCACTAATATACAGGTAGAGGTTTGTGCTTCTGTGCTGTCACTAGATTACATGTAGAGGGTTGTGCTCTTGTGCTGTTCCTGTGCTGTGTCACTAGTATACAGGTAAAGGGTTGTGCTCCTGAGCTATGCCACTGGTATAAAGGTAGATGGCTGTGCTCCTGAGCAGTGTCACTAGTATACCACTAAAGGGGTGTGCTCCTGTGGTGTGCCACCAGTATACAGAAAGAGGGTTGTGCTCTTGTATGTCCCTAGTATACAGGTGGAGAGTTGCGTTCCTGTGCTGTGTCACTAGTAAACAGGTTGACGGATGTGCTTCTGTGCTGTGTGTCACTAGTATATTGATAGAGGGTTGTGTCCTGCATGTGTCAATAGTATACAGGTAAAGGGTTGTGCTCCTGTTCTGCGTAACTATTATACAGGTAGAGAGTTGAGTTCCTGCATGTGTCACTAGTACAAAGATAGCGGGTTGTGCTCTTGTGATGCATTACTAGTATAGAGGTGGAGGGTTGATATGCTGAGCTGTCACTACTATACAGGTAGAGGGTTGCGTCACTGTGCTGTGCCAATAGTATACCTGTGGAGGATTGTTCTTCTGTGATTTGCTACTAATATACCTGTAGGGGGATGTGCTCCTGCGCAGGGTGTTGGACTTTTTGCAGGGTCATCCCTGAACTTTTTGCCTTCCTCCTATATTTGTTCTGACCTGGTGTTTGGCGGTTTTATAACTCTGGGCACTTTACCACTGCTGACCAGTGCTAAAGTGCATATGCTCTCCATTGTAAATTGATGTATGGATTAGTGATTCCATGATTGGCCCATTTGGTTTAATTGTCAGACCCTAGTACAGTGCACCAGGAATGCCCAGGGCTGGTAATCCATATGCTGCTGGTGGGCTTGCAGCACTGATTGTGCCACCCACAGAAGCAGCTTGTAAAAGTGTGTCTAAGGCTTGCCATTGCAGAGCCTGCGTGCAGTCCGGTACTGCCATGCTGACTGGGCAGGTGCACCCACTAGCCAGTCCCTAAACCTTCCCTTTTCTTCATATCAGACACCCCTATGGTAGGCCCAAGGGCAGGGTATCCTATAATCCTAACTGACTCAGGGAACTAGGTAGAAATTCGAGTTTAGTATGCCTGAACTCAGAATGATAAAATACATCTTTTAGTGAAGTTGGTTTTAACATTCTGTGTTTGAAAATACCACTTTTAGAAAGTAGGTATTTTCTTGTCTAACCATCCAAGCCTGCCTCTGCTAGGTTGAGTATTCCTTGTCTGGAGTTTGAGTGACAGGGGCTGGGGAAATTCCCGGAGACAGGATGAGTCAGCACAGGTCTGAATAGAGAGATCTCCATGAAGATGGGTGGGAGGAGTTGCACCTGGGACCTGAATAGGGCTGTGCCTTCCCTCCACAGTGCCGGCTCCACCTCCTGTGGTGCATCTGATGTCTCTGCCCTACACTGTGAAAGGAAAGAAGGAGTCATGTCAACAAAGTGCTCCAGGACTGACCAGAACTGGTCTGGACTAGGCAAAGGCCTCTCTGCCTTCAGAGAACAAAGAGAAACTGTGTATAAAAAGGGGACCCAGTCCCCAGAACTTTAGATCACTTTGGGAAACAATAAGAAACCTTTGCTGAGAATAGGAACCAGTGAGACTGAGGAGAGACTATCCATATGCTGAAGTGCTGCTTGGGGGATTGGTTTGCAGTGGTTGCCTGACTGCCAAAGAAAGGAGAAAGGAACTTTGTATGTACTTCATCCAACTTGTGAAGGATCTCCAAGGGCTTGAGAAAAGAGCTTTCCTCCTGCTGAATTCTCAGGGACAACAGACTTCAACCACCAGCTCCCCAAGAGTTCTTTGGAAGTGCCTGCAGCTGTATTGGGCCTTCTGAGGGACTGCGTGTCGCAAGGAGCTGGAAGCACGACTCACGAAGAAGAAGCGTGTCGCAGCCGCTGCCGTCGCATCACTGAACAAGGGTGTCGCCGCTGTAGCTGTCGCATCGCAGAAGCACCTCGCATCAACGGAGAAGCGTGCCGCCGCATCACTGAACAAGGGTGTCGCCGCTGCAGCTGTTGCATCGAGCCAAAGCATCTCGCATCACCGGAGAAGCATGTCGCCACCAAAGCCGCTGTCGTCACATCACTGAACAAGGGTGTCGCCGATGCAGCTGTATCATCGAGCCGAAGCGTCTTGCATCATCGAAGAAGAGTGTTGCCACCATAGCTGCTGCCGTCGGATCACTGAACAAGGGTGTCGCCACTGTAGCTGTTGCATCGAGTCAAGACGTCTCGCATCATCGGAGAAGTGTGTCGCAGGAACTGTTGCGGCTCAGAAGAATCGTTGAGTCGCCGCGCGGCCGTCGGGCATGCACGCATCGTGTCGCATCAAGAATAAGACGCCATCGCACCGGATCTTCATCGCATCACGACGTTGCTAGCAGCACCGCCACGGAAGCACAGTAAGAAACCGACGCATCACCGGTCCTACGAGCCAGGAACCAACGCATCACCTTCCCTGCAACACTTTCGTTGTATAGCGTTATGCATCCAAAGGTACATTGAACTCAAAGTGTCGCATTTTAACATCTAAAGAGAACTAAGCTAATTCTACTATTTTAAGTACAGTATTGTGGTGTCATATACAACCTGTGTGGTGTCCATCTGTAGTGTTGTCACTTGATTACTGTATGTGTTCACAAATGCTTTACACACTGCCTCTGAGATAAGCCTGTCTGCTTGTGCCAAGCTACCAAGGGGGTGAGCAGGGGTTATTTTAGGAGTGTACCCCCTTATCCTGACTAGACACAATGGTCCCTATTTGGACAAAGGTATCTACCTCTGCCAACTAGAGACCCCCAAATCTAACACAGGGTCACTGGTTTGAAGGTAGAGGGTTGTGTGCCTTTAGTGTGGCTGAGTAATTCTGATAATATAAACCGTGCACAGAATTCTAGGCCTATCCTTGATAATGTAAGTTTCAGAACCTGTTTGGTGACCTGGAGAGGCGTGCCAAGCGTGCACTCATAACCGAGATGACACTACTTCCCATGTCTTGAGTTTGCCAGTTCAATCAATCAATCAATCAATCAATCAGGGGAATTGTAAGCACACTACTCACCTGTGAGGGTCTCAAGGCGCTGAGGGGGAGGGGAGGGGAGGGAGGGGAGGGGTTCCGCAGATCTGTTTAGCCAAAAAGTCAGGTCTTGAGGGTCTTCCGGAAGGAGTTCAGGGAAGGGTCGCGTCTGATGTTTGCGGTAGTGCGTTCCAGGTCTTGGCTGCAATGTGAGAGAAGGATCTTCTGCCTGTTCTGGCTCTGTGGATCTGCAGGGTTTCGGCCAGTGGAAGGTTGGTGGATCGGAGGTTTGTTTTGGGTGCGTGGAAGTTGATTCTGTCGTTGAGGTATTTGGGTCAGTTGTTGTGTAGGCATTTGTAGGCCTGAGGATTTTGAAGGGGACTCTTTTCTCCACAGGGAGCCAGTGGAGCTTTTGTAGGTGTTGGCTGATGTGTTCGTGCCGGGGGATGCCGAGGACGAGTCTGGTGGCGGTGTTCTGTATTGTCTGGAGTTTGCCACCTAATGTGCTGGTTGCAGCATTCCAAGTTTTGTGGATCATTAGTTATGACCAGGCCTTTTTCCAGTGTCCGATGAGAGTGCAGTCTACTTTACTGCTTTGGTGTGAGCCCAAGACCCTTACACTAACCTTCCGTGTGCATATCCAGTGTACGTATGTGTGGTAATAGGAATCCGTGAATAGTGAGAGTCTGACTATTGGGCCAGTGGCATCCATTTTGTATCCCTCTGGCACAAGATGGAGGGTGGATACAGCTTCCCAAGACAATGGAAGTGTATTGGCAGCACCCCTGTGGCTTGAGCAGGGAGATCCAGACACTAAAGTGAGTGAGAACGGAGAAAGGGCTACCCTTGGATCTGAAGTTTAAGTCCTTACTAGCAAAGCGCTGCTGATTAGTTTTTCCTGCGCACTGCCATTTAGTAGATGGTAATAGTGACGGGTGGGACAGTAGTTTCTGTGGTTAGGACAGGAATTATTTAAGCAGGACCTGTCTGTCCCTCATTACTGATTCTGGAACACTGATGACAGCCAGAGATCTCACACTTCATTGTGCCTCTGTTTTAGACATTCCTGCTTGACGCCAGCATCATTGCTGCCTCCTGTGAGTGTCATCACCTTGCACAAAGGTAGTGTCTTAGAGACAGCTTGAAAATGACATTTGAAAGAGAATCAACCAAAATCAGTTCCAAAGCCTTAAAGAGATGTTCTGCTTCCCCGGTCTGCAAAATGAGTACAATAAAGAGGAACCCAAAACATCCCACTTTGTTCGAATTTCATCAAGTTCATCCTGACCAAGGAAGGAAGTTCTTTTTACAGTTGCTGTGTGACCAGTGCTGGGGTCTGCATATCAGACAGTCTCCCAGAGGAGATGAACATCACCTGAAGTCTGTGAACAGGTGGGGGTCAGCCTAGTACCTCGAAGCCTGCCTGGTGAGAGAGTGATGGAGTGTCACATGATGAAATAGTACAGTCTGTCCAAGAGAGAAGCCCAGCATATTCTCGGCATGAGAAATACCCAGAGAAATCCAACTGCCGGTCAGAGAGAGGACAGAAGCAATCTGTGTTGTACGGGGTCTCCCAGTCTCCCTGAGCAGCTCCCTTTGTGAGCAGTGCCAAACCTTTCAAGTGACATTCAAGTACATTGTTTCATACGATGCCCAGATAAGTGCCTGCTGCTGTCTGACATCAGAACTGCCCAAGAAGAACCGCCATCAAAGTTGATGTAAAAGCACTGATCCAACCTGAGAAGCCGTAACTGCCAATGATGACCACCCGCTGAAGACTAGACCCTGTGGTTGCAACTGCTATGTACGAGCATCTGTGTGCAACTGGGCTGGGAGGCAACAACTGTCAATGACAACCATCGCAGGACGGGCCTACTGAATTTATTACCGCCAGCGGTAATTGACCCGAATGAGGCGGTCCTACAGATTCGCACAGCTGAATCCACTGCTACAGGAACGGGTACACCGACCCCGCTACCACCGAGTAGGTACACCAGGAAAGAGAAATCTTCAGTCTGAGTAAAGTAGTTTTTGCCTGTATAAACTCTTTGAGGCAAAAGCCATTGAACTGATCTATCCAGTAGCCAGTGAGGTGACCCATAGCAAACAGATTCTGTGCTTGAATAATGTCTAAGCTCATATGACATCAATCAATCAAACAGGATTTATAGAGCGCGGCTAATCACCTGAGAGGGTATCTGGGCACTGAGAACATTGGGCCAGATGCAGCAAGCTATTTTGCGATCGCTAACAGTGCGAATCGCAAAAAATGAGCGTTTGCAATTGCAAAATAGCAATAAGCAATGCATCAACCCAAATCGCAGAATATCCCAATTATTCGCTAACTTTAGCGATTACCAATTTTGCGATTACCAAAATCTGCGAATGCCTATTTGCGAATAGCAATTGCGAAGTCGCAAAGCTGTGCATGAAAAGTCACAAATTGCGAAAAAATAAGGAATCCCAATTTTGGATTTGCAAAATACCACCAAATCAAACAAGGTGGTAACCAGATGAAAACACTCAAAACAGGTGGGAAAGATATTGGAAAGTATTTAAACAGGCCCAGAAGGCCTCAGAATGTTTCACACGGGCAGCGCTCTATATCATGGTGAGGAGGATGAGGCTAAGAGCAGCAGCACAGAGGAAAGAAGGATACAGGAGCGCATTTTGAGAGTGCGCGTTACTGTGTTGGGGCAGAAAGAGGAGGAAATCCATGAGAAGTATAGATTAAATGCAGCAATGATATATGGTCTAATTGCTGATTTAGACCCACTACTGCAGCATCAATCTCGCAGGACACATGCCATCCCCACCCATGTGCAGGTCCTGTGTTCCCTGCACCTCCTAGCGTCTAATAGCTTCCAGGGGCTAATAACTACAGCTGGCGGAGTGTCACAAAGTTCACTTTTGCACTTCTTCAACGCGTTCCTGGACGCTATATTGCTGCGGATGCACCAACACATCAGATTCCCAATTACCCCACAGAAATTGTTTGAAACTAAAATGGACTTTTATCAGATCGCCAACATTCCCCATGTAATAGATTGCATAGATTAGGACACATGTAACCATATGTCCACCCTCAGTGAATGAGTATATCTTCAGGAATAGAAAATCATGTAATTCACTGAATATACAAGTGATATGCAATGCGAAGTACATAATCACAGACCTAGTGGCAAGATACCCAGGTAGTACGCATGATTCCTATATCTTTAGGCACAGAGGCATACATACACATCTTCTTAGGGGTGAATTTGGAAAAGGATTCCTGCTTGGTAAGCACATTCCACGCTCTCATGCATATCTACATTTAAATGTGAAACATATCAGTGACTAATATATATGCTGTTTCTCCACAGGTGACAGTGCATATGCTGTGCGTCCTCTGATCCTGCCGTATTCCGTGTGCTGCGTCTCCTGCATTACGTCACTGGTGCCAAGCTACTACTGTGGCTGGAGGCATCCTCACTTTTCCCCACACCCATTACACTACTGCCAGCAACAGCATTGGTCTGCATCTGCTTCACAGCATTTGTGACTTGGTCCAGTCCCCTGGATACATCTCCGCAGCAATGGCTCATTTCCAACTGCATGGCTGTTGCACGTCAGGATAGTTGTTCTGTTGCAGTACTAAGACGGTTCGTGGCCCTAGTGGAGCAATCCAAGCGTCCAAGTAATTGGGTGTGTCTTTTGTGATGGGACACCTGATCATCTTTCAGAACCTTGCATATGTCCCTGAGTGCTACAGTCATCTCACCAAATTGTTCTCTGCTTTCCATGTGACCTTCCTGCACAGCTGTTAGATGCTTGATGCGGTCACTCATGACCCCGATTTTGCATGCAAGAGTGGAAAGGTTTCCCTGCATTAACCGCATGTGTTTCACCTGCAGGCGCTGTACCCTTAACATGGCTCTCTCCAGACCCTCTTGCGATGTGGAACTCTCGCCTTCGGCAGCTCTCAGCATTGCAGCTGCCCTGCTTCTCCTGAATCGCATGTTCCCACGTTGCAGCTGTCCACGTGGTCTGGATGTGGGTGTATCCACTGGTTGTGGAATTGTGGGCTCAGGTTGTCCCTCATCCCCGGTTTCCAATGCTGGCAATGGTGCCACAGTGTCGTGTAGTCCTTATGTGCCCTATACAGGATCTGCGTGTCTGGATAACAAACTGTAGGATTGGTGGCAGGCTGACTGAGCACCCCCACTGAGAATGTTAGCCTGTGTTCACATTGCCACTAGTGTCTCCTCTTATCGGGGAGAGAATAGTTTCTGGCAACCTTAGAACATGACAACCCTGATTCATCAGAATCGTGGAAACAATGTACTACTTTTCGCTCAGTCACTCGTGCTCACTTATTCGGTCTCAGAGTTTACACAGAATAAACAGGCTGGGCGTTTCAATGGGTATTTATTGAACAGTTGTTATTCTCGTGTAGAAGATATAAGCTGCAACAACCATTAGACAGTAGCAGAGATATATGATTAGCAGTACGATGAAGATAAAAGGATAGTACAGTTCTACCATCTTGCAATAAGCATGAATAAATACATGAATATAAAATCCATGATAAAAGTGTGCGTACTCCTACGATGCCTATCTAGACATACCCAAGTGTACCTAGCATGTGAGTAGGTGTAAAGTCAAGAATCCCTCTAGGATTTAGTCGAACCCCATTACCTGAAGTGTGAGAATGTAGGAGCACGTCTCGAGTTGGACACCTCGCAAGGGATGGTCAGACCACTGTCAGCTGGAGCATCTGCATGCAGGAGCCTCAGTGTCTCTGGTCAGTGTGTCGGCCTGGAAGTCTCGGTTTCCTCTGCCTAAAGCTAGCAAGATGTGCTGTATTTAAGCAGAAAGTATCTAGGGCTCCTTTGTCCCTTGTCTCATGTATTAGCAATTGTTGGATTTGAGGATGAGGTATGGGATGAACCTTGTATGTAGGTGTGGTGGGGTAGGTGGTTTAGCCCCTGCCTGGTTTCCATGAACCTTATGCATATTCATTCATACTGTGTGAGTCTATGTGATGAAGTTATAGGACTCTATTGTTTGGGAAAAACCTGCCTTCTGAACCTAAGACTAGAACTAGGTAAAGGTTCAATCCTAAAGGCTTGTTACTATGTAGTATAAGGGGGTAATGTAGATGTTACCCGGGCCTATATTAGGGTACCTACATGTAACATAACACCCACTCTTCTTCCGAAGAGTCAACAATGATAAAAATGCTAGTTTAACTATATGTTGTAAATCGGTAGTAGTGCATAAAAATTTCAGTGAGTTTTCATAAAAACATTTCTTAAAAGCCATTAAAAACAGTCAATAGGGGGAGAAAAAAATAATTTCAAAAGTTCATAATTGGAAATGTCACTCTAAGCCAAAGTCCTAATCGAGTTTGTTTATATGAGTCGAACCACTATAAGCGATAGAAGGCCATGCTTTCGCAGTGAAAGTGTCAATTTGAGGAAATGTTCCAATTTTAGACTACTCTTGAAGCAAAAGGAAAAATGCTGAATTCTTTTCCAGCACACGATGAGCCAATTACTGATTAAGTGCCCCGGCTGAAAGGCGCAACATCATCGTTGCTAGCTGCTGCAGGGGACGGTCCTTGTAACACCTCGCAAAGTACATCAATGGAGCACAGCTGATATTCAGTACTGTCAGTAGCTGGTGTAGAGGCAGCCGGTGCTGTAGTCGATACCTGGGTGCTAGTGGTGGACCTGATGCTCAACCCAGTTGAAAAAGGCACCTGCGGGTTCTCGAGGAATACAGCCATCAAGATGGGAATACGCTGGGGACATTGCCGAGCGTGGACCCTCAGGGGTTCCAACCCGGTATTCAAGTCCACAGGCGTGTCCGTAGCAAGTGTCAGACAGAGATCCAACACACATTCTCCACCGCACAACAGGCATCGAAGAACAGGTAAGATGCAGTCCATCAAAATAATATGAACCAAGAGGCGCTCAGTTCTCGTAACCGAGGTGTGCCCAGATGCTGTACCATGCGTTCATGGTATTTGCGCTCCATTGCGGAGCAGAAAAATGTATACCTGCGATAGAAAGCAGGATTAGCGGAAGACCTCCAAAAAACGCTTTCCAATATGAAGTGTATAAAGTTTGGAATAACTCTGAGGATTGTTTGTAAGGTGCTAAGAAATCCTGACCCTATGGTCTTAAATAGGTGTACACTACCACTCCAATCCGCCATATTGAAGATACGATCCACCATTTCTGCAAAATGAATGGGGCAGTTTGTACGTATAAGTGCCTGTATCTCAGTCGAGGTCCTTGCGATTTGAAGATCAAAGGTCTATCGAGCAGAGGTTAAGGGTACGGTTTGCTACAAAAGCATGGCTTTCAGTCTGCTCAAAGTACCAAACTGTATAAAAGAAACATTCAATGAAGGCCATAATGGTACCTCCATGACTGTACTTGTTGGGGGAAACAATACTTGCATACAGCAAGTACCCTGGAGTTCACAGTGACCAGATTAGCAATGCCCGGAAGCGTTCCACAGCAACCTTGATCGTTCAGCATCAAGTAACTCCCATTCGAGAGCAGCTCGGTGGAATCACGGCAGCTGGAGTCCCTTTCATTTGGCAGGACAAGTTTGATAATGAACTATTGCATGCTCCGTGCAGTGAAATGTCCTGGCACATGAGAGAACTGCTCAAAGCATTCTTGCAGTTTGCACCTCTTAGAAACACTACTCGATCCCCACTCCAGCATCGAAATCTATATGATAACTCCCAAGATTCCTTAATGTATTCTTTACCCATTTTTTCATATTTGCCTGCCTGCCTTTGCTCAAGGCAATATTGAAACTGAAAAGTAGTGACGGCAGAGTAATTTGTCCGAGTATCAACCATTCTGCCACTGTAAAGGGTAGTCTATCCAGTTTTTCAATACGCAGCATTGTATATTTAGCTCCTCTTTGTGCCATTTCTATTTGTTTATCTGTTAGATTGTATTCTGTAAACAGAGACATTTTGTTGATAAAACGCCAAGGCACATAGCCTGCATGCAAAGATTGCAGCATCCAGCTCAATAACACAATAGAACATAACTGAGATTGCCCGTGTTGTAATATGGCTAAATCTTGTTCCAGTATGTCAATAGCAGAAGATACAATGTTGCCTAAGGAATAAATCTTGGAGGTCAAAGTTGTTAACCCATTATCCACTACTGCTAGAGATTTTTCTAGAATTATACGGTCTATTAACCGTATTCTCTCTGCGGCCTCTTGTTGGGGTATTTTCCAAATTTCGGTATAGGCAGCATAAATGCCGGCATATATAAAACGTTTCTGACGTTGTTTCCTGGGACCTAATAAAAAATCACTAAGATCCATGTCTTGTGTGAGTAAAGATGAGTGTTGTTTCACCTCTGTGAATGTTGAGGTATCTAGCCAATCAAGGCACAACTTCCCAACACTGTGTGATCTTACTACCCCTGGATGTTCTCTTTGTACATAGCGTGGGTCTGGCCTATGGATACTGAGTCCTTCAGTGGTATCCCAGAATCTTTGCTGATATCTATTTGTGTCTATAGGCCGAATCACCCATTCTTTTCAATCGGGGTCTAATCTATTGTACAGTAAAATGCCACCCCTCCATTTATGATGGTATTGGAAACCGTGGTGTGTTCAGGTCCTTGTTCTTGGCTAGACCAAGACAGGATGTTTGTTGCACAGTGTCATTTAGAAATATCATCTGCTGTGGAATGAGGCATGCTCTAAATAGCGCTTTTGTTCCCTGGACTTGCCAGTCTCAAGAACCCCAGACTGATTTTAAGTCTATTGTGTCCTTCCATAGGTCAAAACCTTGTTCAGACAGTTGGGCAATAAAGGAAGCAGAGTAAATCTGTTTGGTGTTTGTTAGCATAATTTTCAGTGCCGATGTCAGTGTAACTTTGTAATAAAATGACGTTGGGTCAGAAGTGTTCAACCCTGAAAAATATGAAATTTCTGTGCAAATGTTTGCAAACTACTTTTTGGTGGTGTTGGGCAATGTTCCCACTGATGATACTCAAATACATTTTTAGGTGAAATAGATTTGTGCTGGAAATGATGACCATAATGTTGGTAACAGTACAAAGTGTCATAGTCTGAATTACCTTTAACATTACAGTGGTTTCTCATCCGCCACTGTGCCTTCACAATCAAGATCAGATACCCACATTCTTGTCCCAAACAGGACCTCATATGGAGTGACACCCCTTAGAGAATGTCTTGGCTGGTTGTTGAGAGCACTTAGTACCTCATATAAGTGATTGATCCAACTACCGCCCTTGCCGAATACCCTAGCTGTAAAAGATTGCTTTAAGTCCCGGTTTTTCCTCTCCACAACCAAATTTCCCTCAGGATGATACGGAGAGGAGTACCGCAATGCTCGCCCATACTTTCCATGGCCTCTTTGTAAGCCCGAGAGCTAAATGCCAGGCCACGGTCATAATGTAACGTGCCAACTGCGCATGTGCCTATAAAGACTCACAAATCTTTGATAACAGTTCGAGTCAGCCGAGCGCTGAGGCCAAACTTTAAGGAATCTAGAGCATGAATCCACTGCAACCATGATATGCTTGTAAGCTCTATCAGATCATAAGGGGCCGCAGTGGTCCAAATACACACGAGAGGTTTGTCTGATTTTAAGAACTGTGTCTCTACCAGGCGTGCTACGGTAGAGCCATTCATCTGCTGGTAGATGTCACATTTCAAGACATAGTCTTTAGTTTGTTTTGTTAGACATGGCCACCTGCAGGGCTGTTTCAACAAGGAAATAGTCACTGTAAAGCCTGCATGCACAGAGCCCAAACCCTCGTGTGCTGCTAGAATTAAACCTTGCCTACGATCCATATATGGTATTACTCTATCCCCCACTACAGGAATCTGAGCATATGGAATGTTGCTTGCATCTAACTTGGAGTACTTGAGTGGAAATTTCTTTGGTACTGCTGAGCTGCCCTTGCGCGAAGCAATGACAGCCACTATAATCTCACCATCTATCCTCATTTTTGAACGAGTGATTGCAGCTACGGAAGCTGTGCGTACAGCCCCCTTTACGGGTCCATCAGCCAATGAATTCCCTTCAACGTGAACGCCATCACGTTGATGACTCAGTGTGTATATCACGTGAGCCCTTGGTAGTTCATTTTTCAACTCCACTACCTGTTCCCATAGAATGTTATGCTTAATTGTGCCACCTTTTGCATCTTTGAACCCGTTTTGTTTCCAATTATGTAAGTATTCATTGTATGACTGCACACAGTAAAAAGAATCACACACAATTAGTGTGGGGAATTTGTGATCCGTATTTAGAAGTGCCAGTATCAGTGCTTTTAATTCTGCCAACTGTGCCGTGCAGTCTCCTGTATTGCTGTATTGTTGCTTACTCCCTATGGCCAGTTGAGCCGGTCCGTCAGTGTAAATAATATATTCATACTGATCTAGAGGCAAGATTTCATTTAGTAGAGGATATTCTTAATCGTATTGCAAGAATGCTTGTGTTTTTAGACTTGGATCAAATCTGTATTCAACATCCATTGCGGTAAGAGAATTAGCCCATTGTATCCATCTCGGATGTAAGGCTTTTGTATTTGGAATGCTAGCCTTTGTAACAGCTTCCAAAGCTGGTACCGGAGTTACGACAATTATGCATTTCCCCTGATTCAGTGCTCTTTCTCTGGCTACTGCGGTCTGAACTGCTGTCAGTATTTTTTCTGTTGAGGTGAAACGCATTTCTGCGTTTGTGTACAAGTGTGATTTGTATGCGATTGTTACTGTTTCGCCTTCATTGAAGGTTAAGTAAGTGTACCCGCATTGACCCGCTATTACACAGATCATTAAGTTGCGTACATTTACGCATGTCTGTAAGTGTTTGGAAGCTATCATCTCTTCTTGTAGTGAACATAGGATGTTTGTGTGTTCCTGTGTCCAATGTCTAAATGAAAAGTCAGGTTATTTTAAGTTGTAGAAAGGTTTTACTCTTTCTGCATAATCCCAAATTTATGTTCTGCCGAAATTTAGTAATCCCAGTATTGATTGTAATTTGTTTTTTTTATGATTTTGGAGTTTGGAGCAGTGCACACTTTTCTAAAAAGTTAGCTGCCAGTCTTTTCCCTTCACTTGAAAGCTCATATCCTAAAAACATTAAACTGAAGTGGGCGATTTTCTAAAGTTAAATTTACAGCCCTCAGAGGCAAAACCCATAATTATGGTGTTCACCCTGTTCATGTGCCTTTTTTCAAAACATCGTCCATCAGATAAATATCATCCACATAGGACAATGCTTCCTCATCAAAATTTTTGAGTAATTCAGTTACTCTTGCTGAAAATACCCCCGGGCTGTTAATATACCCCTGGGGGAGATGACAAAATGGGCCTGGGACCCCAAACACTGAGAATGCGCTCAAATATCTGCTTTCAGGCACTATATTTTGGCAGAAAAATCCATTTGAGATATCAAGTGTAGTTTTGTATTTTTTCTGCATTGTTATTCATTGATGCGGCACTGTGTGCATTTTGGACAGCGAATGTCTTTTTGCAAGTGTTTAAATGTCTCATCTAAAACTAAATGATATGTATTGTCAGGTTTCATTACTCGAAACAAAGGATTGTTCATTGGTGAGGTGCAATTTTCGATCACCCCCTGGTATTCAAGTTGATCAAAGATCTCCCTGACCAGTTTTTAGCTTCTTGCTTTATAGGATATTGCCTTTGTGCATTTGGTGAAACTTTTAACGGGATTACGTGGTGGGTTGAATTTTCATCCCATACGGCATGATTTTTGTATAATGCTGGAGCTAGGGCTACTGCCCAGACCGTGCATATGTGTGTTTAAGGTGAATGGGAAAGAGGTCGGAGAAGGCTGGAAAAATTATCGTTTCTCCCCTCGGGGCACTCCATAATGAATATTGGCGACCAATCTTATTTGGCTAATAGGATGTCATAACCAGATGACAGGTTCTCCCAAAAGAGACCTTTAACTTACCTGGGCTTGTCCCCCTCCATTTAGTGTGTGGAAGAGGTGTGGCACAGCGGCCAGGGTGCCTGACTCCGGACCACGGGGTTTATGGTTTGATCCCTGGCACCGGCGGCAGGTCAGCCCAGCACCATGTAACTCTGGGCAATAGCTCACTTAATCTTCCCAAGGGCCCCCACGCCGGGAAACCACTTCAGTGGTAGCTGTGCACCTTACAAATTCAAGGTTATTATTATTATTTCATGTAACTTATGTGGGACGCTCACTCTCATATCGGGTGTTTCCACCGTGATGTAATCTTTCAAGACCGCTGTCACCAGAAATTCCTTCAGGTTCTGGCGAGCTATTGTCACTTCTGCCGCGCTGTCTAACATCGTCAGAGCCCATTCCCTGTTCAGTAGTTGCATCCTCAGAATTCTGGGCATGTCTGATCTTTAGACCTGCAACTTTCTTCTTTTTAAACTGTGGTTTTGATTTTGGCTTGTCTTCCTTTTTTTTTTAAGTGTAGTCTTGAGTGTGCTGCTTGTCTCCGGACTTTGTACGCTCTTCTTTGTGTTCTGACCGTCCTTCCCTCTCTGAGTTTTTTGATGAACCCTGAAAGGAACGAGATGAACGTGTATCAGTATCCTGATACCTGTCAGGTTTCCTAATATTATCCCTATTCGTGAGATTATACCTTTTTTCAGAGGGCTCCTGTGGAGGAGATCTGCCTCGTGATTGAGATCTTTTTTCTTTAAAGTTTTTTTATTTTTTTATTATCCCACTTCTTATTAGAAGTAGGTTTCTGCTTAGTAGTGTCCTTTTCAGGACTGCCCATCAGTTGTGGCTTTTAAAGCTTTCCCACCCAAACTGTCTCTGCCTAATTATGCATACAGAGTTTCAATTATTTTGGGCAGTTGGTGTTGGTGATCAACAGGATTGAACTCCCTGAGGCGTTGACGGATAGCCACTGAAGCTGCTTCCCCTTTAATATTAGCTAGTATTATGGCTGATACCTGTTCATAGTTATTTAGTAACATTCATCCCTAAGTTTAGGGCAGATTCTGCTCCGTACTCGTTTTGTATTTGTCTTAATACATCGGGTACTACTGCTAACAAAGGAATACCATGTGTTCTGGTATATATGGCAGCAAAGACTGTACCCCAAGAGGTACAATCCTCCACCTGTGGTGTTATCCGCATGAGCAAGCAGATTGTTAGCATTGTGTTTTTCAAACGGGGTAGTATTCGGTAATACTGCCTCAAGCGGAGTTATTTTCTGAGCTACCCAGAATGGCATTTGTTCATGTTTTGTGGGCATTTTGCCCATTACCGTGTGTAATGTTTATGGAGTAATTTTAGTTGCTATACCCTGAGACTGAGTACCATTTGTGGCAAAATTTGCTGATTGGACAGTGAAAGTCCTCATGACGAATTGTGTCAAGTTTCTGTAGATTTTAATTAAATCTTTGTGTTGTATGAGTAAGTCTCCTGGTGGCATTGTATCAGGATGTGTTGTGTATGCCGCTAATATTGGCCATGTTGCCCCGTCTCCTCCGTGCGGGCCTAAACTTACTCTATTTCTTATGTGGGGTAGGGCACTTTTAAACCAGTAAAACTTTTCCTGGTACGTGAGTGGAATCTCTATGTCATCGGATGGACCGTATTCCGCTGGTACATCTCCTTCTGTGTAGAAATGAAATGTCTGTTCTGGCATCTGCTGCTGGGAATGTAACCCACAAATAGAATACCTCTGTTTTGTTTGATTTGTGTGCCTCAATCACAAAAGCTACTAAGCCACCCCTAGGTGTTAAACCATTGTCTAATAGTTTCAGGGTGATAGTATGTCTGAATGTGGGTGCAATTTGAATTGCATTTGCATCCGCCTCTTCGTCTGAGAGAGGGAGTGCTTGTAGTAGTGGGTCCAAGACCGGGTTAGTCATTGTGTATAGAACACGGACTAATCTTTCAAGGAGACTATGATAACATTCTAATGCACAATTTTAGGAACACTGTGTCCTTCAAGCTTGATTAACCAACAGCCAATAAATAGGATTTTTAGCCTACTCAGCTGTGGCGGGGTTTGTGCCGTCCCACTCCAAACGTCACTGTTGTTTTGTGAGTAGGGGTCTCTGAGAATAGGATGACTGAACTACTCAGATTCTACTGTTAAATAAGTACCCAACCAATGTTGGGTGCCATGTTGTGTAGTCTCTATATGCCCTATACAGGAGCTGCGTGTTTGGATAACAAACTGTAGGATTGGTGGCAGACAGACTGAGCACCCCCACCAAGAATGTTAGCCTGTTTTTGTATTAGCTAGCTCACAGTGCCACTAGTGTCTCCTCTTATCGGAGAGAGAATAGTTTCTGGCAACCTTAGAACATGACAACCCTGATCCCTCAGAATCGTGGAAACAATGCACTACTTTTCGCTCAGTCACTCATGCTCACTTACTCGGTCTCAGAGAATTCACACAGAATAAACAGGCTGGGCATTTCAATAACTATTTATTGAACAGTTGTTATTCTTGTGTAGAAGATATGAGCTGCAACAACCATTAGACTGTAGCAGAATTTATATGATTAGCAGTACGTTGAATGTAAAAGGATAGTACAGTTCTACCATCTTGCAATAAGCATGAATAAATAAATGAATATAAAATGCATGATAAAAGTGTGCGTACTCCTACGATGCCTATCTAGACGTACCCAAGTGTACCTAGCATGTGAGTAAGTGTAAAGCTAAGAATCCCTCTAGAATTTATGAAACAGTGCATGATTACTTGGCATTTATGACATGTTTTCATTTTTTTACAATGTTTTGTTCAATAAAGTTATTTAGAAATACAGTGTGTGCGTAGACTGACTTCCCTGGCACAATGGATTTGAACTGATCTGGTTTGCTAGCCACCAGACTTACCTTGTGGTTTTGCGGACTACAATTCCCATAATGCATTAGTGTGTCATAAGTAAAACATGGACTGGAATACTATTTCCTGCACAAGCCAGATCTGACTTACACTGTTTGTTTGCTAACACTGAAATGTAGATATTAAGTGGCATGCATCTTACCTTGGGAGGTACTGGGTGGTGCAGAGGAATCTATTGCTGTTACTCCAACTACTGTCTCCGGCTGCAGGGTAGACTCCACAAGGTCCTCCATGGCTGTGGGGCTTGTTTGGGTTGATGGGCCACCTCCAGTTTTTTTGCTTCCGCAAGCCAACCTGCAACCCTTTCTTTGGCACGACTACGCAGGTCATACCACCTTTTGCGCAAATCTCCAATACTGCGATGAGCGACTCCCATTAATTTTTCTTTGTATTGCGAGCCACAATTTTCTTTTTTCTGATTCAGGGACTTGCAGTGACAGTTTCCCAAACAATTTGTCATGGCTCCTCACCACCTCTTCAATTAGCAACTCCAATTCCTTTTCACTGAACTTCTTTTGCCTTTTTCTCTCCTTCAGGGGTGTTTCCTTAGCCATGCTGCTGTCTGCACCAGTTTAAAAAGCACAAACTCTTCTTAATTGCAGTCCTCCAGAAGTCTGCTTCCTCCTCCTCACTCTCAGGACACAGGTGACTGCATGGGTGTGGCCACTTCCTGATTCTGACATCATGGAGAATTGTATTATGGGAATAGCTATTTGTGACTCGCTAATTGCGAATTCACAATTTTTGCGAGTCGGTATTTCTATATCGCATATTACGATTGTGAATTTTACCGATTAGCAAAACTTTCGCGATTTTTTTTTAATGCAATGCTTTTTGCGACTCGCAAATTACAATTCGGTTAAAATCGCTAAATGCGAGTCGCAAAAGACAAGTTTGATGCATATGCCCCATAGCTGCTACGGTGTCCAGTTGAACAGCCAGGTCTCGAGTCTTTCCTGAATTCCAGAAGAGAGGATGAGGTCTGTAGATGAAGGGGGAGGTCGTTCCATGATTTCGCCACAAGGTAGGAGAAGGAGCGTTCTCCACTGTTGCTTCTGCGGGTGTGGGATTGTGTGCTAGGGAGAGGGAAGCAGAGAGCAGGTGTCTGGTGGGTTGGTCAAAGTTCAGGCGGTGGAGGATGTATGCTGGTCCTTGATTGTGAAGGGCCTTGTAGGTTGGATCAGCATCTTAAACTGACATCTTCTCTGAATGGGGAGCCTGTGGAACATCTTGAGGTGGGGGTGGTGTGGGTCTGTTTGAGGAGTTCAAGGATGAGTCTGGCCAATGAATTCTGTATGGTCAATAGTCTCGTCAGGAGGTGCGTGGCGATTCCTACTTAGAGTATGTTGCCGTGGTCCAGCCGGCTGGTGACTAGTGCTTGAGTGACTGTTCATTCGGTGTTGACCGTGAGCATGCGAAGGGTGAGGAAGCAGGCAGAAGAGACTGCGTTGATCTGTTTTTTCATTGTGACCTTGCTGTCCAGGAAGATGCCAAGGTTGCAAGCGTGAACTGTTGAAGTGGGTGCTGGTCCTAGTTTGGTAAGCCACCAGAAGTCGTTCCACGAAAAGGTGTTCTTCCCGAAGATCATAACTTCCGTCTAGTCTGTGTTGAGTTTTTGGCAGTTTTTTTTATCCGGTAGGCGATGCCAATCCTGCATCTTTGGAAGTTGGCCTTCATGGTGGAGGGGTCTTCTGATAGTCCGAGGATGAGCTAGGTGTTGTCGGCGTATGATAGAATGTTTATTCGGTGGGCTATGCAGATGTTGGCCAAGGGAGTCATGTAAATGTTAAACAGAGTATGACTGAGGGACGCCACAGATGATGTTCTTGGCTTCCGAGGTGAAAGGTGGTAGGTGGATTCTCTGGGGTCTTCCAGTGAGGAAGGATGCGATCCATTTGACAGCATCTGTGTCAGATCTCACCTTAGTTTTTGCAGGCGCGATAGGGATTTCACGAGGTAAGTTTCCAACTTCACTCACCACCGAGACAGCCCAACACTAGTCAAAGCCAATCTAGGTTAAATGGAGGAAGAGGGGATGGGAAGAGAAAGGTCACAGGTCCTACGGAGTCAGTGCAGAGATGTTTATGTTATCCAGATATATTTATATGCCTTCTGAGTAATAAGGAAAAGAAAAGTGGGAATCAGTGAATCATCTATAACAATAGGTTCCATACAGCATGTGTCTATATTGCTTATTACTAGTGTAAGAATGCCAGAGTAAATCCTCTCTTACATTAAGGAGGCAAATGACTGCATATAATGAATTATAATTCAATCTAAGGAAATAGGAATAGAGAGTAAAGGTTTATGTGGCAACAGGAATATAGAACACCATAGGCCCTGTATACAAGTGTGAGAGTTAAGTATACGTTGTAGCTTTCTGTCTGGGGGGGACAATAGAAGGCTCAAACTACAGACTAGAAAAGTAGAACAAGCATTTGCAATGCAATGGGTCTTGCATTCGTTAAAGTTAGAGCTGTTGGTGTTGAAAATGACAATGTAATTTATTTTTTAATTTTTTATTTGCAGTTGAGTAACTATATTTGCATAGTGCTAGTGCTATAAAAAAGCAATAGTACAAACATTTTTATTTTTAACTCCAATAGCTCTAACTTTAACAAATGCGAGACTTATTGCATTGCAAATGCTTCTTTTCCAAGCCATGCTGCAGGGTGCAGTACCATATGTGGCTAAAAGATTCATATGAATTTGCTATAGGTATTAAAGTGTAAAAATAATGTAACTGCATATTTATAAAACACATGCAAAGAAAAGCAATATATAGTGTAACCTAAATGGTTAGTATAACAGATAACTTTTAGTACTGGGTGTTATAAAAGACAAACCGCATTTTACAGAACACGCACATTATACAGCACGCCCATGCAGTATAATGTGCGTGTTATATATATATATATATATATACACACACATATAGCTAAACTAGAGTAGAAATGTGTTTTATTTTAGCAAAGAAACAGTATATTACAGAACTAGGACAAAAAAAGACTTTGGCAAAAATAAAGAGATAAACGGGCCAACTTTGAAACTGGGAATTAGTTAGAGTATTGCCATGGTCCCAACATCCTGTGATCCTTATATGTAGAAACATATGTTATGGCCTTAATTGCTGCTATTTGGAGTGGAGAGGTGTGGCTCACTAGTTAGAGGCGGCAGACCCGTAAGCTGAGAATCAGCCAGGGACCAGGGTTCAATTCCCGACGCGGCAGGGTCGTGGACCAGGGTCAAAACGGACTCGATAATTCTCGCCTCGGTACCTACTCTAACCAGGAACACACTCGGCAACTCTGGGCATTAAGCTTGCCTCATCTCTACAACAGCCCCCCACAGACGCCGGGGATGCCTGGTTTCACCTTGGAGATACCCAGAAAGGGACCATCTCACAGGGATAGCCAGGACGGGTTCCCCAGCGGTCTTGCTGGGTAGCTGTGCGCTTTACAAGTCTACAACATTTATTTGAATTCACTTTACTATGTTTGGGTGAATTTTTTGCTATAAAAGCAGGTGTTAACAATTAATTGCTGTGGTGTGCACCAGAAAACCCCTGCTCAAATTAAGCACTAATTTAAAGGCTAAAATTGTTTAAAACAAACATCATGTTACAAAGCTCTAAATATAAAAACAATACCTACTCTGCAGCGTCACGGGTTGCACAAGCAAAACATGTTGTGCAGCCTACAACAACAAACATGGCGTGGCCTAACAGCATGTGTGTTTGGGAAAATCCTGTAAATGTATTATGTCCTTAAGTGAGGTTTTTCTTAAAAAAGTGTAATATCTTTGGGTTAACCCCTTCGCTGCTAGGCCTTCCCCCTCCCCCCGTGCTAAGCCTTTGTTTGGCTATTTGAGGTAGTTCGCGCTTAGGCCCCTGTAACTTTTTGACCACATAAGGTATCCACGCCAAATTTGAGTCCTTTTTTCCAACATCATGGGGATTCTAAAGGTACCCAGGGTTTGTGGATTCCCCTGGAGGGGACCCAGAAATTAGCCAAAATACAGCTAAATGGTTTTTTTTGGGTGGGGAGGGGGAAATGGGAAAAAAAGGGCTCCAGATGAAAGCGTCTGTTTTTTCCCCTGCAAATGGTATCAAAAAAGAGGTTGTGGTGCTGAAATCACCATCTTCCCAGCTTTCAGGGACAAGCAGACTTTTGTCAGAAAACCAAACATTTTTACAGTGTTGGCATTTTTCTGGGACATAGCCTATTTTTGCGCTTTCAACCTCCTTCTAGTTAATGGTAGAAATGGGTATGAAAGCAATAATGGATCCTGGAGAGCTATACATTTTACAAAAGTAGACAACATTCTGGATTTAGCAAGGGGTCATTTGTGTAGATCCTTCAAGGATTCTTCATAGAAACTAACAGTTAAATATAGGAAAAATTGAAAAATAGTTGCAAAAAACAGCCATTTGTGTCAAGGTTTTCACCTGTAACTTCTTCTAATTATGACAGCTGTCTGAAAGCAGTATACCGTTACATTTGTTGGCCCTTTCTGGTTGTGGGGATATATAGGACTTGTAGGTCCACCATGAACCCAACGAACCCAGAGCCAATAACTGAGCAGCGTCTTGCAATGTTTTTTTTATTATGTACCAGGTATATAGCAATTATTTTGGGAAAATGTATACATGGAAAAATTGGTATGATAAGACACCTATGTATTTCTGAAATGGGAACAAAATATAGAGTTTAGAAACAGTGGATATTTGCACATTTCCGAAATTGGGAATACCCATACTAGCATGAGAATTATAGGTCATTTTTCAAAATGACTTTTTTACACATTGTCTTTCATTTGGAAGGCAGAAATGCATCGAAAGTCAATAGGTAATATCAGTTGCCCTACAATTATGTATTACACTAAGTCTCCCGAGAAAAATGGTACCTCACTTGTTTGGGTAGGCCTAGTGCCCTCGACAGCAAACGGCCCAAAACGCAAGGTGGACACACCACATTTTCAGAGTGAAAAATGACCCTTTTTTTTGCAAAGTGCCTATCTTTAGTTTTTGAACCCTAGCTCTGCCGACACCTAGGGAAACCTGGCAAACCTATACATTTTTGAAAACTAGACACTCTGAAGTATCCAGGATGGGCTGACTTGGCTGGCTCTCACCAGGTTCTGTTACCCAGAATCCCTTGCAAACCTAAACAATTGTCAAAAAAACACATATTTCTCACATTTCTGTGGTGGAAAGTTCTGGAATATGCGTGGATCCATAAAATTCCACCCACCCCGCGTTCCCCAAAGTCTTCCGAGAAAAATAGTACCTCACTTGTGTGGGTAGGCCTAGTGCCCGCAACAGGAAACGGCCCAAAACGCAAGGTGGACACACCACATTTTCAGAGTTTTTTAACCCTAGCTCTGCCGGCACCTAGGGAAACCTAGCAAACCTATACACTTCTCTGAAAACTAGACACCCGGGGGATGCTAGAGAGGTATGGCTTGCATGGATCCCCCAACATTTTCTTACCCAGAATCCCCTGCAAACATCAAATTTAGCTTTAAAAAAATTACTTTTCCCACACATTTTTGTGTGGGAAAGTTGTGGCATCACTGGGCTGACACAAATATCCAACCACCCAGCATTCCCCCAGGTCTCCCGATAAAACTGGTGCCTCACTTGTGTGGGAGGCCCAAGTACCTGCAACAGGCAAGGGCCCAAAACATATTGAGGCGACATCAAAATTGCCTATCACAAACGACCTGGTTTTGCAAGGGGGTCACACCTGAGTTTTTGGCCCTGTGCTCGGCGGCCACCTAGGGAAACCTACCAAACCCACACATTTCTGAAAACCAGACACCCGGGGGATTCCAGGGAGGTATGGCTTGCGTGGATAGCCCAATGTTTTCTTACCCAGAAACCCCTGCAGACCTCAAATTGAGCGGGGAAAAAAAATCTCTTTTTCCACACGTTTTTGTGTGGAAAAGTTGTGGCATCACCGGGCTGACACAAATTTCCTACCACCCAGCGTCCCCCCAGGTCTCCCGATAAAAATGGTGCCTCACTCATGTGGGAGGCCCAAGTACCAGCGACGGGCAAGGGGAAGAGCGTGTTCTTTAATTAATAGCTAAGAACGTACCAGGATATGTGTGTCTGTTTATGGGTGTCACAATAATGGTGTTAAAGGAACGCAGGGTTTAGGGCCTTAAACAATAGTCGTGGCGAGGCGGGGGAGGGGTAGAAGCTGCATGAGGGGGGTGCGCTGGGAGGGCCGCATTGCGCCGATTTTAGTCGAGGGAGGACCAGGAGTCAGGATATAGGATGCTGGGGTTTGTGGCCTCCCAAACGTCCTTTGGTCGTTCGGACAACTCTGGCATTGGCGGTGGTGGAGGGTAAGGCTAGCGGGGGTGGCACCATACGTGAGGGGTTGTGTCCTTGCCGCGCAGAGCTTCGGTGGTCATCAGGTGATCAGATGAGGCACTGTAACGATGGTTAGGTGGGGGTGAGCACGATCGGGTTGCTTTAACATTTGGTAGGGTCGACGTTATAAATGCAATACAGGTGCCTTCAAATACCGGAGATAGCACAGCGGGGATTCAAGTGCCCTTCAGAGGCATTGGAAGGTTTGCAGGGTTCAGGCCACACACATGCCACGACCCGTGAGCTTCGAGGCGCAGGCAGAGGGGGCGAGGGTGAGTACAGGGAAGTTTAAATGCGCACAGACAGCAGGTGGGTGTAGAGAGGTTTGGATAGAAAGTCTGGAGTAGGAGGTGAATAATAGTCAAACAATGCATACAGCAGGGGGGAACAGGAAGGCTTGGTGCAGGGATACCTCTCGTGAGGGTTGCGGTTTCTCGGGTGGACGGATCCTCTGTTTAGGAGTTGCGATGTAGTAACTTGCTAGCATGGCCTATAAGGAAATGTTTAGGGCTGTATCAGCCAAGGTAATGGGGATCCTTAGGAGCACAAGGTTTGTGCACTAGACAACAGTAGGCAATAGAGGGGACTAAGGGGGAAGGGAGGTGGCCCTTATGCATGGGGCTGCCAATTTTGGATTGGAGGAATCAGGTTTGAATCTCAGCGAGGCTCAACATACTGTGATCCTGGGCAAATTATTTAATCTTCTGAATTTTTCCTGGTGTGACGCGACCGGTGCTCATGTAGAGCGCTCCAACACTATCGAGTCGGGCAAGGGGGAAGACAGAAACTCGCGCAACTGTGTGTGGGGGGTAAAGGGCCCCTTTGTGGCTGATGGAGGAAGGGGAAGCTAAGGGTCAAATTACAAGGTTAATGGAAGGATGAGGCTGCCCAGGAGAATGTAAGATAAGGAGGACGAGGTGGGGCCTTCCATGGATCCATAGGCGTTCCTTCACAACTGGTGGGGTAAGGGGGAGTGGCGACGCCGGGCACTACAGGCTGCTGCACCCAAGAAATAATAGGTTGGCGCCATTTGTACAATAACAAAAGGGGATCTGCAATACACTTTCATTCACAAGTGGCTTTCTACTGCCACGCAGGTTCAGGAGCCATGAGCCCCCGGGTGTGGCACGCCGGGGATAGAGGCTCCAGTCCTGGGTGTGGAAGGGGTAGTGGTGGCACCTCGTGGGCACACACAGGCAACTGTGTGTGCAAGGATGTGAGTGTGTTGGCGGTGCTCAAAAACGGCAGCGGAAAGTTTACAGGAGTCCAATTGCCGCCTTGATTAGGGAAAGAGGCTTCACCCCCCCCCTTTCACAACAGGAAGGAGGGTTTGGAAGTGGCGGTGCCTAGCAGTGCTACACCCGGTGGCGGTTGGGAGGGTAGATTGGGCTGCAGGAGAGCCTGCATTGTCAATCGGCAGCACAGTCCTTTGGGTACTTTTACAAGGATACCTCTGGTTAGTGTCACGTTCTGCATTAACGTAGTCGGTCCTCCCCCCCCCCCCCCCCTTCAAGGCAGTCACAGGTTTCCACACACCAGAATTTTTTTTTTACAAAAAATGGCAGCACATTCGGAGTTGTACCGGGGAAGTTACTGCTTAAACTATAAAGGGCGTGGCATAACGGCTGGAGCAGCCCACTTTAATGCTCAAGAAACCAGGTTCAGGGCTAGCAGAAAAATCACGCATTCAAGATGCTGGTCAACTTACTTCCCCCACATGCCTAGCAATATATGGTCCGGTGGAATGCGTGGGTGCTCACTTAAAGCGCATTGGGCCCAACAATGAAGCGTTTTCTGAAAGAAAAAAAAAAGGGTGAGCTACGTCTCGATAACAGATATACCCATAGCAGAACTGCGGTACAGGCAGGCCTCTCCATTGGGGCTTTTCTCCAGACATGGCTTCGTGGAGTGTGTGGCCTGCGGGGCTTCAGAGTTCAAATGTAAGATGTCATACGGCAGATGTGCAGGAGAAACGTAGGGAGGTAGGTAAAGGGGAAAAAAAGAAAGAAATAAAACCGGCACAAGCTGCTGAAAAAGGAGAAAGAAGGCAAGTCAGGGAAGTACAACAAAGAAAAAGAGAGAAAGGTGTACTACAATACAGGAATACAAGAAGGGGAAAGGCAAACAGAAAGGAGGGCGTTATCAAACGTAACAATATCCATTCAGTGAGAATTGAGGTGAAAGGGCCGCAATAGCGTTAACGCATGAATGCCAAACAGTAAGGAGGCGCGTCCCTCTTGGAGCACAGTATATCAACTAAAGTATTAAGCTGCAGTGCAGGGACCTAGCAGCGTTTCCCCAAGGCCACAAACTAATGGTGCAGTTATTAGGGGTTGGCAGCAGAGCTGTGTAGAGAGTTAGTTATAGTGTCTAGGTGGTCCTGATCCAAGTTCCATTTCACGGTTTATAGTAGGACAGTGCCCTTGGAAAGGGATTAGCAGTGGCGTCACTAGGGTTGGTGTCACCCGGTGCGGGTAACTCATGGTGTCATCCCCTCACGACTTACCGCATGGACCTCCTCCACCCGAGTCCGCCAGTGGACACAGTTGGCAAATAACGGGACCATACAGAATCCTTAGTAACGTTTGTAAATGTAGGTCCTATATTTACAAAATGTGCCTGTTAACAACAGTGTGATAATGACTCATTCATCAGGTTGTACAGTGGGCTACCTGCTAGTCAACAGTTTATTGGAATTTATAATATCATAGGTATGGTACTTTGTACTGGTGTGGTGTTCCCACTATCCAGCAACACGATATATCAGTGGTCGAAGTGGGGGGAAAAAAGTAGGGGAACTGTGGGCGGAGAATCAGAGGGCGGGAATAACCCAAGGATTGGATCAGTGGGCAGAGCCAGAGGTGTGGCCAGAATGCGCAAACATCCCTATTTTTTGTATTTGTTTGGTTTCACTGCCCAGTTTTATCAACCAATGGATACACATGATTATTTAAGGTTATAATGAGTTATTGACAGTAAAATGTGTTCACAAAGTGGGATATGCTTCTAATCACAGAATGTCCCCAAATACGATAAAATGTGGAAGCACAAGCCATTTGTCTCCGAGCCATGGAGTTTCTGTCATCAGCACTTCACCCTTTTCCAAAACAGCAGTTCAAACATGAATGGCTAAAAATCCTAGTTTGGAAATGTTTTCTAAATAATAATGGCTCTGCCATATTTGCCTCATAATGCAAGATCTGCAGCATGATCTGACCATTTAAACTAATAAATTGTTTGTAGCTCAAACGTATCAAAAGTTAATAAAAAATGTGACTTGTGTTGCTGCGGCGTAGATGACAGTTAATAGCTCACTGTTCTATGTTAGGATTTTAACTTATAAACAGCAAGTAACAAAAGGATCTCTCTGACAAAAGCAGTAGCCCACTGGCCTATTTACATTATGTGCACTTTGTGATCTGCATGGTACATGTTCTTTGCAGCAGGTACATTAACCCTCTGAGCTACCTTTCCATGAGTCAAATCTTCCATTAGACAAAATTCCGATCTCTCTCTAGGAAGAACATTAATCACCAGAGGCATCATGACATTTTTATTGTTATCGAAAATTACTGGAGGCCAGGAAGGAGGCAGCAAGCGCTTTTAAAACCATAATATACTTGCAAAAATGATGCCTCCACCTAAAGTGAGCACCTGGTGCGCTCACACCGGTTGCACCGCCCTAGAGCTGGCCCTTCTCAAGGGTCCTGTGATCTCAGTGACATGGTCACTGTTCTAGGGTGTACTGCTTAATAGGCCTGCCCGCAAGATTGGAGGTGAACTTCAGTATGAATAGTGGTGGACAAGCCTTGAAGGTTAACCTACACTTGTCATGCTAGGGTCCACCTGCTGGTGCTATGACACCGGGGCTTCTACTGTCTTGCGAAGCCTTCTAAGGTCTAGCATGAGATAGTGCACTCTCAGGAGAGTGGTCTGGCGGACTGGTTATTAAGGCTGAACCTGGTTCCCCAGTTCCAAATTCAGCAGCTCTGGCCATAGTGCCACATCCTCTTCCCCACTGAACACCATACTGCCCCATTGAGAAAAACTCAGACTGCCTTCAACTACAACCCAATTGTTGCCAGCTATAAACACCTGGATGCGGCTCAATTTAAATTACGCACTGGGCAAGAGCAATATGTGGCCTACAAAAAAAAGTGACAGCATCCTGGAAAAAGCAAACAATCATAGGGAATGCAAAAGTTTGCAAACCATGTGAAATGTAAGCAGGAGCAACATGGTTACCTTAACGCTTTTACACTCACTGTTCAGATATCAGTGAGTGCTTTTGCCTGAAAAGTTAAGGACATGACAACAGGGCCCTGAATGGACCGATTTCAATGGCCATTGCTTATATTCTTACAAAACGTAAGCAGTATGGTAAAACAAAGACAACATACCTAGATACAGAGCAGCAGTACACATTTTGTTTTTCAATCCTCACATTGCAGTACCTCCAGGATCGGTGCACTAGTTCCAAGCCCAGGGAAAACAAAGCCAAGACAACAAAAATAGCGCTTCACTGGCAAACTCTGTAAAAGTGGCGCTAATGTGTTTGGGTGTGAATAAAATCAATCTGGACAGTTTGCTACCACTCTGTCTTACTTTATTTAGTTATTTATTTTTAATATTTTTAAACTTTTATTCCCGATGCTACATTTTGGAATTAAATGTCAGAAAAATACGACATTGATTTCCAGCAAAAGTGATTTTCTTTTTTGGATCCATTTCACAGGGAAGCAAATAAAAGAAAGGAGAGGAGACAGTGCGCACTGCGCACAGGCACCTCCTCGCCCTAAAAGGTTAGGTTGCTCTGCGCACACCGGCCCTGTTGGTGTCACCCCATGTGAGGGTGTCACCCGGTGTGGTCCTCACCCCCCACACCCCCATAGTGACGCCGCTGGGGATTAGATCAATTTCTGGCCCCTCTGGCCTCGGAGTAGGTGTGCAAGGCACATAGTCGGGGGTTTGGGGTGGGGGGATTTGGGAGAATAGGAGTGCCTAACACCTCCTTCCCCCGGGCGCCTACACCAATGCCGAACGGGTCGGGGGGAGGAGTGTGAATTTATACACGTCACTGGCATATAAACAGTTACCTAGTTACACATAGGTTAAGTACAGTATGTGGAGTAAGCACAAACACAGCAAGAGTATACACAAACTATACTATAAACGGGGATAGTAATGCTAGTGTTGGAGGTGAGAAGTAAATCCGTTAAGTAGTTTTTGAGAAAATCAAAAAATAAGAGTAAAAAAATCCATTTCCCACAGGAAACTTTGTGCAAGGCTACAGCCCAAACTACTGAACGGAATTTCCCCAAATTTGGCAAAGAGGTAGTGCTTGGGTCAGAAAGCGACCTTTGTTTTTTTAAATGATGTAAATCCGTTCAGTAGTTGCTGAGAAATTAGAAAAATAAAAGTTTCGATATCTGGGCGGAGCCTAAGCCCAGAGCACGAGCTTCACTCTGATTGGCTGCCAATGCCAACACTCCAAACCAGGAAGTGTTGGCAGCCATCTTGTGATTCGGTAGAAGCGAGTCACCAGAAAACAGAGAAACAAAGATATACAACAAGAGAAGGGGGCAGAGTAGAAACACCCTGACCCCCTAGGCCTGCTCTGGGGTTCCCAGAAGGCCCCCAGGGCCAAAAAAAGCGTTAAAAAAATAATAATAATTCAGCGCAATTCACGCTGGGGTCGCGGGTTCTCGCGTTTTATTTTAATGAGGCCTCCGGGTGGGCTATGTCTTTACGAAATTTACCAAAAAGTTTCTCTTTTTTGATCAGCTGTTATCTTGAAAGTTTGGGGGTGATTGGTCAAGGGGGCGCTGAGAAAAAAAAGGGGGGTCCCAAAACGTGTTTTCGCAATGCATTTTCCATGGGAAACTTTAGACAAGGCTACAGGTCAAACTGCCGAACGGAATTACGCAAAATTTGGCTGGGAGAAAGGTCTTGGTCCAGAAAGTACGCTTTTGTTTATATGGTGTAAATCCGTTCAGTAGTTTTTGAGAAAAATCAAGCTTGACAGATATCGATATTTGGGAATTCTGACCTGTGATTGGCTGAGATTACGAGCACGAGCTTGCGGTTGATTGGATGTGAACAGTTGAAACTAGGAAGTGTTGCTAACCATTTTGTGATTCAGTCTGTCAGCTGGCATCTCTCCCTCTACAAGTCATTGGGCTGTAGTTCTACCTCTGTGAGGCAACACTCAAAATATACCGCAGCTCTGTCTGTGCGAGATACCCCTTTCACGGTCCCTCTGCCCACATCACCGGCTCGCTCCCCACATCACAGGAAACCAGGTCCTCGGTATGTTGTGGTGTACCAAAAACACGCCTCAGTGCACAGAAACCCCTATCCGGCTAGCTATAGTATCCCATTCGTTCTCCGTACTACAGCGGAGCTACCAATGATTAGATATCCTAGAACAATGCGACCCAGGTCCTCTCAGAATTCGTGGGAACAAGACAATCTTTCGGTTAGACACTCATACCTGTTCAGAATGAGAGTAACCAGAGACTTTGTATAGTTTAAAATGTTTATTTCAACTAACGAGCTCTGTAATGTAGTACATGTACTAAGGTGAGCAAAGAAATGCATGTAAACAATACAATCAGCATAGTTACAATTGCATAAAGTACAAATGGGGAAAGGATATTATAATGTCAGTGGATTAAGGCAAATAGCGCTTAACACCCTCCGTATCCTACGAGCTATGTTTATTATATCAGTGGAAGATCTCTGGCTGATTCATTCTCCGTACTACAGCAGAGCTACCAATGATTAGATATCCTAGAACAATGCGACTGAGGTTCTCTCAGAATTCGTGGGAACAAGACAGTCTTTCGATTAGACACTGATACCTGTTCAAAATGTGAGTAACTAGAGACTTTGTATAGTTTAAAATGTTTATTTCAACTAACGAGCTCTGTAAAATAGTAGTACATGTGCTAAGGTGAGCAAAGAAATGCATGTAAACAATACAATCAGCATAATTACAATTGCATAAAGTACAAATGGGGAAAGCATATTATAATGTCAGTGGATTAAGCCATATAGAGGTTACCACCCTCCCGATGCTATGAGCTATGTTGATTATTTTAGTGGAAGACCTCTGGGCTTGGACAGCGGACCCCCCTACCTCATGTCTTATATGATAGGATTTACATCTCCGGACAAGCACAGGTGTTCGTCGGTAAAGATTGTTCTCCAAGTGTGTGTAATTTGCATCCTGTGCAATATTAAAAGCACTCGAAATTTCAGAAGCTGAGGTCTGTTCCATGTTATGTCTATATGTGCGTGGGACGGGCGAAAGCTGAATAACCAGCAATGTTTTCTTCTGCTCTTGAACGCGGCATACAGATGAGTACTCAGTGCACAGCAGAAATGATGAAAGGCAGACAGTTCCCATGCGAAGCAGCGAAAACAGAAGTGTTTACGAAAACTAGTGCATTTAGAGTCGTGTGGAAAAAGCGGCTAAAATGGCTGTGATGCAAGTTACAAACTCATGCTAACTTAGCAATGTTCATTGGCATCTCGTAACCCCCACGACACCCTCCCCTTCCGGCGGTCCAATGCACAGTGAGCAAAGTAGAACACAGAGTCCAAAAAGTCTGAGCCAAGAAGAGAAGATATCCAATGTAGGAAAATGAAGTAGGCGAAGAATGTCAGTGTTGAAAACAGAAAAATTTAATAATACCATGGTGAGAGAGAAAAAAAAAACTCTTGTGGCACAGCCAAATTAATTAATCAGTGTGTAAGAGCAGTAAGTTGCAACAGCTTCCAATAGGAAATCATTATTTTCGTCTGTAAAAGTAGACTCCATCCAAATCAGCAATTCGAAGGAGCAAACGTGCTCATTGATTATCGGTGCTTCCAGCACCATAGCAGGGCAACTTGCGTGGTACTCGATGTAACTCCGTTGCAGAAAATCTTGTGCAGCCGTACATACATCTCACTGAGCTAGTACACCAAGTGCAGCAGCATATGCCATGAACCAATACTGGAACATTTACGCTCATGATTCACCAAAGGGTTCATCAGTAAAGGAAAATCCGGTTCAGGCGACGCTGTGTTTGTGAGGCATAGATCCAACGCCCATTGGAAGGGACAGGACATGCATGAGAACACTGGCTGGATGCAAGTATACAAGGCATAGCGGAAAGTCAAATTGTAAGCCACGCTGAGAGTGCTCAGCGGCGAGGTACCATAATAGTCAAGCATGCAGTTGCAAAGTAGCTGTAGTAGGGCTGGGTTGTGAACGAGCACAAGTGGAGCAGCCATTTCTGAGCATGCAGATCAAGACGAAAAGTCCGGTAGCCAAAGCTAGTCGAAGTGGCAACCTGCCGAAAACATTTGAGAAAATAGAATGAATAAAAGCAAGGATCACACCAAAAATAGGTTGAAAACACGTTACAAGGACAGATCGCAGAAGCTAAAAAAAATGCACTAGGCCTGTTGTATGCGAAGCTTTGAAAATAGAATTAATTAGTTCAGCAAAATGTTGTGGGAGATAAGTGTTTAAAAGATTATGAACTTCTGTTGTCGTGTTGGCCACCTGCAGGACATAAGTCTCAAGGTCAGAAGTGAAAGAAACTTCTTTCTGGGACAATAAGGCTCTTATTCGGCTCAGCTTGTGGAAGTCTGCCTTCAAGGTCGGAATGGAAGGCCAAATCTAGGTATCGAAACTGCCCTGTGAGGGAGGAAACAGCATGTTTTTACAGCAAACTATACGTTGTGACAGTCATAATGTATGGAATACCTTTAAAGATGCCGCAGCATTTTTCATTATTCAAGAGTAAACAAGTGCCATTACACAACATTGTTTCATGTGTTATTGATATTGTAGAGGATGATGTATGTGTGTTATATCATGGTCAGAATCAATTGCGGCTCCCGGCTATGCCTTTAGAAACCAGTGCATCGGCTCGCAGCTGTGCGCAAGCAAGCCATCGGGCCCGCAGCTCTACCTCTGTGAGCCATCCGGTTAGCTCATAGGTGTGTCTCTGCTAGCAGGCCAGACGTCCCGTAGCTCTCCCTCTGCGAGCCGATATATTATCTACTGGCGGTCGCCAGTAGATAGTTATAGTTAGGACCGTGTTTCCATAGGAAATCTGAAAATTCTATTTTGAATAACTTTGGCGCCGGTTGACGAATCCTCGCGAAATGTTCAAAACTAATGGGGCGCTCCGCTCAGCTCCTACCCTGAAAGTCTCGGGGTGATTCAAGCGGGGGCTGGGAAAAAAGGGGGGTCCCAAAACGTGTTTTCCCCATGCATTTTCCCATAGGACCTTTAGTCGAAGGTACAGCCCGAACGGCTGAACAGAATTACTTGAAATTTGGCAAAGAGGTAGTCCTCAGGTCAGGCATGTGCCTTTTGCATATATAGTGTCAATCTGTTCAGTAGTTCCTGAGAAAATTGCAGTTAAAAGCACATAAAAATCTATAAGCGCACACCGTGCGCGCACGGTGCGCGCACCTTAACGTGTGCGAGCGTAATTCTGATTGGTGGTTACATGTCAGTCAACGTTCAAATCGGTCGAAATCAGGAAGTGTCGGCCGCCATTTTGTGTGTTGTGTGTGTGACAGGGAAAAAGAAAGGTGGAGAACGTGAAAAGGGGGCAGGGTAGAGCGTTCCTGACCCCCTAGCCTTTGTCAGGGGGTCCCTGAAGGACCCCGAAGGGTGAAAAAAACATTTTATTTTCAAAAAATCGTGGTGCACGCACGGTGAAAAATCTTTAAAAAAACAAAAAAACATTTTAAACGAGTGTAAAATAAATATATAAAAAATATAATAAAACATACATAACTTAGCATTTAAAAAACCTTACAAATTCACTTAAAAAACCATAGGTTTCACACACGTTATAGTTAGGAATTAGCATTTAAAAAACCTTGCAAATTCACTTAAAAAACCATAGGTTTCACACATGGTATAGTTAGCTGGACATTTCACTCGTAAAAAACCATTGAAATTCCCCCGTTATAGTTAGTTCAGATAACTATAACTTGCACGACCGCCACTCTATCAGAAGGATGATGTCATCAGTGATGTCATGAGTGATGCCACTGACCATGTCATGAGTGATGTAATATGTGACGTCATCAGCAGTGGATTGCGGTCGCGCAAGTTATAGTTATCTGAACTAACTATAACGGGGGAATTTCAATGGTTTTTTACGAGTGAAATGTCCAGCTAACTATACCATGTGTGAAACTTATGGTTTTTTAAGTGAATATATATATATATACACACTGAAAAAAACATAGGTTTGATCAAGGCCCTTAGAGGGCTGAAACGCGTAATGTAAAAAAGAGCACTGAAATTTGGGTTTGCTTCGTCTTTTCTGCCACAAGAAGTTTGGGACGAGATTTCAGATATATATATATATATAGATACACATATATATAAATAAATACCAAACAAACTTATCATTACAAGAAGACGCCGACATCCTGTTTCAGTGCACTTCCAACCTCCTAACGCGTTTCAGCCCTATCGGCAGCCTTGATCACAGGTAAGCTTTTTATCCATTTTTCAACTCTCATGGACGTAAGTAAAAACACTTTTTTATTTGGTAGTTTTCCGGTCTTGTTCTTTACATGGAAAGCACAGAAATAAACCTTCAATTCAATTAACTTTAAGCAGCATCTTGCTTGTTAACGTTTGAGTTCATAATAACAGCGCTGCAATTGACATCGTATTTCCTTCTGGTTTCAATGCGCTGAAACAAATTGTTGCCACATAACTGGTGCCACTGCCATGCTTATACTTCTCCCATTTATGCGCTTTCATCCCTTCAAAAACTGCAGGCTAGAAACCAATATTCCAACTTGCTCCCTTACCCATCTCTCTTGCGATTTCTTATAGGAAAAATCCTGCCTTTTTCAGCTGTAGAGGTTGGAGGGCCAGGCTCTTTTGAAACGATACCAGCAATTTCTTTCTTCGTTGTAGGGGCCCCAGACCCTGGCAGGGTAGTTTTGAGGTGATGGGAACGAAAAATCCCATCTATTTACACCAAACAAACTTCTCATTACATCAAGACGCCGACATCCTGTTTCAAAGGGTTTCATGCGCTTTATTTTTCTCTCGAGATATGCAGCAGTGCACTTCCAACCTCCTAACGCGTTTCAGCTCTCTCTGGAGCCTTGATCACAGGTAAGCTTTTTATCCATTTATCAACTGACCCCGTGTCTTATAGACACAAGTAAAAACCACTTTTTTATTTGGTAGTTTTCCTGTCTAGTTCTATACATGGAAAAATAAAGCGCATGAAACCCTTTGAAACAGGATGTTGGCGTCTTCTTGTCACATCAAAACCGCCGTGCCAGGGTATGGGGCACCTGCAACGAAGAAAGTAATTGCTGAATATATATATATATATATATAGATATATATTATCTACTGGCGGTCGCCAGTAGATAGTTATAGTTAGGACCGTGTTTCCATAGGAAATCCGCAACATTCTATTTGGAATAACTTTGGCGCCGGTTGACGAATCCTCGCGAAATTTTCAAAATAGGTGGGGCGCTCTGCTCCGCTCCTACCCTGAAAGTCTCGGGGGGATTCGTCAAGCGAGGGCTGAGAAAAAAGGGGGGTCCCAAAACGCGTTTTCCCCATGCAATTTTCCATAGGGACCTTTAGTCCAAGGTACAGCCCGAACGGCTGAACAGAATTACTTGAAATTTGGCAGAGAGGTAGTCCTCAGCTCAGGGAAGTGCCTTTTGCAGGTCTGGTGTCAATCTGTGCAGTAGTTCCTGAGAAAATCAAAAGTAAAATCATATATATATGTGGGCGGAGCCTAACCACACATCTCATCCTGAGATCTGATTGGCTGTCAGCACTTCATCCAAGAAGTTTCGGCAGCCATCTTGGGACCAATATACATGATAGCACCTCGTTAAAAAGCATTGCAGTTAATAGAAGGTTTTAAGACTTTAGTTACATTATAAATCATTTGTTGATGGTACCATACTCATTTTAGGAATTGTGGTATGTTCTAAGGTGATTTCACCATGTGAAAAAGCCTTCTGCTGGGATATCATGGATTGAGAGAAAAATATTTTCTCATGCTTTTCCCACAGAGGTTTGGAAGGTGATCTATAAGCTAAACTGAGAGCTTATTTTCTGTAAATTCACATTATCTTTCTCAGTCATGTGAGAATGAAGTCTGACATTCTCAGTAAAACATGTACATCCAACAAGGGCAGAGACTGTCAGTTGATTCCTTTGTGTTCTACTGCAGCTTTCCAGAGTGTTCCAAAGAACAACTAGAGCGCTAACAGTCCTACTTATGATAAACGTATGGCACACCTGAAGCCATCTTGCTTGGATTAAAGTGGTAACTCTTAAAACATTTAATTTAAAAAGGAACAAAATGAGGGGGTTCATTTTTCCATAACAAGTATGATTAGTGCTGCAGAAAGAAAAACTAGGGCACATTTTGACTTCTGAAATCCTCTTTTATTTCATTAAAAAATTCTGACATGCAGACTGAAACATGCACTTTCAATACCAGCAGCAGTTTTCCGTAGTGAGCAGTAGCTTTACTACAGTGATCTAATGAGCAAAAAGAGTGCTAACATTCTGAATTTATGGCAAATGTGTGACACATCTGAATGCCTTCTTGATGGAATCAAAGTAAAAAACTGAAAGTATTTCCTACTGAGGAGACTGCAGTAAATGAGGAAATTAGGAAACTTCATAACAAATAAGTCTCCCAAGATGGCCACCAGAGACAAAAGAGCCCAAATGTAGCCCAAATATCACCCAGATGTAGCCCAAGTATAGCCCAATGACAGAATGTCCCAGAGTGTTCTTAAAAACAACTAGAGCGCTTACTGTCTTCATTATGACAAAAGTATGGCACACCTGAAGCCATCTTGATTGGAATAAACTGGTAACACTTAAAACATTTAATTTAAAAAGGAACACAATGAGGTGGTTCATTTTGCCATAGAAATTATGATTAATGCTGAAGAAAGAAAATGAGGGCACATTTTGAGTGACTTCTCAAATCCTCTTCTAATTCACTAAAAAATTCTGACATGCAGACTGAAACATGCACTTTTAATACCAGGAGCAGACTTCCATGGTGAACAGTAGTTTTACTACAGTGATCTAATGAGCAACTAGAGTGCTAACTTTCAGAATTTATGGCAAATGTGTGACATATCTGAATACCTTCATGATGGAATCAAAGTAAAAAACTGAAAGCATTTCCTACTGAGGAGACTGCAGTACATGAGGAAATTAGGAAACTTCATAACAAATAAATCTCCCAAGATGGCCACCGGAGACAAAAGAGCCCAAATGTAGCCCAAAATCACCCAGATGTAGCCCAAATATAGCCCAATGACAGAAGTGTGCAAAACACTTATTATTTTATGTTTTTGCAGTGTTATATAGTGCAGACTTGTCAGGTATTGGAGTGCTTTACATGAGCATTGGTTACATCACACAAGAACAAATTCATTTTGGTTGTAGACATGGGGAGACTAAGTGATTTGACCAGAATCACAGAATGTCGAGCTGAAGCAGAAACTCCAACCTGGTTCCCCAGTTGCAAAGTCTGCAGTTCTGGAAGTAACACCACATCCTCTCCCCTAAGTGCAACATTTAATCAAGTGGTCAACTGGATAAAAAAACATAAAGATAACAAATAATTTAAAAGTGCTTTGTCGCTATTTGAAAACTGAGAAAATATGTCCTTATTTTAGTCTTTTAGAGCACTAACCATAATTTTGATGCCAATAAGACCCTCTCATATATGTAATTTCTAAAGGAAATGCTCTAGGTATTACAGTTTTGATTACATCAAGATGACGTCAGGCGTTCCACACTTTTGTAATAAATATAGAATGTTAGCAATCTAGTTGTTCATTAGGATACTGTTGAGAGGCAGAGGCCAGGGGCACGGACTCTGAAAATTGAAGGCAGGTAGGAGGGTGCAAAGGCAACAATTTAACCACACTGAGCAGGCAGGAAGGGCCGTGGCAGCACAACAGACTATGGAGGGCAGTGGAAAGGGGGGCAGGGGCAACAAACCAACAATACAGGACTTGCAAGAGAGGCTGTGGCAATGTAATAGACCATTGTGGGCAGAAGGAAGAGGCAATGGTAGTACAACCATACATGCCAACAGACCCGATTCAGCCAGGAAACGTCCAATGTTTTTAAGCTCAAATGGGCTTTATTTGATCTGTCTCCTGTCTACAATCTCCTCTTTTTCAATGTAACTCAAAGGGGAAAATCAATACCCCAGTTTTTTTTCAAAATCTCCCTCTTACCAAGTTCAAAATGTTCGCAAGTATGGTACATTGGATCATGGAAGGAAATGGGGTAGGGACATGGACTTGGATAACAGAGGACAGGAGGGACATGGAGAGGTGCACCAAACTGACCCTGCAGGGCAGGCATCAGGGTTTGCAGCAGCACAATACACCACACATGGCATGCGGGACGGAGTGCAGCACAACAATCCATAGAAAGCAAGAGGGAGGGGACAGGACCATGCACATGGACAACAGAGAACAGAGGGGCAAGAGGCAATGGTAGCTAGCTGACCATAATGGACAGACAGGAGAGAAAGCTGCAGCATAACAGACCATAAAGGGCAGGAGGGAAGGATCAGGGGCATTACAATGGAACAGACAAGCCAGGAGGGAGGGAGTAGGGGTCTGCACATGTAAACAGAGGGCTGGGGGCAAGGGGGCAGGGTAGGAGCAGCAAGATAGCCATGGAGGTCAGGCAGGATGTGCACTAGAAGCAAGACACACCATGAAGAGCAACAGTGAGACTGTGATGGCATACACACAGACCGTGGAGGAAAGGTGGGAGGGGGTCAGGGGCACACAGGGAAGGTGGGAGGGGCCATGGCAGCACAGAAGACAATGCATGGCAAGTGGGAGGGTTAGTGGCAGCACAATGGCTATGATGGGCAAGAAGGAGGGTGCAGGGGCATGCACAAAGGACGATGGAGGATAGAAGGGAGGGTCAGGACCTGTGCACAGACAAGAAAGTTCAGGGGAAGGGGCCTCACAACAGACCGCACGGGGCAGGCAGGAGGAGCAGTTGCAGCACAACAGACCAGGGAGGGCAGAAGGGTGTGGCAGTACAATGGACCATGTAGGACAGGAGGAAGAGGATAGGGGCATGGCATGTGGACAGGCAGGGTGGAGGTGGCAGGGACAGGTTACAGTCATCTGACAATGCTAGGCAGGTGGGAGGGGAGTGGCAGCTCAACAGAACACTCAGAGTAGATAGGAGTGGCAGGTCCATGGGACATGGTGGGCAAAAAGGATGGAGCAGGGGCATGCACAAAGACATCGGAGGGCAGGGGTAAGGAGAATAGGGGCAGCAAGCTAAGCACAGAGTTTAAGCAGGGGGTCAATGATGGGGCATAGAATTGGGCAATGGAGGGCAGGAGGAGGGGACTGGTACATCATACTAAATTGAGGGCAGTGGCAGCACATCAGACCATGCATGGCAGGAGGGAGGAGGCTAGTCCATGGATTCACACAATAGAGGATAGGGAGGAGGGTGATGGGGCAGCAAGCTAACTGTTCAGAGAAGGCGGGTATTAGGAACTTTATTGTTTTAAAAACGTGTGTCTGTGCGAACTACTTAAAATATGAACAAGTGTGCAGCATAATCTCACTTTTATTCAGGAAGAAGAGGACGTTTGTGACTGTGACTCCGGGCTCACTTGGCAGAAACACCCACTGACCCTCCACCCCCTATCGCAAAATGTAATGCCCGTGAAAAGGGTAGGTGAACACAGTGTTATATAGAACATAGTCCTGAGAGCACGATTGAAAATGAAAACTAGATATAGTGTATGGTATAAACTATGCACCAAAAAGTGTGATATAAGATGAACCGGGCGTGAAATATAATATGCAATACATTGTGCGCAATGACAGATTCATTGGAGAGCGCGAGATAGCACAGGCACTAGCGCGTTCTATGCGATGTGCGCCTTGGAGTGTAATATGCACAGGGCAGTGTTGTGTAACCTAACTAGTCTCTAAAGTTGTAATATAAAATATGTGCTGGGGAGTGTAACGTTGCATATGCACTGTGACAAAGATATGGATCCCAGATTGTAATATGTATGGCATAGCACTGTGCGTTATAACATAGGCATCGAGGAAGGCACGTTAGATGGGGCAATATAACCCGTGCGAAGACAAGTGTGGCATGACATATTCACGGGGTGGTGTTACAGTGCACATGGGCTAGAGAGTGTCATAGCATATGCACTAGCTGGTGGAATACAACACAGAGGTGTGTGGCACTCGGCAGGCAATGGTGGGTGTAACACAGCATTGGGCTCTGCCAGGAGCGCGCTGTGACTCTCAAGTGATGTTCGTCCCCTTTCCAGAGAGTAAAATAAAAAGTATTACACATCCGGCAGTGGATGTGTGTTTTATTAACCGTGAGGGGGGTTTCTTACATAGTTTTGGTCGAATTTTTGTCGAATCCCCTTTGAATGGCTTGGTGTGCATGTGTATTAAATGTGCCCGTCAATAGCTACCCATGTTTGTATAAATAAACGACAAGGGTGTCTACCGGGATTAGGCACGGTAGGGCATCAGACATGTCAGAGCTTCACTAGTGGTGTAAATACATTCCACGTGGATTCATTGTATGCATAGTTGCCTTTTAATGAATATCACTCAAATCGTCATGGTGATAGGTACGTACGGTTTGTCCAGCATGTCCTAGGTGTGTCTATAAATATATATTTTTTAAAAATAATAAAAAACAGTGGCCGGCCCTGGGGATTGGGGTCAAAAAAATATAATTAGGAGACAGGCCCTGGGGGATGGGGTCATCAGGGCCAATAAATTAGAATAAGAAGGGGAACCACACAGCCCCCCTTCTTAAAAAATTAAAATAAATAAAAGACTGGCATCGTGCCGGAGGCCATGCCCCCTCCTTGCAGCACTCTGCAAACGCGCCCCCTGGCGAGTTGTAAGTTGGGGAATTAATTCCTCTTCAATACTGAGGGTCCCTGAGGGCCAACTAGCCCAACAGGCATCTCCAGTATGCGCCAGGGAGCTGCGCGGCAGACGGGTGTTCTGAGGCCAAGCCCATTTTTACACCTCTCTGAAACGCAGCTCTGTGGCGCTTACTGGAGGTACCTAGTTGTCTAGTTTGACCCTAGGGACCCTTAGGATTCAAGGGGACTTAATCTCTCAACTTAGAACAGCCACAGGGCGCTTTTACACAGTGGTGAAGGGAGGGGACGGGGCCTGAGGTGACGTGTGCAAACACGCACTATGGCACGTTTTAAATTGGGGATATAATTTCCCTTCAATACTGAGGGCCCCTGGGGGCTAACTAGCCCACCAAGTGCTTCCAGTAAGCGCCATTGAGCTGCATTGCAGAGAGGTGGTCCAGGCTGTGCCACTTTTTACACCTCTCTGCAACGCAGCTCTGTGGCACTTACTGGAGGTACCTAGTGGGCTAGTTGGACCCTAGGGACCCTCAGGATTCAAATGAACTTAATCTCCCAACTAAAAACGGACACAGGGCGTGTTTACACAGTGGTGAAGGGAGGGGACGGGGCCTGAGTTAACGTGTGCAAAAACGCCCTGTGGCCTGTTTTAAGAGGTAGTTTTAATCCCCCTGCCCTATTATATACTAGGGGCTTACAGAGGAGGTCATGCTAATCACAGGGGGACCCCAACGCATTATGTTCCCTAGTGTATGTAGGTGTTTTCACTGTATTCTAAGTGTCTTTTAACATAGTACTGGCTCTAGGACTGGTTAGTCAGACTCAGTTACCACCAGTATCCGTCTGAAAAAGTTGAGGGTACAGGATGATTTTGCAACAAGGATTATTTCTGCTCTTCTTTTTGTTCTTTCTGCACGTTATCCTTCTTCCTGCACTTTTCTTCGTCTTTGAGGACTTCTGTTGCTTCTTACTGCACTTCTTTTTTTTCTTTCTGTGCATTTTTTCTTCTTTCTTCACATGTCCTATCTCTGTAGGCATAGATAAAAATTAGCATTTAAAAAACCTTTGAAATTCACAGAAAAAACCATAGGTTTCAGGCACGTTGTAGTTAGGAATTAGCATTTAAAAAACCTCAGAAATTCACTGAAAAAACCATAGGTTTCAGGGGTGTTATAGTTAGCTGGACTTTTCACTTGTACAAAACCATTGAAATTCCCCCGTTATAGTTAGTTCAGCTAACGATAACTCGCGCGCCCGCAATGCACTGCTGATGACGTCACATATTACATCACTCATGACATGGTCAGTGACATCACTCATGACATCACTGATGACATCTCAAATGACATCACTGATGACATCACTGATGACATCATCCTTGTGATAGAGTGGCAGACCTCCTCTCACCCTAATATAACCTTTGATACACACATTCAAAAATAGAGATTATAATTTTCAAAACAATGGACATACCAATACCAGTTACAACAACCTCTTCAGTAATTCTAAGATCCACATACACATCCACTCATTCACCAACAGTCCTATACAGTCACTCATACATGTACTCACTCATCATATGTACTCATACACCTATACATCCTGTTACACAATGCCACTCATCCATAGAGTTACTCACACACATAGTCACTCATGCTAATAAAGAATCAAACATACATTTACTTGCATATACAGTTATACACACACCACCACACTTACTTCTACGGAAACTTACACATACTTAGTCTTTTAAACAATCACTTATAGAAACACATACTTATTCATACAGGAACTCTTTCAATCTCTCACTCTCACATATACTCACTTATATACACCAATAGTCACATATACTAGTTTAAAACATATGTAGTTACTCATAAAGACACTATTGAGACAGTCATTCACTCACTAACACACCCATACACACACTCATCCACCCATACAGTCCTGCACACATGCTGTCTTCAACACATACAAACAGTGAGTCACTCATTCATGCACCTATGCACTACGTAATACCCCCCACCGAACCATGCAGACACTCAGACTGATACTCAAAAAACCAACTAATAACCTATATAGATACCCATGTAGCTACTCACCAACCCATGCAGCCACTTATACACAAAGTGAGAGACTGATACAGATATTTACATATTTAAACATTACTCACTAAGCCATATATTCACTATGATACACTTAATCAGTCAGTTACACAATCAATTTTTCAAAAACAAATCATCCATTTAGACACTTATATACCCATTTATTCTTCCATCGACCTTGAGATATACATATATAAAACATATTTAATTTTCAGAAAAACAGACATTCACTGGATGATGTCATCAGTGATGTCATCTGAGATGTCATGAGTGATGTCACTGACCATGTCATGAGTGATGTAATATGTGACGTCATCAGCAGTGCATTGCGGGCGCGCGAGTTATAGTTAGCTGAACTAACTATAACGGGGGAATTTCAATGGTTTTGTACAAGTGAAAAGTCCAGCTAACTATAACACCCCTGAAACCTATGGTTTTTTCAGTGAATATATATATATATATATATATATATTCACTTAAAAAACCATAGGTTTCACACATGTTATAGTTAGCTGGACATTTCACTCGTGAAAAACCATTGAATTCCCCCGTTATAGTTAGTGCAGGCAACTATAACTCACGCGAACGCAATCCTCTGCTGACGACGTCAGATATTACATCACTGTATTTAGACACTTATTTACCCATGTCTTCTTCCATTAATCTTTAGCTATACATATATTACAAATATTTATTTTTCAGAAAGACACATATGTCATCAGTGATGTAATATCTGACGTCATCAGCAGAGGATTGCAGTCGCGTGAGTTATAGTTGCCTGCACTAACTATAACGGGGGAATTTCAATGGTTTTTCACGAGTGAAATGTCCAGCTAACTATAACATGTGTGAAACCTATGGTTTTTTAAGTGAATTTGCAAGGTTTTTTAAATGCTAATTCCTAACTATAACGTGTGTGAAACCTATGGTTTTGTCAGTGAATTTGTACGGTTTTTTAAATGCTAAGTTATGTTTTTTTTTTTTTAAGGTTTTTCACCGTGTGCGTACCGTACGCGCACGGTGCGCTTCCCGCAACGTGCGCGCGCTGTGGGTGCACGGTGCGCTTCGGGCACCGCGTGCCCACGTTACGCAGTTCGCAGAATGTTTCCGTTTCTACCGTACGCGCACGCTACGCGTACCCCGCGATTTTTCGCAAAAAAATTAAAGGAAATTTTGGCCCTTGGGGGTACTTCTGGGACCCCCTGACAAAGGCTAGGCGGTCAGGAACTGTCCACCATGCCCCCTTTTCACGTTCTCCACCTTTGTTTTTCACCCCCTCAGACTGCGAGAGACAAAATGGCGGCCGACACTTCCTGGTTTCGACCGATTCGAATGTTTACTAAGATCTAACAACCAATCAAGTTTTACCGTACGCGCACGGTGCGCGCTTATAGATATATATATTGATTTAAATGCTATTTTCTCAGGAAATACTGAACAGATTTACACCAGACCTGCAAAAGGCACATCCCTGACCTAAGGACTACCTCTCTGCCAAATTTCAAGTAATTCTGTTCAGCCGTTCGGGCTGTAGCTTGGACTAAAGGTCCTATGTAAAAATGCATGGGGAAAACGCGTTTTGGGACCCCCCTTTTTCTCAGCCCCCGCTTGACGAATCCCCCCAAGACTTTCAGGGAAGGAGCGGAGCGGAGCGCCCCACCTATTTTGAAAATTTCGCGAGGATTCGTCAATCGCGCCAAAGTTATTCCAAATAGAATGTTGCGGATTTCCTATGGAAACACGGTCCTAACTATAACTATCTACTGGCAACCGCCAGTAGATATATATATATATATATATATATATATATATATTCACTGAAAAAACCATAGGTTTCACACACGTTATAGTTAGGAATTAGCATTTAAAAAACCTTGCAAATTCACCTAAAAAACCATTGGTTTCACACATGTTATAGTTAGGTGGATATTTCACTCGTAAAAAACCAATGAAATTCCCCCGTTATAGTTAGTTCAGATAACTATAACTCGCGCGCCCGCAATCCTCTGCTCATGACGTCACATATTACATCACTCATGACATGGTCAGTGGCATCACTCTTGACATCACTGATGACATCATCCTTGTGATAGAGTGGCGGTCGCGCGAGTTATAGTTATCTGAACTAACTATAACGGGGGAATTTCATTGGTTTTTTACGAGTGAAATAGCCACCAAACTATAACATGTGTGAAACCTATGGTTTTTTAAGTGAATTTGCAAGGTTTTTTAAATGCTAATTCCTAACTATAACGTGTGTGAAACCTATGGTTTTTCAAGTGAATTTGCAAGGTTTTTCAAATGCTAATTCCTAACTATAACGTGTGTGAAACCTATGGTTTTTTCAGTGAATTTGTAAGTTTTTTTAAATGCTAAGTTATGTATGTATTATTATTTTTTTAATATATTTATTTTCCAATAAACTACGTATTCACATTTTTTTTTTAATGGTTTTTCACCGTGCGCGCACGGTGCACGCACCCCCGCGATTTAAAAAAATAAATAAAATTAAATGTTTTTTTATGCCTTTGGGGTCCTTCAGGGACCCCCTGACAAAGGCTAGGGGGTCAGGAACTCTCTACCATGCCCCCTTTTCACGTTCGCCACCTTCCTTTTCCACTCCCGCACTGAAAACAAACAAAATGGCAGCCGACACTTCCTGATTTCGACCGATTCGAACGTTGACTGACATGTAACAACCAATCAGAATTACGCTCGCGCACGTTAGGGTGCGCGCCTATAGATATTTATGTGCTTTAACTGCAATTTTCTCAGGAACTACTGAACAGATTGACTCCATATGTGCAAAAAGGCACATCCCTGACCTGAGGACTACCTCTCTGCCAAATTTCAAGTAATTCTGTTCAGCCGTTCGGGCTGAACCTTCGACTAAAGGTCCTATGGGAAAATGCATGGGGAAAAAGCGTTTTGGGACCCCCTTTTTTCTCGGCCCCTGCTTGACGAATCCCCCCGAGACTTTCAGGGTAGGAGCTGAGCGGAGTGCCCCATTAGTTTTGAAAATTTCGCGAAGATTCGTCAACTGGGGCCAAAGTTATTCAAAATAGAATTTTGAGATTTCCTATGGAAACACGGTCCTAACTATAACTCTCTACTGGCGACCGCCAGTAGATAATATATATATATATATATATATATATATATATATATATATATATATATATATATATATATATATTCAAACCGTTCTTCGCGATGACCTCTGCCTCTGGATGGTGGCGGGCTACCGGCAAGGACACGACCCCTTCGTATTAAACACCGTTCAATCCTTCTTAAAAAAGATGGCGCCGAGCCCCAATTTGCTTTTTAAGCGTGCTTTATTATATCAGGTTGTGGCAAACAACTCCAGACGCGTTTCGAAATATATATATGTATATATATCCACACAAGAAAGAGTTACCCCTTAGGATGAGCCACAAACTCAGGTAGGTTGTTTCTTCGTGTTTTATTTTGGAACCTGCAACATGGAGGGTGAGCACTTCGCAACAGTTAAATTGCCGACGTGGTTCGTGAACAAACTCACTTTTTCAATGGCACGCTGATTTCAACCTTTTGGGATCTGATTGGGACCTTTTAAGTGTTTAGCCAGAGCTATTGACTTTGCCAATGGACGTACCCACAGTCTGGAAGACTGCGACATATGTCCATTGACTGGTCCTTCCCACTGCTAATTAGACACAGGAGTGAAGGCATCCAGTGGGTCACCTCGATGGCACTACCCAAGTGACCCGGCTGGGCCCCACCAATAAGTCAGTAAATTTGTCTCCTATTAAATAGCTTTGAGAAGATTACCGTCTCGTGCCATCCTGTTGCTAGTGCTCATTTAAGAGGGGACATAGAGAAAGGCTTAGAACGTTGTACCCGGTGGCAACAGTGCGCAAAGTACGGGGATATGAGAATCTTCAGGAACCATGTGACGTACACTTTTCAAATACACCCTTTTAGGGATACAAAGCGGTCCTTAATGACCCATGCGACTGACAGATGTCAGTCAAGTAGTTAGGATGAACTGCCAGCCAATCCATCGGCTGACAACTCAACTCCAAAACAAACACAAAAAAACAAGTTATAATCATGACTTCCCCACTTGCACAGGTTTGCTCCCCGGCAAGTTTCCTTTTGATAAGATTACTTTATCCTCAAAAACTGGGTGTGCTTGGAAATAGGCTAAACACAATATAGAAATATGGATTGATGCATCTACAAAGCACATTTTTCGCGTTCATTAAATAAAGCAGTTTTAGTTTCTAATTAATTAATCGTGGCTTACAAAACACAGCCACAGAGCAGAGAAATATGTATCTACAGAACAGTCAAGGCGTATACAACAGGGCAAAGTTGCTTGTGGTATTCAGATGTGTGCATACACAAGTGACAATTAAGTTTTCCTACCGGTTCCAGACGGGTGTGTGCATACACAAGTGACAGTGAGGTTTTCCTATGGGTTCAGGAGAGGTGTGTGCATACAAAAGTGACAAAAACAATAAGAGATCAGGTGTTTTTCAGAAAGAACAATGATGAATATGTGAGAACCATAGAAACCACTTCATGGTGAATTAGTGAAATGAGGCAGCAGCATGAACTGTAAGTGGCTGTCTACAAATTACCAGGTAAGTGTGCATATCAGTCATATTATTCAACAATTTAGTCATTAAAGCAAAAGTACAAAAATAAATCATGACCGATAGTTAATAAAACATTAAAACAGAACTTTCCAATAAAAATATAAAATCCTTTAAAAACAGTATTAAAAAAACATCAAGCGATTACATTACATGTACGGTTCCTTGTGCCACTTACTGTACAATTTACAAAGAAATTGATTAATATCGTACCTTACCATTGCATACAATTCCTTCACGACATTAGAATGAAAATGGCTCTAAGAGTCAAAATAACGGCCAAGTAACTGAAAGCATGTACTTGAAGCAAATACAGAACACTACACAGCAAGAATAGCCTGAGATCTAATAGTCCAAGCCCATCCTAGGAATTTTGCCAGGGCAATAACAAAAGGTGCCACTGTTTCTGAGCGCAGTAGTCTAAGCGCTATGTCATTTCTTCTAGTTCCCAGAGATCTGCAAATTGGAGACAACCACATGCGACGCAGGGCTATGTAAGCTTGGCAAGCAAATAACAGGTGGGCCAAAGACTCTGAATGTGCATGGCAAATGGGACAAGAGGTGTCGGCTAACAAGTCCCATTTTGCCGAGAACGACCTTACTGGTAATGAGCCAACTCTATCATGTGGCTTGGTTATAATACCCCAGTATGGTTCCAGCTTTTGTAATGGCTTCACACCTAGAAAGTGCCCCATTAGTGTTGAGGAGTCGCTACTTCTAACGATATTTCTAACGATATTATCGGTCACTCAACCCCAATATCTTTCCTCCAACAAAGCTTTAGTAGGAAACGGGGTACTTTCTGGGTTCTCCCATAGTGTAGCCATGCCAATACTTATTAAGGTGAGTCTAATTTCCTGCAACCATTTGATTTTTTGTGGCGATCTGCTCTAATTAAATCCCTAAGGCCCGCAGCGTAGGGTGTCAATTCCCGAGTTGACCAGATTCTCCGCCAATATAGCAACTGACGCAATCTGGCTAGATCGGCCAATGGCTTCCTACCTAGCTCATGAAGCAGCAGACGTACTGGGATACTTTCCGAGAGGTTAGAAATTTTCCGCTGTAGTTAATTTAGAAAGGTTCTTGAACCCCCAAAACTCTGCCCCATATAACACGGAACTAACAACTTTCGTATTATATATTTGCAGAACTGGGCTAACTAGTTTAGTTAAGGATGTGTTAAACAGTTTGCAGGGTTCCAGCCAACTGACCGTGCTTCAGCGTGGCAAAGTCAAACTGCTCGTTCCACCTCATGTCTCCCTGCATTATAACCCCCTAGATATGTGAAATCTTTTACCTGTTCTAAGGGTCGCTTATTCATCACCACGCCTCCTCTAGACGATCTGTGAGGGCTGAAAGTCATAAATTTCGTTTTTGACACGTTGATTTCCAAACCCTGCAGCTGGCAAAACTCTTCGAAGAGTGTAAAACTGTATCAGGCAGAAGTTACCTTACTGCACAATTTATTATTTCTGAACGGATAAAAGGTGTCAGCAACCTCTCTCTCCGGCCGGGTTCTAAAGAAAATGAAGATAGAAACGCATGTAAGAATAGATGTTAGGCGTTAGGGGGGCCATGGAATGATACCTTCCCTGCTCTAGACTGCAAGTTAAAGTGTGGCCCAAAGAGATACTTACATATCCAAGTTTTTAACCATGGTTGTTCAAAGCGAGATATGTTTTTGAACAGAAAAGGAAAAAATAAATAACAACTATTGTGGAACTTGTAGCATTATGTCTATAGGTCCCTAAGTAATTGTGGGAGGTGCTTGCACTTATCTTTGCCTTTAAATGTCTATCGCCCGTCTCTATCCGGACTTGAAGATCTTCAGGAGTCAAAGCGGCGGGCCGCGATTCAGACGCTGGTTTTCAAGTACCGCATACTGTATGGTTAGGGTCCTGTAGACATAATACCTGGATGATGCTGAGCCCTGATGTGTTACCCTAATATGGGTCCCTGACTCAAGGTATAAAGGGACTTTGCAGGAGCAAAATCCAAATTAACCAACGCGGATTCGCTCAAAAGATTAGTCGCACCGAATGCATTAAAGTGCGGGATTTTAAACCGTTGGCGTCCATGCCCATAATGGTGCACAGTGTTGCCAGATTTTTAGACCCGTCCAAAGCCGCTCAAATATAAGCCCAAAATAAGCCCAACCAGACCAGTTTCAGCCCAAAAACCAGCCCGCAACTCTCAAATTATGCAGAAATAGTCATCAGAAACCACTTATTTGAGATTATTATATAGCAATAGCTAGATCCAAAGTTATCAGAACACTTTACAACAACAAATGTTCACATAAAAGATAACAAGTCGATACAGAACATCTGATTCAGAGTACTTTACTTATCATATAGCACTCATTCCTACTCTTACTATAAATGAACTTACTTCAATTTGTGCTTGCTTCTACATGCTTCGGCCAGGCCCCACGAGTCGACGGCCACAGCAGCACAGGGCTGCACCACCAGGCCAGGTCTGACAGTCTGAGACCCGAGAGAAAAGTGACACAGTGCATAGCTGCCAAGGTTTCAGATTGCTTATGTGTGATATTTTCATAATCTCAGTGTAATTATGAGTGACATTCAATGACTATGAGTGACACTTTCTTGCGAGCAAAAATCAAACAACGAAGATGAGGGAAACATATACAGCCATTTCAGCAACGAGAAACTCTACAAAGATCTTAAAAATATTGTAAAGCATCAGAAATGGAAGGGCACTATTCAACATGAAAACAGACTGCATAGTTGCCACGTTTTAAGAGTGCTTAGGTGTGACATTTTCAAGGTTTCAGAGTACTAATGAATGACATTCAACTGTTTAATGTATGACACTAAGAGTGACACTTTTTTGCGAGCAAAATCAAGAAATTAAGTTCATATAAACAGATAAACATAAGAAATGACACTCATTTAAGAAAGGACAAGCTATGAAAAGAAAACGAAACTGAGGCAAATCACCTGATCCTACTGACTCCTAACGCTTCTAAGCGGTGTAACAAACCCTGGAAGTCCCTGACCACACCTAAACTGCTCTAATATTCACTGAATATTCACTGAAAGTCCCTCACCCCACCTAACCTCCAGCTTGACATGTACTCACTGAGGCTGGAGAACAGGACAGCTAGTCGGTCTCTTCGTTCTGCACATAGCTGCCGGTAAACTGCTAGGAATCAGGCCCTACGCGCCGCTGATTCCGATGAAGAGAGCGGCGAGGCGAGCCCGCGTCACTTTTTTAATAAAGCGCGCGGGGACAGGCATCCAGTATTTCCAGGGCCGTCTTTAGTAGCGCTTTCCCGCGCTACTAGATTGACAGCACGCTTACCCAAAGAGACTGTGACCAGCAAGTTGGCAATAGCAGCAGGTGTGCTTGCACCTGCACAGACAGACACACACCACTGCTGCCTTCAGCAGAGGTCTAGCATGCTCCGCCTCCTCCTCCAATGAGGGCTCAGCCACGCAGCGCGCTTTGCGTTCATTGGCTGCTGACAATGCCACTGCTCACCACTGGTTGGCTTAGTTGCTTTAGTGTCGGCGCCGCCCCAGCGAAAAAATTGCGCACAACTGTTGGAAATAAGCCCAAAAAGTAGCCCCCCGCCAGCTATGAGTTTTTCCCGCACAATTGGGAAAAATGTCGCCCAATTGTGCGGGAAATAGCCCAATCTGGCAACATTGATGGCGCATTGAGGCCAGGTGTGCAGTAGGGCACCAAAATTAAAGATGGACTATAAGATAGTTACCAGGTGTGGAGTAGGGCCCCAAAATGAAAGATGGACTATAAGATAGTTACACAAAGCGTGTCGGCCATATTGGAAAGGGAACAAAAAAGTTGTGAACATCACCTCAGACTCAGATTACAATCTTCAAGAATACTTGGGCAAACAACTCCCACATATACAATAAAACCGATAACGTCCATGCCCGTGAAGTGGCCTAAAAGCCAAATATGGACCAGGCTAACAAAAATTACAATCGGGACTATGAGTGGGTGCATAGAAACGTATCAGCCATATTGGCGAAGGAATGAAGATCTAGACAATGCCTCAAACTGGATTACAGTCTTTCAGAGGGATTGGGCAGGGAGCCCTAATATATCTGTTGGTGCAAATATGTATTCTTGATGAATGCACCCAGCGCTTAAGATTTATATAAAACCTTGACCGTGGCAGATGAACTGAATCAGTGGCTTCACAAAAGTCTATACTGACAATAATCAGTCCTTTTTCATATGGGGAGTTTTTCAATAGTTGGTAAAAGGTTAAGACATGACTCTCAAGTATCTCAGCAACAGTCGTATCCGTTCATTGCATTCACCATAATATATTGATCTAGCTATATCTTCAGCCTCCCCAGAAGTACTGACCGGATAATTCGGGCTTGGTACTGGGTGGTGCAGGTTGAATTACCCAATCACCATATTTTAAACCCAGGGCAGTCTTGACTTGCCTCTGTTATAACAGGACTGCGTTTGATGCAACAAGAGCAGTAGAGACTTTCGTAAGGGACAGAATCCAAAAACTTTTACAGGACCTGAAATGATCCTAAAAAAGCCTTTCTAATAAAGGATTCCTTGCCAAAATTCTGGGGTTTTAAGGTCATTTGCATCTGTTTGAGACTGAAAACCTTTTCTTTGTTGCAAATGTGTCTAGCATATTTTCCTTTGCATATCATAAGCATAAGCACAAACTGTGGGACCTGCTTTCAAATTTGGTTGCCATTTAAGCATGCTATGGTAAAGCCGTGTGGAATGGAGCTTGCTGTTCTTCTCAACGTTAACATGAGCATCTCTACTGAGAGATTCCACTTTATCTGTAAGGCATATCTTTCTAATGACACCTGGGTCTGTGTTAGAGGGCATTCTTGCTAGGTAACAGGAATACGACCAGGGAATACTCTACCAAAATTGGTAAGAGCACTTAGTTCTATAATTACCTTCGTTGTTTCTTGTAATAAATGTGTCATCAGTGACTCATGCCCAGGTAATTAATTAGCAGACTTTACGGAGTACAAGGAAGCATGTAACAGGCAAGATGTGGTCCAATTAACAACCATTTTTATACAACAGCTTTTTTATTGAAATGTTTTACATAAGAAAATGTATGGATGTAGAAGTTGCACTTTTCCTCACCAGATCCTCCTTCCCAATTTCTGTAACTTCCTTGCCGTTTCCCACCACCCTGCAATGCCCCAGGACACGCCAGGCCACACAGTCGAAAAGCTTACTTTGAACTACAGACTCAAACCACTTGCCCTAGAATCAGGGCTTTAAGTGGGATGAGAAAACTGGCGTGCCCAATGTAAAAAAGGGTGTGTCTAAAAAACACGCAAGTGAAAAAATCTGGGCTTAGCATAGTGTGCTACCCGACTTGTATTTTTCTGTTTCTGTCATGGCATCCAAATATATGATACAACAAGTAACATCATACCGACAACAAGTCACGACTATTGACTTTGTCAATGGTTATTTGCATAAAATAAATAAGCAGCAACTATGACTTGTATATAATATTGAAAAAGCTTCGACTAAAATGATGACACCATGGCAATGTTGCTACTCCGTGTTTCAAAAAGAGAAGGGAAATTCAGAGAGAAAATTACTCTAAAGGATTTCCCTTCCCCTACAACGCTCACCTGGCATGACGTCATGCGGTAACTTCTCCACTAATGAGAGGTGAGCAGTGTGAGCACGGGACTGCAGTACGTACCAAAAAAAACGGACCGCCTGTGCCAGGGCACAAACAGAGCCCGACAGAGACCCGTTTGGAGGCCCCCTTTAAAAAACTGCCGGTGCTCAGTACCGGTGAGACCCGGCCCACTTAAAGCCCTGTCTAGAATGCAATTGGGTGACAAATGGGGGGGGTCCGTATTATAAGTCTTGTGATATGTTTAGGGGCGTCTAAAGATATCAAGGGCGCTCCTTAAAAACACTAACAGGGGCTTCTGTTGAAGGATAAGTCTGCAGAGGCCATTCACTGCGCTTTGTGACAAGAGGCTGAATTGTATAAAAGGAAGATACAAACCTGTATCCTTGATAATCCTGGATGCGCAGCCAGGGTTACACAATTCCCAGGTGTGCAGCCAGGGCTCGTTGACCCTCGCCTGCACACCCCTGGCTCCCAGGTGTGCATGCGCTATTGTTTGAATTCTGTTGCATTGCTATTTAGATACAGTGATTGCATCACGCAGTCATTCGTTTAAACAGTTCCCCTCCAGGGAGCGGACAAGCTCTCATTTCTCTGCCAGCAGCAATGTTATGATGCATGTATTTGTGCTGCCTGAAACACACGGTTGGCTGCCGCAGATGACAGCTCTTCACAGGTGATGCCTAGTGCCTCAGGTTTGAAGGATTTAATTTTAGGTCGAGGACCATCCGGTCTGCCAAGGCAGAACCGGAAGTCGGAGATTTTATGTTTTGGAGAAGAGGGGCTTGCACCCGCCCCTCTTCTCCCCTCTTCTCCATTGGCTGGCCTCTTTAATGCTGGCCAGCCATTGGAGAAGAGCTTCCTCACTCCGAACAGGCCCCGTCCTTTTCGGATCGGGGGGCGTGTTTTTTGCAAGAAGTCTAATTATCTCCTCCAGCCAATGGCAAGAGGAGATAAAAGCAAAACACGCCCCCGAATCCGAAAACGCCACTGCGTTTCTCCGAGGCATTCCTGCTTCGCCTCGGAGAAAGGCAGTGGTGTCTTGGGGGAAGCAGATTGGGAGAGAGGCAAGCAGATCGAGAAAGAAAGATGTATGAATAAAATAAATAAATTTTAAAAATGTGCATGGCTTACTGGGGTTGGGACAATGAAAAAAACGCAGCAATACACAAAGAGGGGACAAAACATGGGGGAAGAGCACCATCTCCAGAGCAATGTTGGGCAATTTTCCGACCAACAAGTATCCACACATTTTCAAAGCCCGAGTATTCTAAGTAAACTTTTACAATAATACCAGTGGGACACATTGCTTCTTTAGTTCATGCAGTTTGCTTTACTAGTGATCCGGGTTTGCCTGTCTATTAATATGTGCATTGGATGGTTTCTAAAACAGTGAGAAGTGCAATATTGCAAAATAAGAAGAACCTGCCCGTGAAAGTGCGTTCTCAGAATACAATGATTACTAAAACATCGAGGCTAGTAGCGGACACCTCCCCAGTAAACTAATCTCGGCATTGAAGCCAAACATAGCCGCGTCCCACGCTATCGAGACAGATCCCAGCATGCCCCCAATCTGCTCTGAAGTCTGCTGCGTCACACCCCCGGCTCTCAGATGAGCTGCGTGTGCTTTCTATGACTAACCCAGCGCTTCCCAGCTGAGCCAGGAAAACAGGCAGCAGTTTCGCATAACCAGCAATAGGCTTTTCAGAAGAAACATGACTAACTGCCCGCTGACAAGTACGGCATCTTAAGTAACTACATGGAGGTTCAACCGAAACCAGCAAGGAGTACAGTATTTGAGTAAGGGGAGGTGGGGGGGGGTGGGGGGAAGTATGCCTTCAGGAAACTGAGACCATAGGAACTTGCGCCGAGAAATCGGCTGCTGCTGTGATAACTAGATCAATGTTACGCATATTAGCTTTTCGAAGACCAGAAAAACTCCGGAACGCCCATGCTTTTTCTGTTTTCTTGCTAGTTTTCCCTCGTTTTTAAAATTTTTCAACATGGGATGCAGGCTTTTTAAAGTGCTGTGTATGTCATCACTACTCACCATCCCCTCCTTTATTGGTATTTTAAAATGGCATCCTCAGTACGCTTTACAGCACCAAGATGTAAACAAAGAGGCCCGTCTGTCTCCCGGGCAACCGCCTTCCGCCTGTCACTCAGGTCCGGGGCCGTGAGCCAGCACAGTCCTCACCGGCACAGCTGAGGAAAGCACGGGGTGATTACTCATTGTCAAGTGACAACAAGGCCCTGAAAGAAAACTTTCTGGTTTTCTCTCAAATGCTTGTGGCCTGTGCGGGACCCTTACATACACTGGTTACCCCATCCTGTAGCGAGATTTCTGATCCTGCCCATTGACATTAAAACACCTGTGGGCCAATGAATTGTTTTTTTTTATAATCACGCAAATGTTACTTCCGTTGCTCCGCATATCACTGAGGACACGTTGAAAACCCACTTTTGGACGATAGGCTTCCACCTGCGTTTTTTTTTTTAAAAGCTGAAGCAATTGAAAACGTGCATTTGGAAGCAAACAGTGTTTATTGGCAACTGAAAATACACGTTTTTAGCTACATGTTTTAAAAACAAAAACATAAACAAAAATAATGTCATGAGCAATGCCAAAAGCTCTAACTTTACCAATGCCGAGACCATTGCATTGTAAATGCTTGTTATTCCACCCAGGGCTTTAAGTGAGATGAAAAAACTGAGGGGGGCGGTGGCTCTCATAGGGGCGTGGCCAATGTCATTAAGGGCGTGGCTTAAAAACGCATTAGCTAAAAATCTGATCTAAAGATAGTGTACCGCCCGACTTGTATGTTGCTGTTTCGGTCATTACATCCAGATATATGATACAACAAGTAACATCATACCTACAACAAGTCAGGACTATTGGCTTTGTCAATGGTTGTTAGTTGCATAAGATGAATAAGCAGCAACTATAGCTTGTATAGAATATTGAAAAAGTTCCACTTAAAACCCTGGTGACACCATGACAATGTTGCTGCTCCTGAGTTTCAAAAAGAGAAGGGAAATCCAGAGAGAAAATGACGCTCTTTAAACGATTTCCCTTCCCCTACAGCGCTTCCTGGCATGACGTCATGACGCAACTTCGAGAAAGGCGGGGCCGGTATCGGCCCCGCCGCAGATATGGCGGGGCACCGAACCCCTCCCCCCTCCCTCGCCTGCTCGCCCGGCCCAGCGCGTTCCACCGCGTCAGTATGACGTGGTGGGCGCGCCGCGTCGGGGATTGGCTGGAGGCGGCAAACCCGTGGCCCGGAAGCGTTAAGGCGCTTCCGGGTCAGGAGGGGGGGCAGGGGCAGACCAGTTACAACTGGCCTGCCCCCAGTACAAACAATTATAAGCCGGGGAGCGCGGGACTCAGACTCTTTGTCCCGCGCTCTCAGGCATCCAGCACGCAGCCTCTGGGAGGCTGCTAATTTTTGTTAGTTTATTTTTACAGGTCTTCGTGTTTACGGCGGGACGGAGTGCGGAGGATTCGTCGATTTCAGCGAGGCAGGAAGTTGAAAGCGACCGGTACTACAGCTGCGTGGGAGCTTCTGCGGTCGGCGGCAGGAGATCCGAGTGTCGGCGTGAGGGGATATCGGTGTATCAGGCAGCTGGAGGCATCACCGGTGTTCGAGTTACAGATGGTTGGCGTTTAGGCGGTTGGCTTTTAGGCGCGCGCACGTGCAGAGAAGGTATTTTGGAAAGGGGGGACCCGGGTCTAGGTCTCAGAGGTACGGGAGGTCTGCTTTTGAAGGGGGAGCACGGTTCGGTCCCTGGCTCCGGTAGCAGATTAGCATTTGAAGTTAAAGTGTGAGAAGATTAACAAAAAGTGTTGTGCCTGTGTTTTTGCAAAGTATATAAATTTACATGGCCCTTAAGATAGTCACTGGGGGCATAATGGTTAAGGTCTGAGACTCTTACTAATAAGGTTACAGGTTCAATTAACATTGCTTCTGCTCAGGTTGATCTTTGTCTGAAGTGAGCCTCGTGCTGGGAAGGGTGCAGTTTTTTAACCCTCTGTGACTCGGTCCAGGTGGGTAGGAGTGCACATTGGTGATTGGGGTATAGAATTTTTTCCAATTTCAGCGATTTTGCACACTTTATCGTGCTCACAGGGTTACAGGCTTTCACGTGTGATTCGCAGGAGGTGGCATGTAAAGCGGGGTGTAACACTGTGATCTTAATACTGCAGCAAAACCTGTGTTAACTGTTTTTTCACCGCAGGTATACTGTAAGAGCGCGCATCTCGCTAGACGACAGGGGGTGTGTCTGCCGGTGTCGCAGCAAGGGTGCGCAGGCGGGTCTGCATTTCATTGCTTCTGGGGCCGCGGGGCTCAGAGTTCGCTCGCCTTACCGCCCAGGTTAGCTGGTGTGGTGCGGTCCCAGTTGCATGGTGCTTGTGGCCAGCTTGTGTACTCCCAACGCCAGATAAGGGCCCGTTGGGTCCCGGTAAAGGAGCAAGTAGAATTGTATTAGCAGGTTATTGAGGGATCGGTGTGTGGGTTTTTGATATCATAGCATGTCGGGTAAGCGGGGAGCTAAGCGTTCTCGCATGGAGCATATGCTGGAGGCCATGATGCGCAGGATGGCGACTATGGATAGGAGATGGGGCAAGGTGGAACAAATGGGACACAGCCTAGCGGAGCTCAGGCAGAAAGTGGAGGATCAGGGCGGGCCGTCAGGCAGGCCTAAGCGGACAATAGTGCCTCCAAAGCCCAGGGGGGAATTGGAAGCTCTCCCCAAGCGTGTTAGGAGCAAGAAGGGGAAGAACCAGGACCCAAAAACAGGGCAACCTTTAGAGACACCGGATGGGGGCGGTCCTTCCAGGATTCCGGTAGCGCCACAGACCCCGCAAGGTATCCCTGATTTAGTGCCCAATGTGCCAATACCTGCGCCAATTCTGGCGCTTCCAGGAGTAGAACCGGTGGTACCAAGTGCCATACCAGTAGTGCCCACACCATGCCCAAGTGTCCCGGTCCTGAACCCCGTTGGCCCAGTCCCGGTGTTAGCGCCAGCAGGGGGAGGGCAGGTGCCTCTGGAACTGGCTGCGCAGATAGCGGCTGTCCTTCCTTGGTTAGGTAAGGGGGGATGCTACCACTGTCTGTGGGCGCCAAAGAGGTAGGGGAGGACCCATTGGCAGAGGCACAACGAATGGTGGCAAGGATCATGGCGGCCCCGAGCGGGGAGCCAAGTACGGGCACAGATAAGGCCAGTCAACCCAACCAAAGCTTCCAGAGAAAGACAGTGGAAAAGACAAGACGGCGGAGCCAGCGGGAGTTTGGGCAAATTGTAAGGAGCTGGCCTTGCCATTATTGGGCGCAGGGGTGTTACCTTCCAGGAAGGAATACTTAGCATGGCATGTAGCACGCGATGTGAAAGAATTGATTTGGTCTGGTGCCTATGTAAACATGTTTTCTCTACTGGTTGACAATAGGGAAATGGAGTATGCTAGGAGGCAAAAAGATTGGATGCTTCCCAGTGATTGGCGGGTAGAAATGTCAAGATTCAGGGTAGGGGAGACATTGACTAATTGGATAAGGGCCTTTTCAGTGTTTATGGCCATAACTGCTGAGCGATCACCTAATCAGCAAGCTGAAATGACATGTTATCAGAGCAGGGTAACGTTGACACATGATAAATATGGTGGCGTGGGTTGGAAAGAATACGATATGAATTTCAGGAAGGCGAAAGAATTTGACCCCTCACACACATGGGATCGGGTGGATTCTATCTCATGGTTTGACCAGTTTGGCCCAGGACAGCCGGGCAACTACGCTGGCCTGTGGCGGTAAGGTCATGACTGGTGAGCAGTAAATTTAAGGTCCTTAGGGGGCGGCGCCATTCCCGGATGGGGTCGCCCAGGGGGAGGGACAAGGGGTCTCTCCTATAACTCCAGGGGCGGTACATCCGGTAGGCTGGATGGGTACGGGGAAAGGGGGGAGTCACGCTTTCTTTAGGCTGGTTGGCCACCCCGCACTGGCATGGATGTCACTAAATGGCGCAGAGTGCAAGACCCCCCAAATTTGAATGGAGTCAGGGAATGTATGGGGGTAACCGGGGGGGGGGAAGTACCCTCTCAGTAAGCGGGCCCTCTGCGCATGCGCAACTCTTACGGGAGGGCGTGGCTAATTGATAAGGATCTGACACCAGTTAGCGACTTTGCCGTAGGCCCAAATAGGATACGCAGAAAGTAATTAATGTATGATTATGATCCTTATGTTAGATTCGGATAGGAAAACTATGTATTAGAGATATGTTAAGGTTAGCCATCTGATATCTGTGCATATGAATTGTAATCAAATGTCGTGTTATGTTTCTGCGTATAATTGTGTAAATATCGTTTATTTCAAAAAATTTAATTTTGTTTGCAGATTTTAATACATACGTCCCGGGGTATTTACGACCCCCGCCTCCAAAAGAAATTCCCTTCTCATGTCCATCATTAGAAACGTGGTATGCGCAGGGGGGGAGGGGGAAATTTGGTAGTCCCAGACCATATCCACTAGTAAGAAGTGAGCAGTGCGATCACGCGCACTTCGATGTGCCTGCTGTCATTGCAGTCGGAAATAAACTGACCAACCTGTGCCAGGGCACAAAACAGAGCCCGATAGAGACCTGTTTCGAGGCTCCCATTAAAAAACTGCCGATGCTCAGCACCGGTGAGACCCGGCCCACTTAAAGCCCTGATTCCACCTTTCAGTGCGCGAAAGACTGTTGCAGTCCATTTCTACCTGAGAAATGTGGCAGACACTGGTTTGGAAAAGTATCCCGGATAAGACCAGAGCGAAGGTGAGGCCGCCTGGCCTAAGGAAGGGGCAGAGACGCGTTTCCTGAGGGGAGAAGGGGCGCACCTGCCAGATGGGGATAGAGTTTCGTACGCGCAGTCCCCACTGCAGTCGTCAACCATAACAAATCCTTCGACGAACTTGCGTTTAGTGCTGTGTCCTGGCAGGGAGTGCACGTGCAGCGGGTTCCAGTCAGCAATGTTGATTTTCAGGAAGCACGTGACTCTGGAGCGGCTGATCACTAAAATCTGCGAGTAGCGCTTTTCTCAAGCTAGAGGCAGTGACCAGATGAAAGTAAGCCTGCTTTGTCATCACCATTAGCCCCTCATGCAACTTATTGTACACTCTGCAAATGTAAGTTTTCGTTTTTTTGCATCACGATCTTTATGCGCCCATGTTAAATTACTAGCAGAGATATCCAAGTTATCTGAACAGTTTCTACAAGTTACTGTTGCTGTGACACCACCAGGTTAACATGTTTGCCGTGAAGTTCTGTTCGATGCATGTCGTCTGATGTGTCTGTTTTTTCAGGAAAGAAAGCTTTACAGTTCACACATCTTTTCTCACGGTAAAGACTATCACCACAATGTGCAACGTTTTGTACACAGAATACACACTAGTCTTTTATTCCTCGCCATATAGCTTCAGCTTGTCAGGTGATGCTAAGATATGAATCCCAAGTGGAAAGGTCTCGATGGCCCGTCCTTCTGAGACAGCTGCATTCTGAAGCATCGCCGATTACCTTGAAAGCTGGGTGTGTTTTATATCTCCTTTATTGCACTGTAGTGCAGTCAGTGAACTATGAAAAATACCAGAGAAACTAGTCAACTATGAAAAATACAGAGAAATCTTGGCCGTCAGTGCATGTTCCAGAGCCGCAGCAGATTAAGGCAGGAGGCGTGCACCGAGAGCAGAGCAGGTAACCAGTCGCAGAACTCAGCTCATGCTTTACCTGTACGACAAAAAGGGCAGCAATCAATGACCCCCTAAAGTATGGGATAGTTGAATGCGAGGGCCCACTTGGCTAAAAGGCAAATGTGGTATACTGCTGAGTGTAGGAAGTCGAAGTGTGATTTGCTCATGGCTATTAAGGCCATGGACAAAGACAGGATTAAATCACTCAGGGTACAGTATAAACAAACATTGGTAAGGGCAAGAAAGGCCTGGGAGGATGACATGTGGGAGGAGCTAAGACTAACCTTGCAGTCCAAGGACTTTAAAGGCTTTTGGTCCATTGTTAGTAACGGAAGAAAAGAACCAGGTACTACTTCATTTCCTAATATAGCCCCAGCTGCATGGGAAGATCATTATGGGGGCCTTTACTCAGGCCTTAAAGGCTTTTGGTCCATTGTTAGTAACGGAAGAAAAGAACCAGGTACTACTTCATTTCCTAATATAGCCCCAGCTGCATGGGAAGATCATTATGGGGGCCTTTACTCAGGCCTTTACTCAGGCACAAATTGTAGTACACTATCTATAGCTACTTCTCCCCCCAGACCAGTGTGTCGAACTGAGGCTGCTTTGGCGATTACGATAAAGGAGGTGGAAATCGCTATATATCTGCTGATATCCAACAAAGCACCGGGTCTGGACAAAATCCCTGGCGACCTTTATCGGTCGGAGCCCAAGATATGGGCGCCGTATCTCTGCACTCTGTTTAACTCCATTCTGATGGGCGCGGAACCCCCAGAATCTTGGCGCGGTGCGGAGATCGTGCCAATATACAAAAAAGGCTGCCCTTTACAACCCTCAAATTATAGGCCCATCAGCCTAATTGACATTACTCAGAAGCTGTTTGGACGTATAATTTTGGATAGATTGCAGACGTGGGAGACAGACAATAACATCCTAAGTATCCTGCAGGCGGGTTTCAGAAAGGGTATCTCTACTGTTGACCAGATATTCCGACTTCAGGTCTTACATTGGAAGACCGTGAGCCTAGAGGGTGGCAGCCTCTACCTCATTTTTGTCGACCTGAGGTCGGCATTTGACTTGGTACCGCGAGAAAATTTGTGGAGAGTTCTCCGGGCACTTAATGTTCCTTTATATCTTTTGGATGCCCTGAGGAGACTCCACACAGAAAACTTCGCCCAGGTCAGATGTGGAAAACATGGAGAGTTGTCCGATCGTTTCCCTGTTAACCGTGGAGTCCGTCAAGGATGCGTGTTAGCACCCACGCTATTCTGTCTATACATTAACGGGCTCATCAAACATCTGGAAGGTATCAGGGACACGGATGTGCCAAGACTTGCCACGGGTATGGTGCCAGCGTTGATGTTCGCTGACGACACTTTGTTGTTGTCGCGAACATCAACTGGCATCCAGCGCATTCTGGATGGTTTTGTGGATTTCTGTGGTGATAGAGGCCTGGAGATTAATTTAGCGAAAACTAAATTTATGATTCTTAACCCCCCCAAGCACACACGCCCAAACCCAGTGCTGAATGGTATTCCCCTTGAACGGGTAAAAACGTTCGGATATCTGGGGATTATATTACAAGAAGATTTTGGATGGGGGGGGACAAATCGCTAACTCCGTATTAAAATTTTCCCAAACTACTGGGGGAATTTCCAAACTTTTTAGAGGTTCGGTATCCAAGCCAGTAGCACCAGCAATAGAAATCTTCAGATCCCAAGTAAGAGCAGCCTCCACTTATGGAGCAGAACTGTGGGGTCATTCCAGAATCCACAGCCTGATTGGGACTGAAAATTCTTTTATGAGGAGTCTGCTGGGTTTGCCCCCTAGCTCTCCGTTGGTCCCTATTAGGTTGGATTTTGGGTTGATACCCATGGAAGAGGTGGTGACACTGCGTCCATTGATCTACTGGAAGAGACTCTGGTCCAATGCAGAGTTGGACTCCTACCGAGATGAATTTAAGGGGGTTTGGCCCCTAATCAAAAACAAGAATATTTCTTGGTTGAGATTTGTTAGGGATACTTGTGCCAAGATTGGCCTTCCTGACTTATGGGCCTCTCCGGAGGCTTCATGTCTGGCCTTATCGAAGGCAAAACTGGCTGAACAGTTCAGAAACTTCCACCTCTCGCGCCTGCACAAGTGTTCTGGTACTGGCAGGCTGACTGCCCAGTTTCTTCAAATTAAAGACAACTACAGGAGAGAGGCATTTTTAGATCTGATCTCCCCTCCGGCTGCTAGGAAGCTGTACTGCCAGTTGAGAATGGGCAGTCTACCGCTCAGGTCTTTCACCTCTAGGTGGGATGTTAATAACATCACTGTTTGCCCGGCCTGTGGTTTTGGACTAGAAGATGAAAAACATGTTTTCTTTTTCTGCCCCATATACCATCAACAAAGAAAACGTTGGGTCAAGCCCATATGTATTAACCTGGGATTTAGAGAGTGTGAAAAAGCTTTGAGAGTCTTGAAGTATGACACCCACCCTCCAATAGTTTTTGCAGTCTCCCGGTTTCTCAACGCTATGTGGATAAAACGTAGGAAATTCTGTAACTAATTTGAAAGTTTTAACACATTTCTTTTGTACCCCATTAATGTTTTTATTATATTTCACAACTGTGATTTGATCTTGATATCTTAAATTGTGAATTGTAATAACTTATGTTGCTTTTATGGCCTCTGGGGCCAAAATAAAGTTTATGAATGGAATGGAATGCATGACATCGAAAAAGTACACACCTGTGTAACAACAAAGTAAAGGGGCCAGTCGCCATGGGCGGATACAAATGACATTATGGCTGGGTTAAGGTGGGGCTAACAAGCCTCACAATCAATCAGAAGACAGCATTTACAAAAGACACAAGCCAATGAAAAAGATGGGCGGAGAGTGGGTTGAGCTTATACGGAGCTTCCACTCCATACTGAATACTGCATGCTTCGCAAAGCGAGCAGCGCATGCGTGCTGCCGCTATAGGCTCGACCTAAAAACTGTACGTCAAAAGTAAATTTTAGCCACATTACATTGACACATAGTACACTGAAAAAAATCAATTCACAGCATATTTATTACACATCACGAAGAAAAGCAATATTGTGGAAAATAAAGAAAAAATATAACACATAACTTTCGCTTCTGCATGTTACAGAAGACAAACAGCATATTACATAGCACGCCTGTTACAAAGCACAGACTAAAAAAACAGTGCGCAAAATAAGAAAATGTATGAAAACTACAAAATAAATATGTTTTAATTTAGCAAGCAAACAGCATGTTAGCAACAGAAATATATAATTATGAATAAAATCCTAATTGAAATTACCTAGAAAAGAAGTATTTTGAAGGAAAAAAAATAGGAGGGAGGTTATGTATATTAAGCGTGGTTACATCATGTTGCTCCAAAGCAGGAAAAGCATAGTGTGTACTTTCCATACCTACTTTCTACTCTTGTCTCAGTATAAATGTCAAAGTGAATTGGTGCCTCTAATTAGTGCCATAGAATAATTCGGATGTGAAAGAAAGGCATTAGCGCTTGACAGAAACCAGGCCTTGTTTATGATGCTCATCTAGCAGCACAGCCCTTCATCTCCTCCACCGGGCTCCTCTGTGAGGCAGGCCCCGTGACCGGATGGAAGGGGGGGGGGGGAGCAGAGAGAGTGAGTACAGGAGCAGGGGGTGGGGGGAGACAGGAGAGTGTAAGCTAACCATTGTGGTGCTTTGAAAGGGCGCTGCGCTGATAGAAACTAAGAGCTCATTGAAAGAGCTCATGACCTGCTGTTCTTCCCGGAGACCAGAGACAGTCCACAGCTCCGGCAGCTGCGAGGAGCAGGGCAGGCACAAACAGCTGTTCCCCCTGCTCTGAGGCCTGGCTCTGCTATGAGGCATGCTGGAGTCTGCTGACTGATTGAAAGGAGGAAGGGGAGTACAGAAAGTGGGACAGAAGAGCTGGAATATACACAACCATAAAAGTGAAACCAGCGCAGCGCTGATAAAGCATGTCAACAATTATTAAAACGTGTGGGGCAGGAGTTGTTAAGTGCAAGGAACAGAGCAGGCGCCCTCCAAACGCTTTGATGAGCAGGATACAAATATGTGTTAACTAGGAAGCAAAAGGTATGCCTGGGACAGCAGGTAGGAGAATATGGTTTAAGAAAATAGTGCAGTCAGACCGTAAATGAAACTTACTGAGTAACAACACATGTAAAAGAGCAAGTCCTCGTGGGAGGTGACAATAGGAGACAGGGAAGTACTAAGGAGGGACTAATAAGCCTATTAACAAATGAAAAGCCAACATATACAAAGGACAGTTACGACAGCAGCCAATTTAAAAGAAGGACGGAGCGTAGGCAGAGCTTCAAGTCTATACCTCAATAGAGCATATCTCAAAGAGACAGCGCAAGCGCTGTCTATGCAAGACCTAAAAAGGAATCAAAGGTAACACGAACTTCTATATACAATTTCCAATTGTATATCTCTTCTAGTCAAAAAAACATCAAAAACATAATACAAAAATATATAGAGCCTAAGTAAGTTTCCGTGTACTCAATTCTTTAGTGTTTTAGAAAACAAGTATTATTATGTCTCTTACATTTTGTCCTTAGGATTATCACCACCATGTGCCACAATGGCGGACTCCTGAAGCGGAGTGCTGTGATCAGATAAGTGTAGGTTCAGGCAGAAATTATCATCAATTAAACGTTGAGTGCGTTACCACCGAGGAGACTGAAAAATGGGATTCTTTGAATGTCCTGGTTTCCCTTTCTAGTCTCTGCAGGGAAGTTCAGGAACTGAGCGGGAGCTGCTACGCAGGATAAAGTAAAGCAAGAGAGAAAGCCGATGAAAACACAGCTGAGGATTCCGAACACGGGGTGTAGTGACCCGGAAGCAGAAGGTAAATGAACCGACTGCAGGAAGGCTGCAGGTGTGAACACTAGAATGCCAAGCTGCTTCCTGCCCGGTGAGGCAGCTCTGCACCTGCCGCATCCGATATACAGATCGCGGCAGGCTCAACAATCTCCTTGGGTTTCGATGTGATAAACCTCTTGATAAGGTTTTGGTGGGATATGGTGTTGAATGCTGCTGAGAAGTGGATCAGGGCTGCCGTTTCTCCCTGGTCGAAGAGGGATCTGATTTCATCAGTGGCAGCGATCAGGGCGGTTTCAGTGCTGTGGTTGGTGTGGAATCTGGATTGGGAGGGTCCAGAAGATTGTTGATCTCCAGGTGTTCTATGAGTTGATGGTTGATGGCCTTTTCGAGGACTTTGGTGAGAATGGGGAGCAGAGAGATGGGACAGTAGTTCTTGGGTTTGTTGGGGTCATCGTAAGGTTTCTTGAAAGGGGTTTGACTTCTTGGCATACCAGGGACCATAGACATTAGAACTCCTATAGAGGGTAGGGTGCACCAGAGGGGTTGCTGAACTTTTTTTGGGTATTGTACATTGCAACCCTGCATTTGTACCTTTATTGAACTGTGTAATATTTTGTTTTGTTGGGAGCTGAAAGGACTTTATTTCTTACTAAAAAGAACAGGGCTAGTGTCTTGCTATGCCTTTCAGATAATACAGAATTCCACAAATGCTACTTCACGGTAGGTCAAACACAGCTCAGCAGGAGACTTAAAACACAACAACACCCTAGAAAGGGGTTTCACTTTACAAAATGAAAAGACTCTCTTTTTAAAATAATGCTTGGGGTTTTATTTATGCAATGCTCTCTAACAAAAAGGCTTTCCCAGATGCCAATGAATAGCATTCAAATAAACATATATATATTTATATTTATATATATATATATATATATATATATATATATATATATATATATCCTTTTTACCCCGTTGAGACTGCAGGAATCCTCCATACATTAGCGAACATTGGACACGGACCTCAAGTAAGTGCAAAATAAATTTATTTAAAGGAAACAGCCATAACGTTTCGGCTCCTCCGAGCCTTGCTCACATGACAATGTACCTTGCGACGAGGTCCCGGTCAACTTCCCTGGAGCGAACTTACAAAATATTTCAAGTTTGCTTTAGCGGGGCAACCCAGGAATCCAGGCCCAGACGCGATGGCTCTCGCGGTTGCTACCAGTCGACTTTTCTACGAGCGGACTTAGAAACTTTTCTGGAGCTTTTCCTCGCGGGGTCTGTCGATGCTCCTCATGCAGCCGGATTCGGTGAGGGTTAGCCAGCTTCAGATTTTCTCTAGTCCCGGTCAATTTATGGAAGTCGATGCGATGGGGCTTTTAGCGGGACGAACCTGGATGGCTTGGCCGGCTGACCAGGTTGAGTCGGTCCCTCTATGGAGCTTTTTTCAAAGTTTCTCCAAACTTCTTGAACTTATTCCTGAAGTTCCTCAAGGGGTCCCAAAGTGTCTCAAAACTTACTACAAGGGTCTGGCAGCTCCAAGATGGTCCTTGAAAGTTGAGGACGTCAGTTCCCACAATCCACTGGTACAAAACCCTTACAAATCCACTGATGTGTCTCCAAGGTGTAGATTTAGTTGGTGATGTTCCAGTTGAGCACTCTTAACCTGTAGCTTTCAGGGAGTCCACTCTTTTGTTTCTTTTTCAGGACAGAATCCACAGGGCTGTAGTTTTTAGATGGTGCAGTTTTCAGAGGTCAGGCCTTAGAAATCTTTGCTCAGAAAAACTTCTCAGCAGGGCACTTCTTGCTTCAGTAAGTTTCAAGCAGCAGTTCTGGAGGGCTCTGCCCCTCTCAGATACGTATTCAAAATTCTCTGAGACAAGCAACAGGTCACTTCTGACCAATGAGAGCAGGGTAACTCCTCAAGGCGATGACCACTTCTTGTAAAGTGTGGCATCATTTTGTCCCAGAGTGCATCAAATCTTCCAAATCCAAAATGGCTGATTTTCCAACAGAGATTCAAGACCTGGCTAAAGCCACCCTCAGGGATGGCTTATTTCCATAGTCTCTCCCCCTACCATCTGCACATACCTTCCTTAAGCCTAGCCCTGGCTCTGGGTCAAAAGTGTAAAAGTGTAACTGACACCCAGGCCTCCCCTCTGCCTTTGAAGAGCATGGTTTATGACTCCTCCCGCTGGCCTGGCATTCCTACGGAACAACACACTGCCCTCCCGGCACAGTTGGTAACCAAAGGGGCTCTTTATCACCTCTTCAAAGCAGCCTGGCTAATCCACTTAACTCTGACCAATCAGGGCAGACCACTGGAAGGCTGAATTTGGACTTACAAACAAGAAAGTCTTATAACTTCTTGTATGTACATTTTAGGAGAAATTCAACAATATGATATTGTTGGATTTAGTACTACTATTCTGATAAGTCTTTGAATGGTGACTCTAGGTCCTTCCTATCAGTAGTTATTATTTAATAATTTCCTACCGTGTTAACCTATGGGCCATGGGATTTGCAATGGGGAAAATGACTTGGGCCAGCTTCCTAGCACCAGGGCTTATAAAAACCTATTTTATAAGTATTTCCCTAATTTCTACAGGACCCCCACCCTCTGTGCAACTAGGGGAGAGTTTAGGGGTTCTGAATCTGCAGAAATATTGCAGATCCTCCTTCCACAGTGCTTCTGGCATCAAAGTCGAATTTGAGCAGCACTTTACCACAATGTGGGGTGTGAAATTTCACTTTACCCAGGCATATTAAAACTAATTTTATAAGGGTGTACCTTATACATATCTGACCCCCCACCCCTGGGATACCTAGGGGAGACCCCGGGGGACCCTAACATGCCAAAACATTGTAGGTCATCCATTTTTAAGTGCCCCTACCACCAAAGTCGAGTTTGGGCACAATTTACTTTTTAAAAGCAGTCCTGGCAGCCAGGGCTGTTTTTAAACTGACCCCAGGCTTCAGCAGTGCACAAATGCAAGTGCAGAAGAGCTGCTGGCCTCTAAACTGCCATGCCCCAGGATACTGGGGACTTCTATGTAGTTTCATTCCCCTGCCCTATTATATACTAGGGGCTTATGGGGTAGGTCATGCCAATTACAGGGGTACCCCACCATACCATAGTGTACCCTAGTGTATGTTGGGTGTCTGAACTGTATTCTAATGTGTTCCTTTCAGCTTGGCACTAGCCCTGGGCCTGGTTGGACAGAGCCCAGGGTCAGTCAGAGTCAGTTACGACAAGTTCCAGTCAGCAAAAAGTTGGGGGTACCCAGGGCACAGGATGACTTTGCAACAATGGGTTAGTGACTAAACTGTGTGAATGTCTGTATCAGTCTGTCTACTGCTGTGTAAGCTGCCGCATTGGTTGATGAGTAGCTACATGAGTGTCTATATAGGTTATTGATTTGTTGCCTGAGTATTTGTATGTGTGCCTGAGTGTGTGTGTGTGTGTGTGTGTGTGTGGGTGGGAGGTGTGTGACTTTGTGCATAGATGTGTGAGTTCTTTATTCACTGGGTGTATGGGTTCAAGACTGCATGTGGAAACAGCTGTGAGGGTGAGTGTGTGTATGGGTGTGTTGGTGAGTGAATAGATATCTCACTGCTACATGTCCAAGTAACTACATATGTAAATTGCAGTGCATGAGAGAGTTGGAGTATATAAATGACTATCTATACATGAGAGTCAGTGATTGTGAGAGTTCTATATGGATGAGTGTGTACTTGTATCAGTGATTGTATAAGAGAGTAAGTATATGTTAATATCACTATGAATAAGTGAGGTTATGTGTGTATAACTGTATAGCTGAGTAAATAGAAGTGTGATTGATTCTTTGCATGACTGACTAGATGTGTGAGTAACTCTGCATGAGTGGCGGTGTGTGAGTGTTTGTATATGTGTATGAGTGCCTATAATAGTGTTGCATTAATGAGTCACTGCATGTAAGAGTGACTGTATGGGTGAATAGTGGATGTGTGTGTAGACCTAGGAATCAGTGCGTGCATACGTAGTAAGTGCTATTGGTGTATTGTTTCAAAAATAGTAGTCTGTATTTTAGAATGGGTGTATTCTAAGGTTTTATTAAGGTATGAGGGGGTGCATCAGATTTTAACGTGGATGATGCCATCAGTGATGTCATCAGTGATGTCATTTGAGATGTCATCAGTGATGCCACTGACCATGTCATAAATAATATAATATGTGACGTCATCAGCAGTGCATTGTGTGGGTGTGAGTTATAGTTAGCTCAACTAACTATAACGGACGAATTTCTATGGTTTTGTACGAGTGAAATGTGCAACTAACTAGAACGTTCCCGAAACCTATGGTTTTTTCAGTGAATTTCAATGTTTTTTTTAAATGCTAATTTGTAACTATAAGGTCCCTGAAACCGATGTTTTTTTCAGTGAATCTCAAAGGTTTTTTAAATGTTAATTTCTAATTATAATGTTCATTAAACCTATGGTTTTTTCAGTGATTTTAAATTATCATTCCATTCTCAACCTGGTGAAAACAGCCGTTATCGCCTGTTTTTCAGCAATAGCTTCCGCAAAAAAAAAAATCGCCACAAATGAGAGCAACAACTAACGCTAATAATATGCAGAGTAGGCGTTCCTGTGCAAAAATAACTCGAAAACACTACTTCCCAATATTTTCAACGAGGAGGCAAATCTGCTGTGTGATCCAAAAACAAACTGGTGCTTGTAGTGTTGTAGACCGTGGACGCAACCATGTTACCTCAGGCAGTGGGGAAGATCTCAGTCTGGTGCAACATATGCCACTCCAGCATAGAAGTATGAATAAATATGCCGGGGCTCTGGGTGTGGTTCACTTGTGTGAAGGGCAACCCGTCTGCCAGAGCAGCGGATCTCACCCTGCCACGTGGCTGCTGGCCTCCTCGACACAGGCCCCCTGCAAACACAGTGACACAGAACCGCAGACTTATGTCTGTACAGACTACTGCCTTCGATCTACACTGCGGACAGCAGGGCTCACAATTCAGATGGAGTGGCGATTGCAGATGACGCAGTCCAGTAGGCAAGCGACATTGCTCCCAGTGTGGCCCGCCCACGCTGAGCGCCAAAGTGACCCAGTGCACCACAAGTCAACACCATGTGGCCTTATTGAGGCAGAATTCATTAGACAAAAGACATTGCTACCAGTGCGGCCTGCACGGACCACGCATCATCGCAGGCTGCATACACGCTGAGCGCTAGAGGTACCATTCACTCAGTGCACCACAAGTCAACACCACGTGGCCTTTTCGAGGCAGAATTCATTAGACAAAAGACATTGCTACCAGTGCGGCCTGCACGGACCACGCATCATCGCAGGCTGCTTACATGCTCAGCAACAGAGGTACCACTAACTCAGTGCACCAGTGCGGCTTGCATGGACCACACATCATCGCAGGCTGCGCAGACGCTGAGTCCTTCAGGTGCCACTATCTCACTGCACCACAAATCATCACCACATGGCCTTTTCGAGGCAGAATTCATTAGACAAAAGACATTGCTACCAGTACGGCCTGCACGGACCACGAATCATCGCACGCTTTGCACACGCTGAATGCTTCTGGTGCCACTAACTGTGCAGCTCAAGTCAACGCTACGTGGTTGTGGGCCCTTGCTGACCGCTACCTCTGGCCTACACTGCGGTCACCAGGGCTCACAATTAAAATTGAGTTTTGATTCATTAATTACAGAGTCCAGTAGGCAAGTAACTACAACTTCCCTAAAACCTAGATAATATCCTTTTAGTATCCTTGCTTCAAGAACTTTTTCATATCAATTGTAGCTTTAGTACAATGACCAAAATCATCTTGCAATTCCAAAGGAACACTGAATGGCAGTCTACACTGCGGTCAGCAGAGCTCACAATTTGAATTCAGCCTTGATTTATTTATTGTTCACAATTTATATTGACACATGATTTATTAACTGCAGACAGAATTGTACTCTATGTCCTCGGATTTTGTCAAGAGGAAGCCACAACAAGCATTGGCATAGCCAATAGGTCTTGCCTTTGGGACCTTATAAGTGTTTAGCCATGCAACAATTGGTGTTGTTGCACCAAGGATATTGTGCTGCATAACTAAATACTTATAAGGTCCCAAAAGCGAGACCTATTGGCTATGCCAATGCTTGTTTTTTTTGGCAGCTGAGCCTGCATTGCTCAATATATTTCATGACTGTTTTTCAGACTTTTAGTGTATCAGTTGTGCGGCAAAACAGGAACAAGGGGTGCAGATAATTGACATAAGGAATCAGCTTTAATAATATTCTCAGGGAAATGTAAGAGAAATGATTCAAAGGGTAGTGGTTGTAGAGGGCTCAAGAGATAAGGATAATGCCAGGTAATACGTGGGTGCAGAAGTATGAGGGTGTCAAGGTACTTAGATTACCGTTGCTAAGGCCGGGCTGTCCAAGATGGCGACCCAGAGCACATTCCTTCAGATATGAGCATTGCCAGAGGAGACTAAAGTTGGATTTTCCCACGAGGGTAGGTAAAGAATATTGGGATGGTGGTGTCATTATGGTTACATAAGCACCTTGTGGTTAAGGAGTGTTAAAGAGTTACCGGTGCTGCGGTGTTTAAGGGTGAAAGTCAGTGAGGCATGTGCACTAGTGAGTTGGTGATTAGCCTGTAAGGTGGTGCCCATAGTTGTTTTTGTTAGCTAAGTCTGCCGTGTTTTGCCCCTTCTCGGACTATAGAGAGGATTAATCCGGAAAACACTGGGGCTCACAGGACATGAGGCACAACAAGCTGCTTTCCGTTTTAAATCCCACACAAAATTTGCATTGAGTAATGTGAATTTCCTTGTAACTTTGTCCTCGTTGACAGTTCCTTCTTGGTCCATAATGAACAAGGGCCGGTGTTGGCGCGGAGTCCAGCTGCATCGGGGGGTTGAAGACACCATTAGAATTACAAATGATCCGCGCGCGAGCTGCTCCCTGACAGGGGACGTCACCTGCAGGCAAATCCAAGTTATGAGCTGAAATGCTCCACTTTCAGTGCAAGCCGAGCTGTCAGACTGTGGCGACAGCAAGGTACAGACAAGGATGCGCGTGCTTGGGGAGAGGGGGCGGGACCTTTGAATTATACTGCGATTTCCTTCGAGAGGCGAGCGGGAAGCTGCGCCAGCGTATTTGTGAAGAGAATGTGATTGCGGCACCCTGATGTTTGTTCATTCCGTACACAGCTGTGACAGAGGCCTTTGATGTGTGAGCTCCCACGTGACAGCGTTTCTATTCCTGTCACCTGTTCTCCATCCAGGACTTATTCCCTCATTCCCAACGTCCCTTCAGACCTGGAGGCCATGCGCGCTGTGATGTCAGACCGAGTGTCAGGCGTGAGGGGGCTGCAGCCCGCCTCTGCGAAACTCATGTGCACCTTACCAGGCACACAGACCAGAGGACACTGTCTTTCTCACTGAGAACCCGGCAAGAGGCGTCCTCTGGTGAAATTTTTTACCAGACAGGCCTTCAAGCGACACATATCATACCCCCCCTTCTCCCCATCCCTCGAGTCTCTGACCTGGCTTGCTGAAAACCCACATAACCACCCCTATGATCTGCTGTCCTCTGGTACCCCAACCTTACTGGCAGTCACACAGACAACACGAATCTGGTATCTGCTTTCGGTGCACCAGGCAAGGGGCACGTGAAAAAAAGACTTCGAAATTTGATCACTGGAAATTTATATTACCCATTTGTGCAAATACAGAGTTTATTGAGCCACTGAAAGGCGTTGCAGCATCATTCATTCGCATGCACCGTACTCAAGGTGTGGCCGGTAAACAGAGTTTAGGTCAAGTCTGGTTTTACCCGGGGCTTTGAACTCAGGTTGCCCTACTTACCTATGTGAGCCCGGGGCTCTGAGAATTGGTGTCGCCTCAGTTCGACCTTTGACCGTTTTTCCAGCTGTCCTGCCCACGTTTGCAATCATTTTCTCATCTTGCTCATTATCCCTTGTTCTCTTGCTGGTCCTGTGAGCCTCTTGTGTCTGTCTCTGTACAGTACTGCGCAGGAAGGTACTGTAAGGCATTGTATGGCAAGCTGTACGGAAGGAGAGGCAATGGCATCGGTTTGCATGGCATGAGATGGCAAAGTGTTACATGATATGGCATCACATTGACGGGCACCCTACAGTATGGTATTGTATGGAATATTTATCGTCTGCATAGTATGGTACGGTACGCTGTGCTATCACACAGAAAACAAAGCATGCCATGATGTAGCATGGAGCTATATTGTATGTCATGCCAAGGCATTGTATGGCTTGGAATGGTATGATAGGCCTTCTCATACCTCACGAAACGACATGCTGTCATGGTTTAGCGCTGTAAAGAGGGTTATGGTGGGGCATCAGTAATGTTACCTAGAGAGCCTGAGGCCCTAATGATGTGTACATGCAGGCAACCCCGGCACGGCCAACTCAGCCTTTTTTACCATCTAAGAGAAATTAAATGCGGCCATTCTGTTGGCTAATAATGCTGCGACAAAGCCAGCACCTGCTGGAGTTTAAAGAACCACTCCACGCAGCAAATGTATTATTGTACTATAATACTTATGACCTCATATGACGGGTAAAAGCACACACGCCTCTCTCGGCCTTAATGGCCCTTTTGTTACACTGCCTAAGGTTGCACACAAATAACGTAAGAAGAGAAGGCATGTGTTTTTAAATTGCGTGCCCCCCTGTTCAGTTATATAGTACAGTCCACGCTTGCACAACGAATGGTCCATGTGATAAAATGAACCAGTTCCCTTTACCCTGATCTGGAAGATACCAGATTGGTATGCGGAAGCGGTCCAACTGGCTAAGATGAAGCGATAGCGGGGCCTAAACACAGCCTAGCACTCTTTAAGGCAGATGCTTATCACGTGCGTGAGAATCTGCCCGGCTGCCTCAGCTGGTGGCGGCAGTGTGAGAAGAAACATGCGCGCGGCAGCAGGGAGAGAAGAGGGGGGCCTGCGCCGGTTTCCCTTGTGGAAGCGAGCAGCAAGACGCGCTAATTGCTAACATATGGCGCCCCTGCTCGCTCCCACAAGGGAATCGCCAGACGTGCACGCGTTGCCATTGGAAGCAATGCAACGCGTGCACGTTTTTGCCCGCAAAGCTGTGCCGATGGCTAAAGGTCTTTTTCCTAATCAGCGCATGTGCACTGCGTAGGCGAGACCTAAAAAGCATTCCTCGATGTCTGTGCTGACTACTGCCTTCCATCTACATTGCGGATAGTAGGGCTCACAATTTAGATCGAGTTGCGATTGCAGATGACGCAGTCCAGTAGACAACAGACATTGCTACCAGTGCGGCCCTCCCGGAATACGCATCATCGGTAGCTGTGCACACGCGGAATGCTTCTGATGCCCCTACCTCAGTGCATCAAACTGATGGACCCTTTCTGATAGAATCTTTTGCGTATGATTTCAGATCTGCTGTCCCTACCTCTGTGTACTACAAGTCATTAACCCTTTACGATACAATCTTTTGTGTATTATTTCACATCTGGTGCCCCTAACTTAGTGGAGCACAAGTCATGGACCCTTTATGATTGAATCTCTGTGTGTGATTCGATGATTACTGTTGTACTTGTTACCAGCACCAACCCTTCCCGGAGGGCTGGCTTACACACACCCCACATGCATCCAGCACAGACGTCACTGGACATGTGACCCTGGTAACAAGCATTGAAAATGCAATAGGTCTCGCCCTCGTTTAAGCTAAAGCAATTCTGTTTGTAATTAGGAGGCTTTTTAGCTTTGCTTTTATTAGTGTTTTTCAAACTTCCATGTACATAACATGCATATGTATGCATATATGTATATGCATGCATGATGCATGCATTTATATTTGTATTTATATAGATATGCAGATGTATATATATGTTTATATATGTATGTATATATATATATATTATCTACTGGCGGTCGCCAGTAGATAGTTATAGTTAGGACCTATTTTCCATAGGAAATCCGCAACATTCTATTCCCAATAAGTCTGGCGCCGGTTGATGAATCCTCGCGAAATTTTCCAAACTTTTGGCCAGCTCCGCTCCGCTCCTACCCTGAAAGTTTCGTGGTGATTCGTCAAGCGGGGGCTGAGAAAAAAAGGGGGTCCCAAAACGCGTTTTCCCCATGCAATTTCCCATAGGATCTGTTGTCGCAGCTACAGCCCGAACTGCTGAACGGAATGACACCAAATTTGGCAAAGAGGTAGTCCTCAGTTCAGACTCATGCCTTTTGCATAAATGGTGTGAATCTGTTCAGTAGTTCCTGAGAAAATTAGGGTCAAAAAGTTAGTGATATCTATGGCCGGGGAGGATCCGCCCACCCTACCCGCACCATAAGCGCACCCTCCCCGAACCAAGCGCGCACCCTGACGATCACGCGCTGAATGCTAATTGGCTGTCGAGTGTCTGTCTACATTCGAAACTAGGAACTGTTGGCGGCCATTTTCTGCCTCGGTAGAAGCGAGGCTGAAGAAGCAAGGGGAATAAGTGTGTAAAACATATAAAGGGGGCAGAGTGGAAATACTCTGACTCTCTAGATCTGCTTAGGGGGTCCCAGAAGGATCCCCTGGGGCCCCCATTTTTTAAAAAGGCGAAATACGCGCAGGGTGCGCGCATCCTATCGCGTTGGGTGCACGGATTCTCTCGCGTTGGGTGCGCGGATCCAAGGAAAAAAAATTGACGTTTTTGGGAGATAAATATCAAGCTTAAGTGTTTTGTTCTTGAGTGGCTCTAAAAAGAGCCGTTGTGTTCATTGAAAGTTTTAGGTACTTATAAGTAAGTACCTATACGGAGTCTAACGTTGTTGAGGAAGACTCTGTTTCCTTCATCAGTAAAGTGTACTCCATCTCTCCTATACATCTCTTGCTTATGAAAGCGCAGATTGTTATTGTAAATGGACCCCATTCTATAGTCTCGGAGAAAAGCAGAAACAGATTTATTCACAAGTTTCCTAGCTTTCCCAATTTGTGGACAAAAATGATCGGACCAGTTCCATTTCTGCCTTTGGCATATGTTAGAATACACAAAGGCAGTTTTGGGGAAAAGTGAAATCAGTTCTGCAAAGGTGTCCTTCATAAGCATTTCCAGACCTACCCCAGTCAAAGTGCCTAGGTCATTGCCACCACAGTGCACTATTATGAGGTCAGGGTGTTGGATATGCATGAAGGATTTCACCAATGGCATCAATTGGTGCCACTTTAACCCTCTCTGTCCAATCCATTTAATGTCTACATTTGGCAAACCTAGGTCTTTGTGAATGCCTTTGTTTTCTGCATACCTTTGGCTCCAGAAAATATAGCTGTGTCCCACAATCCACACTCTAAGGGCCATATGTAGGTAGCTAAATACCGGTCGGTAACGGCCGAAAATCGGTAAATATCACGTTACCGATCGGTATTGAGGCGAATGAGATGTAGGAGTCCAAAAAGAAGGATTCGGTAATTATGAATCGGTAACTACCGATTCATCTTTACCAAATTCTACATTTCCGAATCAGAATTACCGAATTCATATTTACCGATTCGGTAAATATGAAATGGTAAAACGAGAAAAGAGATGTAGGTAAATTCGTTATTACCGAATTCCATGAAATTCGGTATTTAAGAGTCGGTAATTAACACTGAGTGAAAGCAGGTGGTAATCAGCCACAGTGCATATAAGCAATCCCAAAATGCAACAGCGTGAACACCATGGCGGCTCTCTATGTGATTGCAAGGCGTCTACGTCTACAGGCAGCAGGTCTGAGGATTTGGAGACGGGAGGAGCGCATTTACAGACAGCGCAACACACTCTTTCAACAGACTGAGGCTGAGATACATGAAAGGTACAGGCTACACCCCCAAACCATCATGGACCTGATAAGGGACTTGCACCCACTCCTGGACCATCCAACAACAAGGGCGCATGCCATACCGCCACATGTGCAGGTGCTCTGTAGCCTACATCTACTGGCATCTGGCAGTTACCAGGGGGTGATAGCTGCGGTAGGCGGGGTATCCCAGAGTTGCCTGTCCTGTTTCTTCAGGAAGTTCCTGGATGCCATGATGCAGAGAATGCAACACTACATTAGCTTCCCAAACACACAGGCTGAACTGCTGAAAACAAAGACCGACTTTTACCAGATGGCACAGTTCCCGCATGTCATAGGCTGTATTGATGGCACACACATTCCAATCTGCCCACCAGCAGCCACTGAGCATGTCTACAGGAACAGAAAGTCCACCCATTCCATAAATGTGCAGGTAATCTGCGATGCTATCAACATAATCACTGACATCGTAGCAAAGTTTCCTGGGAGCACCCACGACTCCTACATCTTCCAGAATAGTGGGATCTACACACGCCTGGTTGCCGGAGAATTTAGAGAAGGATACCTGCTAGGTAAATCACTGTGACACTCCCTAATACTTACCGCATATGAATGTGTATTGGTGTATGTGACTAATGGTACTCTCTAACTCACCTAGGCGATAGTGCATATGCCGTGCGGTCATTCATCCTCACTCCCTACCTACACCCATCAACCCTGAGTGAGAGACGATATAATGTGGCACACAAATCAACACGCAACGTGGTGGAGCGCACGTTTGGACTATTGAAAAGCAGGTTCCGCTGCCTCCACAAAAGCGGAGGCGCACGCCAGTACACACCCATCATCTGCTGCAAGATCATTGCCACTTGTGCAATGCTGCACAACCTTGCCACAAAGACTGGTACAGAGGTGGAAATAACTGATTTTGAGGACAATGATGATGATCTTGCACAGCCAGAGCCCAACGCAGCAGGAGTGCCAGCAGCAACAGATGGGAGAGAGAGACGGGCAGAGATCACATGCAACTATTTCTAAGTAAGTAAGGGGACACAGCCAGTAGTTGGATGCAATGACGTAGTTTTAATTTGCGGGCACTACGCCACAACACAACGGAAAAACTGGCCTATCAAATTGGTGACATCCATAGTTGGAAGTCATGGGTTACTTCACCCAACTGTGTCCTGTAAGTGTGTGCTGCATCAGCGTCTGCACCCACGCACTACAGTGCGGGATGCCAGTGATTGACTGTCCTCACTGGCTGTGGGACCAGTGGCAGCCCCATGCCGTCTGCTGCTCCTCCGTGTGTCTGTGACAGGGGGGTAATGCTGCTCCTACTGGTCGTGTCCTCGCTGTCCACGACATCCACAGCATCAGTATTGGCAGACTGGCTCGTCAGCAGCACCTCAATAGCACTGGTCACCTTAACCAGCCCCCTAGTGACATCAGTGCTGCAGCGCGCAAGCCCCTCCTGCATGGCCACCGAGCGCCTGCAGAGCAGAGAAGTGGCAGTAGCTAGTCGGTTCACTGCCCTGGTATGGTGCGCAATATTCTGCCTCTCCCTTCGACGTATTGCTCTGTCCTCCTCCATTTTACTGCACAGCAGCATCACAGACTGCGACATGTCCCGCATGCCCGCAGCCATCTCCCTCATGCCCTTAGCCATTGATGAAATGCCCCTGTCAATATTACCCATTTTGTCATTTAGGCACTTCATTTGTCGTTGTACCGACTGTATTGCTTTGCCTTGTAGGCGCTGCACCTTCACCATGGTTGCCTCCAGCCCTCCAATGACACCATGGCTCTCAAGTCAAGTCAAATAACTTTATTTCGAATCCAAAAAAGGAGTCATAAAAGTATACACATATAATAAAAACAGTACACACATATTAAAAGAGATAGCCAAAAATCCAAAATATAATAAGGATTTTTTACTTCAGTAACGGTTTCTAATGGCAAGGGCCGATCTAATAAAACTCAATACAGCATTACAAATACTTGGGGTGGACAAGGATAATAAATGTTCATAGGCCTCTCTGTAAAAACTGGAACCAAAAGATACCAAGACTGGTTTAAGAAATCTATTTCTTGGAGCTTTATACAGTGCACAGAATAAAATACAATGGATGGTGCTTTGCGAAACTCTGTTATTACAAGGGCACAGAGGCAAACTCTTGAACCACCCCCCTTGCTTTGGAAATGCAAGTAGAAAATGTAAAGTGCTAATGCGAAACCTTGTCAGATAGAAACACCATTGCGATTGAGTAATATAAAATAAATAAAATGGGCAAGACAGCTTACCCCTCAGGTACAGTTGATGCTTGCTAGAATGTAAGGTACCAAGGTTATGACGGTAGGCATTTTTTATCAGGGGCTTAAAGTCCTTACCAATCTGGTCTGGGCTATCAAATATATTATTTAGCCCAATCTTATAAAAAGTATCCCTAACATACAAAAGCCAGGGAATCTTCATGCAGTGGTCAAGTTTAAGACAGTCCTGCAAAATTTCCTGTGATAGTTTTAAATCTTCAGACTGCCAAACTTTAGCCCATAACAATAGGGGAGACACATGTATGATGTCACTGAGATACTCCATGCCCACCTGCCCATGACAAAAATTATTCGAGGTTCCCGATGGAACGGCTAGGAGACGCTTAATAAAAGTATTCTCCATAACCTGTAGCTTTCCAATATTATGAGAACCCCACACTCCAGCACCGTAGGTTGCAGCCGAGACACACTTGGCTTTATATAGGGATATTAGGGTAGGTACTGGTTTTTGTCCTAATTTGTTGGCAAATCGAAAAAGGGCTTCAGCAGATTGTGAAAATTTTTGGGCCCGAGCTATTATCAAAGTGTCCCAATTCAATTTCTTATTAAATAAATTGCCCAAGTAATTAAAATTGTCAACCTTCAATATAATAGAGTCCCTCAACCTGTATCTACGTGTTTTGACACTTTTCAAACCGCAGGTCATGGCGAAGGATTTAGTAAAGTTGACTTTCAGGTCTAAACTCCCCATAAACTTCTCAAAGGCATCCAAACAGAGCTGCATGCCATTAGCAGTCAGTGTCATTAAAACCGTGTCATCTGCATATGACAACAATGGTAACCTTTTACCATTGGCCTGTGGAAAATCAGCACCAGACTCCAGCAAAAAACTTTCCAGCCCATTAGTATAGACCAGGAATAAAAAGGGAGCCAAGATGCATCCCTGGCGCACACCCTCGGTCGATGGAATGGGTTTAGTTTTTTCCCCACCCGGGCCATAACGAATACTAACTGTAGTAGCAGCGTGTAGTCTACGGAGCAGAGACACCAATGCCTCTTCAAATCCCATAGTCTCCATCATCTGCCACAACTTGGCCCTACATACCGTGTCAAAGGCGCTAGACAAGTCCATGAATGCCAAGTGGATGGAACTATGCTTGGCACCCATGTACTTGCCCATAATTAGCGCCAAGTTTAGGCACTATTCGGTGGTTCCCTTGCCCCTTCTAAACCCATATTGGGAATCTACAATGAGACCAGCTGTATCCGCCCAGGTTTCAAGACGTGCCAATATCACCCTGCCCATTAATTTACAGGTCGTATCTAATAGTGAAATTGGCCTGTAGCAGCACGGATCCGATTTATTGCCCTTTTTAAAAATCGGAACCACTACAGCATCTTTCCAGGAGGCTGGGATAAATCCAACCACTATTGCTCTAAATACGTTTAGTAGGAGTGGCACCCATACATCCAAATTATATTTAAAGAAGTCCAAGGGCACTGCATCTGGCCCTGGGGCCTTTAAAGCGGAACCCTTGCATAGAGCACTCCTTACCTCATCAAAAGTCAGTGAGGCACTAAGCTCTTTGGCTGTCTCCTTATTAAAATTACCAACATCCACCATATCAGATAGTTTTACCTCCTTTGGATTAAAATTTTTGCTATAATGTACTACCCAGGAGTCTTCAGTTATTTGCACTTGTATTACCTCCTTATCATCAGATTTTAAAAAAGGTCGGTTTATAACCTTCCAGAAAAAGGCTAGTATCCCTCAACTCCACAGCTCTAATAAGATCCGCCCAAGCCTTGGTCTTTAGTTCGTTTTTCCGCTTCTTGATTGCAACTTTATATTTTGTCCTGGCCGCTCTAACCAGGTCTCTATCAAGCGGCACTTGTAGTAAGGCCTTAGTTAAGCTTGTTTGGGCAGCAGAGCATTCTGCATCAAACCATTTGAGGCCCCTTTTTTGGCCCCGCCTATTGTTTTTATCAGATGAGAAGCAATGTTACCCAAAAGAGCCTTAAAATTATCAATAATGAGGGAAGGATCAGACATGGGCGTTAAACATATTTCAATCCCTATCTTATTTTCCTTAAAAATATCTGCCTCCAACTGCCCCACATTTACCTTATCCCACCTAACCGTAACCCCCCGGTTTTTATTATATTTTATCACATGTTCTGCGGGCTGAGTTTTCCAAATGGGGGAGCAAAAGTTCACAATTAAAGGATTATGGTCGCTGGCAGGGTTTGCAACGATACTAAAATCCTTTACAAGATGGGCATAACCCATGGATAGTATAACAAAATCTATTGTACTTACTCGACCCCCTGAGCCATGGAAGGTAGGGATGGTCAACTGATCAGAAAAACTCAACATCTCCATAATACATAGGTCATTGTTAATAATAATACTATTCAAGGCATCCCCCTGTTTTGAGTGGGTAAAGTGGGCCATGGGCTGGTCGTTACTATACACCAAGCCACAAACGTTAGTACCACTAAATTTGCACAATAAGCAATTAAAATCGCCCATCCATACAATAAAAAGGGGAAAAACCTTATTTGTTATCTCAACAATTTCCTCCTGTAATTTTTCTATGACTAAAATGTTATGTTGGCCAAATATGTTATAATACCAGTTTATCAAAAGTAAGGGAACAGAAAACAAGCCCCTAATCATAAGTAGCTGGTACCAAACAGTTTCAACCAGCCTATCCACCTGAATTTGGTTACATTTTACAGAGATAGCTGTGAGAAGCCCCCCCTTTGCTCTCCCTGCTTGTGAGGGTTCTGCACATTCCACATTTGAAAACCATCTAAAGTTGGATCTCCAGTGTTCCAGGTCTCCTGGAGGCATACCATATCAAAAGATTTAATATATTGCAGCCAAACTGGGTCATCCAATCTCCGGGAAAGACCAGCTACATTCCAGGATATCATGCGAAAATTATCTTCCATCGCCAGGATCCCCCCTCCACCCTGTTGCCCTTTTCCAGACAGTTTGATTACATCACACTCACTCGTTATTGTCTCCTTTACAAGGCTAGTTTCTTCAGTGCAGGATACCACAATGCCTTTGCAATTTGTTGGGTTTTCCCCTCCTGGTGGATCTAAAGTAGAGTTGGGGTTTAACTTGCCAACAAACCCCTTATTAAGTTGGTCACCGTCAGACAGATATTCACTGTTGGATAGTAATTTAACAATTAACCCATTTAAAGGCACAATTTCGTTTCTATCCGACATTTCCCAAGGGGTCACAACATTCACCAGATCAAACCTATCCAAACTTAATAAATTAACATTAACATTGTCTATATGTTCATTCTCCACTCCTCTAGGAGTGGAAATCATCATAGGAAGTCAATCCACCCCCTCTAAGCCCGTGAGTGGCTCAAACCGGTTCATTAACGGGAAGAAATGTGGAAAATGTGCAACATGAGGTACCCCCCCTGGTCTATATGACCCAAACGCTGGTCCCCACGCGGGGGTCTTTGGCCCATAGGGATGGTCATTATTCGAATGAGGATAAAAATAGTGTAGATCAATAGACTGAATATCCCCCAGACGGCCAAATCTCGGTTTCCTGCATATATATTTAACAGCCCAAGTATCTCTGAGGTTAACAATTACACAATCACCCTCGAGATCCTTGGTGCTATGCCCTATCCAATGTACTCTCCTTACACCTATAATCTCCGTATTTGTCCCTGGGGGTAGCCTTCTATTTCTCCTGAGCCAGTATAAAACCTTATTTTTTAAATCCCCATCAGATTCTTTAGCATTTGGACCAAGTTCAGGAACCCCTGTTAAAATAACCACAAAAGGAATTGAATCTGGAGGGAGGTTTACACATAATGACTTCTTCTTAATGTGCTGAGTACCCATTGGGGCGGCAGTATGAGTTGTAGTCAACCCTTGTTTTAAAATAGAAGGTTTTTCTACGGTGACCAACCGAGTTGCATTAGGTACAACAGTTAACCCCTGGGCCGTGCCATTAGATTTTAAAGCTGGCAAGGCATTTGGCATGGCAGTAAGTACTGGAGTTACCGCTTTGGGGATGTTAGGAGCTTGTTTCACAGTCTCAACTATACCCTTATTTTGCTTCCCACTTTTAATCAATGAATCTATTTTCAACATATTCCCTTTAGCGATGTCCTCTAATTTATCTAACTTTCCCATGATTAACTTCATTCGGTTAACCACAGGCATTAATAGGGATTTAACTAATATTTCCATTTTTGGAAGAATGCCCTCAGTTAAGGGTTCTTGAGTCTGGGAAACTATTGTATTATCCACTAAGTTAGTCTGGTTTCCATCCTCAGTTGATGGCTTTAAAAGAGCCCGAGACATATGCTTTTTTGCCCGTCTATTTGCCCTCATTCTCCTAGCATTCCCGCCCTTTCTTTGACCTCCCCTTCTCTTCTTTCTCACCTGTTTAGGGCTTACTGAACTAGTTTCAATCTGCTCTACCAGATCTAGCTCTGAAACTTCTTGCAATTGAGAAGCATGTTTGGGGGTTGAGGATAAATTAGGTGGTTGAGTTACAAAACTTACTAGATCCAAAGACGGACTAGAAGCAATTAAATTTGGTGCATTCTCCGCAAGAGGGTCATCCACCACTGCGTCTAGCGCACAGGGAATTGGGGTTGCAATTATTAAGGGGGCCAGCTCAATACGTTCAGCTGGGGTTACTGCAGCTCTAATTGTCCCTAAAGAAGATCGCTTTCCCGTAACAATATCTAGTGAGAGGCGCTTTTCTGCAAGTGCTATTTCTTTCTCTATGATTTTTGTGGTTCGTGTGAAAAAGTCATCAATGGTGCCCGTCACTACCCCAGCGTTTGTTTTAATGGCAACTACTCTAGTTTTCCCTGAGCGTAAGGCCATCGTAACGTACACACCCTACCCTTTTCGGCTAATTAACAAATATAATACCTTCCCTATTCAATACCACCCACAAAATCTACAATAATGTCTTACGACTATTTTGCCAAATAAATGGCCCCGGACGGCCACAGACGGTCCCGTCCTTGGCCTGGGAGTCCTCCCACGTGCTCAAAGTGCGGGGCAAGCAGGGAGAGCCAAGTTGGCGAGGCAGGGACTCCTGGGAAATGGAGTCCCTGCCGCAGCGCTCACAGCCCTGCTACTATCCCTCATCACACCCCAGTAGTCCTCCAAGCAGCAGCAGCAGCAGCAGCAGCAGCAGCAGCAGTACAAAGTCCGGTGCTCCCACCAAACTTCCCTGACGATGCGGGTCCAACGAGGTATGGCACAGGGTGATGAGCTAAAAGTGTCCAGAAGGCGCAGTCCACAAAATATCAAGGTCGCCACTCACAAGGGTTCCCGCAGGCAAAGGAGCAAAGGAGTTTTAAACACTTAGAGCGCATAGGGGGCGGGGTAAGCAGGGAGAGCGGGCCAAGTGTAGCAGGTTGGCCAGACAGCAGCGCTCGCAGCCCTGCTACTATCCCTCAGCACACCCCAGCAGTCCTCCAAGCAGCAGCAGCACAAAGTCCGATATTCCCACTAACTTTCCTTGACGAAGCGGGGCCTGGCGAAGGTCCGGTGAGGTATGGCGAGGTATGGCGCCCGAAGATGTATAACGATGTATAACGAATATGGCGCTCAAAAAGACCAGAAGGATTCACTCCACGTCTCCGAGCTCCGAGTCCGAGCTTCGGGTTTCGGGTCTGCAGCAGCCTCCCGTGCTGTCCCCCCGCGTCCGCGTCCACTCCCCTGATGGGTCCTCCTCTCAAGCTCCTTCTAGTCACCACTGACCCCCGCTCCTCTCCATTCCACTCCGCTCCACTCCACTCCTTGCTGGAGTGTTTACCTTGAGGATTTTCCTTGCCTTAAGGGGCTACCTCTGTAGCCTATGTTGCCTCTATGGAGGATCGTAAGCGACGCTGCCGGGGGTGCTGGGGAGCCACCACCTGACTCAACCCCTGCACTCAGTCACCACTTCATTTCCACTTGTCACCCAAATGGCAGGCAGACGGCAGAGGTGAAAGCCAGGGACCGGGAAGTCAAAAGCGGGGAGATCGGGAGCGGGGGAGCAAGGAGCAATGAGGAGCAATGAGCGGTAAGCGGTACGCAGCGGTAAATGGCAGGCAAGGTGCTAGGGGAGGAACAGCTAACCCGCACCACACTGCACCGCCACGCCACCACACCAGCGCAACTCGGCTTAACTCACCCCCGGCTCAACCCGGCTCAACCCCGGCTACGGCTACCGCAACTCCGGGTCCGGGTAATAGTTCGAGTTCATGGCTCCAGTTGGAAGCAGACTCTCCGCGGGACAGAGCAGAGCCGCGGCAAACTCAGGTAAGGTGGGCTCCTCCTCCTCGTTCTCTGCTCGTTCTCGTTGCTCGTTCACCAGCAGAGTACTTCGGGCAGTCGATCTGGACCTGAGATTTTTCAGACAGAAATATGCCTCATTGTAACCAAGATCACACACTCCCTTCCTTCCCCGAGTGCGCCTGGCCCGCTCCCAGCTCTGCCCCGGGCGCAGCAGACAAAGAATGTTTACTTCAGCCGCGGCATCAGCTTGAAAACTTTAATCCTCTGTTTGCAGCCAGTGCTTAGTGTGCGTCCCTTCTCTTCCGCACACACGCTTACTGTAAGTGCCTGTCCCTTCACCATGGCTCACACCCAGAGGAGGTGGACTGCTGACACGAGCCCTGCGGCGGCGTCTGGCCCCTGTGTTTGCTCCCTCAACGGTGGACAGCACACCAGCATTGATATCATCCACTGGCACATTGGTTGTTTCATCCCCCCTCGAGACTTCTGAGGAGGACTCGGACAAATGCAGTCTGCCAACAGCACGCCTCCTAGGTCTCACCACTGCTGGTGGTGTGGAAGCTGGTGAGGCTAGCAGTAGCGGCGATGCTGGGTGTGGTGGCGTAGCCGGCTGTGTTGGCGAGCCAGGCTGTGGTGGTGAGGCTGGCTGTGGTGGTGAGGCTGCCTGTGGTGGTGTTGTGTGCCCTGCACTCGTGGTGGCCTTCTCGTGGCTGTGCTTCCTGGGTGCCCTCTCTCCCTTCTCCTGAGCAGTCCTGCGCGATGTCTCGCCTGTGGACAGAAACGTTACATTAGCTCAGTGTATCTGCAGGCCTACATTGCTCACATCATAATACATTTGTGCAACACTATCTCTTTGTCCTCTGCCTCATTCTCGCTGATGTGTGTCACATGCCCTGTTGTTCCGTGTCATGATAGGGGTTTCACTGACTACATCACCCATAATGCATTGCTGGTCTGACCTAACACCTGTACTGGAGTGGGACTCACAAAGCCCAATTGGGGATTTGGGATAGGGGAAGGGGGGGCACTATGCTGCGCATGCTTCTTACCTTTTTTGGTAGCAGCTCTGGCAGAGCTGTCTGCATCCCCAATCCCAACAACACTTTCAGGCTCGATGGTGGAATCCACGAGCTGCTCCAGTTCAGTCAGGTCAGGTGCCCTGTTCCTTCCTCCTCCGGTCCGGCTGGCCTGTTTTTTCAGCTCAGCCATCTTCCTCTTGGTGATGATCCGGATGTCGTACCACCGCTTCTTTAGCACATCATTGTCCCGGGGGGTGACTCCAATTGCATTTACCTGCAACTGTATTCCTTGCCAGATCCTTCTTTTTTCAGACTCTGCAACTTGCAGGGACTGCTTTCCAAAAAGCTTGTTGTGGTGCTTCACCACCTCCTCCACAAGTACCTGCAGTTCCTTCACGCTGAATTTCATTTTCCTCTTCCTTTCACCTCCATCTGTGTCCTGGCTGGCCATTGTGCAGGATCAGTTGCAAATGTTCAGGCACTGGCTCTGTAGCACTCCTCAGCACACACAGCCTCTTCAGAGGGTTCTGATTGTGTGCACCTGCCTGGGTGTGGCCACTTCCTGGTTGGGAGGGGTGGTGGTTGCACATGATTGGCTGATTCCTCAATGGCTGTGTTTTTGAAATACCGAATCGGTATATACCGATTACCGGAATCGGTAAATGCAGATTCGGTAAATACCGATTCTGGAATACCGGTCGGTATTGTGGAATCGGTAAACTTTTTCAGAATGTTACCGATTCAGTAAAATTTACCGAACAATTACCTACATACGAAATACCGATTTCTGAATACCGAATCGGTAAAATTCGGTATTTAGGAATCGGTAATTTTCACTTACCTACATATGGCCCTAAGTATCTTGAAAGGAGGTCTGGATGCACTCAGATGGTCTCTGTAAATGAAATGGCAATTTGGAAAGTAAGATGTTTCTAAAATGGTGGCTAAGATGCAGTTTTGAAAAAAGACAAGAAATCATTGGTTGTTTCACAACCTTCTACACTGAAAGGTAGGGTGTATATTTCTGTTTTTTAAACGCATGATTCTTATTGGTTAACGAAAACTGATTGTAAGGAACATTATATATGATAAGCTGATATGTTGAAAAGTCAAGCACACTTGCTGTCTTGATTAGCAACATTGTGTGCTGAACTTGTGACCTGTGTGCTCAGTACAGTGTTCCATGACCTGTTTCTATGGTAAATGGCAGAAGGCAGATTGGGGGAAGGGTTGACATTTATGTCATTTGGAAAGGGTTGAAATGTTTAACCAATAGAAATGTGTGTTTGCTTTTGAATTTATGTGGGAAGGAATGTAATTTGATGTTTACATGTATATGTGTGGAAAATGAGAGGGAAACTTTGCCATTCTTTGGTTTTGCTGAGAGGTGCACAGTGCAGAGATTCTGTATAAGAAAACCTGGTGTGTGACTGATATCTGGTGTGTGACTGATATACTTCTTAATCTACAAAACAACTTGAAAGGTGAGTTATTTAATTGTGAGGGGATGTATGTAGACTATTTTGATTTTAATTAGACTAATGTATTTCCCCTGCTAAAGTGTAGGGAGTACTTTTTTTGTCTACAATCTTATTGACAGTGTGTGTACATGTAGAAACAATTCTGTGATAAGCATTTGTGTTTTTCATGTGTTTGCAGACAGATAACTGTGCTGTTTTTATATGTTGGTAGAATTAGAAACCAGTCAATGTTTATGAATTTGTGAAATGAGATGTTTCTACACTAAAATGTAGTACTCCTTCTAGATGAAGAACTGTGTTTTGGTATAGTGCAAGGGATAGTGTTGTTTGTCTAGAATCACACAGTGAGTCTGTGCATTTGGGAACCACTGTGAGAGAAGCATTGTGTATTTGCTGACAGATAACTGTTTTAAAACCTGTCTTGTTGTCAAGTTTTAGTAGCATTAGAAGGCAGTTTTTGCTTATGCTTTGATTAAATGAGTCAGGCTTTCACTCTAAAGTGCAGTTCTGAAATATGTAGTTTGTGTGCATTCCCCTTACCTCTTCCACTGTAGTGAATGAGTTTTGGTAAACTCCTAGGGATAGTGGTGCTTGTCTAGAATTACACTGTGAGTGTGTGTGCTTTTGGGAACCACTGCGAGAGAAGCATTTGGTAACATCATGTATTTTCTGACAGATAACTCTTTTAGAACCTGTCATGTTGTCAAGTTTTAGTAGCATTAGAAGCCAGTCTTTGCTTATGCATTGATAAAATGAGTCATGCTTTGACACTAATGTGCTGTACTTTAATATGTAGATTGTGTGTAGTCCCCTTACACCTTGCACAGTAGTGAATGAGTTTTGGTAAGCTGCTAGGGATAGTTTTGCTTGTCTAGAATCACACTGTGAGTCTGTGTGCATTTGGGAACCACTGTAAGAGAAGCATTTGGTAACATCGTGTATTTGCTGACAGATAACTGTTTTAAAACCTGTCTTGTTGTCAAGTTTTAGTAGCATTAGAAGACAGTTTTTGCTTATGTTTGATTAAATGAGTCCGGCTTTGACACAAAAGTGCAGTCCTGAAATATGTAGATTGTGTGCAGTTCCCTTACAACTTCCACTGTAGTGAATGAGTTTTGGTAAACTCCTAGGGATAGTGGTGCTTGTCTAGAATCACACTGTGAGTGTGTGTGCATTTGGGAACCACTGTGAGAGAAGCATTTGGTAACATCATGTATTTTCTGACAGATAACTCTTTTAAAACCTGTCATGTTGTCAAGTTTTAGTAGCATTAGAAGCCAGTCTTTGCTTATGCGTTGATTAAATGAGTTAGGCTTTGACACAAAAGTGCAGTCCTGAAATATGTAGATTGTGTGCAGTTCCCTTACCACTTCCAGCAGTGAATGAGTTTTGGTAAACTCCTAGGGATAGTGGTTGTTGTCTAGAATCACACTGTGAGTCTGTGTGCATTTGGGAACCACTGTGAGAGAAGCATTTGGTAACATCGTGTATTTGCTGACAGATAACTGTTTTAAAACCTGTCTTGTTGTCAAGTTTCAGTAGCATCAGAAGGCAGTTTTTGCTTATGCTTTGATTAAATGAATCAGGCTTTGACTCTAAAGTGCAGTTCTGAAATATGTAGTTTGTGTGCAGTCCCCTTACCTCTTCCACTGTAGTGAATGAGTTTTGGTAAACTCCTAGGGATAGTGGTGCTTGTCTAGAATTACACTGTGAGTATGTGTGCTTTTGGGAACCACTGTGAGAGAAGCATTTGGTAACATCATGTATTTTCTGACAGATAACTCTTTTAAAACCTGTCATGTTGTCAAGTTTTAGTAGCATTATAAACCAGTTTTTGCTTATGCATTGATAAAATGAGTCATGTTTTGACACTAATGTGCTGTACTTTAATATGTAAATTGTGTGTAGTCCTCTTATCCCTTGCACAGTAGTGAATGAGTTTTGGTAAACTCCTAGGGATAGTGGTGCGTGTCTAGAATCACACTGTGAGTGTGTGTGCTTTTGGGAACCACTGTGAGAGAAGCATTTGGTAACATCATGTATTTTCTGACAGATAACTCTTTTAAAACCTGTCATGTTGTCAAGTTTTAGTAGTATTAGAAGCCAGTCTTTGCCTATGCGTTGATTAAATGAGTCAGGCTTTGACACAAAAGTGCAGTCCTGAAATATGTAGATTGTGTGCAGTTCCCTTACAACTTCCACAGTAGTGAATGAGTTTTGGTAAACTCCTAGGGATAGTGGTTGTTGTCTAGAATCACACTGTGAGTCTGTGTGCATTTGGGAACCACTGTGAGAGAAGCATTTGGTAACATCGTGTATTTGCTGACAGATAACTGTTTTAAAAGCTGTCTTGTTGTCAAGTTTTAGGAGCATTAGAAGGCAGTTTTTGTTTATGCTTTGATTAAATGAGTCAGGCTTTGACACAAAAGAAGAAGCATATTGAAAACATTGTGGAAAAGGCTTTTAAAGTAAAAAGGAAACTGTTTATTTTAGTATTAAACAGAATTCAATCACTAGATAAACCAATCCATGCAATGAAGGCCAAAAGTAGGAGGAAAAGAGTTAATAATAAAAAAAATGTTGTGATGTGTTTTTTGGGAGAATGGAAACACAGTTCCAGTTCAGAGTCTGTTTTTTAACAAAGAGAGTTATTCACTGAGCGAAAAATTATTGTATGCAGTTGACACCAGTGGTAGAGGTTATGAGGTTAGCGACGGTTGTCCAATTGAGAAAGAGAAAATGGTTGAAAGAAATGCAGAAGAAGTGATAGCTGATGAAGTTTTAGGGAGACGTGCTAAAAACCCTGTGTACACTTGGGATTGCAGTAGTATTTGCAGTGTACAACAGGAATCTATTGAAAAATTATGTAGTTTTTTACCAGCACATACTAAAAAAAGTGTAAAACAAAAGATTAAGCTGTTGCAAGGACTAGACCCTTGCAGATTGAGAAAACATACTGGTTTGCAAGGTCATTCTCTGGCTTGTCTTTCTAGGAAAGTTTGTCAAAGTGTTTTTCACCATTTCAGAATGCTGGCAGTACATCATACTCAAATGCGGAAGTTAGTGAGAAGGTTGTATTATGCAAAGTCCAGCACTAAAGTTAAGTGAGTTGAACAGTGCTCTTTTGCGAGGGTCAGTATCAGATGTGAAGCAGGTCTGTGATGATATTGAGTTTTGTTACTGTGGTCCTCAGCAAGGGAGTGAAGAAACCGACGCATTAGTAGAACAAAATGTTGAAGACAATGTACAACCCGTAATTACAGAAAAATTTGAGGATGAAATCACAAAGTTTAAGGTAATTTCATGTGAAAGACCAAATGTTTCTTGTATTTGTTGTCGGCGAAGTCACTATAAAAATCAGACTAGGGGTGTCAATCTGTATTTAAAAAGTGAAATAGAAGATATTGATAAGTGGATGGAATTTGCAACTTATTTGTTGGTAGAGGATTGTTTTGATTTGGGATCTGAGCAGCGTATTTGCAAATATTGTTATAACAAATTAGATGAGAATAAAATGCCTGCTAGAGCTGTTCATAATAATCTAGAGTTGGTTGCTATTCCTCCAGAGCTGATAGATTTAAATACGTATGAGTCTATTCTCATACAATGTGTTTACCCGTTTCAGGCTATTGTTCGTATGGAACACAAAACAGGTAAATTACCTCCATCAGAGTTGCAAAGAGGATTGAAAGGAAGAGTTGTGTATTTACCATTAGATTTAAGGAAAAATATTGAAACTATTGGTGTAGACCATGCAGAAAATGAGCCACTAGTCATTCTAGTTAATGGTGTTCCTACTAAGAATAAGAAAATTTGGCAAGAGTTAGCGGATGTTAGAAAAGTGCAAAAGGCATCATTGTATCTGTTAAACAATAATGAGTACTATAGAAATGTGTTTGTAGGAGAAGAAGAAATAGATTTAGCAGAAGATACTGAAACATTAGGTGGACAAATAGAAAAAGTGGACATGTCCAGATGTGAAGAAATCTATGAACATTACAGTGTACATCCACTTCATTCCAAAGAGGTGATGGGGAATACAATCGAGTTGTTTCAAATGAAAAAAGCAACAGGAAGTCCCATGAGTGTATGGGAAGAGAGCTTGGAAGCTCGTTGTTTCCCGCAGTTGTTTCCAACAGGAAAAGGTGGACGATATGATGAACGTCCTGTGCAGATTCCTGCATCTGAATATCGGACAACAAGATGATATGCAGAAGATCCAAGATTTCGACAATGTATCCCTTATATGTTTCATCTTCTGTTTGAAAGTGACTTGTCTGGACTTTCATATGCAGTAAATCACATTTTAAAAACTGGAATGCATCTTCAAAATGTAACTGCAAAGGATTTTATGGATAAAGTGCATCAGAGAGATGATCATTTAGAATCTCAGTTGATTAATCTGATGGCATGTCAGCGTGGGACTAATGAATATTGGTACCGTCGACATGGAGAACTGAAATGTATGCTACGGAACTTGGGAACTCCTACATGGTTTGTTACACTAAGCTGTGCTGAGTATGCTTGGGATGATTTACTTGAATTTCTTCGAGAGGCAAATTCCAATATAAAAAATATTGAATACAAGACACCTGGAGAATTGTGCTCTTTGGATCCTGTCAATGTGTGCAGATATTTCAATCATAGCTTTGAAGCTATGATGTCTTTCATCTGCAATAAAAAGAATCCTCCTCTTGGAGAAGTTGTGGATTTCTTTTGGAGAAAGGGGTATCAAGCAAGAGGTGCTCCTCACATACATATGTTGTTATGGATCAAGGATGCCCCCAAATTTGGAACAGATTCAGATGAAACTGTTTTGTCTTTCATTGAAGATTATGCTACATGTGCTCTTCCCAATAGCAGAGAAGATAAAAACTTAAAACAACAAGTCTTACGATTTTAAAGCCACAGGTGTGGAAAATACTGTCGACGAAAGTACAAGTCAAAGGATAAGTTCTATACCAAATGTCGTTTTGGATTTCCACGTCCTGTATTATCCAAAGGAAGAGTGAACAGTTTTATGTCAGCTATGCGACATACCATCACAAGAAAGTCTCCGAAAAACACCTACAACTTAAGAAGAAGCGAAGAATCGAAATACATAAATGACTACAATCCAGTTATTTTATCCATGTGGAACGATAACATGGATATTCATTATGTTGCGGACAATTCCATTGCTGTTGCTCGATATGTAACGTCCTATATTACTAAATCAGAAAAGACGGAATTGAAAGAAATGTGGGAAGAGATTTCTCATGAGAAGACTCTAAGTAAGAAATGATACAGTTTCAGTTTGAAGATGTTATCGCATCGTGAAATTGGAGCATATGAATGTTCAGATCGGTTATCATCTGCAAGTCTATATTCCAAAAGTAGAAGAATCATTTGGGTGAGTCTAGGTCTTGCAGGAATGCGAAATCGGGTACTGAAATCTGTTCAAGAAATTGAATATGTAGCAGAAAATGAACCAGAAAGTACAGATATTTTGAAAACGAATATGTTGGACACATACTACCCAAATAGAAGTCATCATCTTGAGAACATGTGTCTCTATGAAGTGCTGCAAAACTACAATTTTAAACGGAATACTACAGGGAACATCAACAATGGAAAATATGCAGTGATTGGTTCTGAAGGATGTCTGGTGAAACAAAGGAAAGGAAATTTAATTAATCACAGGAAACTGAGTTGCGACACTGCTGACAAAAGGGAATTTTACTATTTAGCCCTTTTGCAAATGTTCAAACCGTGGCATTCAGAACTGGAATTACTTGGAGATTTTCAACGCTATGAAGATTCATTTAATGCTTGTAAAGATACCATACAATGGAGTGCTTTTGCAAATTATGTGAAAATGTTGAATGATGAAATTGATCAAGAAGCTACAATTGCAGCTGAGATTGCTAGAGACAGTTCTCAAGACAGTCAAAGTTCTGCTGCACTGAGTCAAGATCCACTAGGACAACCAATTGTTGAAAATGAAGCAGCGATTGCAATGAATGAGGTGGAAACAGCAATGTATCAAGCTCAAGAAGATGCAATACAGTTAGGAAACTTGGAAGAACAACTACATGTTGAACAGAAACAAATATATCAGCAAGTGAAAGAGCAGATTGACCATGGATTACTTCATGAAAAGAGAGGGTGCTCATGTACATCATTTCAACCTATCCGAATATATGTGAGTGGTCAAGCTGGAGCAGGAAAAAGTTTTTTAATTAAAGTGATTACAAGTTATCTGCAGAAAACAACTGATTCGCATTTGGCTTGTGTTGTCACTGCTCCAACTGGGTTGGCAGCACATAACATTAAAGAAATTACTTTACATCGTTTACTAATGCTGCCAGTAGAGCATGAGAACAAATTGGAATACCACAAGCTATCTGGAGAGGCTTGTTGTGAAGTTTCAAAAATCCTGAAGAAAATGAAACTTCTCATTATTGATGAGGTGAGCATGGTCTCAAACTTGATGCTTGCCTTTGTGCATTTAAGAATGCAGCAAATTCTTAAAACAGAGTATGACGTGTTATTTGGCGGAAAACATGTCATAGTTTTTGGAGATCTACTACAACTGACTCCGGTAAAAGGACAACCGGTATTTAAAACACTAGCCCATGAAGATACCAGAAAGTCTCTTGGCAGTGTTGGTAATGTGAACATTTGGACTCATTTTGAATACAAAGAACTGACAACAAATATGCGACAGGCAAATGATGCTGAATATGGAAGTATTCTTCAAGATATAAGAATTGGAATTCTTTCAAAACAAGGCAAACAAGCTTTGGAGAGTCGATTACTTTGCAATGTCTTTCCAAATGAAAATGCAGTTCCTGCAAAAGTGTACGTGAAAATTGCTAAAAATAATTCAGTGATTTGCTTAATGCCAACACTGCGCGAGTGTTCCATATTCAATGAAGAACTATTGAAACTGGAAAATGAGGAAATTGTAAAAATGGAAGCCATTGATAAAATACAGCATGAAGGAATCACTATTATTTTGACGGGAAAGTTGAGATCAAAACTGGATTGTTTAGAAAAAATAATATCTAAAACTGCTGGTTTAGAAAAGACACTATATGCGTGTGTAAACTGTCGGGTAATTTTAAGGCGTAATTTGGATGTAGAGAAAGGTTTAGTTAATGGTGCAATGGGTAAAGTGGTGGATTTTGTGAAGTATCAGAAAAAAGAAGGAATTGAATTTTTAAAAATTAAATTTGATCAGATTGATGAAGTTAAAGAAATTGGTCGTTGTTCAGTTCGTTTTTTGCTTCTTAAAGATTTATATGTCCGTAGGAAACAATTTCCATTTTCTCTGGCATACGCAGTGACTATTCACAAATCTCAAGGATTAAGTGTAGACAGTGCATTGGTGAACATTGGATCTACCGTATTTAAAGAGGGTATGGCATATGTTGCTTTGTCGCGAGTTAGAACATTATCTGGTTTGTTTTTGATTGATTTTGATGAGACGAAGGTTACTGCAGATGCAAACTGTGTAAAAGAGTATAATAGGTTAGGAAGGGTGTATGCTCCAAATTTAGGTCAATATCCTGTATTTGAAAAGCGTGTGGTTGGTCGAAAAAGAAGGTTAGAGAATATCTGTTCTGAAGGTGTCAAGAAGGGAAAAGACCAAGATAATGTTGTGATTGCAGGTAAAAAGAAATTGGACACTGTTGAAGAGATTGTTGGTTATCAGTTTGAAAATAGTTCTGGTGTCAACTGCTATGCTAATGTAGTGGTCAATGTTGTTTTTTATCTGGAAGGTTTGCGAGAACAAATTATGCAGAATCGGGAAAAAAGATTGTGTTCTCTGTTGCATTCTGTTTATGAAAAATTGACAACAGATACAAGTAAAATAGAATCTGTTTCAGATGTTTGTAGTCTTTTGGGTGTGTGTTCTGGTTCTACAGAATTTTCACAAAAAATCCAACAAGATGCTCAGGAATTTTTAATGTATATGCTTACCATTTTTGAAAATGAAGGTGTAGAAATAGAAAATATTTTTGGCCTTTCTTACAAATGGGAACATCATTGTGAAAATTGCATGTATACATGTAGCACCAATGTAGACACTGAGAGATTTCTGTATTTAACATTACCAGACTGTAAATCAGTGTCTTTCAATAAATTAGTTAAAGGTGCAAATCAAAACATGGAGTGTAGCCAATATAAATCAGAAATGTTATCCACATTATTCTTAACAAAATATGGAAAATACATAATTTTAATGATGCAACGTTGTACAGCTGACGGAATAAAATTGGATACTTTAATAAAGCAACTTGTAGCAGCACAACTATCAATATCAGGAAGGACTTTTGTAGCAATTGCAATAATTTTCCATGATGGTCCTTCCACCACATCTGGACATTACACTGCCTATCTAAAATGTGACAAAGGCTGGACACTTTGTAATGATTCCCAGTTGGTTTTTAAACAACGTTTGCCTAGGGAATTACAAAATTCCTACCTAATATTTTTAAAGTCAAAGTTTTAGGAAGATAATTCTTTCTCTGAGGAATTTATTATTATAATTTAATAGGACTACCATTGGACAATTTACATAAAGAAGGAGTGCAAAAATACTATTTGGCCTCAAGGAAAGGTATATTTTTTAATTATGGACTTTTTGGTGGTCATTGATTTGGTGAATATTTTAAAGCGGCAATATTTACAGTTTTTATAAGTTAAAGTTATAAAATTTTGTAAGCCGTAAGCATTTCATATATGTGTGATTTGTATTTTCTGGTATTTTACTGAGAATAGCATGTTGTTTTTTTTTTAACAATCTTTCTGATTTTTTTGCCCGCTGTTAAGTGATGAGTACGATTGAAATCACTATTTCTAGTGAAATTCAATATATTCTGAGAACAGCAAAAAAGACAAACAAATTACTTTGTGGAAATTATGCTGTGTTGTAAAAAATGTATTATTACATGTTATAATTTTTTTTTCTTTTCTTTCACAGATCCAAATTTTAAAATAAGCAATTTATATAAATTTAGATTGCAATGAAAATCTGAAAAAAATGTATACCATTTTTTATTCCTATTACTGTGAAGGTAAGTTTAACTAAGTCTCAATATGCAGAATGAGGAAGTCTGCGTGAAGCTACAAAGTTGAAACACGTTTCTAAAAACACTCTTTTTATACCTATGTAGTTTTGAAATCTGACAATAATCAGATATCATGTGACCTGCAAAAAAAGAGATTTGAGGGGTTCAAAATATTTCCCATGTACCTATTGAAGGACCGCAATCATTTCAATCATTCTTATTTGAACATCTTTGCAGACAAAACTCTGTGCTTACCTTCTATCATTCGCAAGGAATTTTAAAACCGGAAATATGTCACTTTTTGTAACATAGTTATTGTGCAAGACACACTTTCATATTTACAAAGAGAGGAAAAGGCACTCTGTGCACTTTTTCTACTCCATGTAAATACAACCTCATCATGCACACCACTTGGCGTTGAAAGGGTGTTCTATAAGTGTAGTTGTGCCTGATTGCACTGAATACTCATAGAACAAGACACATCTCTAGATTTATCAGAAATTATAAATCTCGATATGTGTGTGAATGCTGCACCATTCTAAAATTGGTGTAGGAAAGCACAACAAGGAGAATTGTTTTCATTTCTCCACATTTTTATATCTTCAATGCATGGTAAAATGTTCAGCATATATTGAAGGAGAAAAATGACTTTACTGATTGCTTTTGTGCAGGAAGGTGTGTCTTCCTGCACAAAAACAAACACTACATGACACAGATATCCTTGCACTATGGTGCAAGGGTGCCTGTGTCACCACATGGCTGCAATTTAAGCAGCCGTGCAGACAGAAGCATAGATGTGCAACATATTGATGTACATATGTTGCGACCCTGTGCTTCGGAAGTACTACAGCTCACTGTAGTTAAAGAGGTTACTGTGTGATGCTGCAGCACTTCCTCATAGTTCTGCACTCATACATTCACCATACACTACTAATGCATTCGTTCGGTCAATTACGTACTACACATACATTCATCTAAACTTTCACAGAGAAACAAACAAATATAGCTCTTTTTTAAACCAGGAAAGTTAGTTCTTAGAAGAACTTTTTTTTTTCTTCTTTTTTCTTTTTTAATTGTTTTGTACTTTTTGGAACAATTTTGTTATTTTTTTGTTTTTTTCAAAAGGAAAAAAAGACAACAGGAGGAACAAAACAGTCAACTTCTGCAAAAAAAAAATAAACACAAGTTTAGCACTTGTGGTTTTGCTGCGCTCAGCAGATTAGTTCAATTGACTGCTCGCCGTAACATAGCAGTTTGTTGCATTTAATGCAATTAATTTTTAGTTTTCCAAATTCGGGCCGTATGTCCGGGTGAGTGCTCGATGGTGATGCTGCAGAAGTGCTTGCCACTGCTGGCTGAGGCTGCTGTCGGAGTCTTCTGCATTCCTGCTTGGCCAGGTTCACGGGATGCAGAGTCTTCAGGTGTTTTAACATACTCGCAGTCCCACAAGAGTATTTTTTTGATGGATCTCCTCTGGAAAGCACTCTTTGACATATTTTACATGTCACTTTTGTAAAATTAGTTTTCTTTTGTCCTTCTGGGAAAGTAAAAAATTTCCACACCACAGAGGTGTATCTTTCTGTGTGTGGAGGTTCCACAACAAATTCCTCATCGGATGAATGGTCTGAATATGATGGTGGCTGCTGTGCTGAAGCCATTGTCTTCAGAAAAGTTGCAGCTGTGGAAATCTTCCCCAAAAAGTTTCTTCTAGTTGTAAGGTGTGAGATGTTCCTCCAAAGAAGCTCAAAGAAGAATGATTGAAATGGGTGGGGTCTTTCAATAGTTAGAATAGGAAGTGTAATGAACCAATCAAATCTCTTTTTTTGCAGGTCACATGGGTTCTGCGCACCGTGCGCATACGCAGCACGCACCCAGCGCGCATCCGCGAAATTGAATTAAAAAGAAATATAGGATTAGATGTAAAAATATATAACTTTTAAGACTAGTTTAGAGTTTGTCTTCAATTAATATTCACATGAAATACATATATATATATATTTTTTTAAATGTTAAATATTTTGCGGGATCCGCGCACCTACCGCGTCATAGACGCAGATGACGCATCGTGGAAGCGCGGAAACGTCGCGTTACGTACATCGAACGTGTCGCGTATAGGCTGGAAGTCGCGTACCGGTCGCATTGCGATCACGCACTAAACACGTACCCAACGCATACCATGCGCGGATGCTATCGCGTAGGGATCGAGAACGGTGCGCATAGGGTACGCGGATCCAAAAACATGGAAAAAAATATATAAAATAAAGTTTTGAACATAAAAATATAAACCCAATAAAAACAAATAATATTTTTTAATTTTGAAAAGATTTAAATGAAAAAAATAGGTTACAAAAAATAGTGTTAAAAAAGAATTTCAAAAAAACATAATTAATTAAATTGACACACTGAATTTGAAAAATATAGAAATCCAATGAAAATCATTAAACATGATATCTTTAGAGATAAGTTATAGATAGGAATTAGGATTTAAAAAACCTTTGAAATTCACTGAAAAAACCATAGGTTTCATGTACGTTATAGTTAGGAATTGGCATTTAAAAAACCTTTGAAATTCACTGAAAAAACCAAAGGTTTCAGGGGTGTTATAGTTAGGAATTGGCATTTAAAAAACCTTAGAAATTCACTGAAAAAAACGTAGGTTTCAGGGGCGTTATAGTTAGCTGGACATTTCCCTCGTACAAAACCCTAGAAATTTCCCCGTTAGAGTTAGTTCAGCTAACTATAACTCACGCCCCTGCAATGCACTGCTGATGACGTCACATATTACATCACTCATGACATGGTCAGTGACATCACTGATGACATCACTGATGACATCTGAAATGACATCACTGATGACATCAGTGATGACGTCATCCAGTGAGTGTGTGTTTCTGTAAATTTTAAATATGTTTAATATATATAGGGAAAAACCTATGGAAGAATGAGTGGGTGTATAAGTGTGTGAATGGATGATTTAGTAGGTGCGTGACTGACTCTATAAGTGAGTCATTAAACGTATCTTACTGCAGACTAGTGACTAAACTGTGTGAATGTCTGTATCTGTCTGTCTGTTGGTGTATAAGCAGCTGCATGGTTTTGTGAATAGCTATATGAGTGTCCCTATGGGTTATTGATTGGTTGTCTGAGTATCTGTATGGGTGCCTGAGGGTTTGTGTGGGTGGGGTGTGTGTGATTCTGTGCATACATGTGTGAGTGGGTGATTCTATGGGTGCATGGTTTTAAGAGTGCATCTGTGATGGACTGTATGGTTGGGTGAGTGTATGTATGGGTGTGTTAGGGATTGAATGTATATCTCAGTGGTACATGTGTGACTAACTACATATGTGAAAGGCAGTATATATGTGTGTAAGAGTATATAAGTGGGTATATGTGAGAGTATTTGATTTTGAGAGTGGCTGTATGGATGAGTGTGTGCTTGTATCAATGATTGTATAAGAGCGTAAGAATGTGGTACTATTTTTATGGGTAAGTGAACTTGTGTGTGTATAACTGCATAGGTGAGTAAATGGGAGTGTGATTAATTATTTGCATGACTGACTAGGTGTGAGAGTACCTCTATGGATGATTGGTGGTGTGTGAGTGTCTATATCGGTGTATAAATGCATATGATAGTCCTGTACTGAGTGACTGTAAGTATGAGTGACTGTACAGGTGAGTGAGTGGATGTGTGTGTAGATCTAAGAGTCAATGAGTGGGTATGTAGTTATTGGTATTGGAGTAGCTATGGTTTTGAGAATGGACGTCTGAAATTTTGATTGAGTATATCAAAGGGTGTGAGAAGATGCACTGATTTATCACATGGATGACGTCATCAATGATGTCATCAGTGATGTCATTTCAGATGTCATCAGTGATGTCACTGACCATGTCATGAGTGATGTAATATGTGACGTCATCAGCAGTGCATTGCGGGGGCGCGAGTTATAGTTAGCTGAACTAACTATAACGGGGGAATTTCTAGGGTTTTGTACGAGGGAAATGTCCAGCTAACTATAACGCCCCTGAAACCTATGGTTTTTTCAGTGAATATATATATATATATATATATATATATATATATATACACACACACACATACATATGTATATATATACATATATATGTGCATATGTGTGCCCGTAGAGAGGTAGAGCGAGGTAGAGGTAGAGAGGAAGAGAGGTAGAGAGAGAGGTAGAGAGGTAGAATAGTAGAGAGTAAGTCGTCGAGAGTAAGTAGTAGAGAGTGAGTAGTAGAGAGTGTGTAGTAGAGAGTGTGTAGTAGTGAGAGAGTAGTAGAGAGAGAGTAGTAGAGAGTAGAGTGTAGTAGAGAGTGAGTAGGAGAGAGTGAGTAGTAGAGAGTGAGTAGTAGAGAGTGAGTAGAAAGAGTGAGTAGTAGAGAGTAGTAGAGAGCAGTAGAGAGAGTAGTAGAGAGTAGTAGAGAGTGAGTAGTAGAGTAGTAGAGAGTGAGTAGTAGAGAGTGAGTAGTAGAGAGTGAGTAGTAGAGAGTACTACAGAGTGAGTAGTAGAGAGTAGAGAGTAGAAGAGAGAGTAGTAGAGAGAGAGTAGTAGAGAATAAGTAGTAGAGTAGTAGAGCGTAGTAGAGAATGAGTATAGAGTGAGGAGTAGAGAGTAGTAGAGAGTGAGTAGTAGACAGTAGAGAGTAGAGTGTAGTAGGGAGTGAGTAGTAGAGAGTGTAGTAGAGAGTGAGTAGTAGAGAGTGAGTAGTAGAAAGAGAGTAGTAGAGTGAGTAGTAGAGAGTGAGTAGTAGAGAGTAGTAGAGAGAGTAGTAGAAAGTGAGTAGTATAGAGTAGTAGAGAGTGAGTAGTAGAGAGTGGTAGAGAGTGAGTGGTAGAGAGTGAGTAGTAGAGAGTAGTGAGTAGTAGAGCGTAGTAGTGAGTAGAGTGAGGAGTAGAGAGTAGTAGAGAGTGAGTAGTAGAGAGTAGAGTGTAGTAGAGAGAGAGTAGTAGAGTGAGTAGTAGAGAGTGAGTATTAGAGAGTGAGTAGTAGAGAGTGAGTAGTAGAGCGTAGTAGTGAGTAGAGTGAGGAGTAGAGAGTAGTAGAGAGTAGAGTGTAGTAGAGAGAGAGTAGTAGAGTGAGTAGTAGAGAGTGAGTATTAGAGAGTGAGTAGTAGAGAGTGAGTCGTAGAGAGTGGGTAGTAGAGAGTAGTGAGTAGTAGAGAGTAGTAGAGAGTAGTGAGTAGTAGAGAGTGAGTAGAGAGTGAGTACACCAGTAGCAATGTATTCACTCACCCATCACCACACCCAATTACGCAAACACACCCACTGGTTAACACACAAAGCGCAATACTAGCAGCAGAAGAGTACTTCACCGTAGACGCAAACTGAACCACACTTATTTCAGATATGGAGCCACACTGCTTCTGGCCAATGCATGCATTGACTTTGAGCATTTTCATAAAAGGGACAGTTTATCTCTGGGTATTGCAGCTTCAGGTGTGTGGCGAATTCACAACTGATAAGTCACACTGAAAACTGAGCAGACAAGGAACATCTTTTACTTAGCAACCTGAGTTGTGTTCGCGAACCATGAATTCGCCTACTGCTTGGCATGCTCTCTCCACGAGTCCTCATATTTAATCTAACACTTACTTATTAGCTTGAAACATAAGGAAAATCGCCGTTGGTGTAAGCTCCCTACTGGGGTGAGGTGGGTAAGGGGGCGATAGCTCATGTCGTCTCTGTGAGAACACTCCGCAAGCCACAGGTGAGCCTTGTGGGGTACCTGACAGAATTCGAAGCCCACGCTTTTACTCTCGCCCGGGCGACATGAGCGACACAGAAATCTCCCTGCAAGACATAGCAGCCATGCTCTCTAGCATGCAGGCAGGAAACCTCAGCCTACGCCAGGACATCACGGCCTTACAAGGCCAAGTGGCAGCTGGGGTACTGGGTCCTTGGGGTCCCACTCCTACCTCCAGGGTCAGACAGGACGGGGTAATACGTCCTCCCTTATTTACCTATGGGGGTCCTTCTTCCGCTTCCCCTCAGGACCATGCCATTCAGGTTATGACGCCCCATCCAGTGCAACTAGCACCTCCTGAACGCTTTTATGGGGACAGTACAAAATACAGCGTATTCCTACATCAGTGCCAATTACACTTCATGGCCAAGGCTTCCGCCTTTCCGGACGACGCGTCCAAGATGACCTTCATCTTGTCCTATATGGGTGGAGACACTGCTCAGTGGTCCATATCCTTGGTGGAGAACGACGATCCCATGTTGTACAACCTTCCCGTATTCAAAGAGACTATGCGGCGAATGTTCGCCCGACACACATTTGTGCAAGCCGCAGACAATGAGCTGCTTAACTTAAAACAAGGGACTAATGACCTGCTTCATTACGTCACCACATTCAGTAGGCTGGTCATCGAGGCACATTGGCCGGAATTCAAGAAGGTATCCGTCTTTTACAGGGGTTTACGGGATGAGCTCAAAGACCTGACCTCGCAAATACCTGACCCACCAGAAGACATCGGACAATTCATCGATCTCGTGGTTAAATTGAATTTCAGGGTCCAGGAGCGTAAAACCGAAAAGAACAGAGGAGGCGATAACCGTTTCCTACCCTTTAGAGAAAGAACCAAGGAGGAACCAGCTCCAACAACCGACACACCAGAACCCATGCAAATAGGTGGAATCCGGGGTCCTCTCTCCAATGAAGAAAGAGAGAAACGAAGGAAACAAAACCTCTGTTTGTACTGCGGTAAGAACGGCCATTTCGTGAGAGAATGCCCAGTCAAGCCTACGCGAATAAAAGGAAGGAGGCCTTTTGCGCTGCCTGTATCCAAAGGAGAAAGGCCGGGAAATGGAGACACCCAGTAGACAGAGGGGTCCGGCTACTGGGTTCATCGTCCTGCAGGACAGCGATCCCTGCCTGTTTCGGCGACAATCGCCATTTAGGCGTTGACGTGGTGTTGCGAGCCCAGTCGGGCCAGGTATGCTCTTCTTGATTCCGGAGCCACCGGTAATTTCATAGACACCCAGTACTCGAAGACACTAGGCATTAACAACATACCTAAAGCAAAACCAGAAATCGTGAAGGCAGTGGATTGCACGGATCTCACCTCCGGTCTCATCAGGTACCAAACAGAAGATCTAACGATGTCCTTCACGAATAACCACACGGAAAACGTAGGGTTTGATGCTATTGCATTACACTGCTGCTGCTTTACGTTATGGGGGGCATAAGTGTGCTGCGATATTTTAAAATTGTAGGGAAAACTGTACTTTTACTATCGGGGGCATTCTGTCTATTTTAATGGGTTTTTTTGGACAAGAATTGTTTTTAATGTAATTTTAATTTCTGTATGCACTGAAGCTAGATTTCGGTCCGTGCTCACTACTTTAAACTGTGATTTTCGAAACGCTTGTCACTTAAGGGCGCTTCCCGCCGGGTTAGCGTTCCAGTCTCGTGACTCCTCCCACTCCCTCCCTTCATAAACCGGATGCAGCGTTCGTGCCGTTGCATTACACTGCTGCTGCTTTACGTTGTGGGGGGCATAAGTGTGCTGTGATATTTTAAAATTGTAGGGAAAACTGTACTTTTACTATCGGGGGCATTCTGTCTATTTTAATGGGTTTTTTTTGGACAAGAATTGTTTTTAATGTAATTTTAATTTCTGTATGCACTGAAGCTAGATTTCGGTCCGTGCTCACTACTTTAAACTGTGATTTTCGAAACGCTTGTCACTTAAGGGCGCTTCCCGCCGGGTTAGCGTTCCAGTCTCGTGACTCCTCCCACTCCCTCCCTTCATAAACCGGATGCAGCGTTCGCGCAGCGGACGCGCGCAGCGGGCGCGCCAAAGGTAAGCCCGTCTGCGCCCGTCCGCGCTAAGGACGCGCAAGTGCCGGGCCATGCTGGTGGTGTGCTTGGGGAGGTGTTAGAAGGCAAGAGGTACAGTAAAGCTCAATTGCTGGCCCTGAACACAGCTCACCGCAAGAGATGCAGGAATTGGTCGGTGGCCCAGGATACTACTTTGTACTGCCCCGCCTGTAATTACTGCCTTGGCCCACTGGGAGGTTCTTTTACTAGCCATCATGATCATGTCAACACTATTCAGGCTGCACTCATTAATGCTCGGTCCCTGGTAAAACATGCCCCCTATATATACGATTTGGTTTTGGATTCTGGCCTGGATCTTTTATTCATCACCGAGACTTGGCTGAATGAGTCGTGTGCCCCTACGATCGAACTTTCTATCCCGCCTGTGTTTAAAATTGCCAGACTCGATAGATCGTCTGGGAGAGGAGGTGGTATCGCCGTAGTTCTCAGAGACATCTGGTCATTTTCCTGTGAAGCCTCAGCTGGGCTTGTAGAAGCAGAGGCCCTTGATTTTTCCATTGCCTTGTCCCCCCATTTCACCTTGGGTGGTACCTTGGTCTATCGGCCCCCGGGCTCGCCTGGCGGCTTTCTCAAGGCCTTGGATAATGTGATTATCCCGCGTGCCTTGCGTTTCCCAAGGTTTCTTCTCCTTGGGGATTTCAACATACATGTCGATTGCCCTGATGCGCCGGGTTCCAGGGAGCTAAATGATCTGTGTGTCTTGGCTCATCTGACTCAATGGATTAAATCTCCGACCCACCATGGGGGGCATCTGATCGATTTGATCTTCTCCAATTTTGACATTTTTACTCCGCACCCTCTTCCGGTCTCATGGTCGGACCACTATTTGGTCCATTTTTCATGGTCTATTGGTAAATTCCTGCCCAGTGCCCGCCCTGTCCATTATTTACAGCCCCGCAGGATCGATATTCCGGCCCTTGCAAAGATTTTGGCTCGGTCGGAACCCTCACCTTCTTGCATTTTGGAGAATGAGTGTGCTGACCTCACTTCATGGATCGCCCACAGCGTGGAATCTGTGTCCAAAGCCCCACGTGTGTGCAGGCCTAGGACCATCCCTCCTAAACCTTGGTACTCGCCTTCGCTTAGAGCTCTTAAACTGTCTTGCAAATCGCTGGAGCGCATCTGGCGCCGGGACTACTGTCCTCTTGCCAAGGCTACTTTGCGGAAGGCCCAACACGATTACTACACAGCCATTAGCGCAGCCAAGAGTAGCTTCTTTGTTGCCCGTATCGCTAATGCCAAAAACAACAGCAAAGAGATCTTCTCGATAGTTAAAAGTTTTCTATCCCCTGCCGCGGAACAAATTCCCTTTCCAGCCTCTTTAGAGCGTTGTGAGGAACTGTCCTCTTTTTTTATCGAAAAAATTCAATTGATCCAGGATAGCCTTGTTTGTGATTCTTCCCCCCTGACTGACCCCTCCTCTCTGCCGACCTCCCAGACCTGCTCCTCCTCTTTTTCCAAGTTCTCGCATGTTGAGGAATGTGACACATTGGCTATTCTAAAATCTCTCAAATCGGGGTCCCCGTCCGACCCCGCTCCGGCAAGAGTGCTGGCTGGTATTGCTGAGGTGATCTCTCTGAAGGTCAACAGAATTATTAATCTTTCTCTGTAGACTTCTACGGTCCCTATTAGTTGGAAGCAGGCCAAACTTCTTCCTCTCCTAAAAAAACCCTCACTCAACCCTGCACTTCCTACTAGCTATTGCCCTATCTCTCTTCTCCCCGCCATGGCCAAAATCTGTGAGAAGGTTGTTTTTCGTCAACTGGAAGCCTTCGTGGAATCCTCCAGCCTACTACACCCGGCGCAGTCTGGTTTCCGGTCCGCCTACAGTACCGAAACTGCACTGGTGGAGGTTGCAGAAGCCATTCGGGGGTGCCTTGATGCGGGCGGCAGAGCAGTTTTGGTGCTTCTTGATCTCTCTGCTGCCTTCGATACGGTCCCCCATCAGCTCCTCCTCTCTCGCCTGGCTAATATTGGTGTTGGTGGCCACGTGTGGAATTGGTTAAAATCTTTTCTAGAGGATCGGACTCAGCAGGTGTGGACGCCACCTTTCTCCTCGACGGTGAGGAAGGTTGCTACTGGCGTCCCACAGGGATCCACCCTGAGCCCCTTGCTTTTCAATATTTATCTTACTCCTTTGATTTTTTTGGCAGAAGAACTTGGTGCAAAAATAATGGCCTACGCGGATGATACCCAACTTCTTTTTACTTGGAAGGATTCTGATTTGTCTACCGTGTCCGCCCAGAACTGCCTTTCGGCTGTTTTTAAGTGGCTGGCCGCTGCACATTTAAAATGTAATGAGGACAAGTCTGAGGTTCTCCTGTATGGACATTTTCCTCCTGACTTTAGATCATCTCTATGGCCCTCTAATCTCCCATGCCCGCACTCTGTGGGCTCTCCTGCAAAAAATCTTGGGATCTGGTTCTCGGAGGACTTACGGTTCACCTATCAAATCAATAAACTGGTTGGCCAGTGTTTTGGCACTCTTAAGGTATTGAGAAGATTTCTCCCGCTGTTACCTCAGTCTGCCAAGGAAGCTGTTATTCGTGCCCTTATTCTTTCTCGGCTCGACTACACCAACGCTCTGTATTTGGGTATCCCAAGATACCTAATTAACAAACTACAGACTATACAGAATGCCGCGGCTAGACTCCTGTTTAACATCTCAGGACGGTCTAGCGTCAAAAAACATCTCTGCGACTTACACTGGCTGCCAGTCCTCCGAAGAGTGCAATTCAAATCCCTGATTTTGGCCCATCGGGCTTTGCAGCAGACTGGCCCTCTCTACATCCAAAAGCGGTTCGCCTTCTATACTCCAAACAGACTGCTGCGCTCCACCACCTTGCACCTAGTGACGGTATCACGCTTCCATAGGGCCCGTCTGGGTGGCCAATCTTTTTCAGTGAAAACAGCCATGGCCTGGAATGCCTTACCTTTGAAACTGCGCGTCATCCAAGACCTTAGGCTTTTTAAAAAGCAACTGAAAACATTTCTTTTCTCTGGGGCACTCTAATGTCTTCTCCTCAAGGTTCCGTATGCAGCATTCGCGCCAGGACACTTTTTAAGTATTTGTGCGCGTTAGAAGTACTATATAACATAACATCGACGCACCGCAGTTCAAGGTCATTTTGGGCCCCCCATGGCTAGTGAAGCACAATCCACGTATCGATTGGACATCTAGAACCATAGATCTGGACTCAGAGCATTGTACCAAGACTTGCTACCGCCAGACCACCTCCATCGAGGACAACTCCATCCAAGGGTGCTCTCTCCCTTTGATAGGCGTGGGTGCGGTACTCCGAGACGACGTTCCTGAAGCGTATGGTGATTTAGCCGCAGTGTTTGATAAAAAAGGGGCTAATACTCTACCGCCGCACCGCTCGTTTGACTGCAGAATAGATCTCCAGCCAGGTTCCACGCTCCCTTGCAGCCGGCTCTACTCCCTCACGGAAAAAGAAACAGAGCATCTGCGCTCCTATCTGGATGACTATTTGCGCAATGGGTTTATACGCCATTCCCGGTCTCCGGTATCCTCCCCTTTATTTTTTGTGGCTAAGAAGGAAGGAGACCTGAGGACCTGCATAGACTTCAGGGCGATGAACGCCATCACTGTAAAGAACAGGTATCCCCTCCCGTTAATATCCAATCTACTGGACCAGGTGAAAAAGGCCTCCATCTTCACCAAGCTGGACCTGCGGGGGGTGTATCATCTTGTCCGAGTCCGAAGGGGTGACGAATGGAAGACGGCCTTCCGGACTAAGTTCAGCCTCTTCGAATACCAGGTCATGCCCTTTGGGCTTTGCAACGCCCCCGCCGCGTTCCAGTATTTCATTGATGAGGTACTCCGGGACTACATTGACATCTTCTGTATCGTATATATTGACGACATTCTGATCTATTCGGACTCCCTCACAGAACACATTCAGCATGTCCGTACCATCCTACAGCAACTGGAGCGTCATCGTCTATATGTGAAGTTAGAGAAGAGCGTGTTCCACACCACAACAGTCGAGTTCCTCGGACACATCATAGCTCCTACTGGGAAACAAATGGATAACAAGAAGGTGGAAGCCATCCTATGATGGCCTTCCCCCACCACCGTGAATGGAGTCCAGAGGTTCTTGGGTTTTTCCAACTATTATCGCCGCTTCATCATAGGTTTTTCTATGATCGTGACTCCCATTACCCGGTTAATACGCAAAGGCGTCCTCTTTCGTTGGGACTCTGACGCAGAACGCGCCTTTCAGGAACTGAAGAGATGATTCACCACTGCACCTGTCCTGCGACACCCTGACTCTGAACGGCCGTTCATCATAGAAGCCGACGCCTCGCAAGACGCACTGGGGGGTGTGTTATCACAAAGAGACACCGAGACGGGCCTCCTGCATCCAGTGGCGTTCTATTCCAGGAAGCTACAACCGGCCGAGCGCAATTACACCATTTCCGACAGGGAACTCCTGGCCATCAAAACCACATTCGGCGAATGGCGTCATTATCTAAAAGACGCCAAACACCCAGTTCTCATCTACACGGACCATAGGAATTTGCAGTTCCTTCGCTCACCCCGGGCCCTCACATCCAGACAGTTGCGATGGACCCTGTTTTTTAATGAATACGATTTTAGTATCACCTATCGACCCGGGAAAGAGAACGCCAAGGCTGACGCCTTATCCCATCTGGACGATAGGAGCGAAATCCCGTCCGCCCCGGAACCCGTAGCCGTTATCCCTGAACACCATTTCCAGGGGGCGGTTATGTCTTCCGAGTTCCTTAACCAAGTACAAAAGGACATCAACCAGAACGATGCCACCACCTTAATGGAAGGGAAAGGGGATGTAGTCATGTGAAACGGGTTCTGGTACAAGGACGACAAATACTACTTACCATTGGTGAGTCACCAACAACAGGCCCTGTACATATGTCATGATCATGTTCTGTCCAACCACCCTGGATGCCACAAAACCATGGAGCTGTTGCATCGGCACTTCTGGTGGCCGACCCTGGAAACCGACACTAAGGCCTACATAACTCGTTGTGCGGTGTGCACCCAAGGAAAGAACACGTCGACGCCCACAACCGGACTATTGCATCCCATCCCGGTGCCTCCGTATCCGTGGCACACCATCTCCATGGATTTCGTGGTTGAATTACCAGCCACGGAATCAGGCTATACCACTGTCCTTACCGTCGTGGATCACCTCTCCAAGATGGCCCATTTCATACCTCTGAAGGGAGTCCCTTCGTCCGCCGAGTTGGCGTTGGTGTTTCTACACAACGTAGTATGATTACATGGCATTCCATCGGTGGTCATAACGGATCGGGGTTCTCAGTTCGTGTCCCGTTTTTGGGGCGAAGTTTGTAGGATCGTGAACATGGACATCCGTTTATCTTCCGCTTACCACCCCCAAACCGATGGCAAGGCCGAAAGAACCAACTATACCATGGAACAGTATCTACGTTGCTTGCTACTGGGGATGGACCGTAACTGGGCAGAGGCGCTATGGATGGTGGAATACGCTTACAATAACAGTAGACATTCCGCCATCGGCATGTCCCCCTTCTTTTGTCTTCAGAGTAGACACCCTCATACCACCGCTTGGGGGGAACCTCTGCACAGTCCCCTGCCCACTGTCCAGAATGATCACGCCAGGCTGTGCGACCTCTGGCAGCAGGCCCGGTTCGAGTTGGCCAAACCAAGGAAACGTACAAGCAATGGGCCGACAACCGTAGGACGAAGGAACCGGAATACAAGAAAGGGGACAGAGTGTGGCTCTCCATTCGTAACCTCAATGTGCATGGTCCCAAGAAGCTCCTGCCGCGCTTTGTGGGGCCCTATGTTATTGAGAAGGTAGTGAACCCAGTTGCCATGAAACTCACGTTGCCTCCTCACATGAGAATACACCCGGTCTTTCATGTGTCCCTGTTGCAAGCGGTTCACCCCGATTGTGCTCGCTCCTCTCCTCCTTCCCCTGTGCTAAGGGATGATCACCTTGAATACGAGGTTAGAGCGATACTGGGTTCCCGGCGTACCCGGGGGAGGCTTTACTATCTGGTGGACTGGAAAGGGTATGGTCCAGAGGAGCGTTCCTGGGAGCCCCTGTCTCATGTCCGTCATATTGCCGACACCGCGCCTGAGCGCTTCAGGGGGCATATCACAAACACGCGCTGGATCGCATTCGGGGACGTATTACAGGGACCGCGCTGGAGCGCTTTTTGTTTTTCTTCACACCGCGCTGGAGCGCTTTGTTTTTCTTTACACCGCGCAGGAGCGCTTTGCTTTTCTTTACACCGCGCAGGAGCGCTTTGCTTTTTTTTACACCGTGCTGGAGCGCTTTGTTGTACTTAAGGTTTTGGCGCAAGGACGCTAGTTAACCTTATTCCTTCCTTCCGTTGGATGGAAGCAGAGCGCGCAGGAGCGCTTATCATTATGGTTTCTTTCTTACTAAATCATGCTGTCTTTCACCAGGTAATTATCCGAGCCCCAGGCGCATAAGAGGTAACCTAGATAGGGGGTTGCGCGTCCTTGCTCTAACTGGTCTCCCTTGTTTTCTTTCACCAGGCAGATACAAAGGTTGTCACATCCCAGGGAGGTTCCTTCCACATATCATTACTACCTTCTTTGGCTGCCTTCCCCGATCCATCTCTATCCCTGTTGGTGTAAGCTCCCTACTGGGGTGAGGTGGGTAAGGGGGCGATAGCTCATGTCGTCTCTGTGAGAACACTCCGCAAGCCACAGGTGAGCCTTGTGGGGTACCTGACAGTCTTCCTGTCTCTCTTACTCTTTCTTTCTTTCTCTCTTGCTTCCTCTCTCACTCTCTCTCTCTCTCTCTCTCTCTCTCTCTCTCTCTCCTTTGCTGGACGCATGATGCACCATCTTATCTTTCTTTTTGTCTTGCAAGGTACCACTAACTCAGTGCACCACAAGTCAACGCCACGTGGCCTTATTGAGGCAGAATTTATTAGACAAAAGACATTGCTACTAGTGCGGCCTGCACGGATCACACATCATCTCACGCTGCGTACACGCTGAACGCCAGAGGTACCACTAACTCAGTGCACCACAAATCATCACCATGTGGCCTTTTCGAGGCAGAATTCATTAGACAAAAGACATTGCTATCAGTGCGGCCTGCATGGACCACACATTATCGCAGGCTCCCCACACTCTGAATGCTTCTGATGCTACTAACTGTGCAGCTCAACTCAACGCCACTACCTCCGGTCTACACTGCAGTCAGCAGGGCTCACAATTCAAGATTAGTACTGATGCAAATTGTGTAAGAGACTATAATAGGTTAAGAAAACCAAATGCTCCCAATCTGCGCAGCTAAAGTCAACGCCACATGGCTGTGGGCCTTTGCTGACCGCTGCCTCCGGCCTACACTGTGGTCAGCAGGGCTCACAATTCAAATTCAGTCTTGATTCATTAATTTCCGAGTCCAGTAGGCAACTAACTATAACGTCCCCGAAACCTACACATTTCGACACTGTATTCCATACATATTTCATCTTTTGTTACCTACACTGCAGTCAGCAGAGCTCACAATTTGAATTCAGCCTTGATTTATTTATTGCTCACAATTTACATTGCCACATGATTTATTAATTGCAGACAGAATTGTACTCTATGTCCTCGGATTTTGTCAAGAGGAAGTCACAAAAAGCATTCCTCGATGTCTGTGTTGACTACTGTCTTCCATCTACATTGCGGACGGTAGGGCTCACAATTTAGATCGAGTTGCGATTGCAGATAATGCAGTCCAGTAGACAACAGACATTGCTACCAGTGCGGCCCTTCCGGAATACGCATCATCGGGAGCTGTGCACACGCGGAATGCATCTGATGCCCCTACCTCAGTACACCACAACTGATGGACCCTTTATGATAGAATCTTTTGTGTGTGATTTCAGATCTGATGCCCCCCTACCTCAGTGTACTACAAGTCATTAACCCTTTATGATAGAATCTTTTGTGTATTATTTCACATCTGGTGCTCCTAACTTAGTGCAGCACAAGTCATGGACCCTTTATGATTGAATCTCTGTGTGTGTGATCCGATGATTACTGTTGTACTTGTTACCAGCACCAACCATTCCCAGAGGGCTGGCTTACACACACCCCACATACATCCAGCACAGATGTCACTGGACATGTGACCTGGTAACAAGCATTGAAAATGCAATAGGTCTCGCCCTCGTTTAAGCTAAAGCAATTCTGTTTGTAATTAGGTGGCTTTTTCGCTTTGCTTTTATTAGTGTTTTTCAAACTTCCATGTACATAACATGCATATGTATGCATATATGTATATGTATGCATGATGCATGCATTTATATTTGTATTTATATAGTTATGCAGATGTATATATATGTATGAATATATATATATATACACATACATATGTATATATATACATATATATGTGCATATGTGTGCGCGTAGAGAGGTAGAGGGGTAGAGAGGTAGAGAGAGAGGTAGAGAGGTAGAGAGAGAGTTAGAGAGGTAGATAGGTAGAACAGTAGAGAGTGAGTAGTAGAGAGTGAATAGTAGAGAGTGTGTAGTAGAGTGAGTAGTGAGAGAGAGTAAATGAGAGAGTGTAGTAGAGAGTGAGTAGTAGAGTGAGTAGTAGAGAGAATAGTAGAGAGTAGTAGAGAGAGAGTGGAGTAGAGTGTAGTAGAGAGTGAGTAGTAGAGTGAGTAGTAGAGAGTGAGTAGTAGAGAGTAGTAGAACATGAGTAGTAGAGAGTGAGTAGTTAGAGAAGAGTAGTAAGAGAGAGTACTAGAAAGAGAGTAGTAGAGAGTGAGTATTAGAGAGTACTAGAGTGAGTAGTAGAGAGTAGCATAGCATAGTAGAGAGTGAGTAGAGAGTGAGGATTAGAGGGTAGTAGAGAGTAGTGGGTAGTAGAGTTTGAGTAGTAGAGTGAGTAGTAGAGAGTAGAGTGTAGTAGAGAGTGAGTAGTAGAGAGTGAGTAGTAGAAAGTAGTAGAGTGAGTAGTAGAGAGAGTAGTAGTGAGTAGTAGTGAGTAGTAGAGAGTAGTGAGTAGTAGAGAGTAGAGCGTAGTAGAGAGTGAGGAGTAGAGAGTAGTAGAGAGTAGAGAGAAGTAGAGTGAGTAGCAGAGAGTGAGTAGTAGAGAGTACTAGAGTGAGTAGTAGAGAGTAGTATAGCATAGTAGAGAGTGAGTAGAGAGTGAGGATTAGAGAGTAGTAGAAAGTAGTGGGTAGTAGAGATTGAGTAGTAGAGTGAGTAGTAGAGAGTAGAGTGTAGTAGAGAGTGAGTAGTAGAGAGTGAGTAGTAAAAAGTAGTAGAGTGAGTAGTAGAGAGTAGTAGAGAGGAGTAGAGAGTGAGTAGTAGAGAGTGAGAAGAAGAGAGTAATAGAGAGTAGTGAGTAGTAGAGAGTAGAGAGTAGTAGAGCGTAGTAGAGTGAGGAGTAGAGAGTAGTAGAGAGTAGAGAGAAGTAGAGAGTGAGTAGTACAGAGTGAGTAGTACAGAGTAGTAGAGAGTAGTGAGTAGTAGAGAGTGAGTAGTAGAGTGAGCAGTAGAGAGAGTAGTAGAGAGAGAGTAGTCGAAAGTGAGTAGTAGAGAGTGAGTAGTAGAGAGTAGAGAGTAGTAGAGCGTAGTAGTGAGTAGAGTGAGGAGTAGAGAGTAGTAGAGAGTAGAGTAGTACAGAGTGAGTAGTAGAGAGTAGAGTGTAGTAGAGAAAGTAGTAGAGAGTGAGTAGTAGAGAGTAGTAGAGAGTGAGTAATAGAGAGTAGTAGAGAGAGTAGTAGAGAGTGAGTAGAGAGTGAGTACACCAGCAGCAATTTATTCACTCACCCATCAACACACCCAATTACGTAAACACACCCACTGGTTAACACACAAAGCGCAATACTAGCAGCAGAAGAGTACTTCACCGTAGACGCAAACTGAACTACACTTATTTCAGATATGGAGCCACACTGCTTCTGGCCAATGCATGCATTGACTTTGAGCATTTTAATAAAAGGTACAGTTTATCTCTGGGTATTGCAGCTTCAGGTGTGTGATGAATTCGCAACTGATAAGTCACACTGAAAACTGAGCAGACAAGGAATATCTTTTACTTTGCAACCTGAGTTGTGTTCGCGAACCATGAATTCCCCTACTGCTTGGCATGCTCTCTCCATGAGTCCTCATATTTAATCTAACACTTACTTATTAGCTTGAAACATAAGGAAAATCACCGGAAAGCAAAGCGCCGTAAAGTAAAGCTTACAGAAAGCGAAATGGCCATTTGAAGCTGCCCGCGATAACAAACGCATGCGATGTCTTAAAAAAAAAGTACAGCTAGCTTACAATAAACCTACTGTGTCACGCCACTGGTGAGAGATCCAATCCCGCAGGGCGTGGATTAAAGGAGACAGGGTGGCAACAATCAGCGAGTGGCATGCCTGCAGTGCAATCCTTGCACTGCCTTTGGCATAATTCGTGACGCAAAAGGACGCGCACGAATCAAAACTTAAGGCGGAGCTGGAAGGAGGCTTCTGGAATCATATCGATTCCAAGAAGCCTCGTATGACGAGACAGCGCATGCGCTGCCTACGTCAGGCCGAGACCTAATAAAAAGGAGTCGAGTGCACGTGCTCGTACCCAGTTCCACTATCTATCTGCGTCTGTGTGTTCATTATGTATGCAACATGCTGCCCCTGGGCCCTACCACATTACATTGTGCTCTGGACAGCGTATGCAACCAACTTACCTTTGACAGTGGGAGAAAACTTTGGTTATGCAACTTTGTCTCAGTCATTGTACAAGTACGTACGTAGAGACTGGATGATTAGAGTACTGCAACGAGAGTGTATAGTGAATTTATAAGTGCGTGGGGATTGGCGGAGTGATTGTATAAGTACATATGTTGGCGTACCCTAAATCTGACAACGAGCTTGTCTCTAATTGGCTGCCCTCCATGACCCAAAAACTGAAATTTGGACTTTGCATAGCCCAGTATTGCTACAGCTGCAATACTCCACTGAATGTGTAATAAACATTCACATCCACACAGATGTGTCATGTTCACCATCTTTCTTGCGTGGAACTATGGATGAATGTAGGGTCAGTGATTCCCTGTACCTTCGATGTTGGCCATGTTGTGGGACTTGGCTCCAGAGAGACACATTGATGCTTGCGACACGGGTGACGGCCGCACTACAACAAGAACACCCGCATGGTAGTGTTGCCAGATTTTTCAAGCATTCTCTAGGCTAAAGACAACCAAAAACTAGCCCAAAGTAGCCCAATATTGCTACTTTAAGGAAGGAGGGGCAGGGACATCTCCAAGCAGGCGGTGAATGCATTGGCCTTGATGTTGCAGCAGGCTGCCAAGTAAATATTTGTCTAATAAAGCGCTTTAACATACTAGTTTGCTGGAGCGCTGTATATATATTTATAATCTGGCAACTAGCACAAACCAAAATGTTATCGCACAACCAGGAAAAATATAGCCCAATTGTGCGTGATCTAGCCCAATCTGGCAACAGTGCAGCATCAGTGGATTCCTCATACAGCTAACAATGGAGCCACGTCCATAGCTCCGGAGTCATTCTTCACAGCCTCACGCAGGACTGGCATACGCCCGGCCAGCCCACTCTGCTTACGCTTACAGGGAAGGACAACAATGCTACATGGCCCAGAACGGCTGAACATATGTTTCAGATGTGGGAGCTTGAACGCTCTACTAGGTCCCGGCACGTGGTTGGAGATACAGCGGTGGCGTAAAGGTGAGCTGTGAGGGTTTTGTCAACAGTATGGGCACTCACTGTCCCTCTTCATCTCTTCCTTTCTCTCCTTCACACTCTTTTTCTCTCTCTTCTTCTCATACTGTTTCCCACTTTCTCTCCCTCTTCCTTTCTCTCACTGTTTCTCTCTCTCTTAGTCTTTCTCACTCTTTCTCTTTGTCTTCCTCTCACTCTTTCTTTTTCTCACTCTCTTCCTCTCACTCTCACTGTTTCTCTCTTTCTCTCTGTATTCCTCTCACTCTTTCTTTCTTTTTCTCTCTGTCTTCCTCTCACTCTTTTTTCCTCTCTCTATCTCTCTATCTCTCTGTAGTGAGTAGTAGAGAGTAGAGTGTAGTAGAGAGTGAGTAGTAGAGAGTGAGTAGTAGAAAGTAGTAGAGTGAGTAGTAGAGAGAGTAGTAGAGAGAGTAGTAGAGAGTAGTGAGTAGTAGAGAGTAGAGACTAGTAGAGAGGAGTAGAGAGTGAGTAGTAGAGTGAGAAGAAGAGAGTAGTAGAGAGTAGAGAGAAGTAGAGAGTGAGTAGTAGAGAGTTAGTAGAGAGTGAGTATATATATACATATATATGTGCATATGTATGCCCGTAGAGAGGTAGTGAGAGGTAGAGGGGTAGAGAGGGAGAGAGGTAGAGAGGTAGAGAGGTAGAGGGGTAGAGAGGTAGAGAGAGAGGTAGAGAGGTAGAGAGAGGTAGAGAGAGAGGTAGAGAGAGAGGTAGAGAGAGAGGTAGAACAGTAGAGAGTGAGTAGTAGAGTAGTGAGTAGTAGAGAGTGAGTAGTAGAGAGTGTGTAGTAGAGAGTGAGTAGTAGAGAGTGAGTAGTGAGAGAGAGTAGTAGAGTAGAGTGTAGTAGAGAGTGAGTAGTAGAGTGAGTAGTAGAGGGTGAGTAGTAGAGTGAGTAGTAGAGAGTGAGTAGTAGAGAGAATAGTAGAGAGTAGTAGAGAGAGAGTAGAGTAGTAGAGAGTGAGTAGTAGAGTGAGTAGTAGAGAGTGAGTAGTAGAGAGTAGTAGAACGTGAGTAGTAGAGAGAGTAGTAAGAGAAGAGTAGTAGGAGAGAGTAGTAGAAAGAGAGTAGTAGAGTGAGTAGTGGAGAGTATCTAGAGAGTGAGTAGTAGAGAGTAGTAGAGCATAGTAGAGAGTGAGTAGAGAGAGGATTAGAGAGTAGTAGAATAGTGGGTAGTAAAGATTGAGTAGTAGAGTGAGTAGTAGAGAGTAGAATGTAGTAGAGAGTGAGTAGTAGAGAGAGAGTAGTAGAAAGTAGTAGAGTGAGTAGTAGAGAGAGTAGTAGAGAGAGTAGTAGAGAGAGTAGTAGAGAGTAGTAGAGAGTAGTGAGTAGTAGAGAGTAGAGACTAGTAGAGAGGAGTAGAGAGTGAGTAGTAGAGTGAGAAGAAGAGAGTAGTAGAGAGTAGAGAGTAGAGAGTAGTAGAGAGTAGTAGAGAGTAGTAGAGAGTGAGTAGTAGAGTGAGTAGTAGAGAGTAGTGAGTAGTAGAGAGTAGTGAGTAGTAGAGAAAGTAGTAGAGAGTGAGTACACCAGCAGCAATTAAATCACTCACCCATCACCTCTCTCTCTCTCTCACTCTCTATCTGGACGCATTACGCACCATCTTATCTTTCTTTTTGTCTTGCAGGCTGTGATTCACAAATTGTGCAGTTGTATGTACTCATACATTACTGATTCCATACTATGTTTCAGATGACTAAGCTTGAGGGCTGACCTATATCCCAGCACGTGGTTAGACACACCGGTGGCAGAAAGGTGAGCTGTGAGGATTTTTTCCAAAGTGTCAACACTCACTCTCCCTCTCCATCTCTCCCTTTCTGTCACTCACACTCTTTCTCTTCCTTTCTCTCTCTCACATGCTTTCTCTCTTTTTCTGTCTCCTCCTCTCTCTCATTCTTTCTTTCTCTCTCTCTCTTTCTCTCTCTCACACTGTTTCTCTCTTTCTCTCGTCCTTGTATCTCACTCTCTCTGTCTGCCTCTCTCTTTCTCTCTCTCTCTCTCTCTCTCTCTCTTCCTCTCTCTCTTTTTCTCTTCCTCTCTCTTTCTCTCTCTCACTGTTTCTCTCTCTCTTTGTCTCTCTCTTTCTCTCTGTCTTCCTCTCACTATTTCTTTCTTTTTCTCTCTCTCTTCCTGTCACTCCCACTGTTTCTCTCTTTCTCTCTGTCTTCCTCTCACTCTTTCTTTCTCTCTCTCTCTCTTTCTCTCCCCTTTGATGGACGCATGACGCACAATCCTATCTTGCTTTATATCGAACAGGCTGTGATTCACGAATCGACGTCTCCCCCCCAACATCACCAAAGCTGAACCCGCGAAAAATCTGCGATGATGTGTGGCCATCTTGAACGCATGACAGTTGCTTCGGCACGTGGTGGACCCTCTTACACATACGCCGGTGGCAGAAGGTGAGCAGAGAGACTTCTTTCCGCAGCAGAGGGCAGTCACCTCTGGGTGGTGGGTGTGGATAGTGTGCAGCAGTCTGGGCGCACAAGAGCGCACAGACACCTCCGAGCAGTGGGAGTGGATGGGGTGCACCAGCCTCATTGCGCATTAGCGAAATAAGAAAATTACGCGTGTACAGTTGTATGTACTCTGCAATTACTAATTCAATACTATCTTTTAGATCACTAAACTTGAGGGCTGCACTATCTCCTGGAACGTGGTTGGAGACACACCGGTGGCACAAAGGTGAGCTGCGAAGATTTTCTCCAGTGTCAACACTCCCTCTCCATCTCTTTCTTTCTTTCTCTCACACTTTCTCTCTGTCTCTTACTCTCTCTCTCATTCTTCCTCTCTCTCACTCTTTCTCCATCTCTCTCACTCTTTATTTCTCTCTCTTCCTCTCTCTCACACTGTTTCTCTTTTTATCTTCCTTCTATCTTACTCTTTCTCTCTTTTTCTCCTCCTCTCTCTCTCTTCCTCTCTCACTTTCTCTCTCTCTCCTCACTCTCACTCTTTCTCACTCTCTCTCTTCCTCTCTCTCACACTGTTTCTCTCTTCCTTGAAACAGAGAATTACGCGTGTGCAGTTGTATGTACTCTGCAAAAACTAAATCTATACTATCTTTCAGATCACTAAATTTGATGGTGCACTATGTCCCGGCATGTGGTTGGAGACACACCGGTGGCACAAAGGTGAGCTGTGAAGATTTTCTCCAGTGTCAACACTCCCTCTCCATCTCTTCCTTTCTATCTCTCACACTTTTTCACTTTCTCTATCTCTTCCTCTCTCATTCTCTTTCTCTCTTCCTCTCTCTCACTCTTTCTCTCTCTCCCTCTCACTTTCTCTCTCTTCTTCTCTCTCACACTGTTTCTCTCGTTGTCTTCCTCTCTGTCTCACTCTCTCTCTCTCTTTGTCTGGCTTCCTCTCTCTTTCTCTCTTCTTCTCTCACTCTTTCTCGCTTTCCCTCTCTCTCATACTCTCTCTTCCTCTCTCTCACACTGATTCTCTCTTTCTCTCTTCCTTGTATGATTACTCGTTCTCTCTCTTACTCTATCTCTCTTTCTCTGTCTTCCTCTCTCTCTCTCTTTCTCTCTTCCTCTCTCTCTCTTCCTCTCTCTCACTCTTTCTCTGTCTCTCTATCTCCTTTGCTGGACACATGGCGCACCATCTTATCTTTCTTTTTGTCTTGCAGGCTGTGAATCACAAATGGACCAGCGATGACACGCCACAGCTGTACATAGTTTTATTTGTATTTGTTGTTGTTTTTGTTTTAATAAAATGTTTTATATGTAAATCTATACATGACTAAGATTCTTATTTCTCCAACCTCACAAGCATATTTTTATTAATAGTTCGTAGAGGGACACTTCTGGGCCCAAGAAGGTTGTTGGGGGGTATGCTGGTGATGTGGGAAGAGGGTGTGTTACCTGCTAATGTGGGGAGACGCTGCGTGAAAGGGTTATCTCTCACAGAAAGAGCTCCGGTATGTTTTCAGAAATGCCTCGGACAGATGCCAGCTGACGGACTGAATCACAAAATGGCTTTTCAATGCTCATATAGTGTGACTTATGAACAGTTCATACCCAGAGGGACAATTGCGGCCCGTCCGCTCAACTCACAGAGGCAGAACTACGAGCCGTCCGCTCCCAAAGGAACAGCAGCATAGTAGCTCACAGAGGTAGAGGCACAGCAGCGTACAGCAAAGGTAGACAGCTGCGAGCCGACGGACTGGCTTCTAAAGGCATAGCTGCAAAGTGGTGATGTTGGGCACAGGGAGCGTGAAAGGGTTATCTTCCTACTGGTGTCCTGGAGTGGAAGTCGTGCTGCCTGGCGCTCACCTGTTTCTCCTTTATTGTTAATAAATCTTAAACCTTCACTGCATCCAAATCATCATTACACAGAGCTCCACTATATTAAATTGCCCCCGGAACCTTTCTTTTATATTTTCACTCGATGCGAGGCACAAGATGGCTGCTAACAATTCCTGGTTTGAAGTGTTAGCAGCCAATCAGAGGACACTTCCTGCTTTGAAGTGTTAGCAGCCAATCAGAGGCAAGCTTGTGCTCGGGAGTTAGGCACCGACCAGATATATATATATTTTTTTCCCTTTAATATCTCAAAAACTACTGAATGGATTTACACCATTTCTACAAAACCGCGCTTTCTGGACCAAGACCTTTCTCCCTGCCAAATTTGGCGTAATTCTGTTCAGCAGTTTGACCTGTAACCTTGTCTAAAGTTTCCTATGGAAAATGCATTGAGAAAATACGTTTTGACACCCCCCTTTTTTCTCAGCCCCCCTTGACCAATCACCCCTAAACTTTCAAGATAGGAGCTGATCAAAAAAGAGAAACTTTTTAGAAAATTTCGTAAAGAATTGTCAAACGATGCCAAAGCTATAAGCAGATGGAGGGCTCCAGGAGGGGGGCCGCGCAACCCCCCTCCCAACATGAGTGAAACCCCGAGCCTGCGGAAACCCCAGCGAGCCCCCGCAGCTCCAGCGAGCCCCCGCTATTATTTTTTAAGATATGCCCCCGGGATCGTGCCCACCCCGGGGTCTTATTAAAATAAAACACGGGAACCCACGACCCCAGCGCGAAATGTGCCGATTTTTTAAAAGGGTCCTTCTGGGACTCCCTGAGCAGGCCTAAAGGGTCAGGGTGTTTCTACCCTGCCCCCTTCTCTTGTTTTCTACATTTGTTTCTCTGTTTTCTAGCGAATCGCTTCTATTGAGGCACAATATGGCTGCCAACACTTCCTGGTTTGGAGTGTTGGCAGTGAAGCGCAGTGAAGCTCGTGCACGGGACTTAGGCTCCGCCCATATATCGAAACTTTTATTTTTCTAATTTCTCAGCAACTACTGAACGGATTTACACCATGTAAAAAAAGGTTGCTTTCTGACCCACGCACTACCTTTGTTCCAAATTTGGAGTAATTCCGTTCAGTAGTTTCAGCTCTAGCCTTGCACAAAGTTTCCTATGGGAAATTGATTTTTTTACTCTTATTTTTTGAATTTCTCAAAAACGACTGAACGGATTTACACTATTTTAAAAAAAAAAATGTCGCTTTCTGAACCAAGCTCTACCTTTCTGGCAAATTTGGGGTAATTTGGGCTGTAGCTCATCGCAAAATTTCGTATGGAAATTAACATGGGGAAAACGCGTTTTGGGACCCCCCTTTTTTCTTAGCCCCCCCTTGATGAATCACCGCCAAACTTTCAGGCTAGGAGCTGACCTGGATAGACTTTTTGGGGGGAGAATTTCACAAAGATTCGTCAACTGGCGCCAAAGTTATTAGCAAATCAAAAAATGCTTTTCCTATGGAAACTAGGTTGTAACTATAACTACCTACTGGCGACCGCCAGTAGGTAATATTTATGAGCAAGAAATAATAACACACTTGGTAAATGCAACAGTTAAATGCATGGATAATAATAATAATAATAAACAAGCAGCAAATAATATGGGATAACACTCAAGAAAATATACTGGACATCCTGCAAAAGATCAGAAGAATATATGTACACAATACATCAAATGATTACTTTGATGGATGTGCACCTTGACTCACTCACACACCACAAAAAAAACACCTCAAATGATCAAAGCCACTAGCCACACATCACAATGGCAACAATCAAAACTCAACACTTCACCTGGTGCAAACACTGCATCTGCATCTTAGCCCACTCCATTCAACAGCCGGGGATAAGAGCCTCAGCAACCAGGGTTCCGCTGTACCGAAGTAAACGCGTCCGTCCCCATTCGGATTCCAAAATCCCGATTTCTGAGTCAACAACCTTCAGCTTTATAATCTCAAAAACACAATAGAAGGTTTGAGAGTCTTTCCCTCTATGCCAAGGAAACTTACTGGAACTGGCCAGCTTCCAGGCAAGCATTCCACGGCAAGGAGGAGTTCCCACGTTCCCTCTACATTCTCACATGTTCCAGCCTTTATCTTGACGAAGCTTACGAAAGTCTTCCAGGGTACATTAAACAATCTCTCACAAAAACAAAAAGACCTTGAATGTGATTAACCCAAACAACTTGCAAGCCTGTCTTTGTGCGCAGAAAATCTCTCAAGCAAGGCAGAGTCAGAATTCAGGATGACATGAGGCCATGTCAAAGCCAATAGTAAGAACTTCATAATACTTCCTAATGCGCAACACACTGCACATTTGTGCACCACTGCCTATAGCATCACACACTTCATCTCTCAATGTACAACATATTGCACATTTGTGCACCACTGCTCATAACACTGCACTTCAAGACCAAAAAGTACATTCCACACCTCTCTCTCTCATGCTATCCAGTGCACATCCCACACGTTCTGTTCTTGGCAAGGCTGTTCTACTCTGTGACAGCTCCCACTTTAAGACTGCAAGATAACAAGAAAGAAACCACAAGAAAAACAAGGCATATGCAGGACGTCGTACATTCAGGCTAAGCTAAAATAACACACCTAAGTCAATGAAAACTATGGTAGTCAAAGGTCATCACGTGGTGTCAGACCACTAGAGTGCCTCTAGCACTACAGGCTAGACATACCATTAATGTGTCTGTTGCTTGACTGTTGAGTTCTGAGAAACCTTTGACTGCTCGATCTTGCTATCCTTACAATCAAGTGCAGAAAGGGATGTCCTTGGCCACGTTTCGAGCCATAGGAGGACAGACCACCGGACACTCAAGGCAAATTACTTCAACCAGCATGATCATTAGCCCTGAAAGTCGTCTCGTCTGGCAGTGCCTGTGCAGGGCTATGATCTAGTGAAGAGTACTTTGCAGCAATGAACACGTCACTCAGTTGTCAGTACTATCAGGCGGCATAGTGACAAGTGAGGTAACAATCATTACAGAATAAAGAGTGTATTTTAGGAAAAACTTCACAAAAACTATGAGTTACTCACTTATCATGAAATGTTTAGGGCAATGACACCCTTGTTAACTTTATCACTACAGACACCCCTGTCTAACACTTAAATATCGCGACCAGTGGTTGTGTCAGAACAGTGATAAATGTGCACTAATGCTAATGGTGCGTCCACGTTACAGGCCCGCCTTTTCTTCCAGCCTGAGACAGGGCCAAGTGCTCTAGTTATCGTGGGGCATTCCAATCAGCTATAGCCTATCCCTGTAAGAGAGGTCGAATGGAGGCATAAAATATGACACGTCAAACTATGGCCGATTAATGAGACTGTTGCAGGAAAACCTTGCAATGAAGATTGAGCACAACAGAGAATGTCCAAGGTCAGTGGCTGATGATGTATAAACAACACCATAGCACGATTACATTACTGAAAGCATGGTTTAGGAAGGGTCTTACACCGGGCTGGCTCGATGGATGGATAGATAACTCCAGATCCAAACATGCACAAACCCACAGAGGTACACAATCATACAGATGCACAGATTAATGCGCACACTCACATACAAATGCTTGTGCAAACTCACAGAGGGAAATCTTTTCTCCATTCATACACAGACTCACAGAGGCACATAAACACCCTTGCATGCATGTACTCATACGCAGATACATTTAAAATCTCACAGATATATAACTCTAGACCCATGCATGCACTGACTCATACAGATGCACACATTAATGTGCGCACTCACACACATATCCATACAGTTGTACAACACAGATGAATATCTACAGACCGTGTATACACAAACCACGCAAATTCACTCTCTCACATAGGTACACCCATACATATACATACTGACACAGAGATGCCTACATAATCTCACTGATGTATAACTCACGACGTATGAACACACAAGCTCACAGAGGCACACACTCAAACAGATGCACATGCATTTTCAAACTCACAAATACCACCAGACATTGCGATAGGGAAAGCCCTAGATAGGCATTCACATATGCAAGTACAAACTCACAGTCAATAAATCCACACTAAAGCATACCCAACCCTCAAACACACATGTACACATATTAGCACATGCATCTGGATACTCCATGGCTCGCAATATATACATTCATAGCAGACACACAAACACTCATCCATGCCCACAAGAACACACAAACATAGAGATGTGCAGACATGCATGCACTCCCATGAATAACTCCAGGACGATCCATACATGAACACATACTTAGACACGTACACCTAAGCATGAACATGCACGCACACACACACACACACACACACACACACACATGCACACACACACACACACACATACATTCTCACAGCCAGATAATGCCACACCTGTGCACACATACACTAACACACACCATGTAAGTATGTAAGTACTATCTTAAGGTCAGAGAGTAATTCTTGTTTTTATTTATTTTAGGATGGGCCCTTGGCCGATTTCAGCCCCAATATCCAAGCACATTGACTCTGTTTAGTATATTTATCTGGTGGGAACCATGACCCAGTCTGTAGGGTCACTCATCAGCCTCTGTGTGTCCACACCAAGACATGGGCACAGACATATACAGGCACACAGAGACACAGCACTCACTGCAGTTACTCACCCTCATGGTTTTATATTGTTCCTCCTCCTTGACTTTAGACTCCAGAATATATTCATCCTCTTTCTTCAGAAGACACAGCCAATCTTGAAGTTTTACCTGCAGGGATGAGAGCGCAAGAAATAAGTGTGGATCTGTAGAGTGCTGTCTTACTTACAGAAAAGAGTCACTAGAGTTTCTGCCCCATGTGCGCAGACTGTACGTGCCAGTCATACATTAATATTGTGAGTACCACCCAAACATATCCAGATTGTAAGTACCAGTCGCACATATCAGGATTGTGAGCACCAGCCCCAAGTATCACAGACAAGAATACAGACAACAGTTTCACTTCTTTAGTCCTGTTCTTGCCTAGAAGGACTTGAAATCCTGTTCCATGCAAACTAGCTTCATCACTGGCATTTACTGCTACTTGATAAAAACACTGGGCTCGATTCACAAAGGCAAACTTAGACATATGGTCTAAACTCAGACCAAACGTCTAAATTTATGACTTTGGGAATTCACAAAGAGCTTTTATAAGTACTATATTTTAGTCCCCACTCGGGCTGGATCTCCGCCCAAGAGCGGGCAAAAGGATAGTACTCGTAAATGCCCTTCATGTTCGTGAATTCTCAGAGTTATAAACCTAGACGTTTGGCCTAAGTTTAGACCAAACATCTAAGTTTACCTTTATGTATTGGGCCCACAGTGCGCACTTTAAGCCTAACTGCATGGAAACATTTAGACTTGGCAATTTGTTTTTTAACAAAGAGGGAGATGGGGAGCAGAGAGATTGTTTTTTAACAAAGGGGGATGTGTCGTTTGAGTTAGAAATGGCGGGGACCCTTTTGGGTCCTGATGGAATCCATACACTCATGACATGATCGTTCGAATGCAGGGAAAGGAAGACAGGTTTGGAACGTAGAGTTGGCGTTTACACGCTGATGAATAAAGACGTGTAAAACTACCCTCCATGTGTGGTGTAGACATTTGCGAGTGCCCAGCCTATGGAGAATGCTACACACAGGACCCTCACTCTTAGTAACTCTACCATACCTAACTTTTTCAAGCTCCTCTCCTGCCACTTCCCTCTATCTATCTCCAAAATAACATTCTTTTAACTGATCTACAGACGACCCGGACCAAGCAAGCACTTCATAGAAGAAATCTCAGACATAATCATATCTGCCTCCATCCAATGCAGTCACTCACATTCCTCAGAGACTTCCAACTCCCCTGCAACACAAACACAAAATGCATGAAGGAATCCTTCGACACACATCTCAACACGCTGGAAATAAAAGAACTCATCAACAACCCAACACTAAGTCAACATGTCGGACCACTTTCTATCAGCGTCTCCTAATAGCTGCAGCTAGACACCTATAGCACTTATTATTATATTATTGTTAAATGTATATGGCGCACAGCTACCCAGAGGTTTCCCGCCATCTACAGACCCACGCCAGAAAGAAAAGTGAGAACTTTAGTGGTTAAATAACCACGTTCTTAGGTCTTTTCGAAACTTATAGTAAATAGTTTTGTGGCAGAGTTGAAGGGGGAGTGAATTCTATAGTGAAGGAGTCAAGTAAGCAAAAGACCGACCACCCATACGTGCTCGTTTGATCCTGGTGACTTGAAATTTGCCTGATTCGAGGATCGAAGAAGACGCGTAGGGAGGTATGGGTGTACCAAGGTACTGAGATACTGTGGCGCTGCACCTGATTTAATCCTATGCATATAGCATAGGGCTTTAAATTTAGAGCGATTTTCCATCCTGAGCCAGTGGAGGTTGCGCAGGGATCCTGAGATAGAGGCCATTTTAGGTAACTGACACAGAAGTCTGGCCGCAGAATTTTGGACTTCTTGCAGCTTCCGCATCACCTCCTTATTGGCGACTAAGTACAAGATGTTGCCATAGTTCAGTCTGGACACGATCAAGGCCTGGATGACAGTTTTTTTGCGTAGAATGTGGCAGCATCCAAAGTATTTTTTTGAGCCATTTTAGAATTGTGAAACAGGCTGAGGCGACCTTAACCGTTTGCTATCTCATAAATAGTTGGTCATCGAGGATTATGTCGAGATTACGGACAGATTGTGACGGTTGGGGGGAGATCACCCATTTGAGGCGGCCAGTGTTGGGGGCCCCAGAGAGCTTTATTTCCGCCGAGGATTAGAAGTTCAGTTTTTCCCCAATTTAATTTCAGTCTATTAGTATGCATCCAGCCAGCTATCTTTTGTAGCCCTACCTGGAGAGAGGACACACTGGATGTCTCCTTGGTAGACAAGGAGAAGATAAACTGGGTGTCATCAGCATATGAATATATAGTTAGTCCAGCCTCTTCAGCTATAGTGGCCAGGGGGATGACATAGATGTTGAAAAGTAAAGGGCTAAGTATAGAGCCCTGTGGTACTCCATACGGGGAAGCATGGGCCTTAAAGCTTGCAGTCGGAGAAAAAACCTGAAAAGTCCTGCTCTACAAAAAGCTCAACAGCCACTTGAGGGCTGATCCGAAAATGCCCCTAGAATGTAAAAGGGCCGTGTGAGACACCGTGTCGAAAGCAGCACTCAAGTCAAGCAGTATGAGTTTCTCCCATATCAAGACGTTGGCAAAGGGTTTCAGTGACTCCCAAGAGCGTGGATTCAGTAGAGAAGCCAGATCTAAAACGTGATTGAGATGTGTGTAGGATTTTTTGGGAGTCAACAAACTGTGTCAGCTGTTGGTTGATATGTTTTTCTAAAATTTTAGAGAATGCTGGGAGTAAAGAGATTGGGCGGGAGTTAGATGGGATTTCCGGATCAGCATTCACTTTTTTTTAGCAAGGGGAGGACCATGGCATGTTTCCAAGCCGCTGGCACTATTGCTTCACGTAGTGAAGCATTAAGCAGTTCCATAATAATATTAAGTATTGGTAGTTCCAGTTTTTGAAGAATGGGAATGGGGAGAGGATCCTTAGGAGAGCCGGATTTTGAGGCTAGTTAGGATGCGACACAAAGAAGGAACCAACCACCTTTCCATCATCAACTGGACAACACCACATTGCCACCCCTTTCACTATCCATATACTACACCGGAGTATCAAGGAAAACCAATTAGAAGACAAATATCCCTCCACTCCATCAAAGACAGTCTTCTGAAAGAAAATCAAGAACATACCAGAACACTTCAGCCCTCCAGAGATGTCAGAGTGTGGCAAAAATAAACGTACCATACGAAAACAGGAGAAGTCAAACACCCTACTAAAAACACTAACTGCAGATCCTTCCCTTTTCTACAAAACCACCACCATCAGTGAGGCAATCAACAGAAGGAAAACTCTCTTCAAGCTGTCAAACATTGAACCAATCCTCTCTCAGAACCCACAGTCTCTGCATCAAGTCGAGAAATACAATGCCATCAAACACTTCTTTACCAAGATCAACATATCATATCTAACATTGTTGCCACTTCCACACTCCCTCCACTTCAAACCATCCCCCATTGCCACACATGGATCTTCTTCAATCAAGTCTCGTAAATGGATTTCCCCAGTATCCGAAACTCCAGTCCAGGGATCCTTCATCCATCATCAAAATGTACCACATTGTCTGCATCTACCTCAGCCAAGGAACACTCTCAGACGCTCTTAAGATCTTTCCACTGCTAAAGAAGCCATCCCTAGGCCTAGCCACCTCACAAACATCTGCCCTAATACCCACATTTAATTCATAGGGACGATCAACAAGAAAGCAGTTGCCACACTCTACAGGAGCACATCAGCAAGAGTAATCTTCTACAGGATGACCAATCTGTCTTCAGACCGCGCTGCAGCCCTGACACAGCCACACTCCAAGTAGTCTGGTCAACGACGAGAAAAACTCCTGACCTCATGGTCCTGTTCCCGGACCTCTCTGTAGCCTTCGACACAGACAATCATCCAGCTCTGATCAATACCTTGAAAAAATGAGTGAGATTTTCAGGCACTGTCTTGAAATGGTTCACATCCTACATCACCAACTGGCACCAGTTTATACAAATAGGTTCCACATGATCACAGAAATTCCATGTCTCCAGCAGAGTACCTCAGGGCTCCATCCTTTCTCCCATCATCTTTAACCTCTACAAGGGATCTCTCAGATACATTCTTACAGACAGTAGCATCAGGATCCATCAATATGCAGATGATGCCCAACTCTACCTAAAATATCCTCACCCATTGATATCCTTAAACTCTGCCCTGATCTCATCCAGTCTTGGATGTCAACTAATGTAATAAAGTTAAACCTCACAGAGACTGAACTCTTCCTGTATGCCACCAGCTCAGAATAGCCGCAGATTTAAGCCTGGGTCTCCAACGTGAACCTATAGGTCTTTACCCCCACCCTAGACACAGACCTCTCATTCAAGCAACACACTGAATGAATGACAAAGAATGCCAAGAAAGTTTGATTCCAATGTTCTCTCTTGAAGAAGTTGTTTCTCCTGGACGATAACTTCAGAACAAACGTTCAAGGTTTCACCCATGGGGGCAGAGACAAGGCACTGGTCAACGGTCTCTACAACACCATCCTAGCACCCCTGAAATAGAAAACACATGAAGTGGCGCAGCTCATCAAGGACTTGAAGAAATAATATCACCTACACATTAAAAGACGTACATTGGCTCCCCCTTCCAGCCCAGGTCATCTTCAAGATCATTTGCATCACTTATAAAGCGCTCAACTACAAGACCTCAGCTTACCTGGCAAACAAACTATACACGTTCAAGGAACATCAGTCCAGGAGCATGGATATCACCAGAATTGAGACAAAAAATTGTAAGAAGAAAAACCCAGAAGTCAAGCCTTCTCTGTTCATGCTCTCAGGATCTGGCAAAGCATCCCTTTTGACATGGCATCAGCTCCAACTCTCCCCAAATTTAGGAAAATGTTGAAGACGCATCTCTTCAAGGAGCACTATTCCTGATCCAACAGCCCACCCTTGACCTTCCCCCAACAATTGTATCTTGCCAGGGGCCATCCCCTCGGTTTACACTCTGTATCCAGACTGTAAGTACTACCCATATATATTAAGACGGTCAGTACCAGTAACGGATGTCCAGATTGTAAATTCTGGCCACACATACACATATTGTCCTTGAATATGTTACATCTACACCTCCTTGAGCGATTGACCATATCTGAAGCTTGTCCTATACAGGGGCCAGCAACATGCAGGGTCTGTGAAAAAACAGACAACCAAAGAAATTATCAGAGTCTGTAACAGAAAACAGGCACAGGAAGAGAGTAGGCCCCAACCCCAGGCAGGGTCTGTGTCAGAGAACAGACAGACACAACGAGAGCAGGCACCAGCCTGATAAAGCATTTGCAACAGAGAAGAGACAACCGAAATGAGCATTTACATGGTCTGTGACAGAGACCAGTCACAGGAAGAGAACAGTCACAGGAAGACAGCAGATACCAGCCTCTTACAGGGTTGGTGACAGATAACAGACAGTCACAGAAAGAGAACAGGTGCCAGCCTCATACAGGGTCTGGGAGAGAGGACAGACAGCAGGCACCATGCAGAGTAGAAGACAAAAAACAGGCAGCGAGAGAGAGTGAGAGTAGATGTCACGTGCTTTCATGGTCTATGACAGGAGTCAGGCAGGTGCCTGCAGAGAGAGTCTGCAACGGAGCAGGTTCCAGCCCTTTACAAGGTCTGAAGCAGTAATCAGACACCAGCCTCTTACAGGGTCTGCAAGAGAAAACACCCAACAGACTCATAAAGGGGTCTGAGACAAGCAACTGGCCTGAAAAAGGGAGCAGACACCAGCCCTTTATAGACTCTGCAAGAGGAAACAGGCACCAACCTCATACAGAGATGCAGCTGGGATCAGGCAAGGTTAGTGAGAGAGCAGGCAACATGCTAATGCAGAATCTACAACAAGTAACAGGCAGCCAGCAGAGCAGGCACCAACCACAAACCGGGTGTCTGGCAGGATAGCAACAGTGAGATTGAGAGTCAAAGGTTTTGGAGCAGTGTCCATGTGACAAACTGCTTTTGTTTTACTATCCTGGCCCAGAATATCTTCCTGTGCAGGAGGCTCGGACCACGAGCCCCCTGACATGTGCTTTACATCTGTAGTGGTGCTCTCTAGCAGAGTGTGAGATTGAGGCCCACCCAGAGTCCTGCTTTTAACCCGGGTGGATCCCCCTCCCATAACAAGCTCATGACACTACTAAAGGTTTGTGGCAGCCGAGTATAGTAGTGTGGTAGATGTTGCCTCAAACTCAGAGAGGAGAGCGCCTACCTGACACCACCTTCTGACTCTGTGTAATATGTCATATCTGGGCTCCATCTCTATGTATGTGCAGGATGCATGTTTGGCACAGATGTGTGTAGCGCTGTATTACCATGAGCTCGGCCTCGTAGTGCTGTCCGGCTCGGGTATCTTCAGGCCCAGGTCTATAGGATGCAGTGCTTGTGGACACGTGAGGTGAGGCTCCCTGGTGCAGCGATGGGGCCTCGGCATGTGTGTAAAAGGCTTTCTGTCATAGAGTGAATCAGATTCTTAGTTGTAGTCAGTGCCTACAGTCCCCATCTCTTTGTAGCCTCCCCACCATTTACTGCTCCTCACACCCCCCGCTGCTCCCGCCCTCCATTATAATGTTTTTAAGGCCAAGGACAATGTTTGTCTTGTCTTGAATATCTATCCTGATGGAAGGAGAAACTGTGTGTGGTTCACTATCAAGTTCATGGGTTCCCTCCAAAAGTCTGGGGCTAATTATGAATCTGGCTGGACAGTTGGATTGGAGCGAACTATCCTATGACAGGATATAAACTGTCCCCTTTTAAGTTTATGAAGCTCTGCACAGCACTGAAGAGAACGCTGAAGACCAGAGACGAGAATGATGGCAGTCTCCCTTATACAGGTAGGGGCTAGACCCCCAGGACCGAGGATCAAATTCTTGCTGCTGAAGGACCCAGGAGATGGCCCGCCTGTGAGGTGAGGGTTTGTCCTAATCACCCAGAGTCCAGTTCAGTGTTCAGCAACTTAAAGTGAGGAGGTCGAAGACTCTGAGCTTCCCAAGACCAGGAGCCTGTGATCGCAGCTCAGCCCGACGGTCATTCATCCTGTGAGGAGTCCCCAAAGCTTGTGTGCTTCATGCAGCCAAAGCTACAGGAGATCTTCACTCTGTGCCCAATGAAGATGTAAGTCTATCGCCTGGACCTTCCACTTCCGTTTGTGTCTGTTGAACCAAAGACTGCATACTTCATGCAGCAAACTGATGATCTTGGCAGCCCAAGTGCCCTGCACTAATGCACACCTTCTGATATGTCTGATGACCATGTGAGCCACACCATGCATTACTACACCTCTTCTGCTGTTTGATGTCCATGTGAGCCCATGTGCTACACCCTGCATAGCTGCACCCCTTCTGCTGTGTTTGCATGTGAGTCCTGCATTACAGCACCCCTTCTGCTGTGTACCATAATCATGTGAGTGTGTGTGCCACACCCTGCATTGCTGTACCTCTTCTGCTGTGTTTGATGACCATGTGAGGCTATGTGCTACACCCTGCATTGCTGCACCTCTTCTGCTGTGTTTGACGAACATGTGAGCCTGTGTGCTACACCCTGCATTGCTGCACCTCTTCTACCTTTTCCCTGTGACTTGCCGTTGCCAAGGCTTGTTGGGTCCAATATGGTCGCCGACACCGCAGCACTCAACAGACTTCGTGAGACAGCTCGATTCCAGCTTCTGGTCATCGTTGACGCCTCCTGGACCTTGTGGCTGAAGAGTCAACTCACCTGAAGCACCCGACATCTGAGGGCATTCGACTATCGTGCCCCTGGTCACTGGCTAGTGACCCAGACTCTGTCCCCTCTGCTTTCAGGTCTTCCTCTTCCTCGATCCAGGCTTGGATCGCACCGGACACTCTTCCTCTTCACGGCAGCAGCACTTTCCAGAAGATCGCCATTGAAAACGATGACAATTCCCAACACCTTTTAACACATATGCACCCGGCTTCCATGGGTGAAGTAACTCAAGTATTTCGGTACTGACGTGGGTGTGGGCCCTAGAAACGCTTACGTTTAAAAAGGGGTTAACTGGAAGTCCTCTCCGAGGTGTCCTTTTTCTTTTAAACTCCAACTGCAACTTTCCCCATAGAAGTTAACAGCGATTCGCGGCTGTGTTAACACACTGCACGTGTCCCCCGTGGGTCCCCTGTGTCACTACCTTTGGTGGTTCCTTGTGGTCCAAGCACTTCTACAGGCTTTAGGCCTTGTGTCTAGCTCAGTCGTGGTTCTTATACCACTATTTTGGTATATGGTTTGTTACGCCCCTAGGGCTCAAACGTGTATTGTGCTAATAACTGCTGATATTTGCTTTGTAACTTATGTACTTCGAACTCTAGCCTCATAAAGAGACTAGAGGGGTGTGTTTAAGACTAAATACATATATTTTATATATATATACCTGGTGTGGTCCTCTTTCATTTGGTCATTCAAGAGATTATAGACTGGTAAAACAAGCTGCTGCACATTCCGTCAAGACTTAGCCTGATGGCTGCTCTCCATAGCTACCACTAGGATAGCTTTCAATAAAGGTTGTCTTTAACCTATCATCAATAAGGGTTGTTTGGACTGGTACAGGGTGCCCACTATAACTAGTGGACAGCATATACCAGGCCAACTTCTCACACACCCTGCAATACTGCACCTCTTCTGCTTTCTTTGATGACCATGTGAACCCATATGCTACACCCTGCATTGCTGCACCTCTTCTGCTGTGTCTGTGCCCATGTAAGCCCATGTCCTACACCCTGAATTGCTACACCCCTTCTGCTGTGTTTCATGACCATGTGAGCCCTGCATTACAGCACCCCTTCTGCTGTGTACCATAACCATGTGAGTGTGTGTGCCAAACCCTGCATTGCTGCACCACTTCTGCTGTGTTTGATGACCATGTGAGCCCTGCATTACAGCACCCCTTCCGCTGTGTGCCATAACCATATGAGCCTGTGTGCTACTACCTGCATTGCTGCACCTCTTCTGCAGTGCCCATGTAAGTCTGTGTGCTACACCTTGCATTGCTTCACCTCTTCTGCTGTGTTTGATGTCCATGTGAGCCCATGTGCTACACCCTGCACTGCTGCACCTCATCTGCTGTGTTTGATGACCATGTGAGACCTGCATTACAGCACCCCTTTTGCTGTGTACCATAACCATGTGAGTGTGTGTCCCACACCATGCATTACTGGACCTCTTCTGCTGTGCCCGTGCCCATGTAAGCCCATGTGCTACACCCTGCATTGCTGCACCTCTTCTGCTGTGTCTGTGCCCGTGTGAGCCTGGGTGCTACATCCTGCATTGCTGCACCACTTCTGCTGTGTCTGTGCCCATGTGAGCCTGTGAGCCCTGCCTTACTGCACCTCTTCTGCTGTGTTTGATGTTAATGTGAGCCCGTGTGCCACACCCTACATTGCCGCACCTCTTCTGCAGTGTTTGATGTCCGTGTGAGCCCTTGTGCCACACCCTGCATTGCTGCATCTCTTCTGCTGTGTTAGATGACCCGGTGAGCACGTGTGCTACACCCTGAATTGCTGTACCTCTTCTGCTGTGTTTGATGTCCATGTGAGCCCATGTGCTACACCCTGCATTACTGCACTTCTTCTGGTGTGTCTGATGACCCTATGAGCCCGTGTGCCACACCCTGCATTGTTGCATCAAGTCTTCTGACACTGACAACTCACACTCCACTGCCACACGGAATCCTTTGAGTATAGTGCAAGGTCCCATAACACCCACACACATCCCTTCTGATCTTCTGCAGCCGCCTCTGTGGCTCAAGGTTTGCAGCCTATGATCTCAGCGCTCAGACAGACACACTTTGTGCTCTTTTGCAGGTTCTTATATAGGCCTCACAGATTGTATACACTTACAATCCCTAAACATCAACAAACATACCTTGTAATTTTCAGCAGCCTTCTCTAGGGACACATAACACCCCCAAAATATACATTGTATCCTCTTAAAGACTTAACATGTGCATTCACTTATAAATCGTGAACGCCCACAAACATACCTTGTGCTCCTCTGCAGCTTCTTCCTCTGCAGAACGTACAGAATGTCTTCACTTGTAAATCGTGAACACCCACATACACTCCCTGCACAGACTTCTCGTTAGGGCCCACATGGTGCACTATGATCCATAAACATCCACACACATACCTAAAGCTCTTCAGCAGCCTCCTCTGTGGACTCTTGAGTACCCTTTTACTCCCTGAACATCCACAGGCACACCCTGTTCTCTTCAGCAGCCTCCTCAATGGCATACACAGGTAGGGTGAACAGATTACGCTATGCCACCGGGACACAACATTTCCATTTCTGGGCTTTTGATTTAACATATCAGTGCATTCTGGGAGTTGTAGTATTGGTTCATTTTACGTGACCCTATTGCTTCAATACACCAGATAACAAGCATTGACATAGCCAAAAGGTCTCGCCTTTGGGACCTTATAAGTGTTTAGCAATGCAACACTTGATGTTGTTGCACCAAGGATATTGTGCTGGTTAACTAACTACGCCAATGCTTGTTATTGAAAGACTTTGGGGAATGCTAAGTGGTAGAAAATGTGTGGTTTCCCACAGATTCCAGACGTTTTTCCCACAAAATGTGTTTTTTAGTCAAAGTTTGAGGTTTGCAAGGGCTTCTGGGTAAACAAAATCTGAGAGGTGCACACATCACCCCACCCATGGATTCCACTAGGTGTCTAGTTGTCAAAAATGTACAGATTTGCTAGGTTCCCTAGGTGCCGGCTGATCTAGGGCCCAAAATCCACAGCTACCCACATTGCAAAAAAAGGGGCAGATTCCAGTGGAAAAATTTGATTTTGATTTATCAATGTTGCATTTTGGGCCCTTTCTTGTCGCGATGACTAGGCCTACCCACCCAAGTTTGGTGCCGTTTTTAGGTCTCGGCTAGCGATGGCTGCGCTTGCGCAGTCTCGCTCGCGAGAGATAATGACTTGGGAGAAGAGGGGCTTGAACCCGCCCCTCTTCTCCCCTGTTCTCCATTGGCTGGCCTAGTAAATGCTGGCCAGCCATTGGAGAAGAGGTCCCGTCACTCCAATAATGCCCCGTCCTTTTCGGATCGGGGGGCGTGTTTTTTGCGAAAAGTCTCAGGGAGGAGACAACAGCAAAACACGCCCCCGAATCCGAAAACGACGCTGCGTTTCTCCGAGGCATTTCTTCTCTGCCTCGGAGAAAGGCGGTGGTGTCCCGGCATCAATCCCAGTTCCTTTCTGGTGGATGATTAAAGGCATATGAGGGTTGTATGATTATCAGTTGTGGGGCATGTAACAGATCATCAGGTTTGCTGTTGCGCCCGTGTGACAAGTAAACAACGCAGGGAATAGAATAGGGATGCAGAGCTTCAGGCGGTGGTGTCCCGGCATCCATCCCAGTTCCTTTCTGGTGGATGATTAAAGGCATATGAGGGTTGTATGATTATCAGTTGTGGGGCATGTAACAGATCATCAGGTTTGCTGTTGCGCCCGTGTGACAAGTAAACAACGCAGGGAATAGAATAGGGATGCAGAGCTTCGAATCAATGCTATTCCGCTTCCGGCGGTCCTAGAAGACTACATTTCCCAGAACCCTCTTCTCCGGGTGCGTGACGTCTATCGTCAGCTCCGGCGCAGAGGTCTCGCGAGAGCGTCGGGCGTCGGGTCCGGGCCGCTTGTTGTTGGAGCCAAGATGGCGGCGGTGGCGCCGCAGCCCCCCCAGGCCGAGGCGGCCGAGCCTTGGTACGTGGCGCTGCTGGGCCTGGCCGAGCACTTCCGCACCTCCAGCCCGCCGAAGGTGAAGTTGTGCGTGCACTGCCTGCAGGCCGTGCTGGGGAGCAAGCCGGGCCCGCGCCAGGAAGCTCGTACACACCTGCAGTTGGGCTCCGTGCTGCACCATCACACCAAGAACAGAGACCTGGCCAGGGGGCACCTGGAGAAGGCGGTAAGAGGAGGGGGAGGGCTGGGAGTGTCGGGAGAGGGCCACATTTCTAGGAGTATCAAGTAGAGTGCCAAGAACTTGGAGGATTTGAGGGGGGAGTAATGCATACCCAGGAGGGGAGGTACATAAACAGGAGTACCTGGGAGAGGACCACAGACTGATGAGAGGAAGCAATGCACACCCAGGAGAGGAGGTACATAAACAGGAGTACCAGGGAGAGGGCCACAGACTGGTGAGAGATCAGAGGAAGTAATGCACACCCAGGAGAGGAGATGCATAAACAAACAGGAGTACCAGGGAGAGGGCCACAGACTGGTCAGAGTTGAGGGGGGGAGTAATGCACACCCAGGTGAGGAGATGCTTAAACAGGAGTACCAGGGAGAGGGCCACTGACTGGTGAGAGTTGAGGGGGGAGTAATGCACACCCAGGAGAGGAGATGCATAAACAGGAGTACCAGGGAGAGGGCCACTGACTGGTGTGAGTGATACATACCCTTGAGAGGAGGTACAAAAACAGGAGTAGTACCGGGGAGAGGGCCACAGACTAGTAAGAGATGAGGTGTAGTCTGAGGTGCTGACCCATTACACCTACAAGTGAGGGCTTGTCCCGAGGCGCAGCCAGGAGAGGAGGGCATAGGGCATGTCACCCGGGGGGTAAGTAGACGTCATTCACAGTGCTGCACTAAAACAACAACAACAACAGGGAGCTGACCTGCCTTGCAACCTGTATGATACGGAGCTTTTGGCACAGTTAACAACAAGGATGGTTTGAGTTTCCATTGAGCCACAAACTCCATTTTACTAATACTCTCTTCTATTAACTAGTTTTTGTAGAACATTCAGTGGGACTACACGCCTGTATTTGTCATGCAACCTTTTATTCTGCACAAGCCTTTCCCGGTTCACCAATTGTGTATAACTGTGGTATGGGCATTATTTTGTATTTTGCTGGAATGTGTATAACATTAGAATGTGGAATTGCATTTTTTTTCTTGATGAACGTTTAATTTGCATTTGCAAACACTCGAACGAGTTGTGCGTTTGGTACATATTTTCATGCTGATCATCATATTGTAATCGTCAGTTAGCGTACCCCTGTAAAACACTTCCTATTCTTTTGACACACTGTTATAATTATTATCACAGGTATAGCTAGAAGCGCTCTGGAATTATAAAAAAATATATATTTCTCCAAGGGATGGAATGCTTCAGAGATCTACTTTTCCCTGAGAAAAAAAGTTCCACTTGTCCCTCTTGGTGCCTTGGAATAACATGACAAGTTATGGCAGTATACTTATTTCATCAGGGCTCATGTTTTATCCGGGATTGGTTCTAGCAAGGCTGTGTTTTTTGCCGCCTTCTGCAAATCTATATACATGTGCTGCAAGTAATTGGTAGTTCCATGTTTATAATGCAGTGTGACCCACGTAATTACTTTTTAAGGGTATTAACCAAATGCTCTCCAATCTCTTTCCAAATTGGAAAAGGTTGTAAATGTACGTCTACAGAGGCAGTAGTTTAGTTGTTTTCATGATGAGGAAAGGGGGTGTAGGGATAATGAATATGCAGTTGATTGACAGATTTTCACATGAGCACATGTACCTCTGTGTTTTTGCTAATGTGAAAATGGAAATACTAAAGTTACCTAGGAGTAAGGTTTTCCGGCATTATCTGTGAATTTCTGAATGTCATAAACATTTCACAGAATGTTGCTCATAATGCTTTGACGTCAATTCTCCATTACTTGTTTACAATATTTATCTGTGTGTGGGTGCAAATGCAATAGGTCTCGCATTTGAGAGTGATTAAGCTATTGACGTTGTAAATAACAATGCAGTTGCTTTAAATGTTTTAAAAACAAAAACATAAAAATAATGTCATGAGCAATGCCAATAGCTCTAACTTTACCAATGCCGAGACCATTGCATTGTAAATGCTTGTTATTAGAAGGCTTAGTGGAACTCAGAATATTAGAACATGTGTATTTATCAGTTGTATTTCTCTGTATTTGTGCCTTCCGAATGTAAGTCAGTGTATAAGAAAGAAGACATTTTGAGAAATGCTCTCTGAAACAAACACTAGTATGGGTGCCCACAAATTCATAGATGTGCTAATAACCACTGCTCCTAAACTCCATATCTTGTGGTCATTTCAGGACTACATAGATGTCCATGATACCAATCTTTCACCCTTTATATTTCACCATATAAGTTGCTCTATATCCGGTACTAAATGAAAACCATTGTAACTTGCAGCTCAGTTATTGGCTCTAATTGTCTCTGGTTCTTGGAAAACCTTCAACCCTATATATCCCCGTAACCAGTAGGGTTTAGCGGACGTAAGGGTATATTGTTATTGTAAATTGCTGATTGTGACAAGAAGTTACAAATTAATACGTTGTCATGAATAGCCATTTTTTTCCTACTCATTTTCAGTTTTTGTTTTATTTCAACAGTCAGTTTCTTTGGGAAAATTCAAAGAATCTACACATATGACCCCTTGCTGAATCCAGAATTGTGTCTACTTTTCAGACATCTATAGCTTTCTGGGATCACCCATGTGTTTCCCAGTGGTTTCCACTACAAACTGGAAGTAGGTTGAAACTATAAAAATTGTGAAAAATGAACTACATTGAAAAATGCCGAATCTGTGGCAGGTTTTTTTTATTGTGGCAGCAGCGTCCAACACGTGTCCAGGGTCAGATCCAGGCTAGATTTTCAGGATAACCACAAACAATTTGAATGAGGCATTTTTACATTCACGCATTAAACTTCTCTTATGTGAACGTGCTGAAAATCTTGCATAAATCTGTCACCCCAAGACTTATGTTAAACGCCTGCCTGTGCTGTAATAATGGATGAAAGGAACTACACGGGATTGTATAAAAAACATAAAATGCAAAAGCCCCGGAGCAGAGGGAATCACACAGACGCTGTGTAGTAGAGTAGGAACGAGGGACGGACTAGGGGAGCGGGGAGCTCTGGTGAGAAGAGGAAACAATATCAAACAACCAGGAATTTGGAAGAACATTGGGGCATATTAACAAGGCGGCGATATGAAATTATCGCCGCTTTTGCGTCTGTTTTCGGGCGAAAAGCGGCGATAATTTAATCGCCTTATCAGCAAAGACACGCTATCGCGTGTCTTGCTGACTTAGCGCCCATTTGCAGCACGCCTCCGATCGCATCGCTAATGAGATGCAAAGGAGGCGTGCCTGACAAGACTCCCTTGGGAAAATGTCGCGAAGGCAGCTCCGCGATATTAACAAGGGAGGGTAGTGATTTTTAAAATCGCGTTAAGTATGCCTTAACGCAGGAATTTAACGTCTGTTAAATTCTGACTAAGGCATACTTAACATGGGGGGGTGGATTTTGTGGCTAAGTCCACAGGCCCTATCATCTAGGGTATCGCCGTTTTCCACCATGGAAAACGGCGATATCCCAACTATCTCTGGGATTTTTATCACCTCGGCGTTGCGCGTTGTTAATAACGCGCAAACCGGGCGATAAATTCCAGAGATAGCCGGCGATAAATATGCAAGCGCTAAGCGCGCTTTGCGATATTTATCGCCGGCCCTTGTTAATATGCCCCATAGTGTCAAACAGTGTTTTGGTGACCTCAAATAAGGAAAGGAGCGGTGTAGTGGGGACAGCAGCATACCTTGGTGGTCCTATAACAGCAATTGTAAAGGTCTGGAATGCAAGCCAAATTATCCGAATACCAAAGCTGGGAAAAGAGAGTCGCAAAGGCTGTTTTAATCTGTGTGGGAAATATTTCGTAGGAGCTTGGAGCAGGAAACAAACCACCTTAGAGCTGAATATAAAACGCAATATGAAAGTGCACATGATGGCAGCGGCCACCAGTGACACCTTGTTTAAAAAAAATAGTGTTGAGAGTTTTTACTAATAAAACAAAATATCTCTTGCACACATTAGGTTTACTTGAAATTAAAAGTATCTCAAAAGCACACACGTTCATCAAAAAACTTAAGTACTGAGAAGGACAAGAAAGTTGCAGAAAAGCATCTGAGCATAAGAGATGGGGTAACACACAGACTGTGTGTGAGGGAATGAGGAATCAAATTGACAGAGAGCACAATTAAAGTAAAAGTGCGCATATGAAAGCACAGATACTTTCACATGAAGACTGTGGTAAAGGGGTGTGAAGCAGTAAAATGTTGCACTGCTGAAAATAAACAATGACAGCAAAAACAAACAAGCAGGAACCAAAAAAAGCCCTTGCATGTCTGCACTAGAACATCGTCTTGGTGGTTGGCATAATCCTGCTAATACATGGCAGCCAGACGGTCACTGCCAGTGACACTGCATGGGCAGGTCGGCGCCAATGGAAAAACGGCGACAGGGAAGGGCCAGGCACCTCCATCCATATTCAATTAATGGCTGTTCTACTACTACTGGCGGATGGGACTACAGCCAGTGACATGGTATTGCCTCCGTGGCAGCCGCTGCAGTAAGCGCCGGAGGTCACAGACCAGGTCTGAGCTGCAGGACAGTTGCCAATTACAGAACAGTCTGCACATCCACTGTAAATGCTCATGTTTCGATTAATACTATTCAGATAACATGCCGCTCTTTGTGAGCGGTCAGTTTTATCGAGCGCAACACTTTTAAAAGTGTTTCTAAGAAGAAGATTAAACAAGGGAGGAGCGGGGGAGTGAGGTGGTGGGAGGGATGGGCATGCCAGGAAGTGAAATGAGATACAGGAACAAAAACAAGCGTGCGCGCCGCGCGAGTGGTGCGCGCGCGAGGTGTTGGGAGGGATGGGCACGCCAGGAAGTGGAATGAGATACAGGAACAAAAACAAGCGTGTGCGCCGCGCGAGTGATACGCACGCGCGCATTGGCAAAAGTAGGCTGGCGAGTGGTGGGCCATGCGGTGCGGGGCTGAAAGCTGGCGGATGCGCGCATGCATGCTCGCGTGAACGCAAGCGCTAGGCCAGCCAGCAGCACTTTGAAAATTCACCTACAAAATGTCTCTCCAAGCAGCGCATGCACGCTGACTCAGCGAGACCTAAAAATGATATGTGGAAAGCAAAATCCAGGAATGCAAAAGTGGTGTCCCAGGGCCATGGAGCCATCTGGCCACCTTATAAAAAGGGTGACTTGTGATTTCTTAACACTGACACACAAAGCTTGTGCTCTTTGACTGCCCCTTGGTGTGGCTCACCAAGTGACTTTGTTATCCCTGAACGCCCACAGACGTACCTTGTACTCCTCTGCAGCCTCCTCTATAGGACTTGCTGAGTGAGTTTTATGCTCCTTGGACTCCCGGCAGACCCAGCATATCATCCTCTGATCCTCTGCACAGAACAGCCTCAGTTTCTCATCGTGTTTCTCACACAGATTCTCCCCCTGGGGCATCACTGAGGGTAGGTGAAGCTGTTTTGCAATTTCCACCATGTTCCCCAGTTGCCTGTTGGGTCGGAGGCTTTTCCCAGAAGATATTTCCCTGCACTCAGGACAGGGGAAGTTTCCATCTCTTCCCTCCCAGCTCTGAGTGATGCAGGAGCGGCAGAAGTTGTGTCCACAATCGATCATCACCGGATCAGTAAAATATTCCAAACAGATGGAACAAGTGGCCTCTTCCTTGAGGTTCCCGAGCTGAGCTGCTGCCGCCATGATGCAGAAATGCAGGAAGTAAAGTTAAGTTTCAGTTTCTCTCTTTGTGAAGTGGGTGTGTCTGTGCGTCTGCCCCTCTCTGGCTGCGCTGGGACTTCCGGGTGCATGTTACAGTCACAGAGCACAGAACTGACTCCTCTGCTGCCTGTGCTTTGACTCGAGGTTTCCCTCCATTCTCAGCTAAAATACCAGTGATTTGATTTTATTCTCAGAGTCTGTAAGTGCCAGGAGCAGTCACCTAAATATGGATTTCTATAAAATCCTCTGTGTTATTTTTAACATGGCAATTCTGCGTCTGTGTGTTATAATATTTGTTTTAGACCTGTAATGACATCTGGAAATTAATTATGAAACAATTTCTTCCTGCATTTTCTATTTTACTTAATGTTTGAAAGGCTGAACAACAACTGCTTTTCTCACGTCTTCACATGAAATAATTCATAATTAGGGTTCCTGGCATTAGCCGCAATCGGAGGACCAATTTATGGGTTGACTAAATTATACAGCGAGATAAGGCAAATTATGCGGCGTAACAACAATCTGTTACCGCATTATTTCAATATCGTGCAATTTTATCTAACACAATCATTGTCTGAGAAAAGGTTTCATCTCATTAGTGTAGTTAAAAACCTCACTACAACATTCATCAGATAAATGGTGACCAGTGAAGCCTTGGAAAGGGGCTGCCACTATGTGGAAACATGCAGTGATTTTTAGTCATGTTCTATCTGTTTGAGGTAGGCAGTTTTATGCGGTGCATTTGGCATAACCGTAATTACATGCACAATTCAACTTGTGCAAAATCCATTAACTCCATTGGTTCTGATCACAAAATATTTGTACAAAAACAAGCTTTCAATTTCGTTCGGATATTTATTTGTAAATATTTTACTGGTTATAACTACATATGATTTTACTTTGAATACCATAGAATTTCACGTGTATTTATTATTTACACTGCTCATATTAGTTACTTTTGTGCTCAAACAGGAGCTGTTCATTGAAGGTCAGAGGTCAGAACCTATCAGTGATTACAATAAAAAGCTGAATTTGCTTTCACCCGGTAGACATACTGAAAAAGTGAATAAAACATAAAAGACACTTTTACTCTCATTGGCTTGCATAGTTAATGGTCACTAGTAACTATTTCCAAATCCAAAGTGAATTTATGAAATATATATACTTCTGCGAATATTAGGTGTGCACCTTTAATTGGTTAACCAAACCATATATTAAGAAAGTGGTATAAGAACCACAACTTGATTAGACACAGTGCCTAGAGCACGCAGAATCGCTGGGACCCCAAGGAACCACCCAAGGTAGTGATGCAGGGGACCCACGGGGGCGTGTGCAGTGTGAGAACGCAGCTGCAAGCTCCGTAATTCTATGGGGAAAGTTGCGGTTGGAATTTTAAAGGTTAAGGACACTTAGGAGAAGACTTTGAGCAAAACCTTTAGACTTAGGGGGTTCTAGGGCCAGCACCCACGGTAGCACCGGAGTACTCGAGTTACCTCACCCAGTGAAGCCGGGTGCATAGGTGTCAAATGGTGTCTGGAAACGTCGTTGATTTCAATGGCGATGTGCTGCAAAGTGCTGCTGCCGGGAAGAGGAAAAGTGTCCGGTGTGATCCAAGCCTGAATCGGAAATGTGAAGAACCTGAAAGAAGAGGGGACAGAGTCTGGGTCACTTGCCAGTGACCAGGGGCACGATAGACGAATGCCCACCGATGTTGGGTGCTTCAGGAGTGAAGAGGTGAAGCTTGACTCTGCAGCCACGGGGACCAGCAGATGTCCACGATGACCAAAGTCCGGAGGTGAGCTGTCCCACGAAGGATGTCGAGTGCTGAGGGGTCAGTGTCCGGATTGAACACCAACAAGCCTTGGCAACTGCAACCCACGCGGTCAGAGGAAAGATTCTTCGGTGAGGACCAGCAAGGTCCAGGAGACTTCCCAAGTGATGGAGAGTCAGGGCACGTATGGAGCAACCAGGTAAGCCCAATTAAACTTAGTGTTGCCTTCACAGGGACCCACCAGTCAATGGACCAGGGATCGCGAAGGGACCTTGAGAGGAATCACACAATACCAGCCCACGGGACACTCGCTGAGTGTAGGCCAGTAATCTTCGGTGGTAACGTTGCTCAGGGCATGGACTACAAGTAGTCCAAACCACAGCCTCAGGGATCGCCAAAAAGCATATGCTGCTGCAAATGTGCATGGTGTCCAGGGGTCCCTAAGAGGGCTACGCGTCTCAGGATTGCTGAGAGCTCAGGTCGGCCTCTGGGAAGCTTGGGAACCCACCTCCTGTGTTGCAAAATCTTTGGAGTCCTTCAGGAGCTGCGTCGATGCAAACCGCACAGATGCGTCTTTGGTGCCTGCCTTGCAGGGGAGTAACTCCTTTACTCCAAGGGAGATTCTTTGGTCATCCAACGATGTGTAGATAGTTGAAGTTCTGGAATTCTGTATCAGAGTTTTGCCCAGGTAAATCTAAAGTCCTGTAGCCAAGGGTTCCTACTTTTTACCCAAGGAAGGGGTGGGACAAACTCTGGGGACCCACCTTTGGTAGGGTCAGGAAAGAGGGGTGGCTACACCCATTTCCATTGTCTAGTTTCGCGCCAGAGCAGGGGCTGAGTGCCCCTGCAACCGGTTTGAGCTGGACTATGCACAGGGACACCAAATGTGCCCCCAGTGCAGACTTCAAAGCCCTCTTGGAGTGCACCCACCCAGCCCCAATACACTAAAGCCTGTCTGGGAGGTGGTTACACCTCCCTGTGGCAGGAAACCTATTGTCCAGCCTCCCCTGCCAGAGTTTTGTCCAGCAGCAGGAGGGCAGACTTGTGTCTGTGGCTGCAGCATCCATTTTGTGATGCCAGGGTTCTGTTAAGCTGGTACTGGGTATACCGGTGGTGCCATGTTTCTCCCTCTAGTAGGGTGGAATCATACCTCCCACACCAGTTACTGGTGTGGAGGTATGATTCCAAGGTGTTTGACACCAAACACGACATGTTTCCATGCAGCCATTCCAAAGTTAGCATTTACCGCATGGTTATAATGCACTTAAGAGTATATGGTTTGGCTGCATCACAAACAACGTTTCCGAAAGCTGCAGAGGGGCTCTGCTCATGCATGGGCACCCTCTCACATGAAACCCAGCACCCTGCCTTCAGGATTGTTAAGGCCTGCCTTAGGGGAGACTGATAGGTTTACATGTGCAGTGATTTGGAGAGATATAGGGAACCTCTATTTCAGTAAGGGGTGCATATACCACCTTACACAGGCTGCTGTAGCAGACCTGTTGTGTCATTTTAAAAGGCTTCCCAGGGGTGGCATAATACATGCTGCAGCCCCTGGTAGGCCTCTGGGGTACCTATACCTTGGGATCATAGTATACCATATACTAGGGACTCACAAGGGTACCCCAGAATCCAATCTGGAGTATACCTAAAGTACATGCAATCAATTTAGAGTGGAAAGCAGATAGACTGGGGTCCTGATTAGCAGGGCCTCAGTCTGACTAAGTCGAAAAACAGTGAAACATCAACAAAAAAGTGGGGGTAACTATGAGAAGCAGATCATACTCTCCTACAGGGGAAGCCTCAAGCCCTTGGAGATATTCAGAATAAGAAGTTGTAGAAAAAATTGTAAAGTCACCAGACCTTTGAAGTAACATGAGTTGCAGGTCAAACACCGTGCGGTTAAAGTCAGTAGCGCCGTTGTCGGCAGGCGTCGATGCTGCGGTGGGAAGTGGAGTGGTACGGCGTGTGGTGCCCTCAGGTCGCAATGCAGGCAGCGGCTCGGTGACGGTCCTCCTGTCATGTCCTTTAGGATAGTCCCATCATGTACATACCGGTCACATATATTTTGTCCCTTTCACAGGAACATAACGGCTTTCTAGAGGTGACCTTTAGCTTGCTTCTGTCCCTTCAACACAAGGCTCTCGGTAGCATATCATAATCCCTGTCCCTGACGTACATAAACATGTCCTCAGGCACGGCAGATTTATTCTGTACAAGGGTCACCGCTGTTTTTTTTTCATCCATGGCCTACAGCCAGCAGTGCATTATCATTTTTGTTTAGAAAAGGAATAGTGTATGTTTTCAAAACATCGTTGGTTGTTTGGAAAACATTTTGATTCTGGAAGAAACCATGGAGTGACCACGTTACTATAAAAGACCCTCACTCCCCCATACAAATTAGAGAGGAGAATTCCTTCCAGGCTGGACCGAGGTTCTGCAGGCTGATCCTTCAACAGGCAGCGACCTGACATTTCTTGCGGGGTGTCATGCTCGAGGCAGAGACGGAGTCCATCGTTCTAAACCATCAGGTGAGGGGTTAGTACTTCCCCCGGGGATTCTTGGCTACATTAGGATATATTCTAGCATTCACATATGCACATACCCATGCTTCACCTACATATCTAGGCTTGGTACATTTAGGTAGGCTACGCATCATAGGAGTACGCCAATGCTACTGTTTTTTTCAACCAGCTAATATTCATCTCTTTAGCACTATGGTAGAACTGTATCTGCTGTTTACGATATTGGTGCTTGCAGTTACTTTTGTCTGCTCCTGTCTATTGATTGTCGCAGCAAATATGTTTCACATGAGACTGATGCTTAACCAATAAATAATTATTGAAACCGTTCCAATCGTCCTTCTGTGTGTCCTGAGAAAAAGTAAGCACGAGTGACTGAGCAAAAAGTACTGTACTGTTTTCCACGGTACCTAAGGAATCAGGGTTGTCATGTTCAGTGGTTGCCAGAAACTACCTACACCACTGTAGAATACAGGGGGGTGGTAGTGGCACTGTAGAGCTAGCTGGTCTAACGGCTGACTCATCCTGTGGGGGTGTCCAGAGTCTGTCTGTACACCAAGCCCTCTGTTTAGGTCATCCAAAACATGCAGGTCCTGGGGGGGGTCCTAGGAACTACACGACATGACGCCGCCAACATTGGTTTGGTTCTTATATTTACAGTAAAATCTGAGTATTTCAGTTGTGCTTTCTCAGAAAGCCCTACTCACACTGTTCAGAGAAGTCTGAAGTGGGAAGGGATCTCTGCCTCAGCTGAATACCCCGTGTTTTGGCTGAAGGTTTAAGACAAGCTTTAAAGGATTAAAAGTTCTCATACTGTGCTAAACTCTACCTCTTAAGCTTTTACTTTCTTCTCCTTCTGAAATGACTGAACCTGCGAGTAGCAGTGGAGATGAATTTGCTAACGCTCCCAACATCACAGAAAACTGCAGACAGGCAGTAACTCTGAAATTGTTAAAACATGGCATACCTGCAACAGGTGGCTATGCTACTTTCGTGATTGAGGCATACGAGACGGGGTCCGCTCAGCATAGGTGGAGCAACATGGCCGGTCTTAGCGACTTACACTCCACATCCTGAGATAGACACACTCCCAGTAGGGAAAGTGCGTGCACTATGGAAAGAAATAGTCAGGCTATACAGACACATTGTCCAGTTCGTCATGCGAACACTCACAATACAGGCTGTGAGAGCTGCTCCGACTGGTCCAATTCAGACACATCAAGCTACACCCACAATTGACCCACATTCACTAAAAGCAATAATGGGTGTGTTCCCATCAAAGAGGGATCAAGTTCCATTCTGGAGTGACCTTTGACCCTGTCCCCAGGCAGGTCGCTCCCCTCACCGCCACGCAGCCCCCTGTGTGACTGGTGCTCGCTGCTCTGCCACCCGGGCTCCGCCCGCATCGCTGGTATTCCTGCTTGTCGCCCTTGCCCCCTTTCCATTCTTGATTTCTGTACCCCCGCTCTCCCTGTTTGCGTTGTTACTGTCGTGCTCTTTTGTCACCCTTTGCCTCCTTTCCATTTTTGATTTCTGTACCCTCGCTCTCCCTGTTGGCATTGTTACTGTCGTTGCTCTTTGCCCCTGTGTTTTTGCAACCCCTGTTGCCCGTTTTCCTTCGTGCCCCCTGACTCCGTTTCCCGTCGCTGCGTCCCTGCGGCCCCGCCCCCTGCCTCCCATTCGCCGCCCCGCTCCCGCCTCCCAGCTGCTCCTCCCTCCCTCTGCCCCTCATATGGAGGCCGCGCAGCGGGCGCGCCACTGGCGCGCCGAAGGCGCGCCTAAGGCAAGCCCGTCTGCATCCGTCCGTGCCCGGACCGCACCCAGTGCCAGTACCCCTGGTTCCTGCCGTCGCCAGGAACCCCGACTGAGATACGACACCGCCGCCCTCATCGCACTCAACACCGGACGACCTGCCGCCTGCCACCAAGCCACCCCAAAGCGCACCCACGGACCCTTCACCTGCCAAGCCTGCAAATTCACCTGCCTCCGAACCTGCACCCCGCCCACCGAACACAGCAACAATAACAACAACCACCTCAAGTGCATCCTCCTCAACACTCGCTCCGTCCACAAACACGCCATCGAACTCTGGGAACTCCTTGATACAACAGCACCAGACGTCGCCTTCCTCACGGAAACCTGGATGAACGCCTCCTCGGCCCCCGACATCGCCATAGCCATCCCGGACGGCTACAAAATCACCCGGAAAGATCGCGTCAACAAAACTGGAGGGGGAATCGCCATCATCTTCAGGAACACCATCAGCGTCACGACCAACGCCGAAGACACTCTCACCGCCACCGAACACCTACACTTCCAGATCCACACTGACCCCCAGACCACCCTAAGAGGAACGCTCATCTACAGACCCACGGACACAATTCAGCGAAACCATCGCCGACTTCATCAGCCCGCACGCCCTAGCCTCACCAGAGTACATCCTCCTAGGGGACCTGAACTTCCACCTGGAGAAAAACAACGACAACAACACCACCACCCTGCTTGACAACCTCGCCAACCTCGGACTCAAGCAACTGGTGGACACGTCCACCCACCTCGCGGGCCACACGCTCGACCCCATCTTCTCCACCAGCAACCGCGTCTCCTTCAGCCACTCCACCGGATTACACTGGACCGACCACAGCTGCATCCACTTCACCTTCAAGAAGACCACATCTCACCACCACACGCCACAGATCCCCCGCAGATGCTGGAGCAAAGTCACCACAGACCAGCTGACCACATCGCTAAGCCAGAACCCACCTATCAACACCCCTGACACCAACGACGCAGCACACAATCTCGCACAGTGGATCACCAACTGCGCCGACGACCTCGCCCCACTGAGAAAACCCCCAGGCAACACGGGCAACAGAAAAACCTCATGGTTCACAGACGCCCTCAAAGTCGCAAAGAAATCATGCCGAACCCTCGAAAAAGCCTGGCGCCACAAACGGACATCAGAAACCATGAGAGCCCTCAAGAGCGCCACCCGCTAATACCACCAGATGATCCGCACCACCAAAAGGACATTGTTCAAAGAGCGGCTGGACAACAACACCCACAACAGCAAGGAACTCTTCAGCATCGTCAAAGAGCTCTCCAACCCCAGCGCCAGCAACAACGACATCACACCGTCACAAGACCTCTGCAACTCCCTCGCCACATTCTTCCACCGCAAGATCGCAGATATACACGACAGTTTCGGACCCCAAACTCCGCCTCCAGCAACCAAACCAACAACCCCCACCACCCTCAGCGCATGGACCCCCATCAGCACTGAAGACACCACCCACGTCTTGAACACCATCCACTCCGGCTCCCCCTCCGACCCATGCCCTCATCATATCTTCAACAAAGCCGACACCATCATCGCACCCCACCTCCGGAACATCATAAACAGCTCCTTCACGTCAGCCATCTTCCCTGAAAGCTGGAAACACGCAGAAATCAACGCCCTTCTGAAGAAACCCACAGCGGACCCCAAAGACCTCAAGAACTTCCGCCCCATCTCTCTTCTCCCCTTCCCGGCTAAAGTCATCGAGAAGACCGTCAATAAACAGCTGACTGCATTCCTCGAAGCAAACAACTCGCTCGACCCATCCCAGTCCGGATTTCGAGCCAACCACAGCACCGAGACCGTCCTCATCGCAGCCACCGATGACATCAGGACCCTGATGGACAACGGAGAGACAGCCGCTCTCATCCTCCTGGACCTCTCGGCAGCCTTCGATACCGTCTGCCACCGCACCCTAATAACCCGCCTCTACAACACTGGGATCCGAGGAAAAGCCCTGAATTGGATTACATCGTTCCTCTCCGACAGAACCCAGAGAGTCCGCCTCCCTCCCTTCTGCTCCGCGGCCACCAAGATCATCTGCGGCGTACCCCAAGGCTCCTCACTCTGCCCAACCCTCTTCAATATCTACATGAGCCCCCTCGCCACCATCGCACGCAAACACAACATCAACATCATCTCCTACGCGACGACACCCAACTGATACTCTCCCTCACCAAAGACCCAGCAACCGCCAAAACCAACCTCCAGGACGGAATGAAAGATGTCGCAGAATGGATGAAGCACAGCCGTCTGAAGCTCAACTCGGACAAGACGGAGGTCCTCATCCTCGGACAATCCCCATCCGCCTGGGACGACTCCTGGTGGCCCACGACGCTGGGCACTGCACCGACACCCACGGACCACGCACACAACCTGGGATTCATCCTGGACTCCTCCCTCACGATGACCAAGCAAGTCAACGCAGTCTCATCCTCATGTTTCAACACCCTGCGCATGCTCCGAAAGATCTTCCGGTGGATCCCCACAGAGACCAGAAAGACGGTCACCCAGGCCCTCGTCACCAGCCGACTGGACTATGGGAACGCCCTATACGCAGGAACCACAGCCAAACTTCAGAAACGTCTTCAGCGCATACAGAACGCCTCCGCACGACTCATCCTCGACATCCCTCGCCACAGCCACATATCCGCCCACCTGAGAAACCTGCACTGGCTCCCCGTCAACAAGAGGATCACGTTCAGGCTGCTCACCCACGCACACAAAGCGCTCCACAACATGGGCCCCGAATACCTCAACAACCGCCTCTCGTTCCACACCCCCACCCGCCAGCTCCGCTCCACCAGCCTCGCCCTCGCCACCTTCCCTCGGATTCGCAGAACCACCACTGGAGGAAGATCGTTCTCTACCTGTCAGCCAAGACATGGAAGTCCCTCCCCGCACACCTACAACTGACCCAGGACCATCTCACCTTCAGGAAACACCTCAAGACCTGGTTATTCGAGCAACAGCAGCACCCCCCCTCCCTTCAGTGCCTTGAGACCATCACGGGTGAGTAGCGCGCTCTACAAATGCATTGATTGATTGATTGATTGATTGATTGATTGATTGATTGATTGATTGCTCTAAAAATAGCACAGTGGAAGCAGTATATCCCCACATGCGTTCGTAGGAAAAACACAGAATATTAATAATTTGCTTGCCAATGGGAATGGTTCCCTCAATTGAGGATTGTACCAGATGGGGAACAATCTTTGCTGCAGTTTACGTTAGAATACACGGTACCCCTTCCATAGCAGTTATTCCAGAGGTATTTAAACAGATACAGAATGAGTATGGGGCAGGACCTGCCCTGGACTTGGGGACGAAACTGATGGGTAATTTTGACCAAGTCTTAGCTTTTATGCTGAGCAACAATAAAGGGGAAGCTGCAGCCGTGGCTATACGCCAACGCTTAAGGGAAACACCACCTAAAATGATCAAGGAAACCTATGCTTCACTGGGTACAGATAGTTTGGAAGCCAAACCAGGGAAACCACAAGTGGTGAGTAATTCTGACAAGGATAACTCAAAGCAAGCACCCGCTTCTTCTAAAAAGAAATGGGATAATAATCAATCTAAAAACAATAATAATGGAAATACTTCACGATCAAGGGGTGGGTCTCCCCAATGGGAGTCCTTTGAAAAGAGGTACAATTTTAGGAATCGTGATAACATTAGAAAACCTGACAGGTATCAGTATACTGATACACGTTCCTTTCGTTCCTTTCAGGGTTCATCAAAAAGCTCGGAGAGGGAAGGACGGCCGGAACAGAAAACTGAAGATCAACCAAACGGAAAAAGGGAAACACATCGCAATTCGGATTATATTATCAAACAGGAAAAACAACCTAAAACAAAGACTCCATTCAAAAAGAAGAAAGTAGCTGGATTGAAAGTTCGAAATGCCCAGGTTACTGAGGACTCAGCTTCTGAACAGGGAACGAGCTCCAACGATGCTAGACGGCTCAGCAGAAGTAACAATAGCTCCCTAGAACCTGAAGGAATTTCTGGTGACAGCACTATTGAATGAATACATCATGGTGGAAACACCTGATACAAGAGTGAGTGTCCCACATCGTCTACACGAAATTGATCTCCAAATAGAGGGGAACATCTCAAGAAAAATTAAAGGTCTCTTTTGGGAAAATTTGACATTTGGATACGACATCCTGCTAGCAGAAAAAGATTGGCCGCCTGAATTTGTAATGGATTGCTCAAAAGGTGAAAGCGTAATTTTGCCTGCTTTCTCTGACCTCGTTCCTGTTTCCTTAAAACACTCATACACGCTGGAGTGGGCGCAAGTGCTGGCTCCGGAATTATACCGCAACCATGTAGGGTGGGACGTGGACAAAATCCCAGAGAAAGTACCCTATTAATAATGAGGCAAAGAAACAAGTCAAAAGAGATCCTAGACCAACTAGAATATCAGGGTGTGATTGAAACTTGCACCTCCTCAATGAATAACCCTTTGTTTCCCGTCATTAAACCTGACAACACATATCGTTTGGTTTTAGATTACAGACATTTGAACACATGCACGAAAACATTTTCAGTTCAAAACGCACAGTGCTGCATTGATGAATAACATTGTGCGGAGAAAATACAAAACAACACTAGACATCTCGAATGGATTCTTCTGCCAAAATATAGCTCCTGAAAGTAGATATTTGACAGGATTCTCTGCCCTTGGCTCTCAGCGTCAAATTTGCCATTTACCCCAAGGGTATAAAAACAGATCCGGGTTATTCTCGGCTAGAGTGTCAGAGTTATTACAAACATGCGATGAAGAGGCAGTGTCCTAGTATTAGAACTGGTACCATTGGCGTGAGTCTCCCTTCCATTTTTTTCTGATTGCCTCCTCTGTTTTTATCTGTTTGCTGGTTTTAGATGCTTTGGGCACTGTGCCACTGCTATCTATTCAGTGCCACAGTGCAAGTGCTCCCTATGTTAAATTTATGTATTGATTAGTGACTCGATGATTGGGTTATTTGATTTACTTGTCAGACCCTAGTCTAGTGCATCATGTCTTCACCACCAGCTCCCCTCTGAATTTCCTTGCTGGGAATTCTATTTGCAGAAGCCTGCGTGTTGCTGGGAGCTGGAAGCGTGACTCAACGAGAAGAAGCGTGTCGCAGTCACAGCTGTTGCCATCGCATCGCCAGGGAAGCGTGTCGCCGCCGCAGAGGTCACCGCCGCATCACCAGAGAAGCGTGCCTTCGTCAAAGCTGTTACCTGACGCATCACCGGAGAAGCGGCTCCAAAGTTACAGAGTCGCTGCATGGCCGCCGGGCGTGCACGTATCGTCTTCACGTCGTCGCATCAAGGGCGCCATCTTATTGCATCGCACCAGATTGTCGCATCGCATCGAGGCTCCATCTTGTCGCATCACCACCGGAACGCAGTACAAGAATCAACGCATCACGTCCTCTCTGGTTAGGATCAAGACGCATCGCCTACTCTGCGCAAGCATTGAGACGCGACGCATCGTCTCCCCCGAAGCAAGGAACCGACGCATCTCCATCCCTGTGAGGCTTTTGTTTGTTTTGCGTTACGCATCCAGGTACTTTTGTGAGAACTTTGTCGCATTTACCATCAGCTTGAACTAAGTTACTTGCGAGACTCTAGTGAGGGGCTCCCAAAAGTGCTCCCAAAAGCGGATTGCATGACGAGCACGCGCAAAATCACGTGCATCGTGCCGCCATGCAATCCGTTTGGCATCGTACTTCAAAGGGTCCGCTCACCCGCCTGGAATGCGCTCCCCCGCCCCCGCCAAGCGCACGCGCCACGCTCCGCCGGGCTTGTCTTGTGCGTCTTTTTAAACATTCACGTTATCATGTGCTTTTAAAAGCCTGCATGTTTGAAATGGGTTTCTTTATTTTCAGAGCGAAGGGCTTTACGATGTATATCTTTAACATTATTTAATGCCAAAAGAGCGCGGTCTTTTTACATTTTTGTTTGTTTTTAGGTTGCCATGAGCACATAACTGCGCTGCACGCTAAGCTTTATATTAATAGCAGCGCACATACTTTTTGTAGTACAAGTTAGTACTTTGCTTTGTTTACTTTGCTATTATTCCAGCGGACATAATACAACTGAGCACACTGTCTGATGTCTGATGCATGATGCTTGCGGATGTCTGATGCCTGGTGCTTGTGGATGTCTTATGCCTGATGTCTGATGCTTGTGGGTGTCTGATGCCTGATGCTTGTGGATGTCTGATGCCTGATGTCTGATGCCTGATGTCTTATGCCTGATGTCTGATACCTGATGTCTGATTCCTGATGTCTGATGCTTGTGGATGTCTGATGCCTGATGTCTGATGCTTGATGCTTGTGGATGTGTGATGCCTGATGTCTGATGCTCAATGTTTGATGTCTGATGCCTGATGCTTGTGGATGTGTGTTGCCTGATGTCTGATGCATGATGTCTGATGCTTGTGGATGTCTGATGCTTGTGGATGTTTGATTCCTGATGTCTGATGCTTGTGGATGTCTGATGCTTGTGGCTGTCTGATGTCTGATGCTTGTGGATGTCTGATGCATGATGTCTGACACCTGATGTCTGATGCTTGTGGATGTCTGATGCCTGATGTCTGATGCTTGTGGATGTCTGATGCCTGATGTCTGATGCCTGATGTTTGTGAATGTCTGATGCCGGATGTCTGATGCCTGATGTCTGATGCATGATGTCTGATGCCTGATGTCTGATGCATGATGCTTGTGGATGTCTGATGCTTGTGGATGTCTGGTGCCTGATGTCTGATGCCTGATGTCTGATGCCTGATGTCTGATGTCTGATTCCTGATGTCTGATTCCTGATGTCTGATGCTTGTTGATGTCTGATGCCTGATGTCTGATGCTTGATGCTTGTGGATGTCTGATGCCTGATGCTTGTGGATGTGTGTTGCCTGATGTCTGATGCATGATGTCTGATACCTGATGTCTGATGCTTGTGGATGTCTGATGCCTGATGTCTGATGCGTGATGCTTGTGGAAGTCTGATACCTGATGTCTGATGCCCGATGTTTGATGTCTGATGCCTGATGCTTGTGGATGTGTGTTGCCTGATGTCTGATGCATGATGTCTGATGCTTGTGGATGTCTGATGCTTGTGGATGTTTGATTCCTGATGTCTGATGCTTGTGGATGTCTGATGCTTGTGGCTGTCTGATGCCTGATGCCTGATGTTTGTGGATGTCTGATGCATGATGTCTGACACCTGATGTCTGATGCATAATGTCTGATGCATGATGTCTGATGTCTGATGTCAGATGCTTGTGGATGTCTGATGCCTGATGTCTGATGCTTGTGGATGTCTGATGCCTGATGTCTGATGCCTGATGTTTGTGAATGTCTGATGCCGGATGTCTGATGCCTGATGCATGATGTCTGATGCCTGATGTCTGATGCCTGATGTCTGATGCTTGTGGATGTCTGATGCTTGTGGATGTCTGGTGCCTGATGTCTGATGCCTGATGCCTGATGTCTGATTCCTGATGTCTGATTCCTGATGTCTGATGCTTGTGGATGTCTGATGCCTGATGTCTGATGCTTGCTGCTTGTGGATGTCTGATGCCTGATGCTTGTGGATGTCTGATGCCTGATGTCTGATGCCTGATGTCTGATGCCTGATGTCTGATGCTTGTGGATGTATGATGCCTGATGACTGATGTCTGATGCTTGTGGATGTCTGATGCCTGATGTCTGATGCCCGATGTTTGATGTCTGATGCCTGATGCTTGTGGATGTCTGATGCTTGTGGCTGTCTGATGCCTGATGTCTGATGCTTGTGGGTGTCTGATGCATGATGTCTGACACCTGATGTCTGATGCATGATGTCTGATGCATGATGTCTAATGCCAGATGTCTGATGTCTGATGCTTGTGGATGTATGATGCCTGATGTCTGATGCTTGTGGATGTCTGATGCCTGATCTCTGATGCCTGATGTTTGTGAATGTCTGATGCCAGATGTCTGATGCCTGATGTCTGATGCCTGATGTCTGATGCCTGATGTCTGATGCTTGTGGATGTCTGATGCTTGTGGATGTTTGATTCCTGATGTCTGATGCTTGTGGATGTCTGATGCTTGTGGCTGTCTGATGCCTGATGCCTGATGCTTGTGGGTGTCTGATGCATGATGTCTGACACCTGATGTCTGATGCATGATGTCTGATGCATGATGTCTAATGCCTGATGTCTGATGTCTGATGCTTGTGGATGTCTGATGCCTGATGTCTGATGCTTGTGGATGTCTGATGCCTGATCTCTGATGCCTGATGTTTGTGAATGTCTGATGCCAGATGTCTGATGCCTGATGTCTGATGCCTGATGTCTGATGCCTGATGTCTGATGCTTGTGGATGTCTGATGCTTGTGGATGTCTGGTGCCTGATGTCTGATGCATGATGTCTGATGCCTGATGTCTGATGTCTGATTCCTGATGTCTGATACTTGTGGATATCTGATGCCTGATGTGTGATGCTTGATGCTTGTGGATGTCTGATGCCTGATGCTTGTGGATGTGTGTTGCCTGATGTCTGATGCATGATGCCTGATACCTGATGTCTGATGCATGATGTCTGATGCTTGATGATTGTGGAAGTCTGATGCTTGATGTCTGATGCCCGATGCTTGATGTCTGATGCCTGATGCTTGTGGATGTGTGTTGCCTGATGTCTGATGCATGATGTCTGATGCTTGTGGATGTCTGATGCTTGTGGATGTTTGATTCCTGATGTCTGATGCTTGTGGATGTCTGATGCTTGTGGCTCTCTGATGCCTGATGTCTGATGCTTGTGGATGTCTGATGCATGATGTCTGACACCTGATGTCTGATGCTTGCGGATGTCTGATGCCTGATGTCTGATGCTTGTGGATGTCTGATGCCTGATGTCTGATGCCTGATGTTTGTGAATGTCTGATGCCGGATGTCTGATGCCTGATGTCTGATGCATGATGTCTGATGCCTGATGTCTGATGCCTGATGCTTGTGGATGTCTGATGCTTGTGGATGTCTGGTGCCTGATGTCTGATGCCTGATGTCTGATGCCTGATGTCTGATGTCTGATTCCTGATGTCTGATTCCTGATGTCTGATGCTTGTGGATGTCTGATGCCTGATGTCTGATGCTTGATGATTGTGGATGTCTGATGCCTGATGCTTGTGGATGTGTGTTGCCTGATGTCTGATGCATGATGTCTGATACCTGATGTCTGATGCTTGTGGATGTCTGATGCATGATGTCTGATGCTTGATGATTGTGGAAGTCTGATGCTTGATGTCTGATGCCCGATGCTTGATGTCTGATGCCTGATGCTTGTGGATGTGTGTTGCCTGATGTCTGATGCATGATGTCTGATGCTTGTGGATGTCTGATGCTTGTGGATGTTTGATTCCTGATGTCTGATGCTTGTGGATGTCTGATGCTTGTGGCTCTCTGATGCCTGATGTCTGATGCTTGTGGATGTCTGATGCATGATGTCTGACACCTGATGTCTGATGCTTGCGGATGTCTGATGCCTGATGTCTGATGCTTGTGGATGTCTGATGCCTGATGTCTGATGCCTGATGTTTGTGAATGTCTGATACCGGATGTCTGATGCCTGATGTCTGATGCATGATGTCTGATGCCTGATGTCTGATGCCTGATGCTTCTGGATGTCTGATGCTTGTGGATGTCTGGTGCCTGATGTCTGATGCCTGATGTCTGATGCCTGATGTCTGATGTCTGATTCCTGATGTCTGATTCCTGATGTCTGATGCTTGTGGATGTCTGATGCCTGATGTCTGATGCTTGATGATTGTGGATGTCTGATGCCTGATGCTTGTGGATGTGTGTTGCCTGATGTCTGATGCATGATGTCTGATACCTGATGTCTGATGCTTGTGGATGTCTTATGCCTGATGTCTGATGCTTGATGCTTGTGGAAGTCCGATACCTGATGTCTGATGCCCGATGTTTGATGTCTGATGCCTGATGCTTGTGGATGTGTGTTGCCTGATGTCTGATGCATGATGTCTGATGCTTGTGGATGTCTGATGCTTGTGGATGTTTGATTCCTGATGTCTGATGCTTGTGGATGTCTGATGCTTGTGGCTGTCTGATGCCTGATGTCTGATGCTTGTGGATGTCTGATGCCTGATGTCTGATGCCTGATGTTTGTGAATGTCTGATGCCGGATGTCTGATGCCTGATGTCTGATGCATGATGTCTGATGCCTGATGTCTGATGCCTGATGCTTGTGGATGTCTGATGCTTGTGGATGTCTGGTGCCTGATGTCTGATGCCTGATGTCTGATGCCTGATGTCTGATGTCTGATTCCTGATGTCTGATTCCTGATGTCTGATGCTTGTGGATGTCTGATGCCTGATGTCTGGTGCTTGATGCTTGTGGATGTCTGATGCCTGATGCTTGTGGATGTGTGTTGCCTGATGTCTGATGCATGATGTCTGATACCTGATGTCTGATGCTTGTGGATGTCTGATGCCTGATGTCTGATGCGTGATGCTTGTGGAAGTCTGATACCTGATGTCTGATGCCCGATGTTTGATGTCTGATGCCTGATGCTTGTGGATGTGTGTTGCCTGATGTCTGATGCATGATGTCTGATGCTTGTGGATGTCTGATGCTTGTGGACGTTTGATTCCTGATGTCTGATGCTTGTGGCTGTCTGATGCCTGATGCCTGATGTTTGTGCATGTCTGATGCATGATGTCTGACACCTGATGTCTGATGCATAATGTCTGATGCATGATGTCTGATGTCTGATGTCAGATGCTTGTGGATGTCTGATGCCTGATGTCTGATGCTTGTGGATGTCTGATGCCTGATGACTGATGCATGATGTTTGTGAATGTCTGATGCCGGATGTCTGATGCCTGATGCATGATGTCTGATGCCTGATGTCTGATGCCTGATGTCTGTTGCTTGTGGATGTCTGATGCTTGTGGATGTCTGGTGCCTGATGTCTGATGCCTGATGTCTGATGTCTGATTCCTGATGTCTGATTCCTGATGTCTGATGCTTGTGGATGCCTGATGCCTGATGTCTGATGCTTGATGCTTGTGGATGTCTGATGCCTGATGCTTGTGGATGTCTGATGCCTGATGTCTGATGCCTGATGTCTGATGCCTGATGTCTGATGCTTGTGGATGTATGATGCCTGATGACTGATGTCTGATGCTTGTGGATGTCTGATGCCTGATGTCTGATACCTGATGCTTGTGGTTATCTAATGCCTGGTGTATGATGCCTGATGCTTGTGGATGTCTGATGCCTGATGTCTGATGCTTGTGGATGTCTGTTGCCTGATGCTTGTGGATGTCTGATGCCTGATGTTTGATGCCTGAATCTGATGCTTGTCCATGCCTGATGCCTGATGTCTGATGCTTGTCCATGCCTGATGCCTGATGTCTGATGCTTGTGGATATCTAATGCCTGATGTATGATGCCTGATGCTTGTGGATGTCTGATGCCTGATGTCTGATGCTTGTGGATGTCTTTTGCCTGATGCTTGTGGATGTCTGAGGCCTGATGTTTGATGCCTGATGTCTGATGCTTGTCCATGCCTGATGCCTGATGTCTGATGCTTGTGGATGTCTGATGCCTTATGTCTGATGCCTGATGCTTGTGGATGCCTGATGCCTGATGCTTGTGGATGTCTGATGCTTGTGGATGCCTGATGTCTGATGCCTGACACTTGTGGATGTCTGATGCCTGATGCTTGTGGATGTATGTTGCCTGATGTCTGATGCATGATGTCTGATGCATGATGTCTGATGCCTGATGTCTGTTGCGGATGTCTGATGCCTGATGTCTGTTGTGGATGTCTTATGCCTGATGTCTGATGCTTGTGGATGTCTGATGCCTGATGCTTGTGGATGTCTGATGCCTGATGTCTGATGCCTGATGTCTTATGCCTGATGTCTGAGACCTGATGTCTGATTCCTGATGTCTGATGCTTGTGGATGTCTGATGCCTGATGTCTGATGCTTGATGCTTGTGGATGTGTGATGTCTGATGTCTGATGCTCGATGTTTGATGTCTGATGCCTGATGCTTGTGGATGTGTGTTGCCTGATGTCTGATGCATGATGTCTGATGTCTGATACTTGTGGATGTTTGATTCCTGATGTCTGATGTTTGTAGATGTCTGATGCTTGTGGCTATCTGATGCCTGATGTCTGATGCTTGTGGGTGTCTGATGCATGATGTCTGACACCTGATGTCTGATGCATGATGTCTGATGCATGATGTCTGATGCCTGATGTCTGATGTCTGATGCTTGTGGATGTCTGATGCCTGATGTCTGATGCTTGTGGCTGTCTGATGCCTGATCTCTGATGCCTGATGTTTGTGAATGTCTGATGCCGGATGTCTGATGCCTGATGTCTGATGCCTGATGTCTGATGCCTGATGTCTGATGCTTGTGGATGTCTGATGCTTGTGGATGTCTGGTGCCTGATGTCTGATGCATGATGTCTGATGCCTGATGTCTGATGTCTGATTCCTGATGTCTGATACTTGTGGATGTCTGATGCCTGATGTGTGATGCTTGATGCTTGTGGATGTCTGATGCCTGATGCTTGTGGATGTGTGTTGCCTGATGTCTGATGCATGATGCCTGATACCTGATGTCTGATGCTTGTGGATGTCTGATGCCTGATGTCTGATGCTTGATGATTGTGGAAGTCTGATGCTTGATGTCTGATGCCCGATGCTTGATGTCTGATGCCTGATGCTTGTGGATGTGTGTTGCCTGATGTCTGATGCATGATGTCTGATGCTTGTGGATGTCTGATGCTTGTGGATGTTTGATTCCTGATGTCTGATGCTTGTGGATGTCTGATGCTTGTGGCTCTCTGATGCCTGATGTCTGATGCTTGTGGATGTCTGATGCATGATGTCTGACACCTGATGTCTGATGCTTGTGGATGTCTGATGCCTGATGTCTGATGCTTGTGGATGTCTGATGCCTGATGTCTGATGCCTGATGTTTGTGAATGTCTGATGCCGGATGTCTGATGCCTGATGTCTGATGCATGATGTCTGATGCCTGATGTCTGATGCCTGATGCTTGTGGATGTCTGATGTTTGTGGATGTCTGATGCCTGATGTCTGATGTCTGATTCCTGATGTCTGATTCCTGATGTCTGATGCTTGTGGATGTCTGATGCCTGATGTCTGATGCTTGATGCTTGTGGATGTCTGATGCCTGATGCTTGTGGATGTGTGTTGCTTGATGTCTGATGCATGATGTCTGATACCTGATGTCTGATGCTTGTGGATGTCTTATGCCTGATGTCTGATGCGTGATGCTTGTGGAAGTCTGATACCTGATGTCTGATGCCCGATGTTTGATGTCTGATGCCTGATGCTTGTGGATGTGTGTTGCCTGATGTCTGATGCATGATGTCTGATGCTTGTGGATGTCTGATGCTTGTGGATGTTTGATTCCTGATGTCTGATGCTTGTGGATGTCTGATGCTTGTGGCTGTCTGATGCCTGATGTCTGATGCTTGTGGATGTCTGATGCTTGATGTCTGACACCTGATGTCTGATGCATAATGTCTGATGCATGATGTCTGATGTCTGATGCCAGATGCTTGTGGATGTCTGATGCCTGATGTCTGATGCTTGTGGATGTCTGATGCCTGATGTCTGATGCCTGATGTTTGTGAATGTCTGATGCCGGATGTCTGATGCCTGATGCATGATGTCTGATGCCTGATGTCTGATGCCTGATGTCTGATGCTTGTGGATGTCTGATGCTTGTGGATGTCTGGTGCCTGATGTCTGATGCCTGATGTCTGATGTCTGATTCCTGATGTCTGATTCCCGATGTCTGATGTTTGTGGATGTCTGATGCCTGATGTCTGATGCTTGATGCTTGTTGATGTCTGATGCCTGATGCTTGTGGATGTCTGATGCCTGATGTCTGATGCCTGATGTCTGATGCCTGATGTCTGATGCTTGTGGATGTCTGATGCCTGATGACTGATGTCTGATGCTTGTGGATGTCTGATGCCTGATGTCTCATGACTGATGTCTGATGCCTGATGCTTGTGGTTATCTAATGCCTGGTGTATGATGCCTGATGCTTGTGGATGTCTGATGCCTGATGTCTGATGCTTGTGGATGTCTGTTGCCTGATGCTTGTGGATGTCTGATGCCTGATGTTTGATGCCTGATGTCTGATGCTTGTGGATGCCTGATGCCTGATGTCTGATGCTTGTGGATGCCTGATGTCTGATGCCTGATGCTTGTGGATGCCTGATGCCTGATGCTTGTGGATGTCTGATGCTTGTGGATGCCTGATGTCTGATGCCTGACGCTTGTGGATGTCTGATGCCTGATGCTTGTGGATGTATGTTGCCTGACCTGATGTCTGATGCATGATGTCTGATGCATGATGTCTGATGCCTGATGTCTGTTGCGGATGTCTGATGCCTGATGTCTGTTGTGGATGTCTTATGCCTGATGTCTGATGCTTGTGGATGTCTGATGCCTGATGCTTGTGGATGTCTGAAGCCTGATGTCTGATGTTTGATGTCTTATGCCTGATGTCTGATACCTGATGTCTGATTCCTGATGTCTGATGCTTGTGGATGTCTGAAGCCTGATGTCTGATGCTTGATGCTTGTGGATGTGTGATGCCTGATGTCTGATGCTCGATGTTTGATGTCTGATGCCTGATGCTTGTGGACGTGTGTTGCCTGATGTCTGATGCATGATGTCTGATGCTTGTGGATGTATGATGCTTGTGGATGTTTGATTCCTGATGTCCGATGCTTGTGGATGTCTGATGCTTGTGGCTGTCTGATGCCTGATGTCTGATGCTTGTGGGTGTCTGGTGCATGATGTCTGACACCTGATGTCTGATGCATGATGTCTGATGCATGATGTCTGATGCCTGATGTCTGATGTCTGATGCTTGTGGATGTCTGATGCCTGATGTCTGATGCTTGTGGATGTCTGATGCCTGATCGCTGATGCCTGATGTTTGGAATGTCTGATGCCGGATGTCTGATGCCTGATGTCTGATGCCTGATGTCTGATGCTTGTGGATGTCTGATGCTTGTGGATGTCTGGTGCCTGATGTCTGATGCATGATGTCTGATGCCTGATGTCTGATGTCTGATTCCTGATGTCTGATTCCTGATGTCTGATACTTGTGGATGTCTGATGCCTGATGTGTGATTTGATGCTTGTGGATGTCTGATGCCTGATGCTTGTGGATGTGTGTTGCCTGATGTCTGATGCATGATGTCTGATACCTGATGTCTGATGCTTGTGGATGTCTGATGCCTGATGTCTGATGCTTGATGATTGTGGAAGTCTGATGCTTGATGTCTGATCCCCGATGCTTGATGTCTGATGCCTGATGCTTGTGGATGTGTGTTGCCTGATGTCTGATGCATGATGTCTGATGCTTGTGGATGTCTGATGCTTGTGGATGTTTGATTCCTGATGTCTGATGCTTGTGGATGTCTGATGCTTGTGGCTGTCTGATGCCTGATGTATGATGCTTGTGGATGTCTGATGCATGATGTCTGACACCTGATGTCTGATGCATGATGTCTGATGCATGATGTCTGATGTCTGATGCTTGTGGATGTCTGCTGCCTGATGTCTGATGCCTGATGCTTGTGGATGCCTGATGCTTGTGGATGTCTGATGCTTGTGGATGCCTGATGTCTGATGCCTGACGCTTGTGGATGTCTGATGCCTGATGCTTGTGGATGTATGTTGCCTGATGTCTGATGCATGATGTCTGATGCCTGATGTCTGTTGCAGATGTCTGATGCCTGATGTCTGTTGTGGATGTCTTATGCCTGATGTCTGATGCTTGTGGATGTCTGATGCCTGATGCTTGTGGATGTCTGATGCCTGATGTCTGATGCCTGATGTCTTATGCCTGATGTCTGATACCTGATGTCTGATTCCTGATGTCTGATGCTTGTGGATGTCTGATGCCTGATGTCTGATGCTTGATACTTGTGGATGTGTGATGCCTGATGTCTGATGCTCGATGTTTGATGTCTGATGCCTGATGCTTGTGGATGTGTGTTGCCTGATGTCTGATGCATGATGTCTGATGCTTGTGGATGTATGATGCTTGTGGATGTTTGATTCCTGATGTCTGATGCTTGTGGATGTCTGATGCTTGTGGCTCTCTGATGCCTGATGTCTGATGCTTGTGGATGTCTGATGCATGATGTCTGACACCTGATGTCTGATGCTTGCGGATGTCTGATGCCTGATGTCTGATGCTTGTGGATGTCTGATGCCTGATGTCTGATGCCTGATGTTTGTGAATGTCTGATGCCGGATGTCTGATGCCTGATGTCTGATGCATGATGTCTGATGCCTGATGTCTGATGCCTGATGCTTGTGGATGTCTGATGCTTGTGGATGTCTGGTGCCTGATGTCTGATGCCTGATGTCTGATGCCTGATGTCTGATGTCTGATTCCTGATGTCTGATTCCTGATGTCTGATGCTTGTGGATGTCTGATGCCTGATGTCTGATGCTTGATGCTTGTGGATGTCTGATGCCTGATGCTTGTGGATGTGTGTTGCCTGATGTCTGATGCATGATGTCTGATACCTGATGTCTGATGCTTGTGGATGTCTGATGCCTGATGTCTGATGCGTGATGCTTGTGGAAGTCTGATACCTGATGTCTGATGCCCGATGTTTGATGTCTGATGCCTGATGCTTGTGGATGTGTGTTGCCTGATGTCTGATGCATGATGTCTGATGCTTGTGGATGTCTGATGCTTGTGGACGTTTGATTCCTGATGTCTGATGCTTGTGGCTGTCTGATGCCTGATGCCTGATGTTTGTGCATGTCTGATGCATGATGTCTGACACCTGATGTCTGATGCATAATGTCTGATGCATGATGTCTGATGTCTGATGTCAGATGCTTGTGGATGTCTGATGCCTGATGTCTGATGCTTGTGGATGTCTGATGCCTGATGACTGATGCCTGATGTTTGTGAATGTCTGATGCCGGATGTCTGATGCCTGATGCATGATGTCTGATGTCTGATGCCTGATGTCTGTTGCTTGTGGATGTCTGATGCTTGTGGATGTCTGGTGCCTGATGTCTGATGCCTGATGTCTGATGTCTGATTCCTGATGTCTGATGTCTGATGCCTGATGTCTGTTGCGGATGTCTGATGCCTGATGTCTGTTGTGGATGTCTTATGCCTGATGTCTGATGCTTGTGGATGTCTGATGCCTGATGCTTGTGGATGTCTGATGTCTGATGCCTGATGACTGATGCCTGATGTTTGTGAATGTCTGATGCCGGATGTCTGATGCCTGATGCATGATGTCTGATGCCTGATGTCTGATGCCTGATGTCTGTTGCTTGTGGATGTCTGATGCTTGTGGATGTCTGGTGCCTGATGTCTGATGCCTGATGTCTGATGTCTGATTCCTGATGTCTGATGTCTGATGCCTGATGTCTGTTGCGGATGTCTGATGCCTGATGTCTGTTGTGGATGTCTTATGCCTGATGTCTGATGCTTGTGGATGTCTGATGTCTGATGCTTGTGGATGTCTGATGCCTGATGTCTGATGCTTGTGGATGTCTGATGCCTGATCTCTGATGCCTGATGTTTGGAATGTCTGATGCCGGATGTCTGATGCCTGATGTCTGATGCCTGATGTCTGATGCTTGTGGATGTCTGATGCTTGTGGATGTCTGGTGCCTGATGTCTGATGCATGATGTCTGATGCCTGATGTCTGATGTCTGATTCCTGATGTCTGATTCCTGATGTCTGATACTTGTGGATGTCTGATGCCTGATGTGTGATGCTTGATGCTTGTGGATGTCTGATGCCTGATGCTTGTGGATGTGTGTTGCCTGATGTCTGATGCATGATGTCTGATACCTGATGTCTGATGCTTGTGGATGTCTGATGCCTGATGTCTGATGCTTGATGATTGTGGAAGTCTGATGCTTGATGTCTGATCCCCGATGCTTGATGTCTGATGCCTGATGCTTGTGGATGTGTGTTGCCTGATGTCTGATGCATGATGTCTGATGCTTGTGGATGTCTGTTGCTTGTGGATGTTTGATTCCTGATGTCTGATGCTTGTGGATGTCTGATGCTTGTGGCTGTCTGATGCCTGATGTCTGATGCTTGTGGATGTCTGATGCATGATGTCTGACACCTGATGTCTGATGCATGATGTCTGAAACATGATGTCTGATGTCTGATGCTTGTGAATGTCTGCTGCCTGATGTCTGATGCCTGATGCTTGTGGATGCCTGATGCTTGTGGATGTCTGATGCTTGTGGATGCCTGATGTCTGATGCCTGACGCTTGTGGATGTCTGATGCCTGATGCTTGTGGATGTATGTTGCCTGATGTCTGATGCATGATGTCTGATGCCTGATGTCTGTTGCAGATGTCTGATGCCTGATGTCTGTTGTGGATGTCTTATGCCTGATGTCAGATGCTTGTGGATGTCTGATGCCTGATGCTTGTGGATGTCTGATGCCTGATGTCTTATGCCTGATGTCTGATACCTGATGTCTGATTCCTGATGTCTGATGCTTGTGGATGTCTGATGCCTGATGTCTGATGCTTGATACTTGTGGATGTGTGATGCCTGATGTCTGATGCTCGATGTTTGATGTCTGATGCCTGATGCTTGTGGATGTGTGTTGCCTGATGTCTGATGCATGATGTCTGATGCTTGTGGATGTATGATGCTTGTGGATGTTTGATTCCTGATGTCTGATGCTTGTGGATGTCTGATGCTTGTGGCTCTCTGATGCCTGATGTCTGATGCTTGTGGATGTCTGATGCATGATGTCTGACACCTGATGTCTGATGCTTGCGGATGTCTGATGCCTGATGTCTGATGCTTGTGGATGTCTGATGCCTGATGTCTGATGCTTGATGTTTGTGAATGTCTGATGCCGGATGTCTGATGCCTGATGTCTGATGCATGATGTCTGATGCCTGATGTCTGATGCCTGATGCTTGTGGATGTCTGATGCTTGTGGATGTCTGGTGCCTGATGTCTGATGCCTGATGTCTGATGCCTGATGTCTGATGTCTGATTCCTGATGTCTGATTCCTGATGTCTGATGCTTGTGGATGTCTGATGCCTGATGTCTGATGCTTGATGATTGTGGATGTCTGATGCCTGATGCTTGTGGATGTGTGTTGGCTGATGTCTGATGCATGATGTCTGATACATGATGTCTGATGCTTGTGGATGTCTTATGCCTGATGTCTGATGCGTGATGCTTGTGGAAGTCTGATACCTGATGTCTGATGCCCGATGTTTGATGTCTGATGCCTGATGCTTGTGGATGTGTGTTGCCTGATGTCTGATGCATGATGTCTGATGCTTGTGGATGTCTGATGCTTGTGGATGTTTGATTCCTGATGTCTGATGCTTGTGGATGTCTGATGCTTGTGGCTGTCTGATGCCTGATGTCTGATGCTTGTGGATGTCTGATGCCTGATGTCTGATGCCTGATGTTTGTGAATGTCTGATGCCGGATGTCTGATGCCTGATGTCTGATGCATGATGTCTGATGCCTGATGTCTGATGCCTGATGCTTGTGGATGTCTGATGCTTGTGGATGTCTGGTGCCTGATGTCTGATGCCTGATGTCTGATGCCTGATGTCTGATGTCTGATTCCTGATGTCTGATTCCTGATGTCTGATGCTTGTGGATGTCTGATGCCTGATGTCTGATGCTTGATGCTTGTGGATGTCTGATGCCTGATGCTTGTGGATGTGTGTTGCCTGATGTCTGATGCATGATGTCTGATACCTGATGTCTGATGCTTGTGGATGTCTGATGCCTGATGTCTGATGTGTGATGCTTGTGGATGTATGTTGCCTGATGTCTGATGCATGATGTCTGATGCATGATGTCTGATGCCTGATGTCTGTTGCGGATGTCTGATGCCTGATGTCTGTTGTGGATGTCTTATGCCTGATGTCTGATGCTTGTGGATGTCTGATGCCTGATGCTTGTGGATGTCTGATGCCTGATGTCTGATGCCTGATGTCTTATGCCTGATGTCTGATACCTGATGTCTCATTCCTGATGTCTGATGCTTGTGGATGTCTGATGCCTGATGTCTGATGCTTGATGCTTGTGGATGTGTGATGTCTGATGTCTGATGCTCGATGTTTGATGTCTGATGCCTGATGCTTGTGGATGTGTGTTGCCTGATGTCTGATGCATGATGTCTGATACTTGTGGATGTTTGATTCCTGATATCTGATGTTTGTGGATGTCTGATGCTTGTGGCTATCTGATGCCTGATGTCTGATGCTTGTGGGTGTCTGATGCATGATGTCTGACACCTGATGTCTGATGCATGATGTCTGATGCATGATGTCTGATGCCTGATGTCTGATGTCTGATGCTTGTGGATGTCTGATGCCTGATGTCTGATGCTTGTGGCTGTCTGATGCCTGATCTCTGATGCCTGATGTTTGTGAATGTCTGATGCCGGATGTCTGATGCCTGATGTCTGATGCCTGATGTCTGATGCCTGATGTCTGATGCTTGTGGATGTCTGATGCTTGTGGATGTCTGGTGCCTGATGTCTGATGCATGATGTCTGATGCCTGATGTCTGATGTCTGATTCCTGATGTCTGATACTTGTGGATGTCTGATGCCTGATGTGTGATGCTTGATGCTTGTGGATGTCTGATGCCTGATGCTTGTGGATGTGTGTTGCCTGATGTCTTATGCATGATGCCTGATACCTGATGTCTGATGCTTGTGGATGTCTGATGCCTGATGTCTGATGCTTGATGATTGTGGAAGTCTGATGCTTGATGTCTGATGCCCGATGCTTGATGTCTGATGCCTGATGCTTGTGGATGTGTGTTGCCTGATGTCTGATGCATGATGTCTGATGCTTGTGGATGTCTGATGCTTGTGGATGTTTGATTCCTGATGTCTGATGCTTGTGGATGTCTGATGCTTGTGGCTCTCTGATGCCTGATGTCTGATGCTTGTGGATGTCTGATGCATGATGTCTGACACCTGATGTCTGATGCTTGTGGATGTCTGATGCCTGATGTCTGATGCTTGTGGATGTCTGCTGCCTGATGTCTGATGCCTGATGTTTGTGAATGTCTGATGCCGGATGTCTGATGCCTGATGTCTGAGGCATGATGTCTGATGCCTGATGTCTGATGCCTGATGCTTGTGGATGTCTGATGTTTGTGGATGTCTGGTGCCTGATGTCTGATGCCTGATGTCTGATGCCTGATGTCTGATGTCTGATTCCTGATGTCTGATTCCTGATGTCTGATGCTTGTGGATGTCTGATGCCTGATGTCTGATGCTTGATGCTTGTGGATGTCTGATGCCTGATGCTTGTGGATGTGTGTTGCTTGATGTCTGATGCATGATGTCTGATACCTGATGTCTGATGCTTGTGGATGTCTTATGCCTGATGTCTGATGCGTGATGCTTGTGGAAGTCTGATACCTGATGTCTGATGCCCGATGTTTGATGTCTGATGCCTGATGCTTGTGGATGTGTGTTGCCTGATGTCTGATGCATGATGTCTGATGCTTGTGGATGTCTGATGCTTGTGGATGTTTGATTCCTGATGTCTGATGCTTGTGGATGTCTGATGCTTGTGGCTCTCTGATGCCTGATGTCTGATGCTTGTGGATGTCTGATGCATAATGTCTGACACATGATGTCTGATGCATAATGTCTGATGCATGATGTCTGATGTCTGATGCCAGATGCTTGTGGATGTCTGATGCCTGATGTCTGATGCTTGTGGATGTCTGATGCCTGATGTCTGATGCCTGATGTTTGTGAATGTCTGATGCCGGATGTCTGATGCCTGATGCATGATGTCTGATGCCTGATGTCTGATGCCTGATGTCTGATGCTTGTGGATGTCTGATGCTTGTGGATGTCTGGTGCCTGATGTCTGATGCCTGATGTCTGATGTCTGATTCCTGATGTCTGATTCCTGATGTCTGATGTTTGTGGATGTCTGATGCCTGATGTCTGATGCTTGATGCTTGTTGATGTCTGATGCCTGATGCTTGTGGATGTCTGATGCCTGATGTCTGATGCCTGATGTCTGATGCCTGATGTCTGATGCTTGTGGATGTCTGATGCCTGATGACTGATGTCTGATGCTTGTGGATGTCTGATGCCTGATGTCTCATGACTGATGTCTGATGCCTGATGCTTGTGGTTATCTAATGCCTGGTGTATGATGCCTGATGCTTGTGGATGTCTGATGCCTGATGTCTGATGCTTGTGGATGTCTGTTGCCTGATGCTTGTGGATGTCTGATGCCTGATGTTTGATGCCTGATGTCTGATGCTTGTGGATGCCTGATGCCTGATGTCTGATGCTTGTGGATGCCTGATGTCTGATGCCTGATGCTTGTGGATGCCTGATGCCTGATGCTTGTGGATGTCTGATGCTTGTGGATGCCTGATGTCTGATGCCTGACGCTTGTGGATGTCTGATGCCTGATGCTTGTGGATGTATGTTGCCTGACCTGATGTCTGATGCATGATGTCTGATGCATGATGTCTGATGCCTGATGTCTGTTGCGGATGTCTGATGCCTGATGTCTGTTGTGGATGTCTTATGCCTGATGTCTGATGCTTGTGGATGTCTGATGCCTGATGCTTGTGGATGTCTGAAGCCTGATGTCTGATGTTTGATGTCTTATGCCTGATGTCTGATACCTGATGTCTGATTCCTGATGTCTGATGCTTGTGGATGTCTGAAGCCTGATGTCTGATGCTTGATGCTTGTGGATGTGTGATGCCTGATGTCTGATGCTCGATGTTTGATGTCTGATGCCTGATGCTTGTGGACGTGTGTTGCCTGATGTCTGATGCATGATGTCTGATGCTTGTGGATGTATGATGCTTGTGGATGTTTGATTCCTGATGTCTGATGCTTGTGGATGTCTGATGCTTGTGGCTGTCTGATGCCTGATGTCTGATGCTTGTGGGTGTCTGGTGCATGATGTCTGACACCTGATGTCTGATGCATGATGTCTGATGCATGATGTCTGATGCCTGATGTCTGATGTCTGATGCTTGTGGATGTCTGATGCCTGATGTCTGATGCTTGTGGATGTCTGATGCCTGATCGCTGATGCCTGATGTTTGGAATGTCTGATGCCGGATGTCTGATGCCTGATGTCTGATGCCTGATGTCTGATGCTTGTGGATGTCTTATGCTTGTGGATGTCTGGTGCCTGATGTCTGATGCATGATGTCTGATGCCTGATGTCTGATGTCTGATTCCTGATGTCTGATTCCTGATGTCTGATACTTGTGGATGTCTGATGCCTGATGTGTGATGCTTGATGCTTGTGGATGTCTGATGCCTGATGCTTGTGGATGTGTGTTGCCTGATGTCTGATGCATGATGTCTGATACCTGATGTCTGATGCTTGTGGATGTCTGATGCCTGATGTCTGATGCTTGATGATTGTGGAAGTCTGATGCTTGATGTCTGATCCCCGATGCTTGATGTCTGATGCCTGATGCTTGTGGATGTGTGTTGCCTGATGTCTGATGCATGATGTCTGATGCTTGTGGATGTCTGATGCTTGTGGATGTTTGATTCCTGATGTCTGATGCTTGTGGATGTCTGATGCTTGTGGCTGTCTGATGCCTGATGTCTGATGCTTGTGGATGTCTGATGCCTGATGTCTGATGCCTGATGTTTGTGAATGTCTGATGCCGGATGTCTGATGCCTGATGTCTGATGCATGATGTCTGATGCCTGATGTCTGATGCCTGATGCTTGTGGATGTCTGATGCTTGTGGATGTCTGGTGCCTGATGTCTGATGCCTGATGTCTGATGCCTGATGTCTGATGTCTGATTCCTGATGTCTGATTCCTGATGTCTGATGCTTGTGGATGTCTGATGCCTGATGTCTGATGCTTGATGCTTGTGGATGTCTGATGCCTGATGCTTGTGGATGTGTGTTGCCTGATGTCTGATGCATGATGTCTGATACCTGATGTCTGATGCTTGTGGATGTCTGATGCCTGATGTCTGATGCGTGATGCTTGTGGAAGTCTGATACCTGATGTCTGATGCCCGATGTTTGATGTCTGATGCCTGATGCTTGTGGATGTGTGTTGCCTGATGTCTGATGCATGATGTCTGATGCTTGTGGATGTCTGATGCTTGTGGACGTTTGATTCCTGATGTCTGATGCTTGTGGCTGTCTGATGCCTGATGCCTGATGTTTGTGCATGTCTGATGCATGATGTCTGACACCTGATGTCTGATGCATAATGTCTGATGCATGATGTCTGATGTCTGATGTCAGATGCTTGTGGATGTCTGATGCCTGATGTCTGATGCTTGTGGATGTCTGATGCCTGATGCCTGATGTTTGTGAATGTCTGATGCCGGATGTCTGATGCCTGATGCATGATGTCTGATGTCTGATGCCTGATGTCTGTTGCTTGTGGATGTCTGATACTTGTGGATGTCTGGTGCCTGATGTCTGATGCCTGATGTCTGATGTCTGATTCCTGATGTCTGATGTCTGATGCCTGATGTCTGTTGCGGATGTCTGATGCCTGATGTCTGTTGTGGATGTCTTATGCCTCATGTCTGATGCTTGTGGATGTCTGATGCCTGATGCTTGTGGATGTCTGATGCCTGATGTCTGATGCCTGATGTCTTATGCCTGATGTCTGATGCCTGATGTCTGATGCCTGATGTCTGATGCCTGATGTCTGATGTCTGATTCCTGATGTCTGATTCCTGATGTCTGATGCTTGTGGATGTCTGATGCATGATGTCTGACACCTGATGTCTGATGCTTGCGGATGTCTGATGCCTGATGTCTGATGCTTGTGGATGTCTGATGCCTGATGTCTGATGCTTGATGTTTGTGAATGTCTGATGCCGGATGTCTGATGCCTGATGTCTGATGCATGATGTCTGATGCCTGATGCCTGATGCTTGTGGATGTCTGATGCTTGTGGATGTCTGGTGCCTGATGTCTGATGCCTGATGTCTGATGCCTGATGTCTGATGTCTGATTCCTGATGTCTGATTCCTGATGTCTGATGCTTGTGGATGTCTGATGCCTGATGTCTGATGCTTGATGATTGTGGATGTCTGATGCCTGATGCTTGTGGATGTCTGATGCCTGATGTCTGATGCCTGATGTCTTATGCCTGATGTCTGATACCTGATGTCTCATTCCTGATGTCTGATGCTTGTGGATGTCTGATGCCTGATGTCTGATGCTTGATGCTTGTGGATGTGTGATGTCTGATGTCTGATGCTCGATGTTTGATGTCTGATGCCTGATGCTTGTGGATGTGTGTTGCCTGATGTCTGATGCATGATGTCTGATACTTGTGGATGTTTGATTCCTGATATCTGATGTTTGTGGATGTCTGATGCTTGTGGCTATCTGATGCCTGATGTCTGATGCTTGTGGGTGTCTGATGCATGATGTCTGACACCTGATGTCTGATGCATGATGTCTGATGCATGATGTCTGATGCCTGATGTCTGATGTCTGATGCTTGTGGATGTCTGATGCCTGATGTCTGATGCTTGTGGCTGTCTGATGCCTGATCTCTGATGCCTGATGTTTGTGAATGTCTGATGCCGGATGTCTGATGCCTGATGTCTGATGCCTGATGTCTGATGCCTGATGTCTGATGCTTGTGGATGTCTGATGCTTGTGGATGTCTGGTGCCTGATGTCTGATGCATGATGTCTGATGCCTGATGTCTGATGTCTGATTCCTGATGTCTGATACTTGTGGATGTCTGATGCCTGATGTGTGATGCTTGATGCTTGTGGATGTCTGATGCCTGATGCTTGTGGATGTGTGTTGCCTGATGTCTTATGCATGATGCCTGATACCTGATGTCTGATGCTTGTGGATGTCTGATGCCTGATGTCTGATGCTTGATGATTGTGGAAGTCTGATGCTTGATGTCTGATGCCCGATGCTTGATGTCTGATGCCTGATGCTTGTGGATGTGTGTTGCCTGATGTCTGATGCATGATGTCTGATGCTTGTGGATGTCTGATGCTTGTGGATGTTTGATTCCTGATGTCTGATGCTTGTGGATGTCTGATGCTTGTGGCTCTCTGATGCCTGATGTCTGATGCTTGTGGATGTCTGATGCATGATGTCTGACACCTGATGTCTGATGCTTGTGGATGTCTGATGCCTGATGTCTGATGCTTGTGGATGTCTGCTGCCTGATGTCTGATGCCTGATGTTTGTGAATGTCTGATGCCGGATGTCTGATGCCTGATGTCTGAGGCATGATGTCTGATGCCTGATGTCTGATGCCTGATGCTTGTGGATGTCTGATGTTTGTGGATGTCTGGTGCCTGATGTCTGATGCCTGATGTCTGATGCCTGATGTCTGATGTCTGATTCCTGATGTCTGATTCCTGATGTCTGATGCTTGTGGATGTCTGATGCCTGATGTCTGATGCTTGATGCTTGTGGATGTCTGATGCCTGATGCTTGTGGATGTGTGTTGCTTGATGTCTGATGCATGATGTCTGATACCTGATGTCTGATGCTTGTGGATGTCTTATGCCTGATGTCTGATGCGTGATGCTTGTGGAAGTCTGATACCTGATGTCTGATGCCCGATGTTTGATGTCTGATGCCTGATGCTTGTGGATGTGTGTTGCCTGATGTCTGATGCATGATGTCTGATGCTTGTGGATGTCTGATGCTTGTGGATGTTTGATTCCTGATGTCTGATGCTTGTGGATGTCTGATGCTTGTGGCTCTCTGATGCCTGATGTCTGATGCTTGTGGATGTCTGATGCATAATGTCTGACACATGATGTCTGATGCATAATGTCTGATGCATGATGTCTGATGTCTGATGCCAGATGCTTGTGGATGTCTGATGCCTGATGTCTGATGCTTGTGGATGTCTGATGCCTGATGTCTGATGCCTGATGTTTGTGAATGTCTGATGCCGGATGTCTGATGCCTGATGCATGATGTCTGATGCCTGATGTCTGATGCCTGATGTCTGATGCTTGTGGATGTCTGATGCTTGTGGATGTCTGGTGCCTGATGTCTGATGCCTGATGTCTGATGTCTGATTCCTGATGTCTGATTCCTGATGTCTGATGTTTGTGGATGTCTGATGCCTGATGTCTGATGCTTGATGCTTGTTGATGTCTGATGCCTGATGCTTGTGGATGTCTGATGCCTGATGTCTGATGCCTGATGTCTGATGCCTGATGTCTGATGCTTGTGGATGTCTGATGCCTGATGACTGATGTCTGATGCTTGTGGATGTCTGATGCCTGATGTCTCATGACTGATGTCTGATGCCTGATGCTTGTGGTTATCTAATGCCTGGTGTATGATGCCTGATGCTTGTGGATGTCTGATGCCTGATGTCTGATGCTTGTGGATGTCTGTTGCCTGATGCTTGTGGATGTCTGATGCCTGATGTTTGATGCCTGATGTCTGATGCTTGTGGATGCCTGATGCCTGATGTCTGATGCTTGTGGATGCCTGATGTCTGATGCCTGATGCTTGTGGATGCCTGATGCCTGATGCTTGTGGATGTCTGATGCTTGTGGATGCCTGATGTCTGATGCCTGACGCTTGTGGATGTCTGATGCCTGATGCTTGTGGATGTATGTTGCCTGACCTGATGTCTGATGCATGATGTCTGATGCATGATGTCTGATGCCTGATGTCTGTTGCGGATGTCTGATGCCTGATGTCTGTTGTGGATGTCTTATGCCTGATGTCTGATGCTTGTGGATGTCTGATGCCTGATGCTTGTGGATGTCTGAAGCCTGATGTCTGATGTTTGATGTCTTATGCCTGATGTCTGATACCTGATGTCTGATTCCTGATGTCTGATGCTTGTGGATGTCTGAAGCCTGATGTCTGATGCTTGATGCTTGTGGATGTGTGATGCCTGATGTCTGATGCTCGATGTTTGATGTCTGATGCCTGATGCTTGTGGACGTGTGTTGCCTGATGTCTGATGCATGATGTCTGATGCTTGTGGATGTATGATGCTTGTGGATGTTTGATTCCTGATGTCTGATGCTTGTGGATGTCTGATGCTTGTGGCTGTCTGATGCCTGATGTCTGATGCTTGTGGGTGTCTGGTGCATGATGTCTGACACCTGATGTCTGATGCATGATGTCTGATGCATGATGTCTGATGCCTGATGTCTGATGTCTGATGCTTGTGGATGTCTGATGCCTGATGTCTGATGCTTGTGGATGTCTGATGCCTGATCGCTGATGCCTGATGTTTGGAATGTCTGATGCCGGATGTCTGATGCCTGATGTCTGATGCCTGATGTCTGATGCTTGTGGATGTCTTATGCTTGTGGATGTCTGGTGCCTGATGTCTGATGCATGATGTCTGATGCCTGATGTCTGATGTCTGATTCCTGATGTCTGATTCCTGATGTCTGATACTTGTGGATGTCTGATGCCTGATGTGTGATGCTTGATGCTTGTGGATGTCTGATGCCTGATGCTTGTGGATGTGTGTTGCCTGATGTCTGATGCATGATGTCTGATACCTGATGTCTGATGCTTGTGGATGTCTGATGCCTGATGTCTGATGCTTGATGATTGTGGAAGTCTGATGCTTGATGTCTGATCCCCGATGCTTGATGTCTGATGCCTGATGCTTGTGGATGTGTGTTGCCTGATGTCTGATGCATGATGTCTGATGCTTGTGGATGTCTGATGCTTGTGGATGTTTGATTCCTGATGTCTGATGCTTGTGGATGTCTGATGCTTGTGGCTGTCTGATGCCTGATGTCTGATGCTTGTGGATGTCTGATGCCTGATGTCTGATGCCTGATGTTTGTGAATGTCTGATGCCGGATGTCTGATGCCTGATGTCTGATGCATGATGTCTGATGCCTGATGTCTGATGCCTGATGCTTGTGGATGTCTGATGCTTGTGGATGTCTGGTGCCTGATGTCTGATGCCTGATGTCTGATGCCTGATGTCTGATGTCTGATTCCTGATGTCTGATTCCTGATGTCTGATGCTTGTGGATGTCTGATGCCTGATGTCTGATGCTTGATGCTTGTGGATGTCTGATGCCTGATGCTTGTGGATGTGTGTTGCCTGATGTCTGATGCATGATGTCTGATACCTGATGTCTGATGCTTGTGGATGTCTGATGCCTGATGTCTGATGCGTGATGCTTGTGGAAGTCTGATACCTGATGTCTGATGCCCGATGTTTGATGTCTGATGCCTGATGCTTGTGGATGTGTGTTGCCTGATGTCTGATGCATGATGTCTGATGCTTGTGGATGTCTGATGCTTGTGGACGTTTGATTCCTGATGTCTGATGCTTGTGGCTGTCTGATGCCTGATGCCTGATGTTTGTGCATGTCTGATGCATGATGTCTGACACCTGATGTCTGATGCATAATGTCTGATGCATGATGTCTGATGTCTGATGTCAGATGCTTGTGGATGTCTGATGCCTGATGTCTGATGCTTGTGGATGTCTGATGCCTGATGCCTGATGTTTGTGAATGTCTGATGCCGGATGTCTGATGCCTGATGCATGATGTCTGATGTCTGATGCCTGATGTCTGTTGCTTGTGGATGTCTGATACTTGTGGATGTCTGGTGCCTGATGTCTGATGCCTGATGTCTGATGTCTGATTCCTGATGTCTGATGTCTGATGCCTGATGTCTGTTGCGGATGTCTGATGCCTGATGTCTGTTGTGGATGTCTTATGCCTCATGTCTGATGCTTGTGGATGTCTGATGCCTGATGCTTGTGGATGTCTGATGCCTGATGTCTGATGCCTGATGTCTTATGCCTGATGTCTGATGCCTGATGTCTGATGCCTGATGTCTGATGCCTGATGTCTGATGTCTGATTCCTGATGTCTGATTCCTGATGTCTGATGCTTGTGGATGTCTGATGCATGATGTCTGACACCTGATGTCTGATGCTTGCGGATGTCTGATGCCTGATGTCTGATGCTTGTGGATGTCTGATGCCTGATGTCTGATGCTTGATGTTTGTGAATGTCTGATGCCGGATGTCTGATGCCTGATGTCTGATGCATGATGTCTGATGCCTGATGCCTGATGCTTGTGGATGTCTGATGCTTGTGGATGTCTGGTGCCTGATGTCTGATGCCTGATGTCTGATGCCTGATGTCTGATGTCTGATTCCTGATGTCTGATTCCTGATGTCTGATGCTTGTGGATGTCTGATGCCTGATGTCTGATGCTTGATGATTGTGGATGTCTGATGCCTGATGCTTGTGGATGTGTGTTGCCTGATGTCTGATGCATGATGTCTGATACCTGATGTCTGATGCTTGTGGATGTCTTATGCCTGATGTCTGATGCGTGATGCTTGTGGAAGTCTGATACCTGATGTCTGATGCCCGATGTTTGATGTCTGATGCCTGATGCTTGTGGATGTGTGTTGCCTGATGTCTGATGCATGATGTCTGATGCTTGTGGATGTCTGATGCTTGTGGATGTTTGATTCCTGATGTCTGATGCTTGTGGATGTCTGATGCTTGTGGCTGTCTGATGCCTGATGTCTGATGCTTGTGGATGTCTGATGCCTGATGTCTGATGCCTGATGTTTGTGAATGTCTGATGCCGGATGTCTGATGCCTGATGTCTGATGCATGATGTCTGATGCCTGATGTCTGATGCCTGATGCTTGTGGATGTCTGATGCTTGTGGATGTCTGGTGCCTGATGTCTGATGCCTGATGTCTGATGCCTGATGTCTGATGTCTGATTCCTGATGTCTGATTCCTGATGTCTGATGCTTGTGGATGTCTGATGCCTGATGTCTGATGCTTGATGCTTGTGGATGTCTGATGCCTGATGCTTGTGGATGTGTGTTGCCTGATGTCTGATGCATGATGTCTGATACCTGATGTCTGATGCTTGTGGATGTCTGATGCCTGATGTCTGATGCTTGTGGCTGTCTGATGCCTGATGCCTGATGTTTGTGCATGTCTGATGCATGATGTCTGACACCTGATGTCTGATGCATAATGTCTGATGCATGATGTCTGATGTCTGATGTCAGATGCTTGTGGATGTCTGATGCCTGATGTCTGATGCTTGTGGATGTCTGATGCCTGATGCCTGATGTTTGTGAATGTCTGATGCCGGATGTCTGATGCCTGATGCATGATGTCTGATGCCTGATGTCTGATGCCTGATGTCTGTTGCTTGTGGATGTCTGATGCTTGTGGATGTCTGGTGCCTGATGTCTGATGCCTGATGTCTGATGTCTGATTCCTGATGTCTGATGTCTGATGCCTGATGTCTGTTGCGGATGTCTGATGCCTGATGTCTGTTGTGGATGTCTTATGCCTCATGTCTGATGCTTGTGGATGTCTGATGCCTGATGCTTGTGGATGTCTGATGCCTGATGTCTGATGCCTGATGTCTTATGCCTGATGTCTGATACCTGATGTCTGATTCCTGATGTCTGATGCTTGTGGATGTCTGAAGCCTGATGTCTGATGCTTGATGCTTGTGGATGTGTGATGCCTGATGTCTGATGCTCGATGTTTGATGTCTGATGCCTGATGCTTGTGGACGTGTGTTGCCTGATGTCTGATGCATGATGTCTGATGCTTGTGGATGTATGATGCTTGTGGATGTTTGATTCCTGATGTCTGATGCTTGTGGATGTCTGATGCTTGTGGCTGTCTGATGCCTGATGTCTGATGCTTGTGGGTGTCTGGTGCATGATGTCTGACACCTGATGTCTGATGCATGATGTCTGATGCATGATGTCTGATGCCTGATGTCTGATGTCTGATGCTTGTGGATGTCTGATGCCTGATGTCTGATGCTTGTGGATGTCTGATGCCTGATCTCTGATGCCTGATGTTTGGAATGTCTGATGCCGGATGTCTGATGCCTGATGTCTGATGCCTGATGTCTGATGCTTGTGGATGTCTGATGCTTGTGGATGTCTGGTGCCTGATGTCTGATGCATGATGTCTGATGCCTGATGTCTGATGTCTGATTCCTGATGTCTGATTCCTGATGTCTGATACTTGTGGATGTCTGATGCCTGATGTGTGATGCTTGATGCTTGTGGATGTCTGATGCCTGATGCTTGTGGATGTGTGTTGCCTGATGTCTGATGCATGATGTCTGATACCTGATGTCTGATGCTTGTGGATGTCTGATGCCTGATGTCTGATGCTTGATGATTGTGGAAGTCTGATGCTTGATGTCTGATCCCCGATGCTTGATGTCTGATGCCTGATGCTTGTGGATGTGTGTTGCCTGATGTCTGATGCATGATGTCTGATGCTTGTGGATGTCTGATGCTTGTGGATGTTTGATTCCTGATGGCTGATGCTTGTGGATGTCTGATGCTTGTGGCTGTCTGATGCCTGATGTCTGATGCTTGTGGATGTCTGATGCATGATGTCTGACACCTGATGTCTGATGCATGATGTCTGAAACATGATGTCTGATGTCTGATGCTTGTGTATGTCTGCTGCCTGATGTCTGATGCCTGATGCTTGTGGATGCCTGATGCCTGTGGATGTCTGATGCTTGTGGATGCCTGATGTCTGATGCCTGACGCTTGTGGATGTCTGATGCCTGATGCTTGTGGATGTATGTTGCCTGATGTCTGATGCATGATGTCTGATGCCTGATGTCTGTTGCAGATGTCTGATGCCTGATGCCTGTTGTGGATGTCTTATGCCTGATGTCAGATGCTTGTGGATGTCTGATGCCTGATGCTTGTGGATGTCTGATGCCTGATGTCTTATGCCTGATGTCTGATACCTGATGTCTGATTCCTGATGTCTGATGCTTGTGGATGTCTGATGCCTGATGTCTGATGCTTGATACTTGTGGATGTGTGATGCCTGATGTCTGATGCTCGATGTTTGATGTCTGATGCCTGATGCTTGTGGATGTGTGTTGCCTGATGTCTGATGCATGATGTCTGATGCTTGTGGATGTATGATGCTTGTGGATGTTTGATTCCTGATGTCTGATGCTTGTGGATGTCTGATACTTGTGGCTCTCTGATGCCTGATGTCTGATGCTTGTGGATGTCTGATGCATGATGTCTGACACCTGATGTCTGATGCTTGCGGATGTCTGATGCCTGATGTCTGATGCTTGTGGATGTCTGATGCCTGATGTCTGATGCCTGATGTTTGTGAATGTCTGATGCCGGATGTCTGATGCCTGATGTCTGATGCATGATGTCTGATGCCTGATGTCTGATGCCTGATGCTTGTGGATGTCTGATGCTTGTGGATGTCTGGTGCCTGATGTCTGATGCCTGATGTCTGATGCCTGATGTCTGATGTCTGATTCCTGATGTCTGATTCCTGATGTCTGATGCTTGTGGATGTCTGATGCCTGATGTCTGATGCTTGATGATTGTGGATGTCTGATGCCTGATGCTTGTGGATGTGTGTTGCCTGATGTCTGATGCATGATGTCTGATACCTGATGTCTGATGCTTGTGGATGTCTTATGCCTGATGTCTGATGCGTGATGCTTGTGGAAGTCTGATACCTGATGTCTGATGCCCGATGTTTGATGTCTGATGCCTGATGCTTGTGGATGTGTGTTGCCTGATGTCTGATGCATGATGTCTGATGCTTGTGGATGTCTGATGCTTGTGGATGTTTGATTCCTGATGTCTGATGCTTGTGGATGTCTGATGCTTGTGGCTGTCTGATGCCTGATGTCTGATGCTTGTGGATGTCTGATACCTGATGTCTGATGCCTGATGTTTGTGAATGTCTGATGCCGGATGTCTGATGCCTGATGTCTGATGCATGATGTCTGATGCCTGATGTCTGATGCCTGATGCTTGTGGATGTCTGATGCTTGTGGATGTCTGGTTCCTGATGTCTGATGCCTGATGTCTGATGCCTGATGTCTGATGTCTGATTCCTGATGTCTGATTCCTGATGTCTGATGCTTGTGGATGTCTGATGCCTGATGTCTGATGCTTGATGCTTGTGGATGTCTGATGCCTGATGCTTGTGGATGTGTGTTGCCTGATGTCTGATGCATGATGTCTGATACCTGATGTCTGATGCTTGTGGATGTCTGATACCTGATGTCTGATGCCCGATGTTTGATGTCTGATGCCTGATGCTTGTGGATGTGTGTTGCCTGATGTCTGATGCATGATGTCTGATGCTTGTGGATGTCTGATGCTTGTGGACGTTTGATTCCTGATGTCTGATGCTTGTGGCTGTCTGATGCCTGATGCCTGATGTTTGTGCATGTCTGATGCATGATGTCTGACACCTGATGTCTGATGCATAATGTCTGATGCATGATGTCTGATGTCTGATGTCAGATGCTTGTGGATGTCTGATGCCTGATGTCTGATGCTTGTGGATGTCTGATGCCTGATGACTGATGCCTGATGTTTGTGAATGTCTGATGCCGGATGTCTGATGCCTGATGCATGATGTCTGATGCCTGATTTCTGATGCCTGATGTCTGTTGCTTGTGGATGTCTGATGCTTGTGGATGTCTGGTGCCTGATGTCTTATGCCTGATGTCTGATGTCTGATTCCTGATGTCTGATTCCTGATGTCTGATGCTTGTGGATGTCTGATGCCTGATGTCTGATGCTTGATGCTTGTGGATGTCTGATGCCTGATGCTTGTGGATGTCTGATGCCTGATGTCTGATGCCTGATGTCTGATGCTTGTGGATGTATGATGCCTGATGACTGATGTCTGATGCTTGTGGATGTCTGATGCCTGATGTCTCATGACTGATGTCTGATGCCTGATGCTTGTGGTTATCTAATGCCTGGTGTATGATGCCTGATGCTTGTGGATGTCTGATGCCTGATGTCTGATGCTTGTGGATGTCTGTTGCCTGATGCTTGTGGATGTCTGATGCCTGATGTTTGATGCCTGAATCTGATGCTTGTCCATGCCTGATGCCTGATGTCTGATGCTTGTCCATGCCTGATGTCTGATGCTTGTGGATATCTAATGCCTGATGTATGATGCCTGATGCTTGTGGATGTCTGATGCCTGATGTCTGATGCTTGTGGATGTCTTTTGCCTGATGCTTGTGGATGTCTGATGCCTGATGTTTGATGCCTGATGTCTGATGCTTGTCCATGCCTGATGCCTGATGTCTGATGCTTGTGGATGTCTGATGCCTTATGTCTGATGCCTGATGCTTGTTGATGCCTGATGCCTGATGCTTGTGGATGTCTGATGCTTGTGGATGCCTGATGTCTGATGCCTGACGCTTGTGGATGTCTGATGCCTGATGCTTGTGGATGTATGTTGCCTGATGTCTGATGCATGATGTCTGATGCATGATGTCTGATGCCTGATGTCTGTTGTGGATGTCTGATGCCTGATGTCTGTTGTGGATGTCTTATGCCTGATGTCTGATGCTTGTGGATGTCTGATGCCTGATGCTTGTGGATGTCTGATGCCTGATGTCTGATGCTTGATGTCTTATGCCTGATGTCTGATACCTGATGTCTGATTCCTGATGTCTGATGCTTGTGGATGTCTGATGCCTGATGTCTGATGCTTGATGCTTGTGGATGTGTGATGCCTGATGTCTGATGCTCGATGTTTGATGTCTGATGCCTGATGCTTGTGGATGTGTGTTGCCTGATGTCTGATGCATGATGTCTGATGCTTGTGGATGTTTGATTCCTGATGTCTGATGCTTGTGGATGTCTGATGCTTGTGGCTGTCTGATGCCTGATGTCTGATGCTTGTGGGTGTCTGATGCATGATGTCTGACACCTGATGTCTGATGCATGATGTCTGATGCATGATGTCTGATGCCTGATGTCTGATGTCTGATGCTTGTGGATGTCTGATGCCTGATGTCTGATGCTTGTGGCTGTCTGATGCCTGATCTCTGATGCCTGATGTTTGTGAATGTCTGATGCCGGATGTCTGATGCCTGATGTCTGATGCCTGATGTCTGATGCCTGATGTCTGATGCTTGTGGATGTCTGATGCTTGTGGATGTCTGGTGCCTGATATCTGATGCATGATGTCTGATGCCTGATGTCTGATGTCTGATTCCTGATGTCTGATACTTGTGGATGTCTGATGCCTGATGTGTGATGCTTGATGCTTGTGGATGTCTGATGCCTGATGCTTGTGGATGTGTGTTGCCTGATGTCTGATGCATGATGCCTGATACCTGATGTCTGATGCTTGTGGATGTCTGATGCCTGATGTCTGATGCTTGATGATTGTGGAAGTCTGATGCTTGATGTCTGATGCCCGATGCTTGATGTCTGATGCCTGATGCTTGTGGATGTGTGTTGCCTGATGTCTGATGCATGATGTCTGATGCTTGTGGATGTCTGATGCTTGTGGATGTTTGATTCCTGATGTCTGATGCTTGTGGATGTCTGATGCTTGTGGCTCTCTTATGCCTGATGTCTGATGCTTGTGGATGTCTGATGCATGATGTCTGACACCTGATGTCTGATGCTTGTGGATGTCTGATGCCTGATGTCTGATGCTTGTGGATGTCTGATGCCTGATGTCTGATGCCTGATGTTTGTGAATGTCTGATGCCGGATGTCTGATGCCTGATGTCTGATGCATGATGTCTGATGCCTGATGTCTGATGCCTGATGTCTGATGCCTGATGTCTGATGTCTGATTCCTGATGTCTGATTCCTGATGTCTGATGCTTGTGGATGTCTGATGCCTGATGTCTGATTCTTGATGCTTGTGGATGTCTGATGCCTGATGCTTGTGGATGTCTGATGTTTGTGGATGTCTGGTGCCTGATGTCTGATGCCTGATGTCTGATGCCTGATGTCTGATGTCTGATTCCTGATGTCTGATTCCTGATGTCTGATGCTTGTGGATGTCTGATGCCTGATGTCTGATTCTTGATGCTTGTGGATGTCTGATGCCTGATGCTTGTGGATGTGTGTTGCCTGATGTCTGATGCATGATGTCTGATACCTGATGTCTGACGCTTGTGGATGTCTTATGCCTGATGTCTGATGCGTGATGCTTGTGGAAGTCTGATACCTGATGTCTGATGCCCGATGTTTGATGTCTGATGCCTGATGCTTGTGGATGTGTGTTGCCTGATGTCTGATGCATGATGTCTGATGCTTGTGGATGTCTGATGCTTGTGGATGTTTGATTCCTGATGTCTGATGCTTGTGGATGTCTGATGCTTGTGGCTGTCTGATGCCTGATGTCTGATGCTTGTGGATGTCTGATGCATGATGTCTGACACCTGATGTCTGATGCATAATGTCTGATGCATGATGTCTGATGTCTGATGCCAGATGCTTGTGGATGTCTGATGCCTGATGTCTGATGCTTGTGGATGTCTGATGCCTGATGTCTGATGCCTGATGTTTGTGAATGTCTGATGCCGGATGTCTGATGCCTGATGCATGATGTCTGATGCCTGATGTCTGATGCCTGATGTCTGATGCTTGTGGATGTCTGATGCTTGTGGATGTCTGGTGCCTGATGTCTGATGCCTGATGTCTGATGTCTGATTCCTGATGTCTGATTCCTGATGTCTGATGTTTGTGGATGTCTGATGCCTGATGTCTGATGCTTGATGCTTGTTGATGTCTGATGCCTGATGCTTGTGGATGTCTGATGCCTGATGTCTGATGCCTGATGTCTGATGCCTGATGCTTGTGGATGTCTGATGCCTGATGACTGATGTCTGATGCTTGTGGATGTCTGATGCCTGATGTCTCATGACTGATGTCTGATGCCTGATGCTTGTGGTTATCTAATGCCTGGTGTATGATGCCTGATGCTTGTGGATGTCTGATGCCTGATGTCTGATGCTTGTGGATGTCTGTTGCCTGATGCTTGTGGATGTCTGATGCCTGATGTTTGATGCCTGATGTCTGATGCTTGTGGATGCCTGATGCCTGATGTCTGATGCTTGTGGATGTCTGATGCCTGATGTCTGATGCCTGATGCTTGTGGATGCCTGATGCCTGATGCTTGTGGATGTCTAATGCTTGTGGATGCCTGATGTCTGATGCCTGACGCTTGTGGATGTCTGATGCCTGATGCTTGTGGATGTATGTTGCCTGACCTGATGTCTGATGCATGATGTCTGATGCATGATGTCTGATGCCTGATGTCTGTTGCGGATGTCTGATGCCTGATGTCTGTTGTGGATGTCTTATGCCTGATGTCTGATGCTTGTGGATGTCTGATGCCTGATGCTTGTGGATGTCTGATGCCTGATGTCTGATGCCTGATGTCTTATGCCTGATGTCTGATACCTGATGTCTGATTCCTGATGTCTGATGCTTGTGGATGTCTGAAGCCTGATGTCTGATGCTTGATGCTTGTGGATGTGTGATGCCTGATGTCTGATGCTCGATGTTTGATGTCTGATGCTTGTGGACGTGTGTTGCCTGATGTCTGATGCATGATGTCTGATGCTTGTGGATGTATGATGCTTGTGGACGTTTGATTCCTGATGTCTGATGCTTGTGGATGTCTTATGCTTGTGGCTGTCTGATGCCTGATGTCTGATGCTTGTGGGTGTCTGGTGCATGATGTCTGACACCTGATGTCTGATGCATGATGTCTGATGCATGATGTCTGATGCCTGATGTCTGATGTCTGATGCTTGTGGATGTCTGATGCCTGATGTCTGATGCTTGTGGATGTCTGATGCCTGATCTCTGATGCCTGATGTTTGTGAATGTCTGATGCCGGATGTCTGATGCCTGATGTCTGATGCCTGATGTCTGATGCCTGATGTCTGATGCTTGTGGATGTCTGATGCTTGTGGATGTCTGGTGCCTGATGTCTGATGCATGATGTCTGATGCCTGATGTCTGATGTCTGATTCCTGATGTCTGATTCCTGATGTCTGATACTTGTGGATGTCTGATGCCTGATGTGTGATGCTTGATGCTTGTGGATGTCTGATGCCTGATGCTTGTGGATGTGTGTTGCCTGATGTCTGATGCATGATGTCTGATACCTGATGTCTGATGCTTGTGGATGTCTGATGCCTGATGTCTGATGCTTGATGATTGTGGAAGTCTGATGCTTGATGTCTGATCCCCGATGCTTGATGTCTGATGCCTGATGCTTGTGGATGTGTGTTGCCTGATGTCTGATGCATGATGTCTGATGCTTGTGGATGTCTGATGCTTGTGGATGTTTGATTCCTGATGTCTGATGCTTGTGGATGTCTGATGCTTGTGGCTGTCTGATGCCTGATGTCTGATGCTTGTGGATGTCTGATGCATGATGTCTGACACCTGATGTCTGATGCATGATGTCTGATGCATGATGTCTGATGTCTGATGCTTGTGGATGTCTGCTGCCTGATGTCTGATGCCTGATGCTTGTGGATGCCTGATGCTTGTGGATGTCTGATGCTTGTGGATGCCTGATTTCTGATGCCTGACGCTTGTGGATGTCTGATGCCTGATGCTTGTGGATGTATGTTGCCTGATGTCTGATGCATGATGTCTGATGCCTGATGTCTGTTGCAGATGTCTGATGCCTGATGTCTGTTGTGGATGTCTTATGCCTGATGTCTGATGCTTGTGGATGTCTGATGCCTGATGCTTGTGGATGTCTGATGCCTGATGTCTGATGCCTGATGTCTTATGCCTGATGTCTGATACCTGATGTCTGATTCCTGATGTCTGATGCTTGTGGATGTCTGATGCCTCATGTCTGATGCTTGATACTTGTGGATGTGTGATGCCTGATGTCTGATGCTCGATGTTTGATGTCTGATGCCTGATGCTTGTGGATGTGTGTTGCCTGATGTCTGATGCATGATGTCTGATGCTTGTGGATGTATGATGCTTGTGGATGTTTGATTCCTGATGTCTGATGCTTGTGGATGTCTGATGCTTGTGGCTCTCTGATGCCTGATGTCTGATGCTTGTGGATGTCTGATGCATGATGTCTGACACCTGATGTCTGATGCTTGCGGATGTCTGATGCCTGATGTCTGATGCTTGTGGATGTCTGATGCCTGATGTCTGATGCCTGATGTTTGTGAATGTCTGATGCCGGATGTCTGATGCCTGATGTCTGATGCATGATGTCTGATGCCTGATGTCTGATGCCTGATGCTTGTGGATGTCTGATGCTTGTGGATGTCTGGTGCCTGATGTCTGATGCCTGATGTCTGATTCCTGATGTCTGATTCCTGATGTCTGATGCTTGTGGATGTCTGATGCCTGATGTCTGATGCTTGATGATTGTGGATGTCTGATGCCTGATGCTTGTGGATGTGTGTTGCCTGATGTCTGATGCATGATGTCTGATGCCTGATGTCTGATGCCTGATGCTTGTGGATGTCTGATGCTTGTGGATGTCTGGTGCCTGATGTCTGATGCCTGATGTCTGATGCCTGATGTCTGATGTCTGATGCATGATGTCTGATACCTGATGTCTGATGCTTGTGGATGTCTTATGCCTGATGTCTGATGCGTGATGCTTGTGGAAGTCTGATACCTGATGTCTGATGCCCGATGTTTGATGTCTGATGCATGATGCTTGTGGATGTGTGTTGCCTGATGTCTGATGCATGATGTCTGATGCTTGTGGATGTCTGATGCTTGTGGATGTTTGATTCCTGATGTCTGATGCTTGTGGATGTCTGATGCTTGTGGCTGTCTGATGCCTGATGTCTGATGCTTGTGGATGTCTGATGCCTGATGTCTGATGCCTGATGTTTGTGAATGTCTGATGCCGGATGTCTGATGCCTGATGTCTGATGCATGATGTCTGATGCCTGATGTCTGATGCCTGATGCTTGTGGATGTCTGATGCTTGTGGATGTCTGGTTCCTGATGTCTGATGCCTGATGTCTCATGCCTGATGTCTGATGTCTGATTCCTGATGTCTGATGCTTATGGATGTCTGATGCCTGATGTCTGATGCTTGATGCTTGTGGATGTCTGATGCCTGATGCTTGTGGATGTGTGTTGCCTGATGTCTGATGCATGATGTCTGATACCTGATGTCTGATGCTTGTGGATGTCTGATGCCTGATGTCTGATGCGTGATGCTTGTGGAAGTCTGATACCTGATGTCTGATGCCCGATGTTTGATGTCTGATGCCTGATGCTTGTGGATGTGTGTTGCCTGATGTCTGATGCATGATGTCTGATGCTTGTGGATGTCTGATGCTTGTGGACGTTTGATTCCTGATGTCTGATGCTTGTGGCTGTCTGATGCCTGATGCCTGATGTTTGTGCATGTCTGATGCATGATGTCTGACACCTGATGTCTGATGCATAATGTCTGATGCATGATGTCTGATGTCTGATGTCAGATGCTTGTGGATGTCTGATGCCTGATGTCTGATGCTTGTGGATGTCTGATGCCTGATGACTGATGCCTGATGTTTGTGAATGTCTGATGCCGGATGTCTGATGCCTGATGCATGATGTCTGATGCCTGATGTCTGATGCCTGATGTCTGTTGCTTGTGGATGTCTGATGCTTGTGGATGTCTGGTGCCTGATGTCTGATGCCTGATGTTTGTGAATGTCTGATGCCGGATGTCTGATGCCTGATGCATGATGTCTGATGCCTGATGTCTGATGCCTGATGTCTGATGCTTGTGGATGTCTGATGCTTGTGGATGTCTGTTGCCTGATGCTTGTGGATGTCTGATGCCTGATGTTTGATGCCTGAATCTGATGCTTGTCCATGCCTGATGCCTGATGTCTGATGCTTGTCCATGCCTGATGCATGATGTCTGATGCTTGTGGATATCTAATGCCTGATGTATGATGCCTGATGCTTGTGGATGTCTGATGCCTGATGTCTGATGCTTGTGGATGTCTTTTGCCTGATGCTTGTGGATGTCTGATGCCTGATGTTTGATGCCTGATGTCTGATGCTTGTCCATGCCTGATGCCTGATGTCTGATGCTTGTGGATGTCTGATGCCTTATGTCTGATGCCTGATGCTTGTGGATGCCTGATGCCTGATGCTTGTGGATGTCTGATGCTTGTGGATGCCTGATGTCTGATGCCTGACACTTGTGGATGTCTGATGCCTGATGCTTGTGGATGTATGTTGCCTGATGTCTGATGCATGATGTCTGATGCATGATGTCTGATGCCTGATGTCTGTTGCGGATGTCTGATGCCTGATGTCTGTTGTGGATGTCTTATGCCTGATGTCTGATGCTTGTGGATGTCTGATGCCTGATGCTTGTGGATGTCTGATGCCTGATGTCTGATGCCTGATGTCTTATGCCTGATGTCTGATACCTGATGTCTGATTCCTGATGTCTGATGCTTGTGGATGTCTGATGCCTGATGTCTGATGCTTGATGCTTGTGGATGTGTGATGCCTGATGTCTGATGCTCGATGTTTGATGTCTGATGCCGGATGCTTGTGGATGTGTGTTGCCTGATGTCTGATGCATGATGTCTGATGCTTGTGGATGTTTGATTCCTGATGTCTGATGCTTGTGGATGTCTGATGCTTGTGGCTGTCTGATGCCTGATGTCTGATGCTTGTGGGTGTCTGATGCATGATGTCTGACACCTGATGTCTGATGCATGATGTCTGATGCATGATGTCTGATGCCTGATGTCTGATGTCTGATGCTTGTGGATGTCTGATGCCTGATGTCTGATGCTTGTGGCTGTCTGATGCCTGATCTCTGATGCCTGATGTTTGTGAATGTCTGATGCCGGATGTCTGATGCCTGATGTCTGATGCCTGATGTCTGATGCCTGATGTCTGATGCTTGTGGATGTCTGATGCTTGTGGATGTCTGGTGCCTGATGTCTGATGCATGATGTCTGATGCCTGATGTCTGATGTCTGATTCCTGATGTCTGATACTTGTGGATGTCTGATGCCTGATGTGTGATGCTTGATGCTTGTGGATGTCTGATGCCTGATGCTTGTGGATGTGTGTTGCCTGATGTCTGATGCATGATGCCTGATACCTGATGTCTGATGCTTGTGGATGTCTGATGCCTGATGTCTGATGCTTGATGATTGTGGAAGTCTGATGCTTGATGTCTGATGCCCGATGCTTGATGTCTGATGCCTGATGCTTGTGGATGTGTGTTGCCTGATGTCTGATGCATGATGTCTGATGCTTGTGGATGTCTGATGCTTGTGGATGTTTGATTCCTGATGTCTGATGCTTGTGGATGTCTGATGCTTGTGGCTCTCTGATGCCTGATGTCTGATGCTTGTGGATGTCTGATGCATGATGTCTGACACCTGATGTCTGATGCTTGTGGATGTCTGATGCCTGATGTCTGATGCTTGTGGATGTCTGATGCCTGATGTCTGATGCCTGATGTTTGTGAATGTCTGATGCCGGATGTCTGATGCCTGATGTCTGATGCATGATGTCTGATGCCTGATGTCTGATGCCTGATGCTTGTGGATGTCTGATGTTTGTGGATGTCTGGTGCCTGATGTCTGATGCCTGATGTCTGATGCCTGATGTCTGATGTCTGATTCCTGATGTCTGATTCCTGATGTCTGATGCTTGTGGATGTCTGATGCCTGATGTCTGATTCTTGATGCTTGTGGATGTCTGATGCCTGATGCTTGTGGATGTGTGTTGCCTGATGTCTGATGCATGATGTCTGATACCTGATGTCTGACGCTTGTGGATGTCTTATGCCTGATCTCTGATGCGTGATGCTTGTGGAAGTCTGATACCTGATGTCTGATGCCCGATGTTTGATGTCTGATGCCTGATGCTTGTGGATGTGTGTTGCCTGATGTCTGATGCATGATGTCTAATGCTTGTGGATGTCTGATGCTTGTGGATGTTTGATTCCTGATGTCTGATGCTTGTGGATGTCTGACGCATGATGTCTGACACCTGATGTCTGATGCTTGTGGATGTCTGATGCTTGTGGCTGTCTGATGTCTGATGCTTGTGGATGTCTGATGCATGATGTCTGACACCTGATGTCTGATGCTTGTGGATGTCTGATGCCTGATGTCTGATGCTTGTGGATGTCTGATGCCTGATGTCTGATGCCTGATGTTTGTGAATGTCTGATGCCGGATGTCTGATGCCTGATGCATGATGTCTGATGCCTGATGTCTGATGCCTGATGTCTGATGCTTGTGGATGTCTGATGCTTGTGGAGGTCTGGTGCCTGATGTCTGATGCCTGATGTCTGATGTCTGATTCCTGATGTCTGATTCCTGATGTCTGATGTTTGTGGATGTCTGATGCCTGATGTCTGATGCTTGTTGATGTCTGATGCCTGATGCTTGTGGATGTCTGATGCCTGATGTCTGATGCCTGATGCCTGATGTCTGATGCTTGTGGATGTCTGATGCCTGATGACTGATGTCTGATGCTTGTGGATGTCTGATGCCTGATGTCTCATGACTGATGTCTGATGCCTGATGCTTGTGGTTATCTAATGCCTGGTGTATGATGCCTGATGCTTGTGGATGTCTGATGCCTGATGTCTGATGCTTGTGGATGTCTGTTGCCTGATGCTTGTGGATGTCTGATGCCTGATGTTTGATGCCTGATGTCTGATGCTTGTGGATGCCTGATGCCTGATGTCTGATGCTTGTGGATGTCTGATGCCTGATGTCTGATGCCTGATGCTTGTGGATGCCTGATGCCTGATGCTTGTGGATGTCTGATGCTTGTGGATGCCTGATGTCTGATGCCTGACGCTTGTGGATGTCTGATGCCTGATGCTTGTGGATGTATGTTGCCTGACCTGATGTCTGATGCATGATGTCTGATGCATGATGTCTGATGCCTGATGTCTGTTGCGGATGTCTGATGCCTGATGTCTGTTGTGGATGTCTTATGCCTGATGTCTGATGCTTGTGGATGTCTGATGCCTGATGCTTGTGGATGTCTGATGCCTGATGTCTGATGCCTGATGTCTTATGCCTGATGTCTGATACCTGATGTCTGATTCCTGATGTCTGATGCTTGTGGATGTCTGAAGCCTGATGTCTGATGCTTGATGCTTGTGGATGTGTGATGCCTGATGTCTGATGCTCGATGTTTGATGTCTGATGCTTGTGGACGTGTGTTGCCTGATGTCTGATGCATGATGTCTGATGCTTGTGGATGTATGATGCTTGTGGATGTTTGATTCCTGATGTCTGATGCTTGTGGATGTCTGATGCTTGTGGCTGTCTGATGCCTGATGTCTGATGCTTGTGGGTGTCTGGTGCATGATGTCTGACACCTGATGTCTGATGCATGATGTCTGATGCATGATGTCTGATGCCTGATGCTTGTGGATGTCTGATGCCTGATGTCTGATGCTTGTGGATGTCTGATGCCTGATCTCTGATGCCTGATGTTTGTGAATGTCTGATGCCGGATGTCTGATGCCTGATGTCTGATGCCTGATGTCTGATGCCTGATGTCTGATGTCTGATTCCTGATGTCTGATTCCTGATGTCTGATACTTGTGGATGTCTGATGCCTGATGTGTGATGCTTGATGCTTGTGGATGTCTGATGCCTGATGCTTGTGGATGTGTGTTGCCTGATGTCTGATGCATGATGTCTGATACCTGATGTCTGATGCTTGTGGATGTCTGATGCCTGATGTCTGATGCTTGATGATTGTGGAAGTCTGATGCTTGATGTCTGATTCCCGATGCTTGATGTCTGATGCCTGATGCTTGTGGATGTGTGTTGCCTGATGTCTGATGCATGATGTCTGATGCTTGTGGATGTCTGATGCTTGTGGATGTTTGATTCCTGATGTCTGATGCTTGTGGATGTCTGATGCTTGTGGCTGTCTGATGCCTGATGTCTGATGCTTGTGGATGTCTGATGCATGATGTCTGACACCTGATGTCTGATGCATGATGTCTGATGCATGATGTCTGATGTCTGATGCTTGTGGATGTCTGATGCCTGATGTCTGATGCCTGATGTTTGTGAATGTCTGATGCCTGATGTCTGATGCCTGATGTTTGTGAATGTCTGATGCCGGATGTCTGATGCCTGATGTCTGATGCATTATGTCTGATGCCTGATGTCTGATGCCTGATGTCTGATGCTTGTGGATGTCTGATGCTTGTGGATGTCTGGTGCCTGATGTCTGATGTCTGATGCCTGATGTCTGATGTCTTATTCATGATGTCTGATTCCTGATGTCTGATGCTTGTGGATGTCTGATGCGTGATGTCTGATGTATGATGTCTGATGCCTGATGTCTGTTGCGGATGTCTGATGCCTGATGTCTGTTGTGGATGTCTTATGCCAGATGTCTGATGCTTGTGGATGTCTGATGCCTGATGCTTGTGGATGTCTGATGCCTGATGTCTGATGCCTGATGTCTTATGCCTGATGTCTGATACCTGATGTCTGATTCCTGATGTCTGATGCTTGTGGATGTCTGAAGCCTGATGTCTGATGCTTGATGCTTGTGGATGTGTGATGCCTGATGTCTGATGCTCGATGTTTGATGTCTGATGCCTGATGCTTGTGGATGTGTGTTGCCTGATGTCTGATGCATGATGTCTGATGCTTGTGGATGTATGATGCTTGTGGATGTTTGATTCCTGATGTCTGATGCTTGTGGATGTCTGATGCTTGTGGCTGTCTGATGCCTGATGTCTGATGTTTGTGGGTGTCTGATGCATGATGTCTGACACCTGATGTCTGATGCATGATGTCTGATGCCTGATGTCTGATGTCTGATGCTTGTGGATGTCTGATGCCTGATGATTGATGCTTGTGGATGTCTGATGCCTGATATCTGATGCCTGATGTTTGTGAATGTCTGATGCCGGATGTCTGATGCCTGATGTCTGATGCCTGATGTCTGATGCCTGATGTCTGATGCTTGTGGATGTCTGATGTTTGTGGATGTCTGGTGCCTGATGTCTGATGCATGATGTCTGATGCCTGATGTCTGATGTCTGATTCCTGATGTCTGATACTTGTGGATGTCTGATGCCTGATGTGTGATGCTTGATGTTTGTGGATGTCTGATGCCTGATGCTTGTGGATGTGTGTTGCCTGATGTCTGATGCATGATGTCTGATACCTGATGTCTGATGCTTGTGGATGTCTGATGCCTGATGTCTGATGCTTGATGATTGTGGAAGTCTGATGCTTGATGTCTGATCCCTGATGTCTGATGCATGATGTCTGATGCTTGTGGATGTTTGATTCCTGATGTCTGATGCTTGTGGATGTCTGATGCTTGTGGCTGTCTGATGCCTGATGTCTGATGCTAGTGGATGTCTGATGCATGATGTCTGACACCTGATGTCTGATGCATGATGTCTGATGCATGATGTCTGATGTCTGATGCTTGTGGATGTCTGATGCCTGATGTCTGATGCCTGATGTTTGTGAATGCCTGATGCCTGATGTCTGATGCCTGATGTTTGTGAATGTCTGATGCCGGATGTCTGATGCCTGATGTCTGATGCATGATGTCTGATCCCTGATGTCTGATGCCTGATGTCTGATGCTTGTGGATGTCTGATGCTTTTGGATGTCTGGTGCCTGATGTCTGACGCTGATGTCTGATGCCTGATGTCTGATGTCTTATTCCTGATGTCTGATTCCTGATGTCTGATGCTAGTGGATGTCTGATGCATGATGTCTGACACCTGATGTCTGATGCATGATGTCTGATGCATGATGTCTGATGTCTGATGCTTGTGGATGTCTGATGCCTGATGTCTGATGCCTGATGTTTGTGAATGTCTGATGCCTGATGTCTGATGCCTGATGTTTGTGAATGTCTGATGCCTGATGTCTGATGCCTGATGTCTGATGCCTGATGTCTGATGCTTGTGGATGTCTGATGCCTGATGACTGATGTCTGATGCTTGTGGATGTCTGATGCCTGATGTCTCATGACTGATGTCTGATGCTTGTGGATATCTAATGCCTGATGTCTGATGCCTGATGTCTGTTGCGGATGTCTGATGCCTGATGTCTGTTGTGGATGTCTTATGCCTGATGTCTGATGCTTGTGGATGTCTGATGCCTGATGCTTGTGGATGTCTGATGCCTGATGTCTGATGCCTGATGTCTTATGCCTGATGTCTGATACCTGATGTCTGATTCCTGATGTCTGATGCTTGTGGATGTCTGATGCCTGATGTCTGATGCTTGATGCTTGTGGATGTGTGATGCCTGATGTCTGATGCTCGATGTTTGATGTCTGATGCCTGATGCTTGTGGATGTGTGTTGCCTGATGTCTGATGCATGATGTCTGATGCTTGTGGATGTTTGATTCCTGATGTCTGATGCTTGTGGATGTCTGATGCTTGTGGCTGTCTGATGCCTGATGTCTGATGCTTGTGGGTGTCTGATGCATGATGTCTGACACCTGATGTCTGATGCATGATGTCTGATGCATGATGTCTGATGCCTGATGTCTGATGTCTGATGCTTGTGGATGTCTGATGCCTGATGTCTGATGCTTGTGGCTGTCTGATGCCTGATCTCTGATGCCTGATGTTTGTGAATGTCTGATGCCGGATGTCTGATGCCTGATGTCTGATGCCTGATGTCTGATGCCTGATGTCTGATGCTTGTGGATGTCTGATGCTTGTGGATGTCTGGTGCCTGATGTCTGATGCATGATGTCTGATGCCTGATGTCTGATGTCTGATTCCTGATGTCTGATACTTGTGGATGTCTGATGCCTGATGTGTGATGCTTGATGCTTGTGGATGTCTGATGCCTGATGCTTGTGGATGTGTGTTGCCTGATGTCTGATGCATGATGCCTGATACCTGATGTCTGATGCTTGTGGATGTCTGATGCCTGATGTCTGATGCTTGATGATTGTGGAAGTCTGATGCTTGATGTCTGATGCCCGATGCTTGATGTCTGATGCCTGATGCTTGTGGATGTGTGTTGCCTGATGTCTGATGCATGATGTCTGATGCTTGTGGATGTCTGATGCTTGTGGATGTTTGATTCCTGATGTCTGATGCTTGTGGATGTCTGATGCTTGTGGCTCTCTGATGCCTGATGTCTGATGCTTGTGGATGTCTGATGCATGATGTCTGACACCTGATGTCTGATGCTTGTGAATGTCTGATGCCTGATGTCTGATGCTTGTGGATGTCTGATGCCTGATGTCTGATGCCTGATGTTTATGAATGTCTGATGCCGGATGTCTGATGCCTGATGTCTGATGCATGTGTCTGATGCCTGATGTCTGATGCCTGATGCTTGTGGATGTCTGATGTTTGTGGATGTCTGGTGCCTGATGTCTGATGCCTGATGTCTGATGCCTGATGTCTGATGTCTGATTCCTGATGTCTGATTCCTGATGTCTGATGCTTGTGGATGTCTGATGCCTGATGTCTGATTCTTGATGCTTGTGGATGTCTGATGCCTGATGCTTGTGGATGTGTGTTGCCTGATGTCTGATGCATGATGTCTGATACCTGATGTCTGACGCTTGTGGATGTCTTATGCCTGATCTCTGATGCGTGATGCTTGTGGAAGTCTGATACCTGATGTCTGATGCCCGATGTTTGATGTCTGATGCCTGATGCTTGTGGATGTGTGTTGCCTGATGTCTGATGCATGATGTCTAATGCTTGTGGATGTCTGATGCTTGTGGATGTTTGATTCCTGATGTCTGAAGCTTGTGGATGTCTGACGCATGATGTCTGACACCTGATGTCTGATGCTTGTGGATGTCTGATGCTTGTGGCTGTCTGATGTCTGATGCTTGTGGATGTCTGATGCATGATGTCTGACACCTGATGTCTGATGCTTGTGGATGTCTGATGCCTGATGTCTGATGCTTGTGGATGTCTGATGCCTGATGTCTGATGCCTGATGTTTGTGAATGTCTGATGCCGGATGTCTGATGCCTGATGCATGATGTCTGATGCCTGATGTCTGATGCCTGATGTCTGATGCTTGTGGATGTCTGATGCTTGTGGATGTCTGGTGCCTGATGTCTGATGCCTGATGTCTGATGTCTGATTCCTGATGTCTGATTCCTGATGTCTGATGTTTGTGGATGTCTGATGCCTGATGTCTGATGCTTGATGCTTGTTGATGTCTGATGCCTGATGCTTGTGGATGTCTGATGCCTGATGTCTGATGCCTGATGCCTGATGTCTGATGCTTGTGGATGTCTGATGCCTGATGACTGATGTCTGATGCTTGTGGATGTCTGATGCCTGATGTCTCATGACTGATGTCTGATGCCTGATGCTTGTGGTTATCTAATGCCTGGTGTATGATGCCTGATGCTTGTGGATGTCTGATGCCTGATGTCTAATGCTTGTGGATGTCTGTTGCCTGATGCTTGTGGATGTCTGATGCCTGATGTTTGATGCCTGATGTCTGATGCTTGTGGATGCCTGATGCCTGATGTCTGATGCTTGTGGATGTCTGATGCCTGATGTCTGATGCCTGATGCTTGTGGATGCCTGATGCCTGATGCTTGTGGATGTCTGATGCTTGTGGATGCCTGATGTCTGATGCCTGACGCTTGTGGATGTCTGATGCCTGATGCTTGTGGATGTATGTTGCCTGACCTGATGTCTGATGCATGATGTCTGATGCATGATGTATGATGCCTGATGTCTGTTGCGGATGTCTGATGCCTGTCTGTTGTGGATGTCTTATGCCTGATGTCTGATGCTTGTGGATGTCTGATGCCTGATGCTTGTGGATGTCTGATGCCTGATGTCTGATGCCTGATGTCTGATGCCTGATGTCTGATACCTGATGTCTGATTCCTGATGTCTGATGCTTGTGGATGTCTGAAGCCTGATGTCTGATGCTTGATGCTTGTGGATGTGTGATGCCTGATGTCTGATGCTCGATGTTTGATGTCTGATGCTTGTGGACGTGTGTTGCCTGATGTCTGATGCATGATGTCTGATGCTTGTGGATGTATGATGCTTGTGGATGTTTGATTCCTGATGTCTGATGCTTGTGGATGTCTGATGCTTGTGGCTGTCTGATGCCTGATGTCTGATGCTTGTGGGTGTCTGGTGCATGATGTCTGACACCTGATGTCTGATGCATGATGTCTGATGCATGATGTCTGATGCCTGATGCTTGTGGATGTCTGATGCCTGATGTCTGATGCTTGTGGATGTCTGATGCCTGATCTCTGATGCCTGATGTTTGTGAATGTCTGATGCCGGATGTCTGATGCCTGATGTCTGATGCCTGATGTCTGATGCCTGATGTCTGATGTCTGATTCCTGATGTCTGATTCCTGATGTCTGATACTTGTGGATGTCTGATGCCTGATGTGTGATGCTTGATGCTTGTGGATGTCTGATGCCTGATGCTTGTGGATGTGTGTTGCCTGATGTCTGATGCATGATGTCTGATACCTGATGTCTGATGCTTGTGGATGTCTGATGCCTGATGTCTGATGCTTGATGATTGTGGAAGTCTGATGCTTGATGTCTGATTCCCGATGCTTGATGTCTGATGCCTGATGCTTGTGGATGTGTGTTGCCTGATGTCTGATGCATGATGTCTGATGCTTGTGGATGTCTGATGCTTGTGGATGTTTGATTCCTGATGTCTGATGCTTGTGGATGTCTGATGCTTGTGGCTGTCTGATGCCTGATGTCTGATGCTTGTGGATGTCTGATGCATGATGTCTGACACCTGATGTCTGATGCATGATGTCTGATGCATGATGTCTGATGTCTGATGCTTGTGGATGTCTGATGCCTGATGTCTGATGCCTGATGTTTGTGAATGTCTGATGCCTGATGTCTGATGCCTGATGTTTGTGAATGTCTGATGCCGGATGTCTGATGCCTGATGTCTGATGCATTATGTCTGATGCCTGATGTCTGATGCCTGATGTCTGATGCTTGTGGATGTCTGATGCTTGTGGATGTCTGGTGCCTGATGTCTGATGCTGATGTCTGATGCCTGATGTCTGATGTCTTATTCATGATGTCTGATTCCTGATGTCTGATGCTTGTGGATGTCTGATGCCTGATGTCTGATGTATGATGTCTGATGCCTGATGTCTGTTGCGGATGTCTGATGCCTGATGTCTGTTGTGGATGTCTTATGCCAGATGTCTGATGCTTGTGGATGTCTGATGCCTAATGCTTGTGGATGTCTGATGCCTGATGTCTGATGCCTGATGTCTTATGCCTGATGTCTGATACCTGATGTCTGATTCCTGATGTCTGATGCTTGTGGATGTCTGAAGCCTGATGTCTGATGCTTGATGCTTGTGGATGTGTGATGCCTGATGTCTGATGCTCGATGTTTGATGTCTGATGCCTGATGCTTGTGGATGTGTGTTGCCTGATGTCTGATGCATGATGTCTGATGCTTGTGGATGTATGATGCTTGTGGATGTTTGATTCCTGATGTCTGATGCTTGTGGATGTCTGATGCTTGTGGCTGTCTGATGCCTGATGTCTGATGTTTGTGGGTGTCTGATGCATGATGTCTGACACCTGATGTCTGATGCATGATGTCTGATGCCTGATGTCTGATGTCTGATGCTTGTGGATGTCTGATGCCTGATGATTGATGCTTGTGGATGTCTGATGCCTGATATCTGATGCCTGATGTTTGTGAATGTCTGATGCCGGATGTCTGATGCCTGATGTCTGATGCCTGATGTCTGATGCCTGATGTCTGATGCTTGTGGATGTCTGATGTTTGTGGATGTCTGGTGCCTGATGTCTGATGCATGATGTCTGATGCCTGATGTCTGATGTCTGATTCCTGATGTCTGATACTTGTGGATGTCTGATGCCTGATGTGTGATGCTTGATGCTTGTGGATGTCTGATGCCTGATGCTTGTGGATGTGTGTTGCCTGATGTCTGATGCATGATGTCTGATACCTGATGTCTGATGCTTGTGGATGTCTGATGCCTGATGTCTGATGCTTGATGATTGTGGAAGTCTGATGCTTGATGTCTGATCCCTGATGTCTGATGCATGATGTCTGATGCTTGTGGATGTTTGATTCCTGATGTCTGATGCTTGTGGATGTCTGATGCTTGTGGCTGTCTGATGCCTGATGTCTGATGCTAGTGGATGTCTGATGCATGATGTCTGACACCTGATGTCTGATGCATGATGTCTGATGCATGATGTCTGATGTCTGATGCTTGTGGATGTCTGATGCCTGATGTCTGATGCCTGATGTTTGTGAATGTCTGATGCCTGATGTCTGATGCCTGATGTTTGTGAATGTCTGATGCCGGATGTCTGATGCCTGATGTCTGATGCATGATGTCTGATCCCTGATGTCTGATGCCTGATGTCTGATGCTTGTGGATGTCTGATGCTTTTGGATGTCTGGTGCCTGATGTCTGACGCTGATGTCTGATGCCTGATGTCTGATGTCTTATTCCTGATGTCTGATTCCTGATGTCTGATGCTAGTGGATGTCTGATGCATGATGTCTGACACCTGATGTCTGATGCATGATGTCTGATGCATGATGTCTGGTGTCTGATGCTTGTGGATGTCTGATGCCTGATGTCTGATGCCTGATGTTTATGAATGTCTGATGCCTGATGTCTGATGCCTGATGTTTGTGAATGTCTGATGCCTGATGTCTGATGCCTGATGTCTGATGCCTGATGTCTGATGCTTGTGGATGTCTGATGCCTGATGACTGATGTCTGATGCTTGTGGATGTCTGATGCCTGATGTCTCATGACTGATGTCTGATGCTTGTGGATATCTAATGCCTGATGTATGATGCCTGATGCTTGTGGATGTCTGATGCCGGATGACTGATGTCTGATGCTTGTGGATGTCTGATGCCTGATGTCTCATGACTGATGTCTGATGCCTGATGCTTGTGGATATCTAATGCCTGATGTATGATGCCTGATGCTTGTGGGTGTCTGATGCATGATGTCTGACACCTGATGTCTGATGCATGATGTCTGATGCCTGATGTCTGATGTCTGATGCTTGTGGATGTCTGATGCCTGATGATTGATGCTTGTGGATGTCTGATGCCTGATATCTGATGCCTGATGTTTGTGAATGTCTGATGCCGGATGTCTGATGCCTGATGTCTGATGCCTGATGTCTGATGCCTGATGTCTGATGCTTGTGGATGTCTGATGTTTGTGGATGTCTGGTGCCTGATGTCTGATGCATGATGTCTGATGCCTGATGTCTGATGTCTGATTCCTGATGTCTGATACTTGTGGATGTCTGATGCCTGATGTGTGATGCTTGATGCTTGTGGATGTCTGATGCCTGATGCTTGTGGATGTGTGTTGCCTGATGTCTGATGCATGATGTCTGATACCTGATGTCTGATGCTTGTGGATGTCTGATGCCTGATGTCTGATGCTTGATGATTGTGGAAGTCTGATGCTTGATGTCTGATCCCTGATGTCTGATGCATGATGTCTGATGCTTGTGGATGTTTGATTCCTGATGTCTGATGCTTGTGGATGTCTGATGCTTGTGGCTGTCTGATGCCTGATGTCTGATGCTAGTGGATGTCTGATGCATGATGTCTGACACCTGATGTCTGATGCATGATGTCTGATGCATGATGTCTGATGTCTGATGCTTGTGGATGTCTGATGCCTGATGTCTGATGCCTGATGTTTGTGAATGTCTGATGCCTGATGTCTGATGCCTGATGTTTGTGAATGTCTGATGCCGGATGTCTGATGCCTGATGTCTGATGCATGATGTCTGATCCCTGATGTCTGATGCCTGATGTCTGATGCTTGTGGATGTCTGATGCTTTTGGATGTCTGGTGCCTGATGTCTGACGCTGATGTCTGATGTCTGATGTCTTATTCCTGATGTCTGATTCCTGATGTCTGATGCTAGTGGATGTCTGATGCATGATGTCTGACACCTGATGTCTGATGCATGATGTCTGATGCATGATGTCTGGTGTCTGATGCTTGTGGATGTCTGATGCCTGATGTCTGATGCCTGATGTTTGTGAATGTCTGATGCCTGATGTCTGATGCCTGATGTTTGTGAATGTCTGATGCCTGATGTCTGATGCCTGATGTCTGATGCCTGATGTCTGATGCTTGTGGATGTCTGATGCCTGATGACTGATGTCTGATGCTTGTGGATGTCTGATGCCTGATGTCTCATGACTGATGTCTGATGCTTGTGGATATCTAATGCCTGATGTATGATGCCTGATGCTTGTGGATGTCTGATGCCGGATGACTGATGTCTGATGCTTGTGGATGTCTGATGCCTGATGTCTCATGACTGATGTCTGATGCCTGATGCTTGTGGATATCTAATGCCTGATGTATGATGCCTGATGCTTGTGGGTGTCTGATGCCTGATGTCTGATGCTTGTGGATGTCTGTTCCCTGATGCTTGTGGATGTCTGATGCCTGATGTTTGATGCCTTATGTCTGATGCTTGTGGATGCCTGATGTCTGATGCTTGTGGATGTCTGATGTCTGATGCCTGATGCTTGTGGATGCCTGATGCCTGATGCTTGTGGATGTCTGATGCTTGTGGATGCCTGATGTCTGATGCCTGATGCTTGTGGATGTCTGATGCATGATGCTTGTGGATGTCTGATACCTGATGTCTGATGCCTGATGTTTGATGGCTGATGCCTGATGCTTGTGGATGTATGTTGCTTGATGTCTGATGCATGATGTTTGATGCATGATGTCTGATGCCTGATGCCTGCTGTGGATGTCTTATGCCTGATGTCTGATGCTTGTGGATGTCTGATGCCTGATGCTTGTAAATGTCTGATGCCTGATGTCTGATGCCTGATGTCTTATGCCTGATGTCTGATACCCGATGTCTGATTCCTGATGTCTGATGCTTGTGGATGTCTGATGCCTGATGCTTGATGCTTGTGGATGTGTGATGCCTGATGTCTGATGCTCGATGTTTGATGTCTGATGCCTGATGCTTGTGGATGTGTGTTGCCTGATGTCTGATGCATGCTGTCAGATGCTTGTGGATGTCTGATTCTTGTGGATGTTTGATTCCTGATGTCTGATGCTTGTGGATGTCTGATGCTTGTGGCTGTCTGATGCCTGATGTCTGATGCTTGTGGATGTCTGACGTATGATGTCTGACACCTGATGTCTGATGCATGATGCTTGTGGATATCTGATGTCTGATGTGTGATGCTTGTGGATGTCTGATGCCTGATGCTTGTGAATGTGTGTTGCCTGATGTCTGTTTCATAATGTCTGATACCTGATGTCTGATGCTTGTGGAACTCTGATGCCTGATGTCAGATGCCCGATGCTTGATGTCTGATGCCTGATGCTTGTGGATGTGTGTTGCCTGATGTCTGATGCATGATGTCTGATGCTTGTGGATGTCTGATGCTTGTGGATGTTTGATTCCTGATGTCTGATGCTTTTGGATGTCTGATGCTTGTGGCTGTCTGATGCCTGATGTCTGATGCTTGTGGATGTCTGATGCATGATGTCTGACACCTGATGTCTGATGCATGATGTCTGATGCATGATGTCTGATGTCTGATGTTTGTGGATGTCTCATGCCTGATGTCTGATGCTTGTGGATGTCTGATGCCTGATGTCTGATGTTTGTGAACGTCTGATGCCGGATGTCTGATGCCTGATGTCTGATGCATGATGTCTGATGCCTGATGTCTGATGCCTGATGTCTGATGCTTGTGGATGTCTGATGCTTGTGGATGTCTGGTGCCTGATGCGTATGGATGTCTGATGCCTGATGTTTGATGCCTGATGTCTGATGCTTGTGGATGCCTGATGTCTGATGCTTGTGGATGTCTGATGCCTGATGTCTGATGCCTGATGCTTGGGGATGCCTGATGCTTGTGGATGTCTGATGCTTGTGGATGCCTGATGTCTGATGCCTGACGCTTGTGGATATCTGATGCCTGATGCTTGTGGATGTATGTTGCCTGATGTCTGATGCATGATGTCTGATGCCTGATGTCTGTTGCGGATGTCTGATGCCTGATGTCTGTTGTGGATGTCTTATGCCTGATGTCTGATGCTTGTGGATGTCTGATGCCTGATGCTTGTGGATGTCTGATGCCTGATGTCTGATGCCTGATGTCTTATGCCTGATGTCTGATACCTGATGTCTGATTCCTGATGTCTGATGCTTGTGGATGTCTGATGCCTGATGTCTGATGCTTGATGCTTGTGGATGTGTGATGCCTGATGTCGGATGCTCGATGTTTGATGTCTGATGCCTGATGCTTGTGGATGTGTGTTGCCTGATGTCTGATGCATGATGTCTGATGCTTGTGGATGTATGATGCTTGTGGATGTTTGATTCCTGATGTCTGATGCTTGTGGATGTCTGATGCTTGTGGCTGTCTGATGCCTGATGTCTGATGCTTGTGGGTGTCTGATACATGATGTCTGACACCTGATGTCTGATGCATGATGTCTGATGCATGATGTCTGATGTCTGATGCTAGTGGATGTCTGATGCCTGATCTCTGATGCCTGATGTTTGTGAATGTCTGATGCCAGATGTCTGATGCCTGATGCCTGATGCCTGATGTCTGATGCCTGATGTCTGATGCTTGTGGATGTCTGATGCTTGTGGATGTCTGGTGCCTGATGTCTGATGCATGATGTCTGATGCCTGATGTCTGATTCCTGATGTCTGATTCCTGATGTCTGATACTTGTGGATGTTTGATGCCTGATGTGTGATGCTTGATGCTTGTGGATGTCTGATGCCTGATGCTTGTGGATGTGTGTTGCCTGATGTCTGATGCATGATGTCTGATACCTGATGTCTGATGCTTGTGGATGTCTGATGCCTGATGTCTGATGCTTGATGGTTGTGGAAGTCTGATGCTTGATGTCTGATGCCCGATGCTTGATGTCTGATGCCTGATGCTTGTGGATGTGTGTTGCCTGATGTCTGATGCATGATGTCTGATGCTTGTGGATGTCTGATGCTTGTGGATGTTTGATTCCTGATGTCTGATGCTTGTGGATGTCTGATGCTTGTGGCTGTCTGACGCCTGATGTCTGATGCTTGTGGATGTCTGATACATGATGTCTGACACCTGATGTCTGATGCTGGTGGATGTCTGATGCCTGATGTCTGATGCTTGTGGATGTCTGATGCCTGATGTCTGATGCCTGATGTTTGTGAATGTCTGATGCTTGTGGATGTCTGATGCTTGTGGATGCCTGATGTCTGATGCCTGACGCTTGTGGATGTCTGATGCCTGATGCTTGTGGATGTATGTTGCCTGATGTCTGATGCATGATGTCTGATGCCTGATGTCTGTTGCGGATGTCTGATGCCTGATGTCTGTTGTGGATGTCTTATGCCTGATGTCTGATGCTTGTGGATGTCTGATGCCTGATGCTTGTGGATGTCTGATGCCTGATGTCTTATGCCTGATGTCTTATGCCTGATGTCTGATACCTGATGTCTGATTCCTGATGTCTGATGCTTGTGGATGTCTGATGCCTGATGTCTGATGCTTGATGCTTGTGGATGTGTGATGCCTGATGTCTGATGCTCGATGTTTGATGTCTGATGCCTGATGCTTGTGGACGTGTGTTGCCTGATGTCTGATGCATGATGTCTGATGCTTGTGGATGTCTGATGCTTGTGGATGTTTGATTCCTGATGTCTGATGCTTGTGGATGTCTGATGTTTGTGGCTGCCTGATGTCTGATGCTTGTGGGTGTCTGATGCATGATGTCTGACACCTGATGTCTGATGCATGATGTCTGATGCATGATGTCTGATGTCTGATGCTTGTGGATGTCTGATGCCTGATCTCTGATGCCTGATGATTGTGAATGTCTGATGCCGGATGTCTGATGCCTGATGCCTGATGCCTGATGTCTGATGCCTGATGTCTGATGCTTGTGGATGTCTGATGCTTGTGGATGTCTGGTGCCTGATGTCTGATGCATGATGTCTGATGCCTGATGTCTGATTCCTGATGTCTGATTCCTGATGTCTGATACTTGTGGATGTTTGATGCCTGATGTGTGATGCTTGATGCTTGTGGATGTCTGATGCCTGATGCTTGTGGATGTGTGTTGCCTGATGTCTGATGCATGATGTCTGATACCTGATGTCTGATGCTTGTGGATGTCTGATGCCTGATGTCTGATGCTTGATGCTTGTGGAAGTCTGATGCTTGATGTCTGATGCCCGATGCTTGATGTCTGATGCCTGATGCTTGTGGATGTGTGTTGCCTGATGTCTGATGCATGATGTCTGATGCTTGTGGATGTCTGATGCTTGTGGATGTTTGATTCCTGATGTCTGATGCTTGTGGATGTCTGATGCTTGTGGCTGTCTGACGCCTGATGTCTGATACTTGTGGATGTCTGAAGCATGATGTCTGACACCTGATGTCTGATGCATGATGTCTGATGCATGATGTCTGATGTCTGATGCTTGTGGATGTCTGATGCCTGATGCTTGTGGATGTCTGATGCCTGATGTCTGATGCCTGATGTTTGTGAATGTCTGATGCCGGATGTCTGATGCCTGATGTCTGATGCATGATGTCTGATGCCTGATGTCTGAAGCCTGATGTCTGATGCTTGTGGATGTTCTGATGCTTGTGGATGTCTGGTGCCTGGTGTCTGATGCCTGATGTCTGATGCCTGATGTCTGATGTCTTATTCCTGATGTTGATTCCTGTTGTCTGATGCTTGTGGATGTCTGATGCCTGATGTCTGATGCTTGATGCTTGTGGATGTCTGATGCTTGTGGATGTCTGATGCCTGATGTCTGATGTCTGATGCCTGATGTCTGATGCCTGATGTCTGATGCTTATGGATGTCTGATGCCTGATGACTGATGTCTGATGCTTGTGGATGTCTGATGCCTGATGTATCATATCTGATGTCTGATGCCTGATGCTTGTGGATATCTAATGCCTGATGTATGATGCCTGATGCTTGTGGATGTCTGATGCCGGATGACTGATGTCTGATGCTTGTGGATGTCTGATGCCTGATGTCTCATGACTGATGTCTGATGCCTGATGCTTGTGGATATCTAATGCCTGATGTATGATGACTGATGCTTGTGGATGTCTGATGCCTGATGTCTGATGCTTGTGGATGTCTGTTGCCTGATGCTTGTGGATGTCTGATGCCTGATGTTTGATGCCTGATGTCTGATGCTTGTGGATGCCTGATGTCTGATGTCTGATGCTTGTGGATGTCTGATGCCTGATGTCTGATGCCTGATGCTCGTGGATGCCTGATGCTTGTGGATGTCTGATGCTTGTGGATGCCTGATGTCTGATGCCTGATGCTTGTGGATGTCTGATGCCTGATGCTTGTGGATGTCTGATACCTGATGTCTGATATCTGATGCCTGATGTTTGATGTCTGATGCCTGATGCTTGTGGATGTATGTTGCCTGATGTCTGATGCATGATGTCTGATGCATGATGTCTGATGCCTGATGTGGATGTCTTATGCCTGATGTCTGATGCTTGTGGATGTCTGATGTCTGATGCCTGATGTCTGATGCCTGATGTCTTATGCCTGATGTCTGATACCTGATGTCTGATTCCTGCTGTCTGATGCTTGTGGATGTCTGATGCCTGATGTCTGATGCTTGTGGATGTGTGATGTCTGATGTCTGATGCATGATGCCTGATGTCTGATGTCAGATGCGTGTGGATGTCTGATGCCTGATGTCTGATGCTTGTGGATGTCTGATGCCTGATGTCTGATGCCTGATGTTTGTGAATGTCTGATGCCGGATGTCTGATGCCTGATGCATGATGTCTGATGCCTGATGTCTGATGCCTGATGTCTGATGCTTGTGGATGTCTGATGCTTGTGGATGTCTGATGCCTGATGTCTGATGCTTGATGATTGTGGAAGTCTGATGCTTGATGTCTGATGCCCGATGCTTGATGTCTGATGCCTGATGCTTGTGGATGTGTGTTGCCTGATGTCTGATGCATGATGTCTGATGCTTGTGGATGTCTGATGCTTGTGGATGTTTGATTCCTGATGTCTGATGCTTGTGGATGTCTGATGCTTGTGGCTGTCTGATGCCTGATGTCTGATGCTTGTGGATGTCTGATGCATGATGTCTGACACCTGATGTCTGATGCTTGTGGATGTCTGATGCCGGATGTCTGATGCTTGTGGATGTCTGATGCCTGATGTCTGATGCCTGATGTTTGTGAATGTCTGATGCCGGATGTCTGATGCCGGATGTCTGATGCATGATGTCTGATGTCTGATGCCTGATGCTTGTGGATGTCTGATGCTTGTGGATGTCTAGTGCCTGATGTCTGATGCCTGATGTCTGATGCCTGATGTCTGATGTCTGATTCCTGATGTCTGATTACTGATGTCTGATGCTTGTGGATGTCTGATGCCTGATGTCTGATGCTTGTGGATGTCTGATGCCTGATGCTTGTGGATGTGTGTTGCCTGATGTCTGATGCATGATGTCTGATACCTGATGTCTGATGCTTGTGGATGTCTTATGCCTGATGTCTGATGTGTGATGCTTGTGGAAGTCTGATACCTGATGTCTGATGTCCGATGTTTGATGTCTGATGCCTGATGCTTGTGGATGTGTGTTGCCTGATGTCTGATGCATGATGTCCGATGCTTGTGGATGTCTGATGCTTGTGGATGTTTGATTCCTGATGTCTGATGCTTGTGGATGTCTGATGCATGTGGCTGTCTGATGCCTGATGTCTGATGCTTGTGGATGTCTGATGCATGATGTCTGACACCTGATGTCTGATGCATAATGTCTGATGCATGATGTCTGATGTCAGATGCTTGTGGATGTCTGATGCCTGATGTCTGATGCTTGTGGATGTCTGATGCCTGATGTTTGTGAATGTCTGATGCTGGATGTCTGATGCCTGATGCATGATGTCTGATGCCTGATGTCTAATGCCTGATGTCTAATGCTTGTGGATGTCTGATGCTTGTGGATGTCTGGTGCCTGATGTCTGATGCCTGATGTCTGATGTCTGATTCCTGATGTCTGATTCCTGAAGTCTGATGCTTGTGGATGTCTGATGCCTGATGTCTGATGCTTGATGCTTGTAGATGTCTGATGCCTGATGCTTGTGGATGTCTGATGCCTGATGTCTGATGCCTGATGTCTGATGCCTGATGTCTGATGCTTGTGGATGTCTGATGACTGATGTCTGATGCTTGTGGATGTATGATGCTTGATGTCTCATGACTGATGTCTGATGCCTGATGCTTGTAGTTATCTAATGCCTGGTGTATGATGCCTGATGCTTGTGGATGTCTGATGCCTGATGTCTGATGCTTGTGGATGTCTGTTGTCTGATGCTTGTGGATGTCTGATGCCTGATGTTTGATGCCTGATGTCTGATGCTTGTGGATGCCTGATGCCTGATGTCTGATGCTTGTGGATGTCTGATTCCTGATGTCTGGTGCTTGTGGATGTCTGATGCTTGTGGCTGTCTGATGCCTGATGTCTGATGCTTGTGGGTGTCTGATGCATGATGTCTGACACCTGATGTCTGATGCATGATGTCTGATGCATGATGTCTGATGCATGATGCCTGATGTCTGATGCTTGTGGATGTCTGATGCATGATGTCTGACACCTGATGTCTGAGGCTTGCGGATGTCTGATGCCTGATGTCTGATGCTTGTGGATGTCTGATGCCTGATGTCTGATGCCTGATGTTTGTGAATGTCTGATGCCGGATGTCTGATGCCTGATATCTGATGCCTGATGTCTGATGTCTGATGCTTGTGGATGTCTGATGCTTGTGGATGTCTGGTGCCTGATGTCTGATGCATGATGTCTGATGCCTGATGTCTGATGTCTGATTCCTGATGTCTGATTCCTGATGTCTGATACTTGTGGATGTCTGATGCCTGATGTGTGATGCTTGATGCTTGTGGATGTCTGATGCCTGATGCTTGTGGATGTGTGTTGCCTGATGTCTGATGCATGATGTCTGATACCTGATGTCTGATGCTTGTGGATGTCTGATGCCTGATGTCTGATGCGTGATGATTGTGAAAGTCTGATGCTTGATGTCTGATCCCCAGTGCTTGATGTCTGATGCCTGATGCTTGTGGATGTGTGTTGCCTGATGTCTGATGCATGATGTCTGATGCTTGTGGATGTCTGATGCTTGTGGATGTTTGATTCCTGATGTCTGATGCTTGTGGATGTCTGATGCTTGTGGCTGTCTGATGCCTGATGTCTGATGCTTGTGGATGTCTGATGCATGATGTCTGACACCTGATGCCTTATGCATGATGTCTGATGCATGATGTCTGATGCTTGTGGATGTCTGATGCCTGATGTCTGATGCCTGATGTTTGCGAATGTCTGATGCCTGATGTCTGATGCCTGATGTTTGTGAATGTCTGATGCCGGATGTCTGATGCCTGATGTCTGATGCATGATGTCTGATGCCTGATGTCTGATGCCTGATGTCTGATGCTTGTGGATGTCTGATGCTTGTGGATGTCTGGTGCCTGATGTCTGACGCTGATGTCTGATGCCTGATGTCTGATGACTTATTCCTGATGTCTGATTCCTGATGTCTGATGCTTGTGGATGTCTGATGCCTGATGTCTTATGCTTGATGCTTGTGGATGTCTGATGCCTGATGCTTGTGGATGTCTGATGCCTGATGCCTGATGTCTGATGCCTGATGTCTGATGCCTGATGTCTGATGCTTGTGGATGTCTGATGCCTGATGACTGATGTCTGATGCTTGTGGATGTCTGATGCCTGATGTCTCATGACTGATGTCTGATGCCTGATGCTTGTGGATATCTAATGCCTGATGTATGATGCCTGATGCTTGTGGATGTCTGATGCCGGATGACTGATGTCTGATGCTTGTGGATGTCTGATGCCTGATGACTCATGACTGATGTCTGATGCCTGATGCGTGTGGGTATCTAATGCCTGATGTATGATGCCTGATGCTTGTGGGTGTCTGATGCCTGATGTCTGATGCTTGTGGATGTCTGTTGCCTGATGCTTGTGGATGTCTGATGCCTGATGTTTGATGCCTGATGTCTGAAGCTTGTGGATGCCTGATGTCTGATGCTTGTAGATGTCTGATGTCTGATGCCTGATGCTTGTGGATGCCTGATGCCTGATGCTTGTGGATGTCTGATGCTTGTGGATGCCTGATGTCTGATGCCTGATGCTTGTGGATGTCTGATGCATGATGCTTGTGGATGTCTGATACCTGATGTCTGATATCTGATGCCTGATGTTTGATGTCTGATGCCTGATGCTTGTGGATGTATGTTGCCTGATGTCTGATGCCTGATGTCTGATGCATGATGTCTGATGCCTGATGCCTCTTGTGGATGTCTTATGCCTGATGCCTGATGCTTGTGGCTGTCTGATGCCTGATGCTTGTGGATGTCTGATGCCTGATGCTTGTGGATGTCTGATGCCTGATGTCTGATGCCTGATGTCTTATGCCTGATGTCTGATTCCTGATGTCTGATGCTTGTGGATGTCTGATGCCTGATGCTTGATGCTTGTGGATGTGTGATGCCTGATGCTCGATGTTTGATGTCTGATGCCTGATGCTTGTGGATGTGTGTTGCCTGATGTCTGATGCATGCTGTCAGATGCTTGTGGATGTCTGATTCTTGTGGATGTTTGATTCCTGATGTCTGATGCTTGTGGATGTCTGATGCTTGTGGCTGTCTGATGCCTGATGTCTGATGCTTGTGGATGTCTGACGTATGATGTCTGACACCTGATGTCTGATGCATGATGCTTGTGGATGTCTGATGCCTGATGTGTGATGCTTGTGGATGTCTGATGCCTGATGCTTGTGGATGTGTGTTGCCTGATGTCTGTTTCATGATGTCTGATACCTGATGTCTGATGCTTGTGGAAGTCTGATGCCTGATGTCAGATGCATGATGCTTGTGGATGTCTGATGCCTGATGTGTGATGCTTGTGGATGTCTGATGCCTGATGCTTGTGGATGTGTGTTGCCTGATGTCTGTTTCATGATGTCTGATACCTGATGTCTGATGCTTGTGGAAGTCTGATGCCTGATGTCAGATGCCCGATGCTTGATGTCTGATGCCTGATGCTTGTGGATGTGTGTTGCCTGATGTCTGATGCATGATGTCTGATGCTTGTGGATGTCTGATGCTTGTGGATGTTTGATTCCTGATGTCTGATGCTTGTGGATGTATGATGCTTGTGGCTGTCTGATGCCTGATGTCTGATGCTTGTGGATGTCTGATGCATGATGTCTGACACCTGATGTCTGATGCATGATGTCTGATGCATGATGTCTGATGTCTGATGTTTGTGGATGTCTGATGCCTGATGTCTGATGCTTGTGGATGTTTGATTCCTGATGTCTGATGCTTGTGGATGTCTGATGCTTGTGGCTGTCTGATGCCTGATGTCTGATGCTTGTGGATGTCTGATGCATGATGTCTGACACCTGATGTCTGATGCATGATGTCTGATGCATGATGTCTGATGTCTGATGCTTGTGGATGTCTGATGCCTGATGTCTGATGCCTGATGTTTGTGAATGTCTGATGCCAGATGTCTGATGCCTGATGTTTGTGAATGTCTGATGCCGGATGTCTGATGCCTGATGTCTGATGCATGATGTCTGATGCCTGATGTCTGATGACTGATGTCTGATGTCTGATGCTTGTGGATGTCTGATGCTTGTGGATGTCTGGTGCCTGATGTCTGACGCTGATGTCTGATGCCTGATGTCTGATGTCTTATTCCTGATGTCTGATTCCTGATGTCTGATGCTTGTGGATGTCTGATGCCTGATGTCTTATGCTTGATGCTTGTGGATGTCTGATGCCTGATGTTTGTGGATGTCTGATGCCTGATGCCTGATGTCTGATGCCTGATGTCTGATGCTTGTGGATGTCTGATGCCTGATGACTGATGTCTGATGCTTGTGGATGTCTGATGCCTGATGTCTGATGCCTGATGCTTGTGGATATCTAATGCCTGATGTATGATGCCTGATGCTTGTGGATGTCTGATGCCGGATGACTGATGTCTGATGCTTGTGGATGTCTGATGCCTGATGACTCATGACTGATGTCTGATGCCTGATGCTTGTGGATATCTAATGCCTGATGTATGATGCCTGATGCTTGTGGGTGTCTGATGCCTGATGTCTGATGCTTGTGGATGTCTGTTGCCTGATGCTTGTGGATGTCTGATGCCTGATGTTTGATGCCTGATGTCTGATGCTTGTGGATGCCTGATGTCTGATGCTTGGGGATGTCTGATGTCTGATGCCTGATGCTTGTGGATGCCTGATGCCTGATGCTTGTGGATGTCTGATGCTTGTGGATGCCTGATGTCTGATGCCTGATGCTTGTGGATGTCTGATGCATGATGCTTGTGGATGTCTGATACCTGATGTCTGATATCTGATGCCTGATGTTTGATGTCTGATGCCTGATGCTTGTGGATGTATGTTGCCTGATGTCTGATGCCTGATGTCTGATGCATGATGTCTGATGCATCTTGTGGATGTCTTATGCCTGATGCCTGATGCTTGTGGATGTCTGATGCCTGATGCTTGTGGATGTCTGATGCCTGATGTCTGATGCCTGATGTCTTATGCCTGATGTCTGATACCTGATGTCTGATTCCTGATGTCTGATGCTTGTGGATGTCTGATGCCTGATGCTTGATGCTTGTGGATGTGTGATGCCTGATGTCTGATGCTCGATGTTTGATGTCTGATGCCTGATGCTTGTGGATGTGTGTTGCCTGATGTCTGATGCATGCTGTCAGATGCTTGTGGATGTCTGATTCTTGTGGATGTTTGATTCCTGATGTCTGATGCTTGTGGATGTCTGATGCTTGTGGTTGTCTGATGCCTGATGTCTGATGCTTGTGGATGTCTGACGTATGATGTCTGACACCTGATGTCTGATGCATGATGCTTGTGGATGTCTGATGCCTGATGTGTGATGCTTGTGGATGTCTGATGCCTGATGCTTGTGGATGTGTGTTGCCTGATGTCTGTTTCATGATGTCTGATACCTGATGTCTGAGGCTTGTGGAAGTCTGATGCCTGATGTCAGATGCCCGATGCTTGATGTCTGATGCCTGATGCTTGTGGATGTGTGTTGCCTGATGTCTGATGCATGATGTCTGATGCTTGTGGATGTCTGATGCTTGTGGATGTTTGATTCCTGATGTCTGATGCTTGTGGATGTCTGATGCTTGTGGCTGTCTGATGCCTGATGTCTGATGCTTGTGGATGTCTGATGCATGATGTCTGACACCTGATGTCTGATGCATGATGTCTGATGCATGATGTCTGATGTCTGATGTTTGTGGATGTCTGATGCCTGATGTCTGATGCTTGTGGATGTCTGATGCCTGATGTCTGATGTTTGTGAATGTCTGATGCCGGATGTCTGATGCCTGATGTCTGATGCATGATGTCTGATGCCTGATGTCTGATGCCTGATGTCTGATGCTTGTGGATGTCTGATGCGTGTGGATGTCTGGTGCCTGATGCTTGTGGATATCTGATGCCTGATGTTTGATGCCTGATGTCTGATGCTTGTGGATGCCTGATGCCTGATGTCTGATGCTTGTGGATGTCTGCTGCCTGATGTCTGATGCCTGATGCTTGTGGATGCCTGATGCTTGTGGATGTCTGATGCTTGTGGATGCCTGATGTCTGATGCCTGACGCTTGTGGATGTCTGATGCCTGATGCTTGTGGATGTATGTTGCCTGATGTCTGCTGCATGATGTCTGATGCCTGATGTCTGTTGCAGATGTCTGATGCCTGATGTCTGTTGTGGATGTCTTATGCCTGATGTCTGATGCTTGTGGATGTCTGATGCCTGATGCTTGTGGATGTCTGATGCCTGATGTCTGATGCCTGATGTCTTATGCCTGATGTCTGATACCTGATGTCTGATTCCTGATGTCTGATGCTTGTGGATGTCTGATGCCTGATGTCTGATGCTTGATACTTGTGGATGTGTGATGCCTGATGTCTGATGCTCGATGTTTGATGTGTGATGCCTGATGCTTGTGGATGTGTGTTGCCTGATGTCTGATGCATGATGTCGGATGCTTGTGGATGTATGATGCTTGTGGATGTTTGATTCCTGATGTCTGATGCTTGTGGATGTCTGATGCTTGTGGCTGTCTGATGCCTGATGTCTGATGTCTGATGCTTGTGGGTGTCTGATGCATGATGTCTGACACCTGATGTCTGATGCATGATGTCTGATGAATGTCTGATGTCTGATGCTTGTGGATGTCTGATGCCCGATCTCTGATGCCTGATGTTTGTGAATGTCTGATGCCTGATGTCTGATGTCTGATTCCTGATGTCTGAGTCCTGATGTCTGATACTTGTGGATGTTTGATGCCTGATGTGTGATGCTTGATGCTTGTGGATGTCTGATGCCTGATGCTTGTGGATGTGTGTTGCCTGATGTCTGATACCTGATGTCTGATGCTTGTGGATGTCTGATGCCTGATGTCTGATGCTTGATGCTTGTGGAAGTCTGATGCTTGATGTCTGATGCCAGATGCTTGATGTCTGATGCCTGATGCTTGTGGATGTGAGTTGCCTGATGTCTGATGCATGATGTCTGATGCTTGTGGATGTCTGATGCTTGTGGATGTTTGATTCCTGATGTCTGATGCTTGTGGATGTCTGATGCTTGTGGCTGTCTGATGCCTGATGTCTGATGCTTGTGGATGTCTGAAGCATGATGTCTGACACCTGATGTCTGATGCATGATGTCTGATGCATGATGTCTGATGTCTGATGCTTGTGGATGTCTGATGCCTGATGTCTGATGCTTGTGGATGTCTGATGCCTGATGTCTGATGCCTGATGTTTGTGAATGTCTGATGCCGGATGTCTGATGCCTGATGTCTGATGCATGATGTCTGATGCCTGATGTCTGATGCCTGATGTCTGATGCTTGTGGATGTCTGATGCCTGATGTCTGATGCCTGATGTTTGTGAATGTCTGATGCCGGATGTCTGGTGCCTGATGTCTGACACCTGATGTCTGATGCCTGATGTCTGATGTCTTATTCCTGATGTCTGATTCCTGATGTCTGATGCTTGTGGATGTCTGATGCCTGATGTCTGATGCTTGATGCTTGTGGATGCCTGATGCCTGATGCTTGTGGATGTCTCATGCCTGATGTCTGAGGTCTGATGCCTGATGTCTGATGCCTGATGTCTGATGCTTATGGATGTCTGATGCCTGATGACTGATGTCTGATGCTTGTGGATGTCTGATGCCTCATGTCTCATATCTGATGTCTGATGCCTGATGCTTGTGGATATCTAATGCCTGATGTATGATGCCTGATGCTTGTGGATGTCTGATGCCGGATGACTGATGTCTGATGCTTGTGGATGTCTGATGCCTGATGTCTCATGACTGATGTCTGATGCCTGATGCTTGTGGATATCTAATGCCTGATGTATGATGCCTGATGCTTGTGGATGTCTGATGCCTGATGCTTGTGGATGTCTGATGCCTGATGTTTGATGCCTGATGTCTGATGCTTGTGGATGCCTGATGCCTGATGTCTGATGCTTGTGGATGTCTGATGCTTGTGGATGTCTGGTGCCTGATGTCTGATGCATGATGTCTGATGCCTGATGTCTGATGTCTGATTCCTGATGTCTGATTCCTGATGTCTGATACTTGTGGATGTTTGATGCCTGATGTGTGATGCTTGATGCTTGTGGATGTCTGATGCCTGATGCTTGTGGATGTGTGTTGCCTGATGTCTGATGCATGATGTCTGATACCTGATGTCTGATGCTTGTGGATGTCTGATGCCTGATGTCTGATGCTTGATGCTTGTGGAAGTCTGATGCTTGATGTCTGATGCCCGATGCTTGATGTCTGATGCCTGATGCTTGTGGATGTGTGTTGCCTGATGTCTGATGCATGATGTCTGATGCTTGTGGATGTCTGATGCTTGTGGATGTTTGATTCCTGGTGTCTGATGCTTGTGGATGTCTGATGCTTGGGGCTGTCTGATGCCTGATGTCTGATGCTTGTGGATGTCTGATGCATGATGTCTGACACCTGATGTCTGATGCTGGTGGATGTCTGATGCCTGATGTCTGATGCTTGTGGATGTCTGATGCCTGATGTCTGATGCCTGATGTTTGTGAATGTCTGATGCTTGTGGATGTCTGATGCTTGTGGATGCCTGATGTCTGATGCCTGACGCTTGTGGATGTCTGATGCCTGATGCTTGTGGATGTATGTTGCCTGATGTCTGATGCATGATGTCTGATGCCTGATGTCTGTTGCGGATGTCTGATGCCTGATGTCTGTTGTGGATGTCTTATGCCTGATGTCTGATGCTTGTGGATGTCTGATGCCTGATGCTTGTGGATGTCTGATGCCTGATGTCTGATGCCTGATGTCTTATGCCTGATGTCTGATACCTGATGTCTGATTCCTGATGTCTGATGCTTGTGGATGTCTGATGCCTGATGTCTGATGCTTGATGCTTGTGGATGTATGATGCCTGATGTCTGATGCTCGATGTTTGATGTCTGATGCCTGATGCTTGTGGATGTGTGTTGCCTGATGTCTGATGCATGATGTCTGATGCTTGTGGATGTATGATGCTTGTGGATGTTTGATTCCTGATGTCTGATGCTTGTGGGTGTCTGATGCATGATGTCTGACACCTGATGTCTGATGCATGATGTCTGATGCATGATGTCTGATGTCTGATGCTTGTGGATGTCTGATGCCTGATCTCTGATGCCTGATGATTGTGAATGTCTGATGCCGGATGTCTGATGCCTGATGCCTGATGCCTGATGTCTGATGCCTGATGTCTGATGCTTGTGGATGTCTGATACTTATGGATGTCTGGTGCCTGATGTCTGATGCATGATGTCTGATGCCTGATGTCTGATTCCTGATGTCTGATTCCTGATGTCTGATACTTGTGGATGTTTGATGCCTGATGTGTGATGCTTGATGCTTGTGGATGTCTGATGCCTGATGCTTGTGGATGTGTGTTGCCTGATGTCTGATGCATGATGTCTGATACCTGATGTCTGATGCTTGTGGATGTCTGATGCCTGATGTCTGATGCTTGATGCTTGTGGAAGTCTGATGCTTGATGTCTGATGCCCGATGCTTGATGTCTGATGCCTGATGCTTGTGGATGTGTGTTGCCTGATGTCTGATGCATGATGTCTGATGCTTGTGGATGTCTGATGCTTGTGGATGTTTGATTCCTGATGTCTGATGCTTGTGGATGTCTGATGCTTGTGGCTGTCTGACGCCTGATGTCTGATACTTGTGGATGTCTGAAGCATGATGTCTGACACCTGATGTCTGATGCATGATGTCTGATGCATGATGTCTGATGTCTGATGCTTGTGGATGGCTGATGCCTGATGCTTGTAGATGTCTGATGCCTGATGTCTGATGCCTGATGTTTGTGAATGTCTGATGCCGGATGTCTGATGCCTGATGTCTGATGCATGATGTCTGATGCCTGATGTCTGATGCCTGATGTCTGATGCTTGTGGATGTTCTGATGCTTGTGGATGTCTGGTGCCTGATGTCTGATGCCTGATGTCTGATGCCTGATGTCTGATGTCTTATTCCTGATGTCTGATTCCTGATGTCTGATGCTTGTGGATGTCTGATGCCTGATGTCTGATGCTTGATGCTTGTGGATGTCTGATGCTTGTGGATGTCTGATGCCTGATGTCTGATGTCTGATGCCTGATGTCTGATGTCTGATGCCTGATGTCTGATGCCTGATGTCTGATGCTTATGGATGTCTGATGCCTGATGACTGATGTCTGATGCTTGTGGATGTCTGATGCCTGATGTATCACATCTTATGTCTGATGCATGATGCTTGTGGATATCTAATGCCTGATGTATGATGCCTGATGCTTGTGGATGTCTGATGCCGGATGACTGATGTCTGATGCTTGTGGATGTCTGATGCCTGATGTCTCATGACTGATGTCTGATGCCTGATGCTTGTGGATATCTAATGCCTGATGTATGATGACTGATGCTTGTGGATGCCTGATGTCTGATGCTTGTGGATGTCTGTTGCCTGATGCTTGTGGATGTCTGATGCCTGATGTTTGATGCCTGATGTCTGATGCTTGTGGATGCCTGATGTCTGATGTCTGATGCTTGTGGATGTCTGATGCCTGATGTCTGATGCCTGATGCTCGTGGATGCCTGATGCTTGTGGATGTCTGATGCTTGTGGATGCCTGATGTCTGATGCCTGATGCTTGTGGATGTCTGATGCCTGATGCTTGTGGATGTCTGATACCTGATGTCTGATATCTGATGCCTGATGTTTGATGTCTGATGCCTGATGCTTGTGGATGTATGTTGCCTGATGTCTGATGCATGATGTCTGATGCATGATGTCTGATGCCTGATGTGGATGTCTTATGCCTGATGTCTGATGCTTGTGGATGTCTGATGTCTGATGCCTGATGTCTGATGCCTGATGTCTTATGCCTGATGTCTGATACCTGATGTCTGATTCCTGCTGTCTGATGCTTGTGGATGTCTGATGCCTGATGTCTGATGCTTGTGGATGTGTGATGCCTGATGTCTGATGCATGATGCCTGATGTCTGATGTCAGATGCGTGTGGATGTCTGATGCCTGATGTCTGATGCTTGTGGATGTCTGATGCCTGATGTCTGATGCCTGATGTTTGTGAATGTCTGATGCCGGATGTCTGATGCCTGATGCATGATGTCTGATGCCTGATGTCTGATGCCTGATGTCTGATGCTTGTGGATGTCTGATGCTTGTGGATGTCTGATGCCTGATGTCTGATGCTTGATGATTGTGGAAGTCTGATGCTTGATGTCTGATGCCCGATGCTTGATGTCTGATGCCTGATGCTTGTGGATGTGTGTTGCCTGATGTCTGATGCATGATGTCTGATGCTTGTGGATGTCTGATGCTTGTGGATGTTTGATTCCTGATGTCTGATGCTTGTGGATGTCTGATGCTTGTGGCTGTCTGATGCCTGATGTCTGATGCTTGTGGATGTCTGATGCATGATGTCTGACACCTGATGTCTGATGCTTGTGGATGTCTGATGCCGGATGTCTGATGCTTGTGGATGTCTGATGCCTGATGTCTGATGCCTGATGTTTGTGAATGTCTGATGCCGGATGTCTGATGCCGGATGTCTGATGCATGATGTCTGATGTCTGATGCCTGATGCTTGTGGATGTCTGATGCTTGTGCATGTCTAGTGCCTGATGTCTGATGCCTGATGTCTGATGCCTGATGTCTGATGTCTGATTCCTGATGTCTGATTACTGATGTCTGATGCTTGTGGATGTCTGATGCCTGATGTCTGATGCTTGTGGATGTCTGATGCCTGATGCTTGTGGATGTGTGTTGCCTGATGTCTGATGCATGATGTCTGATACCTGATGTCTGATGCTTGTGGATGTCTTATGCCTGATGTCTGATGTGTGATGCTTGTGGAAGTCTGATACCTGATGTCTGATGTCCGATGTTTGATGTCTGATGCCTGATGCTTGTGGATGTGTGTTGCCTGATGTCTGATGCATGATGTCCGATGCTTGTGGATGTCTGATGCTTGTGGATGTTTGATTCCTGATGTCTGATGCTTGTGGATGTCTGATGCATGTGGCTGTCTGATGCCTGATGTCTGATGCTTGTGGATGTCTGATGCATGATGTCTGACACCTGATGTCTGATGCATAATGTCTGATGCATGATGTCTGATGTCAGATGCTTGTGGATGTCTGATGCCTGATGTCTGATGCTTGTGGATGTCTGATGCCTGATGTTTGTGAATGTCTGATGCCGGATGTCTGATGCCTGATGCATGATGTCTGATGCCTGATGTCTAATGCCTGATGTCTAATGCTTGTGGATGTCTGATGCTTGTGGATGTCTGGTGCCTGATGTCTGATGCCTGATGTCTGATGTCTGATTCCTGATGTCTGATTCCTGATGTCTGATGCTTGTGGATGTCTGATGCCTGATGTCTGATGCTTGATGCTTGTAGATGTCTGATGCCTGATGCTTGTGGATGTCTGATGCCTGATGTCTGATGCCTGATGTCTGATGCCTGATGTCTGATGCTTGTGGATGTCTGATGACTGATGTCTGATGCTTGTGGATGTATGATGCTTGATGTCTCATGACTGATGTCTGATGCCTGATGCTTGTAGTTATCTAATGCCTGGTGTATGATGCCTGATGCTTGTGGATGTCTGATGCCTGATGTCTGATGCTTGTGGATGTCTGTTGTCTGATGCTTGTGGATGTCTGATGCCTGATGTTTGATGCCTGATGTCTGATGCTTGTGGATGCCTGATGCCTGATGTCTGATGCTTGTGGATGTCTGATTCCTGATGTCTGGTGCTTGTGGATGTCTGATGCTTGTGGCTGTCTGATGCCTGATGTCTGATGCTTGTGGGTGTCTGATGCATGATGTCTGACACCTGATGTCTGATGCATGATGTCTGATGCATGATGTCTGATGCATGATGCCTGATGTCTGATGCTTGTGGATGTCTGATGCATGATGTCTGACACCTGATGTCTGAGGCTTGCGGATGTCTGATGCCTGATGTCTGATGCTTGTGGATGTCTGATGCCTGATGTCTGATGCCTGATGTTTGTGAATGTCTGATGCCGGATGTCTGATGCCTGATATCTGATGCCTGATGTCTGATGTCTGATGCTTGTGGATGTCTGATGCTTGTGGATGTCTGGTGCCTGATGTCTGATGCATGATGTCTGATGCCTGATGTCTGATGTCTGATTCCTGATGTCTGATTCCTGATGTCTGATACTTGTGGATGTCTGATGCCTGATGTGTGATGCTTGATGCTTGTGGATGTCTGATGCCTGATGCTTGTGGATGTGTGTTGCCTGATGTCTGATGCATGATGTCTGATACCTGATGTCTGATGCTTGTGGATGTCTGATGCCTGATGTCTGATGCGTGATGATTGTGAAAGTCTGATGCTTGATGTCTGATCCCCAGTGCTTGATGTCTGATGCCTGATGCTTGTGGATGTGTGTTGCCTGATGTCTGATGCATGATGTCTGATGCTTGTGGATGTCTGATGCTTGTGGATGTTTGATTCCTGATGTCTGATGCTTGTGGATGTCTGATGCTTGTGGCTGTCTGATGCCTGATGTCTGATGCTTGTGGATGTCTGATGCATGATGTCTGACACCTGATGCCTTATGCATGATGTCTGATGCATGATGTCTGATGCTTGTGGATGTCTGATGCCTGATGTCTGATGCCTGATGTTTGTGAATGTCTGATGCCTGATGTCTGATGCCTGATGTTTGTGAATGTCTGATGCCGGATGTCTGATGCCTGATGTCTGATGCATGATGTCTGATGCCTGATGTCTGATGCCTGATGTCTGATGCTTGTGGATGTCTGATGCTTGTGGATGTCTGGTGCCTGATGTCTGATGCTGATGTCTGATGCCTGATGTCTGATGACTTATTCCTGATGTCTGATTCCTGATGTCTGATGCTTGTGGATGTCTGATGCCTGATGTCTTATGCTTGATGCTTGTGGATGTCTGATGCCTGATGCTTGTGGATGTCTGATGCCTGATGCCTGATGTCTGATGCCTGATGTCTGATGCCTGATGTCTGATGCTTGTGGATGTCTGATGCCTGATGACTGATGTCTGATGCTTGTGGATGTCTGATGCCTGATGTCTCATGACTGATGTCTGATGCCTGATGCTTGTGGATATCTAATGCCTGATGTATGATGCCTGATGCTTGTGGATGTCTGATGCCGGATGACTGATGTCTGATGCTTGTGGATGTCTGATGCCTGATGACTCATGACTGATGTCTGATGCCTGATGCGTGTGGGTATCTAATGCCTGATGTATGATGCCTGATGCTTGTGGGTGTCTGATGCCTGATGTCTGATGCTTGTGGATGTCTGTTGCCTGATGCTTGTGGATGTCTGATGCCTGATGTTTGATGCCTGATGTCTGATGCTTGTGGATGCCTGATGTCTGATGCTTGTAGATGTCTGATGTCTGATGCCTGATGCTTGTGGATGCCTGATGCCTGATGCTTGTGGATGTCTGATGCTTGTGGATGCCTGATGTCTGATGCCTGATGCTTGTGGATGTCTGATGCATGATGCTTGTGGATGTCTGATACCTGATGTCTGATATCTGGTGCCTGATGTTTGATGTCTGATGCCTGATGCTTGTGGATGTATGTTGCCTGATGTCTGATGCCTGATGTCTGATGCATGATGTCTGATGCCTGATGCCTCTTGTGGATGTCTTATGCCTGATGCCTGATGCTTGTGGCTGTCTGATGCCTGATGCTTGTGGATGTCTGATGCCTGATGCTTGTGGATGTCTGATGCCTGATGTCTGATGCCTGATGTCTTATGCCTGATGTCTGATTCCTGATGTCTGATGCTTGTGGATGTCTGATGCCTGATGCTTGATGCTTGTGGATGTGTGATGCCTGATGCTCGATGTTTGATGTCTGATGCCTGATGCTTGTGGATGTGTGTTGCCTGATGTCTGATGCATGCTGTCAGATGCTTGTGGATGTCTGATTCTTGTGGATGTTTGATTCCTGATGTCTGATGCTTGTGGATGTCTGATGCTTGTGGCTGTCTGATGCCTGATGTCTGATGCTTGTGGATGTCTGACGTATGATGTCTGACACCTGATGTCTGATGCATGATGCTTGTGGATGTCTGATGCCTGATGTGTGATGCTTGTGGATGTCTGATGCCTGATGCTTGTGGATGTGTGTTGCCTGATGTCTGTTTCATGATGTCTGATACCTGATGTCTGATGCTTGTGGAAGTCTGATGCCTGATGTCAGATGCCCGATGCTTGATGTCTGATGCCTGATGCTTGTGGATGTGTGTTGCCTGATGTCTGATGCATGATGTCTGATGCTTGTGGATGTCTGATGCTTGTGGATGTTTGATTCCTGATGTCTGATGCTTGTGGATGTATGATGCTTGTGGCTGTCTGATGCCTGATGTCTGATGCTTGTGGATGTCTGATGCATGATGTCTGACACCTGATGTCTGATGCATGATGTCTGATGCATGATGTCTGATGTCTGATGTTTGTGGATGTCTGATGCCTGATGTCTGATGCTTGTGGATGTTTGATTCCTGATGTCTGATGCTTGTGGATGTCTGATGCTTGTGGCTGTCTGATGCCTGATGTCTGATGCTTGTGGATGTCTGATGCATGATGTCTGACACCTGATGTCTGATGCATGATGTCTGATGCATGATGTCTGATGTCTGATGCTTGTGGATGTCTGATGCCTGATGTCTGATGCCTGATGTTTGTGAATGTCTGATGCCAGATGTCTGATGCCTGATGTTTGTGAATGTCTGATGCCGGATGTCTGATGCCTGATGTCTGATGCATGATGTCTGATGCCTGATGTCTGATGACTGATGTCTGATGTCTGATGCTTGTGGATGTCTGATGCTTGTGGATGTCTGGTGCCTGATGTCTGATGCTGATGTCTGATGCCTGATGTCTGATGTCTTATTCCTGATGTCTGATTCCTGATGTCTGATGCTTGTGGATGTCTGATGCCTGATGTCTTATGCTTGATGCTTGTGGATGTCTGATGCCTGATGTTTGTGGATGTCTGATGCCTGATGCCTGATGCCTGATGTCTGATGCCTGATGTCTGATGCTTGTGGATGTCTGATGCCTGATGACTGATGTCTGATGCTTGTGGATGTCTGATGCCTGATGTCTGATGCCTGATGCTTGTGGATATCTAATGCCTGATGTATGATGCCTGATGCTTGTGGATGTCTGATGCCGGATGACTGATGTCTGATGCTTGTGGATGTCTGATGCCTGATGACTCATGACTGATGTCTGATGCCTGATGCTTGTGGATATCTAATGCCTGATGTATGATGCCTGATGCTTGTGGGTGTCTGATGCCTGATGTCTGATGCTTGTGGATGTCTGTTGCCTGATGCTTGTGGATGTCTGATGCCTGATGTTTGATGCCTGATGTCTGATGCTTGTGGATGCCTGATGTCTGATGCTTGTGGATGTCTGATGTCTGATGCCTGATGCTTGTGGATGCCTGATGCCTGATGCTTGTGGATGTCTGATGCTTGTGGATGCCTGATGTCTGATGCCTGATGCTTGTGGATGTCTGATGCATGATGCTTGTGGATGTCTGATACCTGATGTCTGATATCTGATGCCTGATGTTTGATGTCTGATGCCTGATGCTTGTGGATGTATGTTGCCTGATGTCTGATGCCTGATGTCTGATGCATGATGTCTGATGCATCTTGTGGATGTCTTATGCCTGATGCCTGATGCTTGTGGATGTCTGATGCCTGATGCTTGTGGATGTCTGATGCCTGATGTCTGATGCCTGATGTCTTATGCCTGATGTCTGATACCTGATGTCTGATTCCTGATGTCTGATGCTTGTGGATGTCTGATGCCTGATGCTTGATGCTTGTGGATGTGTGATGCCTGATGTCTGATGCTCGATGTTTGATGTCTGATGCCTGATGCTTGTGGATGTGTGTTGCCTGATGTCTGATGCATGCTGTCAGATGCTTGTGGATGTCTGATTCTTGTGGATGTTTGATTCCTGATGTCTGATGCTTGTGGATGTCTGATGCTTGTGGTTGTCTGATGCCTGATGTCTGATGCTTGTGGATGTCTGACGTATGATGTCTGACACCTGATGTCTGATGCATGATGCTTGTGGATGTCTGATGCCTGATGTGTGATGCTTGTGGATGTCTGATGCCTGATGCTTGTGGATGTGTGTTGCCTGATGTCTGTTTCATGATGTCTGATACCTGATGTCTGAGGCTTGTGGAAGTCTGATGCCTGATGTCAGATGCCCGATGCTTGATGTCTGATGCCTGATGCTTGTGGATGTGTGTTGCCTGATGTCTGATGCATGATGTCTGATGCTTGTGGATGTCTGATGCTTGTGGATGTTTGATTCCTGATGTCTGATGCTTGTGGATGTCTGATGCTTGTGGCTGTCTGATGCCTGATGTCTGATGCTTGTGGATGTCTGATGCATGATGTCTGACACCTGATGTCTGATGCATGATGTCTGATGCATGATGTCTGATGTCTGATGTTTGTGGATGTCTGATGCCTGATGTCTGATGCTTGTGGATGTCTGATGCCTGATGTCTGATGTTTGTGAATGTCTGATGCCGGATGTCTGATGCCTGATGTCTGATGCATGATGTCTGATGCCTGATGTCTGATGCCTGATGTCTGATGCTTGTGGATGTCTGATGCGTGTGGATGTCTGGTGCCTGATGCTTGTGGATATCTGATGCCTGATGTTTGATGCCTGATGTCTGATGCTTGTGGATGCCTGATGCCTGATGTCTGATGCTTGTGGATGTCTGCTGCCTGATGTCTGATGCCTGATGCTTGTGGATGCCTGATGCTTGTGGATGTCTGATGCTTGTGGATGCCTGATGTCTGATGCCTGACGCTTGTGGATGTCTGATGCCTGATGCTTGTGGATGTATGTTGCCTGATGTCTGCTGCATGATGTCTGATGCCTGATGTCTGTTGCAGATGTCTGATGCCTGATGTCTGTTGTGGATGTCTTATGCCTGATGTCTGATGCTTGTGGATGTCTGATGCCTGATGCTTGTGGATGTCTGATGCCTGATGTCTGATGCCTGATGTCTTATGCCTGATGTCTGATACCTGATGTCTGATTCCTGATGTCTGATGCTTGTGGATGTCTGATGCCTGATGTCTGATGCTTGATACTTGTGGATGTGTGATGCCTGATGTCTGATGCTCGATGTTTGATGTGTGATGCCTGATGCTTGTGGATGTGTGTTGCCTGATGTCTGATGCATGATGTCGGATGCTTGTGGATGTATGATGCTTGTGGATGTTTGATTCCTGATGTCTGATGCTTGTGGATGTCTGATGCTTGTGGCTGTCTGATGCCTGATGTCTGATGTCTGATGCTTGTGGGTGTCTGATGCATGATGTCTGACACCTGATGTCTGATGCATGATGTCTGATGAATGTCTGATGTCTGATGCTTGTGGATGTCTGATGCCCGATCTCTGATGCCTGATGTTTGTGAATGTCTGATGCCTGATGTCTGATGTCTGATTCCTGATGTCTGATTCCTGATGTCTGATACTTGTGGATGTTTGATGCCTGATGTGTGATGCTTGATGCTTGTGGATGTCTGATGCCTGATGCTTGTGGATGTGTGTTGCCTGATGTCTGATGCATGATGTCTGATACCTGATGTCTGATGCTTGTGGATGTCTGATGCCTGATGTCTGATGCTTGATGCTTGTGGAAGTCTGATGCTTGATGTCTGATGCCAGATGCTTGATGTCTGATGCCTGATGCTTGTGGATGTGAGTTGCCTGATGTCTGATGCATGATGTCTGATGCTTGTGGATGTCTGATGCTTGTGGATGTTTGATTCCTGATGTCTGATGCTTGTGGATGTCTGATGCTTGTGGCTGTCTGATGCCTGATGTCTGATGCTTGTGGATGTCTGAAGCATGATGTCTGACACCTGATGTCTGATGCATGATGTCTGATGCATGATGTCTGATGTCTGATGCTTGTGGATGTCTGATGCCTGATGTCTGATGCTTGTGGATGTCTGATGCCTGAAGTCTGATGCCTGATGTTTGTGAATGTCTGATGCCGGATGTCTGATGCCTGATGTCTGATGCATGATGTCTGATGCCTGATGTCTGATGCCTGATGTCTGATGCTTGTGGATGTCTGATGCCTGATGTCTGATGCCTGATGTTTGTGAATGTCTGATGCCGGATGTCTGGTGCCTGATGTCTGACACCTGATGTCTGATGCCTGATGTCTGATGTCTTATTCCTGATGTCTGATTCCTGATGTCTGATGCTTGTGGATGTCTGATGCCTGATGTCTGATGCTTGATGCTTGTGGATGCCTGATGCCTGATGCTTGTGGATGTCTCATGCCTGATGTCTGAGGTCTGATGCCTGATGTCTGATGCCTGATGTCTGATGCCTGATGACTGATGTCTGATGCTTGTGGATGTCTGATGCATCATGTCTCATATCTGATGTCTGATGCCTGATGCTTGTGGATATCTAATGCCTGATGTATGATGCCTGATGCTTGTGGATGTCTGATGCCGGATGACTGATGTCTGATGCTTGTGGATGTCTGATGCCTGATGTCTCATGACTGATGTCTGATGCCTGATGCTTGTGGATATCTAATGCCTGATGTATGATGCCTGATGCTTGTGGATGTCTGATGCCTGATGCTTGTGGATGTCTGATGCCTGATGTTTGATGCCTGATGTCTGATGCTTGTGGATGCCTGATGCCTGATGTCTGATGCTTGTGGATGTCTGATGCTTGTGGATGTCTGGTGCCTGATGTCTGATGCATGATGTCTGATGCCTGATGTCTGATGTCTGATTCCTGATGTCTGATTCCTGATGTCTGATACTTGTGGATGTTTGATGCCTGATGTGTGATGCTTGATGCTTGTGGATGTCTGATGCCTGATGCTTGTGGATGTGTGTTGCCTGATGTCTGATGCATGATGTCTGATACCTGATGTCTGATGCTTGTGGATGTCTGATGCCTGATGTCTGATGCTTGATGCTTGTGGAAGTCTGATGCTTGATGTCTGATGCCCGATGCTTGATGTCTGATGCCTGATGCTTGTGGATGTGTGTTGCCTGATGTCTGATGCATGATGTCTGATGCTTGTGGATGTCTGATGCTTGTGGATGTTTGATTCCTGATGTCTGATGCTTGTGGATGTCTGATGCCTGGGGCTGTCTGATGCCTGATGTCTGATGCTTGTGGATGTCTGATGCATGATGTCTGACACCTGATGTCTGATGCTGGTGGATGTCTGATGCCTGATGTCTGATGCTTGTGGATGTCTGATGCCTGATGTCTGATGCCTGATGTTTGTGAATGTCTGATGCTTGTGGATGTCTGATGCTTGTGGATGCCTGATGTCTGATGCCTGACGCTTGTGGATGTCTGATGCCTGATGCTTGTGGATGTATGTTGCCTGATGTCTGATGCATGATGTCTGATGCCTGATGTCTGTTGCGGATGTCTGATGCCTGATGTCTGTTGTGGATGTCTTATGCCTGATGTCTGATGCTTGTGGATGTCTGATGCCTGATGCTTGTGGATGTCTGATGCCTGATGTCTGATGCCTGATGTCTTATGCCTGATGTCTGATACCTGATGTCTGATTCCTGATGTCTGATGCTTGTGGATGTCTGATGCCTGATGTATGATGCTTGATGCTTGTGGATGTATGATGCCTGATGTCTGATGCTCGATGTTTGATGTCTGATGCCTGATGCTTGTGGATGTGTGTTGCCTGATGTCTGATGCATGATGTCTGATGCTTGTGGATGTATGATGCTTGTGGATGTTTGATTCCTGATGTCTGATGCTTGTGGGTGTCTGATGCATGATGTCTGACACCTGATGTCTGATGCATGATGTCTGATGCATGATGTCTGATGTCTGATGCTTGTGGATGTCTGATGCCTGATCTCTGATGCCTGATGATTGTGAATGTCTGATGCCGGATGTCTGATGCCTGATGCCTGATGCCTGATGTCTGATGCCTGATGTCTGATGCTTGTGGATGTCTGATACTTATGGATGTCTGGTGCCTGATGTCTGATGCATGATGTCTGATGCCTGATGTCTGATTCCTGATGTCTGATTCCTGATGTCTGATACTTGTGGATGTTTGATGCCTGATGTGTGATGCTTGATGCTTGTGGATGTCTGATGCCTGATGCTTGTGGATGTGTGTTGCCTGATGTCTGATGCATGATGTCTGATACCTGATGTCTGATGCTTGTGGATGTCTGATGCCTGATGTCTGATGCTTGATGCTTGTGGAAGTCTGATGCTTGATGTCTGATGCCCGATGCTTGATGTCTGATGCCTGATGCTTGTGGATGTGTGTTGCCTGATGTCTGATGCATGATGTCTGATGCTTGTGGATGTCTGATGCTTGTGGATGTTTGATTCCTGATGTCTGATGCTTGTGGATGTCTGATGCTTGTGGCTGTCTGACGCCTGATGTCTGATACTTGTGGATGTCTGAAGCATGATGTCTGACACCTGATGTCTGATGCATGATGTCTGATGCATGATGTCTGATGTCTGATGCTTGTGGATGGCTGATGCCTGATGCTTGTAGATGTCTGATGCCTGATGTCTGATGCCTGATGTTTGTGAATGTCTGATGCCGGATGTCTGATGCCTGATGTCTGATGCATGATGTCTGATGCCTGATGTCTGATGCCTGATGTCTGATGCTTGTGGATGTTCTGATGCTTGTGGATGTCTGGTGCCTGATGTCTGATGCCTGATGTCTGATGCCTGATGTCTGATGTCTTATTCCTGATGTCTGATTCCTGATGTCTGATGCTTGTGGATGTCTGATGCCTGATGTCTGATGCTTGATGCTTGTGGATGTCTGATGCTTGTGGATGTCTGATGCCTGATGTCTGATGTCTGATGCCTGATGTCTGATGCCTGATGTCTGATGCTTATGGATGTCTGATGCCTGATGACTGATGTCTGATGCTTGTGGATGTCTGATGCCTGATGTATCACATCTGATGTCTGATGCATGATGCTTGTGGATATCTAATGCCTGATGTATGATGCCTGATGCTTGTGGATGTCTGATGCCGGATGACTGATGTCTGATGCTTGTGGATGTCTGATGCCTGATGTCTCATGACTGATGTCTGATGCCTGATGCTTGTGGATATCTAATGCCTGATGTATGATGACTGATGCTTGTGGATGCCTGATGTCTGATGCTTGTGGATGTCTGTTGCCTGATGCTTGTGGATGTCTGATGCCTGATGTTTGATGCCTGATGTCTGATGCTTGTGGATGCCTGATGTCTGATGTCTGATGCTTGTGGATGTCTGATGCCTGATGTCTGATGCCTGATGCTCGTGGATGCCTGATGCTTGTGGATGTCTGATGCTTGTGGATGCCTGATGTCTGATGCCTGATGCTTGTGGATGTCTGATGCCTGATGCTTGTGGATGTCTGATACCTGATGTCTGATATCTGATGCCTGATGTTTGATGTCTGATGCCTGATGCTTGTGGATGTATGTTGCCTGATGTCTGATGCATGATGTCTGATGCATGATGTCTGATGCCTGATGTGGATGTCTTATGCCTGATGTCTGATGCTTGTGGATGTCTGATGTCTGATGCCTGATGTCTGATGCCTGATGTCTTATGCCTGATGTCTGATACCTGATGTCTGATTCCTGCTGTCTGATGCTTGTGGATGTCTGATGCCTGATGTCTGATGCTTGATGCTTGTGGATGTGTGATGCCTGATGTCTGATGCATGATGCCTGATGTCTGATGTCAGATGCTTGTGGATGTCTGATGCCTGATGTCTGATGCTTGTGGATGTCTGATGCCTGATGTCTGATGCCTGATGTTTGTGAATGTCTGATGCCGGATGTCTGATGCCTGATGCATGATGTCTGATGCCTGATGTCTGATGCCTGATGTCTGATGCTTGTGGATGTCTGATGCTTGTGGATGTCTGATGCCTGATGTCTGATGCTTGATGATTGTGGAAGTCTGATGCTTGATGTCTGATGCCCGATGCTTGATGTCTGATGCCTGATGCTTGTGGATGTGTGTTGCCTGATGTCTGATGCATGATGTCTGATGCTTGTGGATGTCTGATGCTTGTGGATGTTTGATTCCTGATGTCTGATGCTTGTGGATGTCTGATGCTTGTGGCTGTCTGATGCCTGATGTCTGATGCTTGTGGATGTCTGATGCATGATGTCTGACACCTGATGTCTGATGCTTGTGGATGTCTGATGCCGGATGTCTGATGCTTGTGGATGTCTGATGCCTGATGTCTGATGCCTGATGTTTGTGAATGTCTGATGCCGGATGTCTGATGCCGGATGTCTGATGCATGATGTCTGATGTCTGATGCCTGATGCTTGTGGATGTCTGATGCTTGTGGATGTCTAGTGCCTGATGTCTGATGCCTGATGTCTGATGCCTGATGTCTGATGTCTGATTCCTGATGTCTGATTCCTGATGTCTGATGCTTGTGGATGTCTGATGCCTGATGTCTGATGCTTGTGGATGTCTGATTCCTGATGCTTGTGGATGTGTGTTGCCTAATGTCTGATGCATGATGTCTGATACCTGATGTCTGATGCTTGTGGATGTCTTATGCCTGATGTCTGATGCGTGATGCTTGTGGAAGTCTGATACCTGATGTCTGATGTCCGATGTTTGATGTCTGATGCCTGATGCTTGTGGATGTGTGTTGCCTGATGTCTGATGCATGATGTCCGATGCTTGTGGATGTCTGATGCTTGTGGATGTTTGATTCCTGATGTCTGATGCTTGTGGATGTCTGATGCATGTGGCTGTCTGATGCCTGATGTCTGATGCTTGTGGATGTCTGATGCATGATGTCTGACTCCTGATGTCTGATGCATAATGTCTGATGCATGATGTCTGATGTCAGATGCTTGTGGATGTCTGATGCCTGATGTCTGATGCTTGTGGATATCTGATGCCTGATGTTTGTGAATGTCTGATTTCGGATGTCTGATGCCTGATGCATGATGTCTGATGCCTGATATCTAATGCCTGATGTCTGATGCTTGTGGATGTCTGATGCTTGTGGATGTCTGGTGCCTGATGTCTGATGCCTGATGTCTGATGTCTGATTCCTGATGTCTGATTCCTGATGTCTGATGCTTGTGGATGTCTGATGCCTGATGTCTGATGCTTGATGCTTGTAGATGTCTGATGCCTGATGCTTGTGGATGTCTGATGCCTGATGTCTGATGCCTGATGTCTGATGCCTGATGTCTGATGCTTGTGGATGTCTGATGACTGATGTCTGATGCTTGTGGATGTCTGATGCTTGATGTCTCATGACTGATGTCTGATGCCTGATGCTCGTAGTTATCTAATGCCTGGTGTATGATGCCTGATGCTTGTGGATGTCTGATGCCTGATGTCTGATGCTTGTGGATGTCTGTTGCCTGATGCTTGTGGATGTCTGATGCCTGATGTTTGATGCCTGATGTCTGATGCTTGTGGATGCCTGATGCCTGATGTCTGATGCTTGTGGATGTCTGATTCCTGATGTCTGGTGCTTGTGGATGTCTGATGCTTGTGGCTGTCTTATGCCTGATGTCTGATGCTTGTGGGTGTCTGATGCATGATGTCTGACACCTGATGTCTGATGCATGATGTCTGATGCATGATGTCTGATGCATGATGCCTGATGTCTGATGCTTGTGGATGTCTGATGCATGATGTCTGACACCTGATGTCTGAGGCTTGCGGATGTCTGATGCCTGATGTCTGATGCTTGTGGATGTCTGATGCCTGATGTCTGATGCCTGATGTTTGTGAATGTCTGATGCCGGATGTCTGATGCCTGATATCTGATGCCTGATGTCTGATGTCTGATGCTTGTGGATGTCTGATGCTTGTGGATGTCTGGTGCCTGATGTCTGATGCATGATGTCTGATGTCTGATGTCTGATTCCTGATGTCTGATTCCTGATGTCTGATACTTGTGGATGTCTGATGCCTGATGTGTGATGCTTGATGCTTGTGGATGTCTGATGCCTGATGCTTGTGGATGTGTGTTGCCTGATGTCTGATGCATGATGTCTGATACCTGATGTCTGATGCTTGTGGATGTCTGATGCCTGATGTCTGATGCGTGATGATTGTGAAAGTCTGATGCTTGATGTCTGATCCCCAATGCTTGATGTCTGATGCCTGATGCTTGTGGATGTGTGTTGCCTGCTGTCTGATGCATGATGTCTGATGCTTGTGGATGTCTGATGCTTGTGGATGTTTGATTCCTGATGTCTGATGCTTGTGGATGTCTGATGCTTGTGGCTGTCTGATGCCTGATGTCTGATGCTTGTGGATGTCTGATGCATGATGTCTGACACCTGATGCCTGATGCATGATGTCTGATGCATGATGTCTGATGCTTGTGGATGTCTGATGCCTGATGTCTGATGCCTGATGTTTGTGAATGTCTGATGCCTGATGTCTGATGCCTGATGTTTGTGAATGTCTGATGCCGGATGTCTGATGCCTGATGTCTGATGCATGATGTCTGATGCCTGATGTCTGATGCCTGATGTCTGATGCTTGTGGATGTCTGATGCTTGTGGATGTCTGGTGCCTGATGTCTGACGCTGATGTCTGATGTCTGATGTCTGATGTCTTATTCCTGATGTCTGATTCCTGATGTCTGATGCTTGTGGATGTCTGATGCCTGATGTCTTATGCTTGATGCTTGTGGATGTCTGATGCCTGATGCTTGTGGATGTCTGATGCCTGATGCCTGATGTCTGATGCCTGATGTCTGATGCCTGATGTCTGATGCTTGTGGATGTCTGATGCCTGATGACTGATGTCTGATGCTTGTGGATGTCTGATGCCTGATGTCTCATGACTGATGTCTGATGCCTGATGCTTGTGGATATCTAATGCCTGATGTATGATGCCTGATGCTTGTGGAAGTCTGATGCCGGATGACTGATGTCTGATGCTTGTGGATGTCTGATGCCTGATGACTCATGACTGATGTCTGATGCCTGATGCGTGTGGGTATCTAATGCCTGATGTATGATGCCTGATGCTTGTGGGTGTCTGATGCCTGATGTCTGATGCTTGTGGATGTCTGTTGCCTGATGCTTGTGGATGTCTGATGCCCGATGTTTGATGCCTGATGTCTGATGCTTGTGGGTGCCTGATGTCTGATGCTTGTAGATGTCTGATGTCTGATGCCTGATGCTTGTGGATGCCTGATGCCTGATGCTTGTGGATGTCTGATGCTTGTGGATGCCTGATGTCTGATGCCTGATGCTTGTGGATGTCTGATGCATGATGCTTGTGGATGTCTGATACCTGATATCTGATGCCTGATGTTTGATATCTGATGCCTGATGCTTGTGGATGTATGTTGCCTGATGTCTGATGCCTGATGTCTGATGCATGATGTCTGATGCCTGATGCCTGTTGTGGATGTCTTATGCCTGATGCCTGATGCTTGTGGATGTCTGATGCCTGATGCTTGTGGATGTCTGATGCCTGATGCTTGTGGATGTCTGATGCCTGATGTCTGATGCCTGATGTCTTATGCCTGATGTCTGATTCCTGATGTCTGATGCTTGTGGATGTCTGATGCCTGATGCTTGATGCTTGTGGATGTGTGATGCCTGATGCTCGATGTTTGATGTCTGATGCCTGATGCTTGTGGATGTGTGTTGCCTGATGTCTGATGCATGCTGTCAGATGCTTGTGGATGTCTGATTCTTGTGGATGTTTGATTCCTGATGTCTGATGCTTGTGGATGTCTGATGCTTGTGGCTGTCTGATGCCTGATGTCTGATGCTTGTGGATGTCTGACGTATGATGTCTGACACCTGATGTCTGATGCATGATGCTTGTGGATGTCTGATGCCTGATGTGTGATGCTTGTGGATGTCTGATGCCTGATGCTTGTGGATGTGTGTTGCCTGATGTCTGTTTCATGATGTCTGATACCTGATGTCTGATGCTTGTGGAAGTCTGATGCCTGATGTCAGATGCCCGATGCTTGATGTCTGATGCCTGATGCTTGTGGATGTGTGTTGCCTGATGTCTGATGCATGATGTCTGATGCTTGTGGATGTCTGATGCTTGTGGATGTTTGATTCCTGATGTCTGATGCTTGTGGATGTATGATGCTTGTGGCTGTCTGATGCCTGATGTCTGATGCTTGTGGATGTCTGATGCATGATGTCTGACACCTGATGTCTGATGCATGATGTCTGATGCATGATGTCTGATGTCTGATGTTTGTGGATGCCTGATGTCTGATGCTTGTGGATGTTTGATTACTGATGTCTGATGCTTGTGGATGTCTGATGCTTGTGGCTGTCTGATGCCTGATGTCTGATGCTTGTGGATGTCTGATGCATGATGTCTGACACCTGATGTCTGATGCATGATGTCTGATGCATGATGTCTGATGTCTGATGCTTGTGGATGTCTGATGCCTGATGTCTGATGCCTGATGTTTGTGAATGTCTGATGCCTGATGTCTGATGCCTGATGTTTGTGAATGTCTGATGCCGGATGTCTGATGCCTGATGTCTGATGCATGATGTCTGATGCCTGATGTCTGATGCCTGATGTCTGATGTCTGATGCTTGTGGATGTCTGATGCTTGTGGATGTCTGGTGCCTGATGTCTGACACTGATGTCTGATGCCTGATGTCTGATGTCTTATTCCTGATGTCTGATTCCTGATGTCTGATGCTTGTGGATGTCTGATGCCTGATGTCTTATGCTTGATGCTTGTGGATGTCTGATGCCTGATGTTTGTGGATGTCTGATGCCTGATGCCTGATGTCTGATGCCTGATGTCTGATGCTTGTGGATGTCTGATGCCTGATGACTGATGTCTGATGCTTGTGGATGTCTGATGCCTGATGTCTGATGCCTGATGCTTGTGGATATCTAATGCCTGATGTATGATGCCTGATGCTTGTGGATGTCTGATGCCAGATGACTGATGTCTGATGCTTGTGGATGTCTGATGCCTGATGACTCATGACTGATGTCTGATGCCTGATGCTTGTGGATATCTAATGCCTGATGTATGATGCCTGATGCTTGTGGGTGTCTGATGCCTGATGTCTGATGCTTGTGGATGTCTGTTGCCTGATGCTTGTGGATGTCTGATGCCTGATGTTTGATGCCTGATGTCTGATGCTTGTGGATGCCTAATGTCTGATGCTTGTGGATGTCTGATGTCTGATGCCTGATGCTTGTGGATGCCTGATGCCTGATGCTTGTGGATGTCTGATGCTTGTGGATGCCTGATGTCTGATGCCTGATGCTTGTGGATGT